>NC_067242.1:22211899-22871899 GCF_019924925.1 Ctenopharyngodon idella | reverse complement strand
ATCAAGAACTCTTAGGCCAGAAATATGTTCATTAGGTCAAATATGGCCTACTGTATGGCTCATGTGACATCAGAAGACATCAATGAGTATTTTATAAAAAGTTCAATATCGAATACTCTTTGGCCCGAAATATGTTCAGAAGGTCAGGTATGGTCTACTGTCTGGTTGATGTAACCTCTGATGGAGTCAATGACAATTTATAAAAAAAATTCATTATTAAGGACGAATTTGCCAGAAATATGTTCAGTACGTCTAATATGGAATTCTCTAATATGGACTACTATCTGGCTGATGTAAAATCTGATGGAGTCAATGATTATGTATAAAAGTTCATTATCGAGGACGAATTTGCCAGGAATATATTCAGTAGGTCTAATGTAGACTTCTCTATGGGTGAAGCAACTTTAGATAGAGTCAGTGAGTCTGTAAGGAAAGTTCAAGATCGAGTACTCTTTGACCATAAATATGTCCATTAGGTCAAATGTCATTGTGGCTTATGTAACATCAGACAGAGTCAAAGACTAAGTATAGAAAGTTCAACATCGAGTACTCTTTGACCAGAAATATGTCAATTAGTTCAAATATTTAATACTCTATGGCTGATCTAACATCAGGAGTCAGTGAGTCTGAATTGATATTTCAAAATCGATTACTCTTTGACCAGAAATATGCCCATTAGTTCAAATATCTAATTCTCTGTGGCTGATCTAACATCAGAAGGAGTCAATGAGTCTGTATGGATATTTCAAAATCGAGTACTCTTTGACCAGAAATATGCCCATTAGTTCAAATATCTAATGCACTGTGGCTGATCTAACATCAGAAGGAGTCAATGAGTCTGTATGGATATTTCAAAATCGAGTACTCTTTGACCAGAAATATGGCCATTAGTTCAAATATCTAATACTCTATGGCTGACATAACATCACAAGGAGTCAATGATTATGTACAGAAAGTTCAAGATAGAGAACTCTTAGGCCAGAAATATGTTCATTAGGTCAAATATGGCCTATTCTATGGCTCATATGACATCAGAAGGCATCACTGAGCATTTATAAAAAGTTCAATATCAAATACTCTTTGGCCCGAAATATGTTCAGTAGCTCAAATATAGACTAATGGCCTGCTGATGTCAAATTTGATGGAGTCAAAGACGATGTATAAAAAGTTCATTATCAAGGACGAATTTGCCAGGAATATATTCAGTAGGTCTAATGTAGACTTCTCTATGGGTGAAGCAACTTTAGATAGAGTCAGTGAGTCTGTAAGGAAAGTTCAAAATCGAGTACTCTTTGACCATAAATATGTCCATTAGGTCAAATATCTAATACTCTGCGGCATACGTAACAACAGAAGGAGTATTGAAAGTACAGAAAGTTCAAAGTCGAATACTCTTGGGCCAGGAATATGTTCAGTATGTCTAATATGAACTTCTCTATGGGTGAAGCAACTTCAGAAGGAGTCAATGAGTCTTTAAGGATATTTATAAAATCGAGTACTCATTAATCAGAAATATGTTCATCAGGTCAAATATGCAATACTCTATGGCTGACATATCATTAGAAGAAGTCAATATGTATGAATGAAAAGTTCATGATCGAGGACTATTTTGACAGAAATATCTTCAGTAGGTCTAATATGGACTTCTCTTTGGGAGAAATAACATGAGAAGGAGTCAATGGGTCTGTAAGGATATTTAAAAAATCGAGTACTCTTTAATCAGTAATATGTCCATCAGCTCAAACATGCAATACTCTATGGCATATTTAATACTCAAATATGGACTACGGTCTGGCTGATGTAAAATCTGTTGGAGTCAATGACTATGTACAAAAAGTTCATTATCGAAGACCAATTTGCCAGGAATATTTTCAGTAGGTCTAATGAAGACTTCTCTATAGGTGAAGTAACTTCAGAAGGAGTCAATGAGGCTGTATGGATATTTAAAATTCGAGCACCCTTTGACAAGAAATATGTCCATTAGGTCAAATATCCAATACTTCAAGGACTGACGTATCATTAGAAGAAGTCAATATATATGAATTAAAAGTTTATGATCGAGGACTAATTTTCCAGCAATATGTTCAGTAGGTGAAAAATGGGTTTATATATGGCTGAAGTAACATCAGGTTGAGGCAGCGAGCATGAATGGAAGGTTCATGATCGAGGACGGTTTGGACAGAAAAATATAATAGGTCTAATATGAAAATCTGTGTGACTGAAATAAAATCAGAAGGAGTCAATGAATGTATAGAAAGTTCAAGATCAAGAACTCTTAGGCCAGAAATTTGTTCTTTAGGTCAAATATGGCGTACTGTATGTCTCATGTGACATTAGAAGACATCACTGAGTATTTATAAAAAGTTCAATATCGAATACTCTTTAGCCTGAAATATGTTCAATAGGTGAAATATAGACTAATGGCTGGCTGATGTAAAATCTGATGGTCGATGACGATGTATAAAAAGTTCATTATAGAGGACGAATTTGCCAGGAATATGTTCAGTAGGGCTAATGTAGACTTCTCTATGGGTGAAGCAACTTCGGAAGGAGTCAATGAGTCTGAATTGATATTTCAAAATCGAGTACTCTTTGACCAGAAATACGGCCATTAGTTCAAATATATAATACTCTATGGCTGATCTAACATCAGAAGGAGTCAATGAGTCTGTATGGATATTTCAAAATCGAGTACTCTTTGACCATAAATATGTCCATTAGGTCAAATATCTTTGTGGCTTATGTAACATCAGACAGAGTCAACGACTAAGTATAGAAAGTTCAAGATCGAGTACTCTTTGACCAGAAATATGTCCATTAATTCAAATATCTAATACTCTATGGCTGACATAACATCAGAAGTAGAAATTAAGTATAGAAAGTTCAAGATCGAGTACTTTTGGGCCAGAAATAAGTTCAGAAGGTCAAATATGGATTACTGTCTGGTTGATGTAACCTGTGATGGAGTCAATGACTATGTGAAAAAGTTCATTATAAAGGATGACTTTGCCAGAAATATATTTTGTATGGATATTTCTAAATCGAGTACTCTTTGACCAGAAATATGTCCATTAGGTCAAATATCTAATACTCTGCGGCATACGTAACAACAGAAGGAGTATTGAAAGTATAGAAAGTTCAAAGTCGAATACTCTTGGGCCAGGAAAATGTTCAGTATGTCTAATATGAACTTCTCTATGGGTGAAGCAACTTCAGAAGGAGTCAATGAGTCTGTAAGGATATTTATAAAATCGAGTACTCATTAATCAGAAATATGTTCATCAGGTCAAATATGCAATACTCTATGGCTGACATATCATTAGAAGGTCAATATGTATGAATGAAAAGTTCATGATCGAGGACTATTTTGCCAGAAATATGTTCAGTAGGTCTAATATGGACTTCTCTTTGGGGGAAATAACATCAGAAGGAGTCAATGGGTCTGTAAGGATATTTAAAAAATCGAGTACTCTTTAATCAGTAATATGTCCATCAGCTCAAACATGCAATACTCTATGGCATATTTAATACTCAAATATGGACTACTGTCTAGCTGATGTAAAATCTGTTGGAGTCAATGACTATGTACAAAAAGTTCATTATCGAAGACGAATTTGCCAGGAATATTTTCAGTAGGTCTAATGAAGACTTCTCTATAGGTGAAGTAACTTCAGAAGGAGTCAATGAGGCTGTATGGATATTTAAAATTCGAGCACCCTTTGACAAGAAATATGTCCATTAGGTCAAATATCCAACACTTCAAGGACTGACGTATCATTAGAAGAAGTCAATATATATGAATTAAAAGTTTGTGATCGAGGACATCAGGTTGAGGCAGCGAGCATGAATGGAAGGTTCATGATCGAGGACGGTTTGGACAGAAAAATATAATAGGTCTAATATGAAAATCTGTGTGGCTGAAATAAAATCAGAAGGAGACAATGAATGTATAGAAAGTTCAAGATCAAGAACTCTTAGGCCAGAAATTTGTTCATTAGGTCAAATATGGCGTACTGTATGTCTCATGTGACATTAGAAGACATCACTGAGTATTTATAAAAAGTTCAAAATCGAGTACTCTTTGACCAGAAATATGGCCATTAGTTCAAATATCTAATACTCTATGGCTGACATAACATCACAAGGAGTCAATGATTATGTACAGAAAGTTCAAGATAGAGAACTCTTAGGCCAGAAATATGTTCATTAGGACAAATATGGCCTATTCTATGGCTCATATGACATCAGAAGGCATCACTGAGCATTTATAAAAAGTTCAATATCAAATACTCTTTGGCCCGAAATATGTTCAGTAGCTCAAATATAGACTAATGGCCTGCTGATGTCAAATTTGATGGAGTCAAAGACGATGTATAAAAAGTTCATTATCAAGGACGAATTTGCCAGGAATATATTCAGTAGGTCTAATGTAGACTTCTCTATGGGTGAAGCAACTTTAGATAGAGTCAGTGAGTCTGTAAGGAAAGTTCAAGATCGAGTACTCTTTGACCATAAATATGTCCATTAGGTCAAATATCTTTGTGGCTTATGTAACATCAGACAGAGTCAACGACTAAGTATAGAAAGTTCAAGATCGAGTACTCTTTGACCAGAAATATGTCCATTAATTCAAATATCTAATACTCTATGGCTGACATAACATCAGAAGTAGAAATTAAGTATAGAAAGTTCAAGATCGAGTACTTTTGGGCCAGAAATAAGTTCAGAAGGTCAAATATGGATTACTGTCTGGTTGATGTAACCTGTGATGGAGTCAATGACTATGTGAAAAAGTTCATTATAAAGGACGACTTTGCCAGAAATATGTTTTGTATGGATATTTCAAAATCGAGTACTCTTTGACCAGAAATATGTCCATTAGGTCAAATATCTAATACTCTGCGGCATACGTAACAACAGAAGGAGTATTGAAAGTATAGAAAGTTCAAAGTCGAATACTCTTGGGCCAGGAATATGTTCAGTATGTCTAATATGAACTTCTCTATGGGTGAAGCAACTTCAGAAGGAGTCAATGAGTCTGTAAGGATATTTATAAAATCGAGTACTCATTAATCAGAAATATGTTCATCAGGTCAAATATGCAATACTCTATGGCTGACATATCATTAGAAGGTCAATATGTATGAATGAAAAGTTCATGATCGAGGACTATTTTGCCAGAAATATGTTCAGTAGGTCTAATATGGACTTCTCTTTGGGAGAAATAACATCAGAAGGAGTCAATGGGTCTGTAAGGATATTTAAAAAATCGAGTACTCTTTAATCAGTAATATGTCCATCAGCTCAAACATGCAATACTCTATGGCATATTTAATACTCAAATATGGACTACTGTCTAGCTGATGTAAAATCTGTTGGAGTCAATGACTATGTACAAAAAGTTCATTATCGAAGACGAATTTGCCATGAATATTTTCAGTAGGTCTAATGAAGACTTCTCTATAGGTGAAGTAACTTCAGAAGGAGTCAATGAGGCTGTATGGATATTTAAAATTCGAGCACCCTTTGACAAGAAATATGTCCATTAGGTCAAATATCCAACACTTCAAGGACTGACGTATCATTAGAAGAAGTCAATATATATGAATTAAAAGTTTGTGATCGAGGACATCAGGTTGAGGCAGCGAGCATGAATGGAAGGTTCATGATCGAGGACGGTTTGGACAGAAAAATATAATAGGTCTAATATGAAAATCTGTGTGGCTGAAATAAAATCAGAAGGAGACAATGAATGTATAGAAAGTTCAAGATCAAGAACTCTTAGGCCAGAAATTTGTTCATTAGGTCAAATATGGCGTACTGTATGTCTCATGTGACATTAGAAGACATCACTGAGTATTTATAAAAAGTTCAAAATCGAGTACTCTTTGACCAGAAATATGGCCATTAGTTCAAATATCTAATACTCTATGGCTGACATAACATCACAAGGAGTCAATGATTATGTACAGAAAGTTCAAGATAGAGAACTCTTAGGCCAGAAATATGTTCATTAGGACAAATATGGCCTATTCTATGGCTCATATGACATCAGAAGGCATCACTGAGCATTTATAAAAAAATTAAATATCAAATACTCTTTGGCCCGAAATATGTTCAGTAGCTCAAATATAGACTAATGGCCTGCTGATGTCAAATTTGATGGAGTCAAAGACGATGTATAAAAAGTTCATTATCAAGGACGAATTTGCCAGGAATATATTCAGTAGGTCTAATGTAGACTTCTCTATGGGTGAAGCAACTTTAGATAGAGTCAGTGAGTCTGTAAGGAAAGTTCAAGATCGAGTACTCTTTGACCATAAATATGTCCATTAGGTCAAATATCTTTGTGGCTTATGTAACATCAGACAGAGTCAACGACTAAGTATAGAAAGTTCAAGATCGAGTACTCTTTGACCAGAAATATGTCCATTAATTCAAATATCTAATACTCTATGGCTGACATAACATCAGAAGTAGAAAATAAGTATAGAAAGTTCAAGATCGAGTACTTTTGGGCCAGAAATAAGTTCAGAAGGTCAAATATGGATTACTGTCTGGTTGATGTAACCTGTGATGGAGTCAATGACTATGTGAAAAAGTTCATTATAAAGGACGACTTTGCCAGAAATATGTTTTGTATGGATATTTCAAAATCGAGTACTCTTTGACCAGAAATATGTCCATTAGGTCAAATATCTAATACTCTGCGGCATACGTAACAACAGAAGGAGTATTGAAAGTATAGAAAGTTCAAAGTCGAATACTCTTGGGCCAGGAATATGTTCAGTATGTCTAATATGAACTTCTCTATGGGTGAAGCAACTTCAGAAGGAGTCAATGAGTCTGTAAGGATATTTATAAAATCGAGTACTCATTAATCAGAAATATGTTCATCAGGTCAAATATGCAATACTCTATGGCTGACATATCATTAGAAGGTCAATATGTATGAATGAAAAGTTCATGATCGAGGACTATTTTGCCAGAAATATGTTCAGTAGGTCTAATATGGACTTCTCTTTGGGAGAAATAACATCAGAAGGAGTCAATGGGTCTGTAAGGATATTTAAAAAATCGAGTACTCTTTAATCAGTAATATGTCCATCAGCTCAAACATGCAATACTCTATGGCATATTTAATACTCAAATATGGACTACTGTCTAGGCTGATGTAAAATCTGTTGGAGTCAATGACTATGTACAAAAAGTTCATTATCGAAGACGAATTTGCCATGAATATTTTCAGTAGGTCTAATGAAGACTTCTCTATAGGTGAAGTAACTTCAGAAGGAGTCAATGAGGCTGTATGGATATTTAAAATTCGAGCACCCTTTGACAAGAAATATGTCCATTAGGTCAAATATCCAACACTTCAAGGACTGACGTATCATTAGAAGAAGTCAATATATATGAATTAAAAGTTTGTGATCGAGGACATCAGGTTGAGGCAGCGAGCATGAATGGAAGGTTCATGATCGAGGACGGTTTGGACAGAAAAATATAATAGGTCTAATATGAAAATCTGTGTGGCTGAAATAAAATCAGAAGGAGACAATGAATGTATAGAAAGTTCAAGATCAAGAACTCTTAGGCCAGAAATTTGTTCATTAGGTCAAATATGGCGTACTGTATGTCTCATGTGACATTAGAAGACATCACTGAGTATTTATAAAAAGTTCAAAATCGAGTACTCTTTGACCAGAAATATGGCCATTAGTTCAAATATCTAATACTCTATGGCTGACATAACATCACAAGGAGTCAATGATTATGTACAGAAAGTTCAAGATAGAGAACTCTTAGGCCAGAAATATGTTCATTAGGACAAATATGGCCTATTCTATGGCTCATATGACATCAGAAGGCATCACTGAGCATTTATAAAAAAATTAAATATCAAATACTCTTTGGCCCGAAATATGTTCAGTAGCTCAAATATAGACTAATGGCCTGCTGATGTCAAATTTGATGGAGTCAAAGACGATGTATAAAAAGTTCATTATCAAGGACGAATTTGCCAGGAATATATTCAGTAGGTCTAATGTAGACTTCTCTATGGGTGAAGCAACTTTAGATAGAGTCAGTGAGTCTGTAAGGAAAGTTCAAGATCGAGTACTCTTTGACCATAAATATGTCCATTAGGTCAAATATCTTTGTGGCTTATGTAACATCAGACAGAGTCAACGACTAAGTATAGAAAGTTCAAGATCGAGTACTCTTTGACCAGAAATATGTCCATTAATTCAAATATCTAATACTCTATGGCTGACATAACATCAGAAGTAGAAATTAAGTATAGAAAGTTCAAGATCGAGTACTTTTGGGCCAGAAATAAGTTCAGAAGGTCAAATATGGATTACTGTCTGGTTGATGTAACCTGTGATGGAGTCAATGACTATGTGAAAAAGTTCATTATAAAGGATGACTTTGCCAGAAATATGTTTTGTATGGATATTTCAAAATCGAGTACTCTTTGACCAGAAATATGTCCATTAGGTCAAATATCTAATACTCTGCGGCATACGTAACAACAGAAGGAGTATTGAAAGTATAGAAAGTTCAAAGTCGAATACTCTTGGGCCAGGAATATGTTCAGTATGTCTAATATGAACTTCTCTATGGGTGAAGCAACTTCAGAAGGAGTCAATGAGTCTGTAAGGATATTTATAAAATCGAGTACTCATTAATCAGAAATATGTTCATCAGGTCAAATATGCAATACTCTATGGCTGACATATCATTAGAAGGTCAATATGTATGAATGAAAAGTTCATGATCGAGGACTATTTTGCCAGAAATATGTTCAGTAGGTCTAATATGGACTTCTCTTTGGGAGAAATAACATCAGAAGGAGTCAATGGGTCTGTAAGGATATTTAAAAAATCGAGTACTCTTTAATCAGTAATATGTCCATCAGCTCAAACATGCAATACTCTATGGCATATTTAATACTCAAATATGGACTACTGTCTAGCTGATGTAAAATCTGTTGGAGTCAATGACTATGTACAAAAAGTTCATTATCGAAGACGAATTTGCCATGAATATTTTCAGTAGGTCTAATGAAGACTTCTCTATAGGTGAAGTAACTTCAGAAGGAGTCAATGAGGCTGTATGGATATTTAAAATTCGAGCACCCTTTGACAAGAAATATGTCCATTAAGTCAAATATCCAACACTTCAAGGACTGACGTATCATTAGAAGAAGTCAATATATATGAATTAAAAGTTTGTGATCGAGGACATCAGGTTGAGGCAGCGAGCATGAATGGAAGGTTCATGATCGAGGACGGTTTGGACAGAAAAATATAATAGGTCTAATATGAAAATCTGTGTGGCTGAAATAAAATCAGAAGGAGACAATGAATGTATAGAAAGTTCAAGATCAAGAACTCTTAGGCCAGAAATTTGTTCATTAGGTCAAATATGGCGTACTGTATGTCTCATGTGACATTAGAAGACATCACTGAGTATTTATAAAAAGTTCAAAATCGAGTACTCTTTGACCAGAAATATGGCCATTAGTTCAAATATCTAATACTCTATGGCTGACATAACATCACAAGGAGTCAATGATTATGTACAGAAAGTTCAAGATAGAGAACTCTTAGGCCAGAAATATGTTCATTAGGACAAATATGGCCTATTCTATGGCTCATATGACATCAGAAGGCATCACTGAGCATTTATAAAAAAATTAAATATCAAATACTCTTTGGCCCGAAATATGTTCAGTAGCTCAAATATAGACTAATGGCCTGCTGATGTCAAATTTGATGGAGTCAAAGACGATGTATAAAAAGTTCATTATCAAGGACGAATTTGCCAGGAATATATTCAGTAGGTCTAATGTAGACTTCTCTATGGGTGAAGCAACTTTAGATAGAGTCAGTGAGTCTGTAAGGAAAGTTCAAGATCGAGTACTCTTTGACCATAAATATGTCCATTAGGTCAAATATCTTTGTGGCTTATGTAACATCAGACAGAGTCAACGACTAAGTATAGAAAGTTCAAGATCGAGTACTCTTTGACCAGAAATATGTCCATTAATTCAAATATCTAATACTCTATGGCTGACATAACATCAGAAGTAGAAATTAAGTATAGAAAGTTCAAGATCGAGTACTTTTGGGCCAGAAATAAGTTCAGAAGGTCAAATATGGATTACTGTCTGGTTGATGTAACCTGTGATGGAGTCAATGACTATGTGAAAAAGTTCATTATAAAGGATGACTTTGCCAGAAATATATTTTGTATGGATATTTCAAAATCGAGTACTCTTTGACCAGAAATATGGTCATCAGGTCAAATATGCAATACTCTATGGCTGACATATCATTAGAAGGTCAATATGTATGAATGAAAAGTTCATGATCGAGGACTATTTTGCCAGAAATATGTTCAGTAGGTCTAATATGGACTTCTCTTTGGGGGAAATAACATCAGAAGGAGTCAATGGGTCTGTAAGGATATTTAAAAAATCGAGTACTCTTTAATCAGTAATATGTCCATCAGCTCAAACATGCAATACTCTATGGCATATTTAATACTCAAATATGGACTACTGTCTAGCTGATGTAAAATCTGTTGGAGTCAATGACTATGTACAAAAAGTTCATTATCGAAGACGAATTTGCCATGAATATTTTCAGTAGGTCTAATGAAGACTTCTCTATAGGTGAAGTAACTTCAGAAGGAGTCAATGAGGCTGTATGGATATTTAAAATTCGAGCACCCTTTGACAAGAAATATGTCCATTAGGTCAAATATCCAACACTTCAAGGACTGACGTATCATTAGAAGAAGTCAATATATATGAATTAAAAGTTTGTGATCGAGGACATCAGGTTGAGGCAGCGAGCATGAATGGAAGGTTCATGATCGAGGACGGTTTGGACAGAAAAATATAATAGGTCTAATATGAAAATCTGTGTGGCTGAAATAAAATCAGAAGGAGACAATGAATGTATAGAAAGTTCAAGATCAAGAACTCTTAGGCCAGAAATTTGTTCATTAGGTCAAATATGGCGTACTGTATGTCTCATGTGACATTAGAAGACATCACTGAGTATTTATAAAAAGTTCAAAATCGAGTACTCTTTGACCAGAAATATGGCCATTAGTTCAAATATCTAATACTCTATGGCTGACATAACATCACAAGGAGTCAATGATTATGTACAGAAAGTTCAAGATAGAGAACTCTTAGGCCAGAAATATGTTCATTAGGACAAATATGGCCTATTCTATGGCTCATATGACATCAGAAGGCATCACTGAGCATTTATAAAAAAATTAAATATCAAATACTCTTTGGCCCGAAATATGTTCAGTAGCTCAAATATAGACTAATGGCCTGCTGATGTCAAATTTGATGGAGTCAAAGACGATGTATAAAAAGTTCATTATCAAGGACGAATTTGCCAGGAATATATTCAGTAGGTCTAATGTAGACTTCTCTATGGGTGAAGCAACTTTAGATAGAGTCAGTGAGTCTGTAAGGAAAGTTCAAGATCGAGTACTCTTTGACCATAAATATGTCCATTAGGTCAAATATCTTTGTGGCTTATGTAACATCAGACAGAGTCAACGACTAAGTATAGAAAGTTCAAGATCGAGTACTCTTTGACCAGAAATATGTCCATTAATTCAAATATCTAATACTCTATGGCTGACATAACATCAGAAGTAGAAAATAAGTATAGAAAGTTCAAGATCGAGTACTTTTGGGCCAGAAATAAGTTCAGAAGGTCAAATATGGATTACTGTCTGGTTGATGTAACCTGTGATGGAGTCAATGACTATGTGAAAAAGTTCATTATAAAGGACGACTTTGCCAGAAATATGTTTTGTATGGATATTTCAAAATCGAGTACTCTTTGACCAGAAATATGTCCATTAGGTCAAATATCTAATACTCTGCGGCATACGTAACAACAGAAGGAGTATTGAAAGTATAGAAAGTTCAAAGTCGAATACTCTTGGGCCAGGAATATGTTCAGTATGTCTAATATGAACTTCTCTATGGGTGAAGCAACTTCAGAAGGAGTCAATGAGTCTGTAAGGATATTTATAAAATCGAGTACTCATTAATCAGAAATATGTTCATCAGGTCAAATATGCAATACTCTATGGCTGAAATATCATTAGAAGGTCAATATGTATGAATGAAAAGTTCATGATCAAGGACTATTTTGCCAGAAATATGTTCAGTAGGTCTAATATGGACTTCTCTTTGGGAGAAATAACATCAGAAGGAGTCAATGGGTCTGTAAGGATATTTAAAAAATCGAGTACTCTTTAATCAGTAATATGTCCATCAGCTCAAACATGCAATACTCTATGGCATATTTAATACTCAAATATGGACTACTGTCTGGCTGATGTAAAATCTGTTGGAGTCAATGACTATGTACAAAAAGTTCATTATCGAAGACGAATTTGACATGAATATTTTCAGTAGGTCTAATGAAGACTTCTCTATAGGTGAAGTAACTTCAGAAGGAGTCAATGAGGCTGTATGGATATTTAAAATTCGAGCACCCTTTGACAAGAAATATGTCCATTAGGTCAAATATCCAACACTTCAAGGACTGACGTATCATTAGAAGAAGTCAATATATATGAATTAAAAGTTTGTGATCGAGGACATCAGGTTGAGGCAGCGAGCATGAATGGAAGGTTCATGATCGAGGACGGTTTGGACAGAAAAATATAATAGGTCTAATATGAAAATCTGTGTGGCTGAAATAAAATCAGAAGGAGACAATGAATGTATAGAAAGTTCAAGATCAAGAACTCTTAGGCCAGAAATTTGTTCATTAGGTCAAATATGGCGTACTGTATGTCTCATGTGACATTAGAAGACATCACTGAGTATTTATAAAAAGTTCAAAATCGAGTACTCTTTGACCAGAAATATGGCCATTAGTTCAAATATCTAATACTCTATGGCCGACATAACATCACAAGGAGTCAATGATTATGTACAGAAAGTTCAAGATAGAGAACTCTTAGGCCAGAAATGTGTTCATTAGGTCAAATATGGCCTATTCTATGGCTCATATGACATCAGAAGGCATCACTGAGCATTTATAAAAAGTTCAATATCAAATACTCTTTGGCCCGAAATATGTTCAGTAGCTCAAATATAGACTAATGGCCTGCTGATGTCAAATTTGATGGAGTCAAAGACGATGTATAAAAAGTTCATTATCAAGGACGAATTTGCCAGGAATATATTCAGTAGGTCTAATGTAGACTTCTCTAAGGGTGAAGCAACTTTAGGTGGAGTCAGTGAGTCTGTAAGGAAAGTTCAAGATCGAGTACTCTTTGACCATAAATATGTCCATTAGGTCAAATATCTAATACTCTGCGGCATACGTAACAACAGAAGGAGTATTGAAAGTATAGAAAGTGCAAAGTCGAATACTCTTGGGCCAGGAATATGTTCAGTATGTCTAATATGAACTTCTCTATGGGTGAAGCAACTTCAGAAGGAGTCAATGAGTCTGTAAGGATATTTATAAAATCGAGTACTCATTAATCAGAAATATGTTCATCAGGTCAAATATGCAATACTCTATGGCTGACATATCATTAGAAGAAGTCAATATGTATGAATGAAAAGTTCATGATCGAGGACTATTTTGCCAGAAATATGTTCAGTAGGTCTAATATGGACTTCTCTTTGGGAGAAATAACATGAGAAGGAGTCAATGGGTCTGTAAGGATATTTAAAAAATCGAGTACTCTTTAATCAGTAATATGTCCATCAGCTCAAACATGCAATACTCTATGGCATATTAAATACTCAAATATGGACTATGGTCTGGCTGATGTAAAATCTGTTGGAGTCAATGACAATGTACAAAAAGTTCATTATCGAAGACGAATTTGCCATGAATATTTTCAGTAGGTCTAATGAAGACTTCTCTATAGGTGAAGTAACTTCAGAAGGAGTCAATGAGGCTGTATGGATATTTAAAATTCGAGCACCCTTTGACAAGAAATATGTCCATTAGGTCAAATATCCAACACTTCAAGGACTGACGTATCATTAGAAGAAGTCAATATATATGAATTAAAAGTTTGTGATCGAGGACATCAGGTTGAGGCAGCGAGCATGAATGGAAGGTTCATGATCGAGGACGGTTTGGACAGAAAAATATAATAGGTCTAATATGAAAATCTGTGTGGCTGAAATAAAATCAGAAGGAGACAATGAATGTATAGAAAGTTCAAGATCAAGAACTCTTAGGCCAGAAATTTGTTCATTAGGTCAAATATGGCGTACTGTATGTCTCATGTGACATTAGAAGACATCACTGAGTATTTATAAAAAGTTCAAAATCGAGTACTCTTTGACCAGAAATATGGCCATTAGTTCAAATATCTAATACTCTATGGCTGACATAACATCACAAGGAGTCAATGATTATGTACAGAAAGTTCAAGATAGAGAACTCTTAGGCCAGAAATATGTTCATTAGGACAAATATGGCCTATTCTATGGCTCATATGACATCAGAAGGCATCACTGAGCATTTATAAAAAAATTAAATATCAAATACTCTTTGGCCCGAAATATGTTCAGTAGCTCAAATATAGACTAATGGCCTGCTGATGTCAAATTTGATGGAGTCAAAGACGATGTATAAAAAGTTCATTATCAAGGACGAATTTGCCAGGAATATATTCAGTAGGTCTAATGTAGACTTCTCTATGGGTGAAGCAACTTTAGATAGAGTCAGTGAGTCTGTAAGGAAAGTTCAAGATCGAGTACTCTTTGACCATAAATATGTCCATTAGGTCAAATATCTTTGTGGCTTATGTAACATCAGACAGAGTCAACGACTAAGTATAGAAAGTTCAAGATCGAGTACTCTTTGACCAGAAATATGTCCATTAATTCAAATATCTAATACTCTATGGCTGACATAACATCAGAAGTAGAAAATAAGTATAGAAAGTTCAAGATCGAGTACTTTTGGGCCAGAAATAAGTTCAGAAGGTCAAATATGGATTACTGTCTGGTTGATGTAACCTGTGATGGAGTCAATGACTATGTGAAAAAGTTCATTATAAAGGACGACTTTGCCAGAAATATGTTTTGTATGGATATTTCAAAATCGAGTACTCTTTGACCAGAAATATGTCCATTAGGTCAAATATCTAATACTCTGCGGCATACGTAACAACAGAAGGAGTATTGAAAGTATAGAAAGTTCAAAGTCGAATACTCTTGGGCCAGGAATATGTTCAGTATGTCTAATATGAACTTCTCTATGGGTGAAGCAACTTCAGAAGGAGTCAATGAGTCTGTAAGGATATTTATAAAATCGAGTACTCATTAATCAGAAATATGTTCATCAGGTCAAATATGCAATACTCTATGGCTGACATATCATTAGAAGGTCAATATGTATGAATGAAAAGTTCATGATCGAGGACTATTTTGCCAGAAATATGTTCAGTAGGTCTAATATGGACTTCTCTTTGGGAGAAATAACATCAGAAGGAGTCAATGGGTCTGTAAGGATATTTAAAAAATCGAGTACTCTTTAATCAGTAATATGTCCATCAGCTCAAACATGCAATACTCTATGGCATATTTAATACTCAAATATGGACTACTGTCTAGCTGATGTAAAATCTGTTGGAGTCAATGACTATGTACAAAAAGTTCATTATCGAAGACGAATTTGCCATGAATATTTTCAGTAGGTCTAATGAAGACTTCTCTATAGGTGAAGTAACTTCAGAAGGAGTCAATGAGGCTGTATGGATATTTAAAATTCGAGCACCCTTTGACAAGAAATATGTCCATTAAGTCAAATATCCAACACTTCAAGGACTGACGTATCATTAGAAGAAGTCAATATATATGAATTAAAAGTTTGTGATCGAGGACATCAGGTTGAGGCAGCGAGCATGAATGGAAGGTTCATGATCGAGGACGGTTTGGA
Organism: Ctenopharyngodon idella; assembly: GCF_019924925.1. NCBI lineage: Eukaryota > Metazoa > Chordata > Actinopteri > Cypriniformes > Xenocyprididae > Ctenopharyngodon > Ctenopharyngodon idella. The sequence goes on along the minus strand of NC_067242.1, from coordinate 22,855,928 downwards.
CAGAAAAATATAATAGGTCTAATATGAAAATCTGTGTGGCTGAAATAAAATCAGAAGGAGACAATGAATGTATAGAAAGTTCAAGATCAAGAACTCTTAGGCCAGAAATTTGTTCATTAGGTCAAATATGGCGTACTGTATGTCTCATGTGACATTAGAAGACATCACTGAGTATTTATAAAAAGTTCAAAATCGAGTACTCTTTGACCAGAAATATGGCCATTAGTTCAAATATCTAATACTCTATGGCTGACATAACATCACAAGGAGTCAATGATTATGTACAGAAAGTTCAAGATAGAGAACTCTTAGGCCAGAAATATGTTCATTAGGACAAATATGGCCTATTCTATGGCTCATATGACATCAGAAGGCATCACTGAGCATTTATAAAAAAATTAAATATCAAATACTCTTTGGCCCGAAATATGTTCAGTAGCTCAAATATAGACTAATGGCCTGCTGATGTCAAATTTGATGGAGTCAAAGACGATGTATAAAAAGTTCATTATCAAGGACGAATTTGCCAGGAATATATTCAGTAGGTCTAATGTAGACTTCTCTATGGGTGAAGCAACTTTAGATAGAGTCAGTGAGTCTGTAAGGAAAGTTCAAGATCGAGTACTCTTTGACCATAAATATGTCCATTAGGTCAAATATCTTTGTGGCTTATGTAACATCAGACAGAGTCAACGACTAAGTATAGAAAGTTCAAGATCGAGTACTCTTTGACCAGAAATATGTCCATTAATTCAAATATCTAATACTCTATGGCTGACATAACATCAGAAGTAGAAAATAAGTATAGAAAGTTCAAGATCGAGTACTTTTGGGCCAGAAATAAGTTCAGAAGGTCAAATATGGATTACTGTCTGGTTGATGTAACCTGTGATGGAGTCAATGACTATGTGAAAAAGTTCATTATAAAGGACGACTTTGCCAGAAATATGTTTTGTATGGATATTTCAAAATCGAGTACTCTTTGACCAGAAATATGTCCATTAGGTCAAATATCTAATACTCTGCGGCATACGTAACAACAGAAGGAGTATTGAAAGTATAGAAAGTTCAAAGTCGAATACTCTTGGGCCAGGAATATGTTCAGTATGTCTAATATGAACTTCTCTATGGGTGAAGCAACTTCAGAAGGAGTCAATGAGTCTGTAAGGATATTTATAAAATCGAGTACTCATTAATCAGAAATATGTTCATCAGGTCAAATATGCAATACTCTATGGCTGACATATCATTAGAAGAGTCAATATGTATGAATGAAAAGTTCATGATCGAGGACTATTTTGCCAGAAATATGTTCAGTAGGTCTAATATGGACTTCTCTTTGGGAGAAATAACATCAGAAGGAGTCAATGGGTCTGTAAGGATATTTAAAAAATCGAGTACTCTTTAATCAGTAATATGTCCATCAGCTCAAACATGCAATACTCTATGGCATATTTAATACTCAAATATGGACTACTGTCTGGCTGATGTAAAATCTGTTGGAGTCAATGACTATGTACAAAAAGTTCATTATCGAAGACCAATTTGCCAGGAATATTTTCAGTAGGTCTAATGAAGACTTCTCTATATAGGTGAAGTAACTTCAGAAGGAGTCAATGAGGCTGTATGGATATTTAAAATTCGAGCACCCTTTGACAAGAAATATGTCCATTAGGTCAAATATCCAACACTTCAAGGACTGACGTATCATTAGAAGAAGTCAGTATATATGAATTAAAAGTTTATGATCGAAGACTAATTTTCCAGCAATATGTTCAGAAGGTGAAAAATGGGTTTATATATGGCTGAAGTAACATCAGGTTGAGGCAGCGAGCATGAATGGAAGGTTCATGATCGAGGACGGTTTGGACAGAAAAATATAATAGGTCTAATATGAAAATCTGTGTGACTGAAATAAAATCAGAAGGAGTCAATGAATGTATAGAAAGTTCAAGATCAAGAACTCTTAGGCCAGAAATTTGTTCATTAGGTCAAATATGGCGTACTGTATGTCTCATGTGACATTAGAAGACATCACTGAGTATTTATAAAAAGTTCAATATCGAATACTCTTTAGCCCGAAATATGTTCAGTAGGTGAAATATAGACTAATGGCTGGCTGATGTAAAATCTGATGGTCGATGACGAAGTATAAAAAGTTCATTATCGAGGACGAATTTGCCAGGAATATGTTCAGTAGGGCTAATGTAGACTTCTCTATGGGTGAAGCAACTTCGGAAGGAGTCAATGAGTCTGAATTGATATTTCAAAATCGAGTACTCTTTGACCAGAAATACGGCCATTAGTTCAAATATATAATACTCTATGGCTGATCTAACATCAGAAGGAGTCAATGAGTCTGTATGGATATTTCAAAATCGAGTACTCTTTGACCAGAAATATGTCCATTAGGTCAAATATCTAATCCTCTATGGCTGACATAACATCACAAGGAGTCAATGATTATGTACAGAAAGTTCAAGATAGAGAACTCTTAGGCCAGAAATGTGTTCATTAGGTCAAATATGGCCTATTCTATGGCTCATATGACATCAGAAGGCATCACTGAGCGTTTATAAAAAGTTCAATATCAAATACTCTTTGGCCCGAAATATGTTCAGTAGCTCAAACATAGACTAATGGCCTGCTGATGTCAAATTTGATGGAGTCAAAGACGATGTATAAAAAGTTCATTATCAAGGACGAATTTGCCAGGAATATATTCAGTAGGTCTAATGTAGACTTCTCTATGGGTGAAGCAACTTTAGATAGAGTCAGTGAGTCTGTAAGGAAAGTTCAAGATCGAGTACTCTTTGACCATAAATATGTCCATTAGGTCAAATATCTTTGTGGCTTATGTAACATCAGACAGAGTCAACGACTAAGTATAGAAAGTTCAAGATCGAGTACTCTTTGACCAGAAATATGTCCATTAATTCAAATATCTAATACTCTATGGCTGACATAACATCAGAAGTAGAAAATAAGTATAGAAAGTTCAAGATCGAGTACTTTTGGGCCAGAAATAAGTTCAGAAGGTCAAATATGGATTACCGTCTGGTTGATGTAACCTGTGATGGAGTCAACGAATGTGTGAAAAAGTTCATTATCAAGGACGACTTTGAAAGAAATATGTTTTGTATGGATTTTTCAAAATCGAGTACTCTTTGACCAGAAATATGTCCATTAGGTCAAATATCTAATATTCTGCGGCATACGTAACAACAGAAGGAGTATTGAAAGTATAGAAAGTTCAAAGTCGAATACTCTTGGGCCAGGAATATGTTCAGTATGTCTAATATGAACTTCTCTATGGGTGAAGCAACTTCAGAAGGAGTCAATGAGTCTGTAAGGATATTTATAAAATCGAGTACTCATTAATCAGAAATATGTTCATCAGGTCAAATATGCAATACTCTATGGCAATACTCAAATATGGACTACTGTCTGGCTGATGTAAAATCTGTTGGAGTCAATGACTATGTACAAAAAGTTCATTATCGAAGACCAATTTGCCAGGAATATTTTCAGTAGGTCTAATGAAGACTTCTCTATAGGTAAAGTAACTTCAGAAGGAGTCAATGAGGCTGTATGGATATTTAAAATTCGAGCACCCTTTGACCAGAAATATGTCCATTAATTCAAATATCTGATACTCTCTTGCTGACATAACATCAGAAGTAGAAAATAAGTATAGAAAGTTCAAGATCGAGTACTTTTGGGCCAGTAATAAGTTTAGAAGGTCAAATATGAATTACTATCTTGTTGATGTATCCTCTGATGGAGTCAATGACTATGTATAAAAAGTTCATTATCCTGGACGATTTTGCCAGGAATATGTTCTGTCGGTCTAATGTAGAATTTTCTGTGGGTGAAGTAACTTCAGATGGAGTCAATGACTCTGTATGTAAAGTTCAAGATTGTGTACTCTAACTTGCCATAAATATGTTTAGTAGTTCAAACACAGTCTCATGTATGGCTGAAGTAAATTTAGAAAAAAAAGTTAGGTAATGATTATACATAGAAAGTTCAGGATCAAATTCTCTTTGTCCAGAAGAATGTTCATTATGTCAAATTTGGACTTACTTTCTGTCTGATGTTACATCAGAAAGAGTGAATGATTCTGCAGGGTCATGTATGGACTTCTATATGGCTGATATAACATCAGAAGGCATCAATGAGTATATATAAAAAATTCAATATCGAATACTCTTTGGCCAGAAATATGTTCACTAGGTCAAATAACTAATACTCCATGGCTGACATAACATCAGAAGGAGTAAATTAGTAAGTTTAGAACGTCCAAGATTGAGTACAAGATTGAACTACTGTCTGGTTGATGTATCTTCTAATAGAGTCGATGAGTATGTATAAAAAGTTCATTTTCGAAGACGAATTTGCCAGAAATATGTTCAGTAGGTCTAATGTAGACTTCTCTATGGCTTAATCCTTTGTGTAGTGAAGAGATAGAATGCAATGCATACAACTAACATGTATGTTATGCACTGTTTCCTTGTATTGCATACAAGAACTAACTTATTCCTAATGCATTGAAGAGATAAACTGCGTGCATGCTTTGCCATGAATACAAGACCTAACAGTATGCACCATTTCCTTGAATTGTATACAAATGCTAACTTATTCCGTTGTGCAATGAACAATTTCACAAAACACCGGGTGCTGATGAACTTGCATTGCAGAGAAGAACTAAAAATATATAACATTTTGTTAAGCATTAAAGAGGTAATACATATTTGTTGTTACGTTGCAGCTAAGCTATGCACTGTTTACTTGTATTGTATAAAAGATCAACGAAATGAAATGTAAGAAATTATTCATTTGCGCAGTGAAGAGGTAACCCACGTGAAGAGATACACAACACAGGTGATGTGTGAGGTGATTTGCATTGTATACAAGAACTAACTAATACAGTTGTGCATTGAAGACATAACACCTAAGATATGTATATTATATATTACATATTAGCTATGCACTGTTTGTTTTCATTCTATACAAGAACTAACTTATTGTGCGGCTGCATTGCAATGCATTAAGAACTAATACAGTGTGCACTAAATAGACAACAATGAAAGATGATGAGACAACATAGTTACTGCTACATTGCAATAAATACAATAAATAATGTGCAGAGAACATGTGCACATAAACATATGTACACGGAATTGCATACAGGATCTGATCTGTTATTTTGCAGCAGAACTAACATTCATTGAATTGCATACAATAGTTAACTTGCTGTGCATAGAAGAAATTACATATCAAAATTATGTTTAGAAGAAAAACGAAATGCAATGAATGTAAGAAATTAATAGTTTGTTTTCTGAAGGAGATAACACATATATTCCGCTATGAATGTAAGAAAATGATCATTCTTTGTGCACTGAAGAGGTTAATGCATATCTTAACCCTATAAGCTGTGACGAGATACTCAACACAGGTGCGGGTGCATTGCATTGTATACAACAACTAACTTATACCGTTATGAATAGAAAAGATAACACATACCATATGTCCTGTGCCACTGCAATTAATACAACTACTTTTGTTTGTGCATTGAAGAGATACCTACTGTGCATTGCATTTCATGTACCATTTGTGCATTGCATTAACAGTGTGCAGTTGTGCAGTGAAGAGATGACGCCAGGGCGAAAACACAATTCATACATGCTGTTGCACTTCAATAAACACAAGCACTTACTGTTTCATTGCATTGCATATAATAATTAACTTATTACATTTTACATAGAAGAGCTTTTAATATAACATGGTGTTGCATTATAATGCATGCAAGAACTGACATGTAAGTCATGCACTGTTTCCTTACATTGTATACAAGAACTAATTGAGAGAACACATAAATATGTGGCATTACAATGAATGAAATAACTGATCCATCACGCATTGAATAGATTACACATACCATTTGTTTATCTGTGCAGTGAAGAGATACAATGCAATGTTTGCATTGCATACAAGAACTAAAAATACATAACATTTTGTTAAGCATTAAAGAGGTAACACATATTTGTTGTTACATTGCAGGTAAGCTATGCACTGTTTACTTGTACTGTATAAAAGAACAACGAAATGGAATGTAAGAAATTATTCATTTGTGCAGTGAAGAGATAACACATACGAGCTAACTTAACCCAATGTGCAGTGAAGAGATACACAAAACAGGTGATGGTGCATTTGCATCGTATACAAGAACTAACTTATACAGTTGTGCATTGAAGACATAACACCTAAGATAGGTACATTGTATATTACATATTAGCTATGCACTGTGTGTTTTCATTCTATACAAGAACGAATTTATTGTGCGGCTGCACTGCAATGCATCAAGAACTAACATGTAAGTTATGCACGTATGCAAGAACTAAATTATTCCGGTGTGCACTAAAGAGACAACAATGAAAGATGATGAGACAACATAGTTGCTGCTACATTGCAATAAATACAATAAATAATGTGCAGTGAACATGTGCACATAAGCATATGTACACTGACTTGCATACAGGATCTGATCTGTTATTGTGCAGTGAAGTATTACATTATAAGTTATATAGAAGAACTAACATTCATTGCATCGCATACAATAGTTAATTTATTTTGCTGTGCATAGAAGAAATTACATATCAAAATTATGTTTAGAAGAAAAACGAAATGCAATGAATGTAAGAAATTAATAGTTTGTTTTCTGAAGGAGATAACACATATATCTACACATTCTGCTATGAATGTAAGAAAATGATCATTCTTTGTGCACTGAAGAGATGAATGCATATCTTAACCCGATGAGCTGTGACGAGTTACTTAACACAGGTGCTGGTGCATTGCATTGCATTGTATACAAGAACTAACTTATACCGTTATGAATAGAAAAGATAACACATATCATATGTCCTGTGCCATTGCAATAAATACAACTACTTTTGTTTGTGCATTGCATGTCATTTGTGCATTACATTGCATTGCATTAACTTAATCCGTTTTGCAGTGAAGAGATGACGCCAGGGCGGAAACACAATTCATACATGCTGTTGCACTGCAATAAACACAAGCACTTGCTGTTTCATTGCATTGTATATAATAATTAACTTATTACATTTTACATAGAAGAGATTTTAATTTAACATGGTGTTGCATTATAATGCATGCAAGAACTAACATGTGTCATGCACTGTTTCCTTGCATTATTATACAAGAACTAATTTATTTCCTTATGCACGAAGAGAGAACACATAAATATGGGGCATTACGATGAATGAAATAACTGATCCATCGTGCATTGAATAGATTACACATACCATTTGTTTATCTGTGCAGTGAAGAGATACAATGCAATGTTTGCAAGTAACATTGCATTATCTTATTCCTTTGTGCATTGGAAGAGAAAGCACAAATCATATATGCTGTTGCATTGAATTGCATTTACTTGATATAGAAGATCGTATGTGCTGTTATGAACTAAAATGTTACATACAAGAACTAAAATAACATTCGTTGTGCATTTAAGAGGTAACGCATATGTTCGTTGCATTGCAATGCATACAAGAACTACATATGCACTGAGCTATGCACTGTTTACTTGTATGTCCTTCCCGTGTATTATATAAAACAACGAAATGCAATGAATGTAAGAAATTAATAGTTTGTTTTCTGAAGGAGATAACACATATATCTACACATTCTGCTATGAATGTAAGAAAATGATCATTCTTTGTGCACTGAAGAGATGAATACATATCTTAACCCGATGAGCTGTGACGAGTTACTCAACACAGGTGCTGGTGCATTGCATTGTATTACAAGAACTAACTTATACCGTTATGAATAGAAAAGATAACACATATCATATGTCCTGTGCCATTGCAATAAATACAACTACTTTTGTTTGTGCATTGAAGAGATAACTTATGTGCATTGCATTTCATGTACCATTTGTGCATTACATTGCATTGCATTAACTTAATCCGTTGTGCAGTGAAGAGATGACGCCAGGGCAAAAACTCAAATCATACATGCTGTTGCACTGCAATAAACACAAGCACTTGCTGTTTCATTGCATTGCATATAATAATTAACTTATTACATTTTACATAGAAGAGATTTTAATATAACATGGTGTTGCATTATAATGCATACAAAACTAACATGTAAGTCATGCACTGTTTCTTTGCATTGTATACAAGAACTAATTTATTCCCTTATGCACGAGAAGAGAACACAAACATGTGGCATTACAATGAATGAAATAACTGCTCTATCGTGCATTGATAGATTACACATACCATGTAATGTATGCAAGTAACATTGCATTAACTTATTCCTTTGTGCATTGTAAGAGAAAACACAAATCATATATGCTGTTTCATTGCATTGCAGTCAATAATTAACGTATTACGTTGTGTAGAGACAAATATGTGCAGCAGTATTGCAATGCATACAAGAAATATCATGTAAAATTATGCACTGTTTCCTTGCATTGCATAACATCTAATTTATTCCTTATGTACTGAAGAGATAATACATAAATATGTGGTGTTACAATGAATGACATAACTGTGCATTGAATAGATAACATGCGTACATGCATTGCCATGAATAAAAGACCTAACAGTATGCACCATTTCCTTGCATTGTATACAAAAACTTTTAAATTATTCCGCTGTGCAATAAACAGATAAAATAAAACAGGTGCTGTTGCACACTGCATTACATTCAAGCACTAAAATGATCTAAAATAACTTATTTCGTTGTGCATTGCAATGCATACAAGAACTAACACATAAGCTATGCATTGTTTCCTTGCATTGTGTAAAAGAACAACGAAATTCAATGAATGTAAGAGATAGCACAATACATATCTACACGATCTAACTGACAGGCTCTTTTTGCACTGCATTGCATACAAAAACTAACTCTATGTGCTTTGAGAAAACATATATGCTGTTGCATAGCATTAAATACAAGAAATAACTGTTTCATTGTTTTGCATAAAATAATTAACTTAGTACGTTGCGTATAGAAGAAATTAATATAACATATGTGCTGTTGCATTGCAACATGTAAGTCATGCATAGTTCTTGTATGCAATAGCACCTGTGTTATGTGTTAACTGTACAAAGCACAACAAAATAAGTTAATTCTCAATGAAACAGTGCATACCTTATATATGTTATTCATCACTGCACAACGGATTAAGTTAGATCGTGTATGAAATGTAATACACATATGTTATCTCTTCAATGCACTAACGAAATTATTTAGTTATTGTATTTTTTGCAATGCAACAGGACATATTGCATTGGACATAGTTCTTGTGTGCAATGAAGTGCAACAGCACCTGTGTGAACTCTTCACTGCACAACGGATTAAGTTAATGCAATGCAATGTCATGCACAAATGGTATATGAAATGCAATGTACATATGTTATCTTTTCAATGCACAAACAAAATTAAATTGTATTTATTGCACTGAAAATGCAAAGCACCATCACCTGTGTTGTGTATCTCTTCACTTCACCTCACAAGTTAGCTCGTGTAGATATGCGTGTTATCTCTTCACTGCACAAATGATTAAATTCTTTCAAAAGCGCATAGCGTACCTGCAATGTAACAGAAAATATGTGCTACCTCCTTAATGCTTAACGAAATATGTTATGTCATTTTAGTTCTTGTATGTAATGTAGTGCAACAGCATACGATCTTCTATGTTAAGTATATGCAATGCAATGCATCAGAGGCACAAAGGAAAGAGTTATTTCTTGTATCTTCTTGAAGTGCAACAGCACCTGTCATGTGTTAATCTCTTCACTGCACAACGGATTAAGTTAATGCAATGCACTTATGTTAATGCATAATCTCTTCAATGCATAACGGTATGAGTTTGTTCTTCTTTGCAATGCAGTGAAATAGAGCATTATTCATTATTCTTCAATGCACAACGGTTAAGAGCTTAAGTAAGAGCTTGTATACAATGTAACAGCATCTATGTTATGTGTTTTCTCTTCAGTGCAAAATGGAATGACTTAGTTCTTGAACAGAAATAGTGCATACCTAATATGTAAGTCATGCATACCTAATGTGTTATCATTTCGTTAGTGCATTGAAGAGATAACATATGTGTATTTCATTTCATACACGATCTAACTTAATCCGTTGTGCAGTGATGAATAACATATATAAGGTATGCACTGTTTCATTGAGAATTAACTTATTTTGTTGTGCTTTGTACAGTTAACACATAACACAGGTGCTATTGCATACAAGAACTAACTTATTCCTTTATGCATTGAAGAGATAACATATACCATTTGTCCATTGTATTGCATTAACTTCATCCATTGTGCATTGAAGAGTTCACACAGGTGCTGTTGCACTGCATTGCATACAAGAACTATCTCTTTCTTTTTCTTTTCGTTACAATACATACAAGAAGTAAGTTTCATTATATTGCAATGAAAATTAACTTACACTGTGCATAGAAGAAATGAATATAACATATGTGCTGCTGCATTGTAATGTTTTCAAGAACTAGCATGCAAGTCATGCTCTGTTTCCTTGAATTGTATACAAGAACTAACTCATTCTTTATGCATATAACACATTACATATCTGTTGCAATGAATGAATTTATACATCCGTTGTGCATTGAGAGATAACATGCGTGCCAACAATACAAGACCTGACAGTGTGCACTATTTCCTTGCATTGTAAACAAAGAAATAAAATGACAACTTATTTCGTAGTGCAATGAAAGTAAGAAATGATTCGTTCATTTTGCACTGAAGAGATAACACATACATACAACATAGGTGCCTTGCATTATATATAAGAAGTAACTTAATCCGTTTTGCGGTAAAGAAATAACACATGACATACAATGCTGATGCATTGCATTGCATTCAGTATCTTAACTGACATAACTTATTCTGTTGTGCATTAAAAACGTAACACTTATGTGCTGTTGCATTGGATAAAAGAATTCATGCATATGCGCTGTTTCAATGCATTGGAATACAAAATCTAACTTATACCGTGGTGCATTGAAGAGAAAAGACATAAGATATGCAATGAAGAAATACATATTAGATATGCACTATTTCTTTTCATTCTGTTAAAAAAATAACTCATTCATAACTCATAATAACTCATTATGCATTGAAGCACATAGCATAACATAGATGTTATTCCGTTGTGCATTGGAAGAATAATTAATAATGCTCTATTTCACTATATTGCAAACAAGAACAGACTCATGTCGTTATGCATTGAAGACATAACGCATAATATGTGAGCATTGCTTTAACTTAATCCGTTGTGCAATGAACAGATAACACGTAACACCGGGTGCTGTTGCACTGCATTACATACAAGAACTAAAATGACATAACATACTTCGTTAAGCATTAAAGAGGTAACACATATTTGCTGTTACATTGCAGGTAAGCTATGCAGGTTAGCTTTTATTGTATAAAAGAACAACGAAATGGAATATAAGAAATTATTCATTTGTGGAGTGAAGATACATATACACATACATATCTACAAGAGCTAACTTAACCCGATTTGCAGCGAAGAGATACACAACACAGGTGATGGTGCATTGCATTGTATACAAGAACTAACTTATGCAGTTGTGCATTGAAGAGATAAGATATGTAACCTAAGATATGTGCTTTTGCATTGCATTGCATAAATGATCTAACTCAATCAGTTGTCCAGTGAAGAATTACATATTAAGTTATGTACTGTTTCTTTTAATTCTATACAAGAACTAATTTATTGAACTCATTGTGCGGCTGCATTGCAATGCATAAAGAACTAACATGTATGTTATGCACGTATACAATAACTAAATTATTCCAGTGTGCACTGACTTGCATACACGATCTAACGATCTGTCATTGTGCAGTGAAGTATTACATATAAGTTATATACAATAACTGTTTCATTGCATACAATAGTTATAACTTATTACGCTGTGCATAAAAGACATTGTTTTCTTGTATTTGTATAAAAGAACAACGAAATGCAATGAATGTAATTAATAATTTAAACAATTAAACACATTCATAGCTACACGATCTACCTTAACCTGATGTGCAGTGAAGTGATACACAACACATGTGATGGTAATGGAAATAACTATTTCCTTTCTGCATTAAAGAGAAAACACATATCATACATGCTGTTGCATTGAGATAATATGCGTGCATGCATTGCCTATGTTTCATTGTACATAAGAACTAACTTATTTGCAGGTGCTGTTGAACTGCATTACAAACAAGAACTAACTCATCCCTATATGCATATGTGCTGTTGCATGGCAACAAATACAGGAATTAAGTATTTCATTGCATTGCATACAATAGTTAACTTATTACGTGCATAGAAGAAAATAATGTAACATATGTGCTGTTGCATTGCAACATGTAAGTTATGCAATGTTTCCTTGCATTGTATACAAGAACTAACATTCCTTTTGCATTGAAGAGATAACACTATACATATGTGTTTTCTCTTCAATGCAAAAGGAAAGTTAGTTCCTGTATAATGCATAGCAGCAGCTTAATCCGTAGTGCAATGAAGAGCTAACACACGACAGGTGCTTTTTGCACTGCATTGCATAGATGAACCAACTCTCTCTCTTTTCTGCATTGAAGCAAAAACATAAATCATATATGCTGTTACATTACAATAAATACAAGAAGTGACTGTTGCATTGCAATGAAAATTAACTTAATACACTGTGCATAGAAAAAATTAATAAAACATGTGCTGTTTGCAATGCATACAAGAACTAACATGCAAGTCATGCACTGTTTCCTTGCATTGTATTCAAGAACTCCTTATGCATTGGAGAATATAACACATATGTGATGTTGCAACTCATCCGTTGTGCATTGAAGAGATAACATAGATGCATTGCCATGAATACAAGATCTGATAGTATGCACTTATTTTCTTGCATTGTAAACAAAATCTTATTCCGCTGTGCAAGGAACAGATAATACAACATGGGTGCTGTTGCATTGCATTACATACAAGAACTAAAATGTCAACTTATTTCGTAGTGCATTAAAGAGGTAACACATACAGTGTTGCATTGCAATGCATTCAACTACATATAAGCTATGCACTGTTTCATTGTGTTGTATATAAGAACAACGAAATGCAATAAATGTAAGAAATGAATCATTCATTCTGCACTAAAGGAGATAACACATACAACATAGGTGCATTGCATTATATACAAGAACTAACTTAATCCGTTATGCGGTATTGCATTGCATTCAATATCTTAACTGACATAACTTATTCTGCATTAAAAATGTAACAGGAGTATGTTCATTATGTCAAATTTGGACTACTGTCTGTCTGATGTAACATCAGGAGTCAATGAATCTGTAGAGAAAGTTCATGATCGAGGACTCTTGGGTCAGAAGTATGTTCAGAATGTCATGTATGGACTTCTATATGGTTATGACATCAGAAGGCATTTATGAGTATATATAAAAGAACAGCTCGGTCAAATATAGATTTCTATTTGGGCGAAGTAATTTATAAAAATTCAAGAATTAAGAAGTAAAATGACCTAAAATAACTTATTTAAATGTGCTTTAAAGAGGTAACAAATATGTTTTGTTGCACTGCAATGCATACAAGAACTAATATGTATGTTATACACTTTTTCCTTGCATTACAAGAGTACAAGAGCTATCTTATCCCGTTATGATTAGAAAAGATAACAAATATGGTACATATGTCCTGTTGCATTGCAAAAAATACAATAACTAAATCATTTCGTTAGTGCATTGAAGAGATAACATATGTGCATTGCATTTCATACACGATCTAACTTAATCCGTTGTGCAGTGATGAATAACATACATAAGGTATGCACTGTTTCATTGAGAATTAACTTATTTTGTTGTGCTTTGTACAGTTAACACATAACACAGGTGCTATTTGCATACAAGAACTAACTTATTCCTTTATGCATTGAAGAGCTAACTTTTACCATTTGTCCATTGCATTGCATTAACTTTATCCATTGTGCATTGAAGAGTTCACACAGGTGCTGTTGCACTGCATTGCATACAAGAACTATCTCTTTCTTTGTCTTTTCGTTACAATAAATACAAGAAGTTTCATTATATTGCAATGAAAATTAACTGCATTATATACAAGAACTAACTTAATCCGTTATGCGGTAAAGAGATAACATAAGACATATATGCTGTTGTATTGCATTGCATTCAATATCTTAACTGACATAACTTACTCTGTTGTGCATTAAAAATGTAACACATGTGACACACTGTTGCTTTGTTGTAACGCACTGTTGCTTTGTAAATGCATAAAAGAATACATATAATGTATGCGCTGTTTCAATGCATTGCAACAAGAACTAACTCTTTCCTTTCTGTATTGAAGCGGAAACACAAATCATATATGCTGTTACATTGCAATTACATTGACTATGTATAGAAAGTTTAAGATTGAGAACGAATTTGCCAGAAATATGTTCAGTAGGTCTAATTTGGACTTTTGTATATATGTGAAGTAACATCAGGAGTCAATGAGTAAGTGTAGAAAGTTCAAGATTGAGTACTTTTGGGCCAGAGATATATTTATTATGTCAAATATGGACTTTCTATTTGGCATTCTTGAGTATATATTAAAAGTTCAATACTGAATACTCTTTGAGTTAGTTCTTGTATGCAATGCAAGGAAACAGTCTATCTCGTATAGGAGAACTATCTTATACCGTTGTGCACTGAAGCGATAACACACACCATTAGTACATTGCATTGCATTAACTTGATCCTTTGTGCAGTGAAGAGTTGACACAGAGTTACACTGCAGTGCAGTGCATACAAGAACAGTACACTGCATACAGTTTCTTCGCATTGCAATCAATAATTTACGTTGTGCATAGAGGAGATTAATATAACGTGCATTGCAATGCATATAAGACAGAATTAAGTCATGCACTGTTTCCTTGCATTGTATACAAGAACTAATTTTTTCCTTATGCACTGAAGATATTGGTATCTATACATAACATATGTGATGTTGCAAAGGATGAACTAACTCATCCGTTGTGCATTGAAGATATAACAGGCGTAACTGCATAGCCATGAACAGAAGACCTAAGAGTATACACTTTTTCATTGCACTGTAAAACTAACGTATTCCGTTGTGCAATGAACAGATAACACATAACACGGGTGCTGTTGCACTGCATTACCTACAAGAACTAAAATGCGCATTGTGAAGAGATAACACCTAAGATATGTGCTTTTGCATTGCATACACGATCTATCTTAATCCTTTGTGCAGTGAAAAATTACATATTAGCTATGCGCTGTTACTTTTCATTCTACACAAGAACTAACATCCTTTTGCGCATTGAACTCATTGTTCCGTTGCATTTTAAGTTATGCACGTATACAAAAAATAAATTATTCCGGTGTGCACTGAAGAGATAACATTTAACAGATACATTGCAATAAATGCAATAAATAATAATATACTGAACATATGAATTGAATATACGATCTGTCTTAATCCAGAGTGCAGTGAAGTTATACACCTTCTTTTTATTCTATACAAGAACTAACTTATTCCGTTGTGCACTGAAGAGAAAACTCATACAAGCTCTTAATTATTCCATTCTGCATTGAAGAATTCTATTTCATTGCATTACAAACAAGAACTGGCTCATTCAGTTATGCATTAAAGAGATAACACATAACATATTGCATTGCATTAACTTAATCCGTTGTGCAGTAAAGAGATAACACAAAACACGGGGTGCTGTTGCACTGCATTACACACAAGAACATGTCATATATTTCGTTGTGCATTAAAGAGGTAACACATATGTTCTGTTACATTGCAGGTAAGCTGTTACAAGCTGTGCACTGTTTCCTTGTATTGTATAAAAGAAATGAATAACATATGCGCATTGCATTTCATACACGATCTAACTTAATACATTGTGCAATAACATATAAGGTAGGCACTGTTTCATTGTATGCATTGTATATAAGAACCAACTTATTTTGTTGTGCATTGTACAGTTAACACATAACACAGGTGCTGTTGAACTGCATGCATGCAAGAACTAAGTTATCTCATTATGCATTGCAATAATGTAAGAACTAACTAATTTCATTTGTGCATTGCATTTCATACACGATCTAACTTAATCCATTATGCGGTGAAGAGATAACATATAACATATATTTGGACGCATTGCATTGCATTCAATATCTAACTAACTTATAACTTATTCCGTTGTGCATTACAGTTTTTTACAGACGCTAGGACACATTTCTCAATACTTAGGTCACTTTTGCAAAACTCTTCACACAGTGAGCACAACAGAAGTCTATGTGGGCTAAACTGAGGATCAATTATCATTGCTTTGGCACAAAATGCATTCAATGACTACATCTCTCAAATTTCATGAATTCTTTTCTCACTCAGACACAACAACTGCCAAAACTCTTTGTATGTACAGGCCAATTTGCACATGCTTACGTACTGTTTTCAAAACTGTTAAACTTAAGTTCAAAACAATAACATAATACAAAACTGAATAAGACAGAAATTTGCTACATTTCTACAATAATATAGTTATGAAATATATTCTGAATCTAAAAAATCAAATACTATCAAAACAATTAGATGAAACTGAACACCTACACAAGCATTAGTCTTTCAATTTCGTTACCATCAACTCAAAAGGGGAAACTTAGGAATAATTTTGTTCTGTAATGTAAACATGGACCATGTAACATAAACTGCAGTGAATTATAAGCAGTAGAGAGTGTCATTCTTGTTTTGTAAAGAAATTTAAAAAAAAGAAAACATTGTATAATGCTAACTGATAGTGTTTTTAGGTCGATGTTTTATGAGTGACAAAGTGTGATTGCTCAGTGAAAACCTTTGCTAGTGTTCTGGAAGAATGAGTTGATTTGAGACATGTATGAAGTGTTTTGGTAGATTTGGTGCATTTTAAATGTGAAGTTAACCTCTGTGCCAAGAAGAAAGTTGGTTAGGAGAACTGTGTGAAGAGTTTTGAAAAAGTGACCTAAGTATTGAGAAATGTGTCCTAGCGATTGTAAAAATCTGTAATATTATTATTATATTTTCTCTTTAATGCACAACGCAATAAGTTATTTATTGTATTCGTGCACATACGTCATGCAGTATCATTTTAATGCACAACGGAATGAGTTAGTTCTTGCATGCAATGCAGTGAAAAAGGACATAACATATGTGTTATCTTTTCAATGCACTACAGAAGGTTATTTTTGTATGCAATGCAACAAGCACACATACGTTTTCTCTTCAATGCGTGAATGCATGTTTTAACTTTCTATACATACTCATTCTGCTGATGTTATATACATCAACAATGAGAGTAGCTTAAATTTGACCTATACTTCTGGCCAAAAACTCCTCAAACTTCAACTTTCTATACATACTCACTGACTCCTTTCTTAACATTTCATTACCCAGACATTAGTCCATATTTGACCTGTTGAACATATATGTGGCCAAAGAGTCTTAAAAGTTCGATGACTCTTCAGCCAGAAAGATGTTCAATAGGTCATATATGGATTACTTCTTGGCTGATGTAACATCAGAAGGATTCTATGAGTATGTATAGTAAGTTAATGTCAGCGGGCTCTAGTCAAATGTGGACTACTGATGAAACATGAGTCTCTATGAGAATGTATACTAAGTTGCCCTTTAAGGAATCTTTGGACAGAATTATGTTGAATAGGTCAAATATGGACTACTAATGCAACATCAGAAAGAGTCATAAATATGTATAGAAACTAAAAGTTTGAGGACTTCAGCCTAAAAGATGTTCAATAGGTCATATATGGACAACTCTGTGGCTGATGAAACATCAGAAAACGTGTATGAGTATTTATAGAAAGTTAAAGTTTGAGGAATCTTTTATCAGATATATGTTCAATACGTCAAATATGGACTACCGTCTAGGCAGATGAAACATCAGAAAGAGTCAGTTGGGTATGTATAGTAAGTTAATAATTGTGCAGTGAACAGATAACACATAACACGGCCAGAAAAATTCTCAATAGGTCACATATTGCCATACTGTCTGGCTGATTTACAATCATACGGAGTCTATGAGTAATTTATACTGAGTTAATATTTGAGGACTCTTTGGCCAGAAAGATCTTAAATAGGTAAAATATGGACTATTGTCTGGTTGATGTAACAACAGAAGGAGTCTATGAGTGTGTATTGTAAGTTAACAGTCCAGCACTCTTTGGCCAGAAATATGTTTATTAGGTCAAGTATGGGCTACCCTATGGTTTAAGTAACATCTGAAGATGTCTATGAGAAAGTATAGTAAGTTATGCTTTGATGAGTCTTGGGCAAAGAAATATGTTAATTTGGTCAAATATGGACTATATTCCTGGCTCATGTAACATCAGATGGAGTCTATGAATATGTATAGTAACTTGAAGTTTGAGACTGGAAAACGTTGTTGATGCTAACTATGAACCTTTAAAGATGGAAATTACTGAATCAATTAATATAGATGGATGTCACTATCTATAATTGGGAGAATTAATATTTTAAAAATGAATATACTACTCAAACTACTTTAGTTATTTAAAAATGTTTCACTACCACCACCTTCAGATTTGTTCTTAAAAATCAAAACATTGTTTGTTAGTTTTTTATGGAAAAATGTCCAAACTTATTGTGGTATTTATTACTGGGCTGCACAGCTGCGGTCTGTTATGTTCTACTTAACAAGTAGGGATGTAACGATTCACTCAACTCACGATGCAATACGATTCCCAATGGTTTCACAATACGATTTTCTCACAATTTTTTTTAACAAAATTAAGACAAATTATAAATGAGAAAGTGTCTTTTTAATATTTCTCAGACAAAATGCTGCATATTTCTTTGTGAAATTACAGTTTTTTATGATTGCTTAAAAAATATGCAGCATTTTGTCTGAGAAATAAGCACAATTTTAAAAACAAGGATCATTTTGTCAAAACACTACACACAATTCACAGATTCACACACACAAGTAGCAGAACACCTCAGTTCTTTTGCAAAATGAAACACTTCATTCAAAACTTTACATTACAGTTTTTTCAATTGCTAACAAGCGTTTACCAATACTTAAAGTACTTTTTCTAAATTCTTAACACAGCAACACACCTACATCACATCATTAGCCAAAAAGTTAATTTTCTGCCCAAAACCATATTTTGTCAAATAAACACAAACTACACATTTCAAAATGCTAAAAACTTTTTTCAACACATACTAACTCTATCAAAACACAGCAAACCTGATTCAAAATACAGTTGTTCTGTCAAAACATAGCACTAGTTTTCTATCCAACATGAACATATAGTCAATCAAAGCACAATGACTGTCAAAATACTAACAGCTGATGGCATTACAAAAACTGCATAACTGTCATGTTTCAGTTCTACCTGCAGAAAATATGAAATCCATAGTTTTTAAAATTCAGTTTCCTTTTACTGCAGTAAAAGTATAATGCATGTAAGCCATTCTACATTTTTAATTGAGTGTTGAATGTGTGCATTCTTGGCTACAGAAGTGAGTCATTATTTTATAGAATGTACAGTAGAAAAAGAGAAGAAGAAGAAAGTAACAGAATTGCAGAATGGGCAGCTACTTGTCAAATGTGTCCCCTATGCAGAACTTACGTTGCCCCCTTGGTTGAAATCTCTTATGGGGGTGTGTGGTGTTAATGGTACCCCATAGAGGGTGGGATGGTGTCCTCTTTGTAGCTAGTGCCCTATGCAGACCACATATTTTGTAAATATGGAACAGTAGTAGTGGCATCGTTGGAGTAAAATTGTTGTAGTGTAAAGCTTTTACTGAAATGAAAACATGAAATTGCTGCCATTCATCAACAACAAATCCCACATACATCTTTGGTTATTATGGAAGCTTTTTTTCCACCACAGAATAAAAAAGCATAAAAGGTAATTGTGACTTTTTATCAAAAATATTTTTTATTTTGCAATTGTGACTTTTTTCAGAATTGTGAAATATTAACTAGGAATTGAGAGAAAAAAGTCAGAATTATGAGACAAAAAGACATAATTACCTTTTTTTTATTTTAGGACTTTTCCAGTACTGCTGTTGTTGCAGAAGTATAGGTTTTATCCTATATTTTTAAAGATTGGAACATTGGGTCTTCATTTCTGACTTGCTCTGTTTAAGCATTTGCAAATAAGATGAGAAAGATCCATGATTTTGGTATGGGGTAAGCTTATATGAAAAGAAAATGTAAGCATTTTAGAAACGTATTAATTGACTGCATTTTGTGTGAAAATGACATGAATTGTGTTAATGGTATTGCCACAACAGACGGATGTTCTGCTAAAAAGAAAGAGTACAGAATCTCTGGATCAAAATGCAGGAGAAGAAGAAGCTGAAACAAGCGATAGAAGATTACTCACGCAAATGTAAAATAAAGCGATCATCAAACATTAAACAACATATAAATAAAAACTGCCAAACGTTATGTGGACTATGAGGACTATGAAGCTTTGGGGGTGTTTATGGACTCTATCTACTCCACCTGTGTTTGATCATCGATCTGAATCCCATCCGGACATAGTCTTTGACAAAAAAAATGCAATTTTCTCAGCTTTTTGTTTAAAATGTTTCCTTTTTTTAGAAAAATGAAACGTACCCACATTTAAGTGTAGATAAGAAAGGATTCATGAAGCTAGAATAAAATGTTTTTTAAATGGAAAGAGTTAAAGTACAGTTAAAGGTATTTCAAGTATAAAATATAATACCTAAATAGGAACATAGTAGTATACTTAAAGAGCAAAAATAATATATAAAAAGTAAACTATATAAGTGTGATGTTATGTTCACTTAAAGAAAACTTGCATATTTATTTAACTTATTTTAAATACATATTAATATATACAGATCATATGTAAGCTGTAGAATCAAAAGATAACTCTTTAAAAATGACTACATAACCTTACATGTTTGAGTCTCTATTGCTGTATATAATAAACTATATAAACACTTGACAATTTTTACTTGCTCTGATAGAGCAAGATAATTTCTTTTATTTGTCCTTTTTCATGGACAAGTTTCTTCTTTAGTGTAAATGCGTTTAAATTCTTCATTTTCTTCAGCAAAAGAGTTTTGAATCGCGTTGACTCTCTCGCGAGAAGTAAATCACAGTTTCTTTCTGTTGCAAGGCATGTGATTGGCTGTTTGCCACTGATGTCAAGCATTCATGTGCACGCGCTCCACAAACTCAGGATCAAAGCCTGAGTTGACAGAAAAAGTTGATGATCAGCATCATGGTACCAACAAAGCCGGGTTGGAGTGGTTTGGTTTTGTCAACTTGAAACTAATCCTATAACCCTGAGTTTGTTCAACTACCATCATGGTACAGGCCCCCGGTTCATACATTCTGATTCCATTTGACTCATATACACACTGCTGTGCTCAATCTTAAACACTTGTAACTTTTATACTTTTCTAATGATATAGTCTGGGTTTGATTTTTTTCAGAGATATTGTTAGAGTAATGAATATACTGACAAAAAAACAACAACAAAAAACAAAACAAAAACAACAACAACATTATTTATTTAAAATAAAATATTTATTTCTTACCACATTGTAAAACCATTCAATACATCCATGCCTTTTCAAAGGATACATTTTGCACTGAAAATCAGAACATATTCTAAATACAATATAGTACACAAACAAAAACATTTGTGGGGACAAAACAAAAGCATGATTTTAAATGAAAAAAAAATAGAAAAAAAACCTAAGCATCATCTCTGGCCTAGCTGGATCTGGCCATAGCACTTCATTCACATCACAGGCAATATCCTCTCTCGCAAGACAGAGAGGGAAGAATCTTCTTGAATGGCGAATCCATCCTTAGACAGACCCTGCATCAGTTAGGTCACAGGCCTCCTCCATGGCTTGAATGAGGGATATCCTGACATAGGGCTGGAGATTGTAAACCTTTAATTCCAAAAAACAAAAAAACAAAACAAAAAACCCCTCCTCAATGGGTTTAGAGGGATAGTTCACCCAAAATTTAAAATTCTGTCATCATTTACTCACCCTCAGGTTGTTCCAAACCTGTATAAATTTCTTTGTTCCATTGAACACAAAAGAAGATATTTTGAAGAATGTGGGAAACTGAACAGTTCTGGGACACCATTGACTTCCATAGTATTTTTTTTTTTTTTCCTATGGAAATCAATGGTGCCCCAAAACAAACTTTCTTCAAAATATCTTCCTTTGTGTTCAGCAGAACAAAGACATTTATACAGAATTGGAACAACTTGAGGGTGAGTAAATGATGACAGAATTTTCATTTTTGGATGAACTATCCTTTTAAGGAAAGGACAGTATGGTGGGAAGTATTGTAGTGAAAATTGTGGACGCTAATGAAACCAGTTTTGGAGCAGAGCAGATAGGTGGAAAGATACATTGTCCCATATGACAATGTATCTCATCTGCTCTGCGTCCATTTGGTCTTCTGCTGTGACGATTTTGTGTAGTCAACATACATTGTGATGTTACCACCACGTTGTCCCGGGAATTTCAAAATAGCTCTGTGGCCAATGATGTTTCTCCCTCTCCCTCTTACTGCAACATTGCCTTTCATTTTGTTGAAGACAAATAAACTCACCTTTTGCCTTTTTATAGTACTTGCACCTGATTGTTGAGTTTACAGTTAAGCACCTAAGTGTCTGCAGACCTGACACCATGTTTGATCAATTGGTTTATAGGGGTGGTATTTTGGAAAGCAGTGTCTTGAAATGGCAAAGAAGTGACATTATATTAGATTTCTGTGTCTAATGTAGAGAAGTGTGTTTAGTGTTGTGTGTGTAGTGTAGTGTGTGTAGTGTTTTGCAAAAAGTGTGAGGCTGAGAATATACTTATAGTTGTGCAGATCTGGGCTAAGGTTTTGCTCCTTGAGTGTATGGTTTCAGTACCTTTGTGTTATTTTTAATTTTAAGTGTGTAAGCAATTGTAAAAAAAAACTGTAAAGCTGACTTCTGCTGATGAAATGGCAAACAACACTTGCCATTGTGTTTATAATTTGTTGTTTTGTTTTTGGATTTGTTCATTTGTTTTCATGATTGTTATTTGTTTCATCCCTTTTCTCCAAATTATAAAAGTGTCTGGAATTTGTTTCTTCTAACCAGCGTCTTCTTGATCTAACAAAGTTTCCTTTTGCCTTGATTACCAATATAATTTATTTAACTCAGCCAGCAGACTCATTAACAAACTTGAATTTCTGTCAGTATTAGGCTGTTATCTATGATGTTACAAATAGCTCTAATAATTTCCTTTTCCTTTGACTTATTAGACTTTACAATTTCTTCCCCTTTTTTAACTGCTCTAAATCTAATCTGAAACTACATAAACTCCAAATTTTTACAGTACAAATGTTCCCTTAGATTGATTTTAATGTTTGTATTATCTTTTAAATTTCAAGTTTAAAACTATCAGTTTCCAATAATCTATTATTACATTTTCAATATGTCTTAGAGGTTTTGCATGTTTCATTATTCCATTTAATGAGAAGATAAATCATTTTGTGATCAGACTGTATTGATGGTTCAATGGACACTGTTCGTATTTTGTTCTAATGAATTAGAAATGAAACAAAAATCGATTCTTGACTGTTTAGATATATCTCTGTTACTCCATGTGAACTCTTTCAAAAATTATATTACATAAAAATCTCCATATTCACAAAAGATAGCTCTGACTCAGTTGTAGGCATGGTCTAATTCAGGGGTGTCCAACCCTGCTCCTGGAAGGCTACCGTCCTGCAGATTTCAGTTCCAACCCTGCTTCAACACACCTGCCTGTAATTATCAAGCAGCACTGAACAGCATGATTAACTGGTTCAGGCGTGTTTGATTCGGGTTGGAGCTAAAATCTGCAGGGCGGTAGCCCTCCAGGACCAGGCTTGGACACCCCTGGTCTAATTGAACAATAATAAAATCCTCTGGGACAATATTAAAATCCCCACCCAGAATACTATCAATATCATGATTTTTTTCTCTTACCTTATTAATCTCATTTTCAATATCAGAGAACAAATCAACATTATATATTTTTTTATATTTTAAATATATACGGTACTTAACAAAAATATGTTCCTATCAATTGATAGAATTATTCACCTACCCCCACTGTGGACTTTTGCTACTAAAAAAAAACCCCTATAAACTATAAGCCCAAAATATTCAGTTTTGATTTCAGAGGGACTTTAGGCCCACAGATTTCCGTGTGCAGCGCGCCCTCTGCCGTCCTCTCCAGTGTGATTAGTAACACAGCGACGACGCTGTTCAGTTTCCAAGCGCAACCCAAAAGCACAACAGTTCTCTTCTCGCTCTTCTCTTCTCGCAAACCTTCCATTCGTAAACATCATTCCCAGTTTACTTTCATGACAGTGCCTTCTGATGCTCGATCCTAATGTTAACGCACTATATTTAATTCTAGAAACGTTTATTTTTACTCCTTGTCACGATAAAACTCCGCATTACCCTGCTGTAATGGTAAGTAGCTTAGCCAGCTAACATTAGCTAATCTGATGGAAAACTAGATAATAAACAATTTGTGCGGCTACATTTTACCACTTTATTAACATACGCGTTATGTCTAACTAATAAACTGATGTGATCTCTAAAATACGCAGTTTAAGAGTGGGAAAAGGGTGAATACCAGCCCGATCTACAAGATGACACCAGTAGGTTGTAACTTAATGTTTTCAGGCCATTGATACCGTTAAATGCAATGTGAGTTCAGTGTAACATAACACTGATCTATTTTATTTTATAAGCAATGTCAAATCATAAGATGTTCAGAAATAAGCGTAATTTGTGCGAAAGGTTTATAAAGGCCAGATCAAACAGTAATCACTCCCCTATAATGTCATTATTGATATAATTAACCAGTAAAAGTGTTTTAATTAAAGGCTGTATTAATAAGAGACACCTATAGACAACAATAAAACCATTTTCTGTGCTTAAAATGACTGAATGCATTGGAAAATTCAACTATTTATCACATAAACTAAGTAAAATACTAAAGTTAAAGTAGTAAAATGCAAATTACTTTGTACTGAAGTAATTTGCGTGTCTGAGTTAAGTTTATTCATTTAATTGTATAATCGTTAACATATTTGAACCAGATATGCAAATCAGCATCAAAGTGTGAATTTTGAACTATGAAAAGGTTCCTCCGGTGCGAAAGCGAATGATATTCTTATAGCTCTTAGTACAGTGGGTTGGTGTAAAAGTGTCATTCAGTCAGAAGAGGGCGCTGGTTCTCTGTAGTAAGTTTTCTGTCACAAACTTTGTAAAGGTGTTTGCCATTAAATATAATATTCTGTGGCTTTCCCTATAGGCTGATTTTGGGTTTAATGAGCACCATCAGAACGAGGTGATAAACTACATGCGGTTTGCCCGCTCTAAACGGACCTTGAGACTGAAGACAATTGACTCCTGTTTCCAAGACTTGAAGGACAGTAGGTGAGAGAACACAAGCCTATGTCATTTGTGTCTTCGCGATAACTCTGTTTTAGTTTCCATCTTTAAATGTTCTTCTCTGACTATTTCCCCTTCTCTTCCTCCATATTAAAGGCTCATAGAGGAAACTTATACGGTGGATGAGGTGTCTGACATGCTTGACGGGCTGCAGGTGCTGGTGCGTGGAGAAGTGGAGATGGAACTCATAAACACAGCTCACACTAATGTGCTTCTGCTGCGACAACTCTTTTCCCAGGCGGAGAAATTCTATCTGAGACTGCAAACAGACATTTCTGAGCTGGAGAACAGGTGAGGAGAAGAAATAAATGATTTGTCACTACCATTTCATTGCGACTTTTTTCGAGAAGAAACGAACCATATAATAAAAGAAATGGTTTCTGCAGTCCCTCTTAAAATGTCTTAAATTCTTTAAAAATAGTAAATGTCTTAAAATATCAATTCAGCCTTTATCTGCGATGCAGATTATTACACTTCAAAAGGCTATGATTTAATTATTTAGTATTTTTGGTATTTTGATTGTTCAATAAACATCATAATTATTGTTTAAAATTAGGGATGTGACCGTGGCGGTAGTCAACTTAACTATATACCTAAACTAAATGCATTTTGATATATATATATATATATATATATAAAATATGTGCATGTTTATTTTAGCACTTACGTCAGTTGACCAACACAGTACAGCCTGTAAAACATTGAAATAAATATCAGTAAATAATGGTAACCTAAATAATTAGAAAGTAAAAAACATTTGTTGCAGTATCAACTTTAAAAGAAATCATTGTTTTGATTTGTAATCTTTCTCTGTGATTATTTGATCTTGACTCAACAGTTTTCAAAGGGTGGGTTTAGCTTTCAGACATGGAACATTTCAGATGACTATAACATTAAGATATTCCACTCAGCAAGACTCCAGTCTGAGGAAGATGTAGAAGAGGTAGGCCTGAAATACATTCGTCAAGCAGTAGTATGTGTAGACTGAGAACAGAAAGATAGAAAACCAAAGAAACTACATTAGCCAATGAAACTCTACTTAAAAAATGCATACTATTGTGGAAGAACTATATAAGCTGTAGGGAAAAGCTCAAGAAGAGGGGTTTGTCTGGATTTAATAAACAGATATGGTGGATTCATAGTAGAACCTAAGTTTATTGGGTTGAAAAAGTTTCTAGGTGCCACTGCAGACTGGCTTTTGGCTAGCAAGAGTTTGTTAAACCTCAAGGTGTAGCTTTTTTTTTTTTTTTTTGTGAAATGTACCAGGAATTGAAGGTCTATAAAGAAATTCAACTCAGAAACCGCATACTGATGAACCAGACCTGGACAGTTATAGGTGGAGGAGAGAAACCAAAGGACAGAAGAAGAGAAAAGTTGTCCTTGAGGCACTTCGATACCTTAGTTCTTCACAAAGTCACCTGGTTCTAGTTTGATGATAAAGGAGTGGATAGTTCATCATGAACTGACTGTTAACAAAATTGTCTTGGTGTTGTAATTGTTTTTAATTGTACTCATCGTGCTACCCACAAGACTGAATTAGATTAATTTGAGGGGCTTAGGATGACAAATCGGAGGCAATACACTTAATTTCTCTCGTGATCTCATATTTGTGACCCATGCACTCCTGCTCCACTGTCAAGAGTCAAAACCACATCCTTCCTACTGCTCTGGTTGGGCCTCAGGCTGAAAGGTCAGCTGAAAGTTATACTTTCACTCTCAAAGCTAGCAGATTTCTATGTTGATGATGAAGACATCTGAGAGGTCATCAGGCTATGACATCTGGAATGCCATAGGGGTCTTAAGGCCTGTTTGCACCAAGGACAATAAGTATAACAATAACGGTAGTTATTTTCCTAAAAATCCTTTTAAATATAAAAGAATAACAGAGTCCACACCACAACTATAACCATAACAACACAAAGAAAAGATATAATTGAAGTCACTTGCAGAACATTTTTTCTAGCTGATGAATGATAAAAACATTGACAGCCAATCAGAATCCATTCTGCTTTAAGAGCTCAAGCATTTAAAGTGGCAGATGACAAAACTGTAGAGCATGATTACAATAAACAATGATTGTACACTGTGTGGATGCTAATATAGTTAAAGTTATTTTTATAGTTATCATTAGTTTTTTTTTTTTTTTATATCTTGGTGTGAAAGGGCCTGTACAATACTTTACTATATGTATTTTTAGTTATACACATAACTATGCAAAGTTTTACAAATATCATAAATATTTATATATACTCAAATAGGTAAATTACCCGGGAGAAATAGTTAATTATGTAAGCATAGTATTTCACTTCAAAGAAACCAATGGGGTGGTGCTTTGAGTAAATATGTTTAGAATCACTGCTTAAATGAATAGTTCACCAAAAATTAAGTCTACCATCGTTACCTTCATGTTGTTTGAACTAGTGTTGTCAAAAGTACCAACTTCGGTACCAAGTTAGATGCCTGCTTTCAAACGCTATCATGTGTATCTGTGTAAGTGCTCAGTGAAGAGCGTCAAAGATGGTACCGAAGTCGGTACTTTTGACAACACTAGTTTGAACCCATTTGGCTTTTTCTTTCTTCGCTCTAACCCTCACACAAAGCTATTGCATGACTTTAGAAGACTTGGAATATAGTGCACAAGTGAATAGGCTACTTTTATAATTGTTTTTGGAGCTTGACAGCCCCAGTCCCCATCCACTTGCATTGTTTGGAAACAAAAACAGCTTGCACATTCTGCTAAATGTCTCCTTTTCCTAACCACAAATATCGAAAAACTTGATGGCAAGTAGATGAGTAGAATATGAATTTTCATTTTTGTCCTTTTAAAATTATCCACCAGAGTGTGGTCATTACTGAACTAAATTTCACCAAAAATAGTGAAAATCACAAACACAGATCTGAGAGAGCTGAGCAGCATTCACACACGTTAACACTTTTACTGTAACATGTAAACATGTTTACTGTAACATGTTGCTTTTGTAGTGTGGTGGTGTTTGTGGCTGAGTGTATTTTGTCTCCATTACATACATAAACAGCTGTTTGTGTATGATCCTCCCTCCTTGGTACATCAGGGATGGGCCTCACACAGGGAAAACACCCATATCTACGTGTACACCGCAATCTTCACAGACCGCACACACAGCCAAATGTTTTGCCTACCACTAACTGTTTCACAAGGAGAAGGAGGGGCTTTATTTTTCCATTTAGAACCATGTAACTGACATGTATGTGTTTTTTTTTTTTTTTTTTTTTAATAGAGGCTCTTCCTCTCTCTCCCTTTTTTGACTCCACCCACTACCGAGAATCCGAGCAGGTGCATCTGCTTTTGTTTCATTGATGTGTCTTTTCTGTGGCTTACAGGAACATGTAACATCAACTTAAATTGATTAATATTTTTCATGCATCTAAAAGAGTCATACATTTTTTTTTTCATTATTTATGTTTTCCCTGATGTCCACTAAAAGGTCCATTATGTTTTTTGAGCTAAAGTATGTATAATGTTGTTTTTAATGACCATTTTCATCCTTCTTTGAACATTAGAATTAAACATGCCATTTGACTAAAATGATAGAGGACCTTAAAAATAAATTTCAGCCACTCTTTCCTAATATTAATGTTCATTCTCCTACAAAATGTTCCAAAGTATTCATAAATTATACTTATTAACTGGAGAGAAAGACTGGAGAGAATGGACTACTATGGTCGAATGGGCTACTTTTATGGTATTTTTTGTCTTTTTGGAGCTTGACAGCCCCAGTCTCCATTCACTTGTATTTGTATGGAAAAGCAGCGTGGACATTCTGCTCAACATGAACTTTATTTATCCCCCTTGTCCTTATCTTATCTTATTAGAGAGTTACTGGAGCAAGTAGCTGAGTTTGAGAAGACTGATTTCAAACCCAACAGCAAGGTGAGCTCATTGCAGGTCTGGACAGGAGACATCTGTCTCTGATAGGTATAGTCAGTTATTATTTGTAGCAGCATGCACAAAATTCACATTTTGCAGGTTAATGTGTGACATGCACATTTTGTTGTTCTAGATTGTCATGGCGTGTGATGTTCTTAAGTACAGATTATCATGCTAATCTGATGATGACAGCAAATAAAAACAGTCAAAACATAAATTCCCTTAACATCTTGTGATAATAGAACTTTAGTTTCTGTCATGGTCATGAGTTCAAATGAAAAATTCCATGAATTGCATTGAGTTTATTTAGCAAATGTAGAAGTAGATGAGCATATAAATGGCTTCAATGCTAATAAACCACAATACTAATTTTGATATAAATTTGATGTCATGTGTCCTAAATAGACAAAGACAGTACTATATTTTAAGAATGTTTCTCCATGGTGAGCTGCCTTCAACATCTGCTTTATGTGCTTTTAGGTAAATCAGGAGTCCAGTAAGCCAAAATTAGCACCGCTGAATGAAGGAGGTGTTTCTGAACTACTCCAGAAGGTTTTTTTTTTTTATTATTAAATTTGAACAAGGACACGTACTCTACATAAATCAACACTAACAGAGAAAGTCTTTTACTTTTTAATTTTAGGAGATTTCCAGACTACAAGAGGACAATGACAAATTGAAAGCTAGACTCAGAACTTTGGAATCTCAGGTAAAGAAATTATGATGATAATAATAATAAAAATAATAATAGTAAAAACTCAGAATGTCCTTAGTATATTGGTAAACTTGATACATACTGTGGCCCCAGAAAGTATTTGCACCCTAAACAATATTATTTTATAATTTGAAATGTTTTGCTTAAGTGAACTTGTGCTATGTTTCTTTAAAATAAAAGCCACTTGGTTTGATATTTTGCGAAAGCCATGACATTCAGACGTTTTTAATTGTGTCCAGATAGTTTTGGGGACCACTTTATGGTTATTATCTCTCGTTATTATCTCTCATGCCTTTATAATGATTGTATTGTAGGCCATGAGCGCTCTAGATGACAAGTCCAAAGCAGAGAGGGCCTTGAAAGACCTTCAAAAAAGTCAAGGAGATCATCAGGTATAAAATATACCATACACTTGCCAAGCTGGCAATTTTAGCCTTCAGGTTCATTATTGATAGACCTATACTTTGTTTTGCAAATATATGTAGCATGGATTTGATCCTATATAGTAGACATTTGGATTGTGTTTGAGCCTTTGTCAGTGCCCCTGTGAACACACAGAGAGTGATTTCCCTTTGTTGGCAATATGACTTGCCATATTTTGTTTATGAGATTTTATTCACCATTTCTGTTATGACTTCTGTTTGGCTTCATGGAAACTCTGTGGTATGTGCTGTTTTTTTTGTTTTGTTTTTAAATCTGTCAAGTGTACAGTACTATATGTTCCTGTAAAGTTTTTTTGTGAAGTTTAGAAACAGCAGTAAAATTGACAAAATATTTACAGACAATTTTTTGCATTGGTAGTTTGCAATGTGTGCTCAGGAGATCGCAAATCTGGAAGGCACAGTTGCAGCAATGCAGGCTGACTTTGAAAAGACCCTGAATGCCAACGTTGCTTCTCAAAAAGACCTGCAGGACAGCCTGGTATCCGCTAAACATGACCTGCTTCGTGTCCAGGAGCAACTTTCCCTTGCTGAGAAGGTACTAAGCCTGCACATTGCAAATTCTTATTCAGAGATGTAACTCTTATCAGACACTAATCTGAATCCTGACCTGACTGTTCACAGTGAAATCACATTGCAAAAAACAGTTACATATTCAGTATATTTCCACATATGAGATCAGATAACAATTGGAAATTTAATTCAGTTTGACTTTGGCTACTCACTTTAAAAAACAGATCTGTGTGAAAAATTAGCTTCAGTGTGAACCATAATCTTTAACTTTCCCCAAATGTATTTATTTATTTTGACAGTAATACATTTTAATATATATATATAAATGTAATTATATATTATTATAATTATTAAACATAATTCATTATTATTTAATATTTATATTTTTTTATACATTACAATAGATGAAAAAAATCTTTTAAAAATCTTAAAAAGCCAAACTTTGTATCTAACAAACTTTTAAGGTATCTGTTTATAAATCATTGAAGCTTGATGTGTTTGATAAATCATATTGTGTTTATTTACGGATTAAGGAACTGGAAAAGAAATTTCAGCAGACGGCTGCATACCGCAACATGAAGGAGATTCTCACTAAAAAGAATGAACAGATTAAAGATCTGAGAAAGAGACTACAAAGGTATAATTTCACTTCAGATATTATAACCATCACTGAAATGTTTCATAAAACTGCCATTAGTTTTAAATCCAATATTGTTGTGAATTTGTTGCATTATATTCCCTTCTCAGGTATGAATCAGATGAGTGAACGTTTAACCCACAGGAAACAAATGAAGAGGTCAACTGAGGGACTTTTAATGCATATTAAAGGAAGTGAAGTCATTTTTATCTATAAAGATATACATTTCAGAAAGGCAAAGGACCAAAATATGATCAACAATAATGAGCTGAGATTCTTACACAGCTCTATGCCTTCTTATGTATTTCCTCATCGGTGAAATGATCACTATGTATCAGCTACAATTTAGTGGTTTACAGTAGATTAGAAGTTGTATTCAGACGTGACACTACAATTGCTTAGTTATTCATCACCTCTCTGTATTCTTCATTGTCTATGGCTGGTTACCCGAGAGGTGCTTTTTGCAAGTACCTTCGTGTTTGTGGGTTCACTTTGGTAAAGAGGAAAAGAAATGCCCAAGTCTTTGTTCTCATCTTTCCTAGAGGAATACAGCTTGACTCTGCTGTCAAATTCTTGTTTTAAGGTCCAACATACTTTGTTTTCAAATAACTAGATGTCTGTGCATTTTTCTTATGCATAAATTAATCTACTAGAACCTCTATCTGCTACCGCAAGGATATAACCTATACAAAAATTTGTAGATTATAACATCTCATAGGAAATATTGGTAACACTTTCTATGAAATCTATGGAAATGTTTGTAGTGAAAGTGTTTTTTATTAATGTTAAGTCTTTTGTTTTATTTAGCTGGCTATAATTAGATACTTTGTTAAAAATATGTTTATTCCCATTCTGACTCACACCACAATGAGGCACTAGTCCACATCCTTTGTTTTGACTTTTAATCTTTATATTACTTTGAATCTTTTGAAATATTTTGTAAGCTCAGAGGCCAGTGAAACGTATCTACATATTAACACTACAGGCCAATTAGAAGCTGAATGCAGTCTTTACATTACTGAAGACACCAGTGCTTTTAAATGTTTACTGCATTGCACATTCATTGTATATTTATATGCTATCCACAGTATATTTTTGTAAGACCTATGTCCTTTCCCCCTTTAATCAATAAGGATAAGTGGAACAGTGGTGTAGGAGTGATATGACTCTACCTGTGGTCGGGGTCTTTTGTCGTGTGTAACATTTCTAGTGATGTAATAGTGTGAAATGCAGTGGTTCACTTGAGCTCATAAAGTTTGCTTTTGGAGTATTTGTGGACTGATTTATAATTATTTAACATCAATTACTGCTTAAGCAGTTGTTTGTAGACCTGGCAGTTACTAGTTGTAATTATCTGAATCAATGAATTTCACTATCACATTTAGTTTAAATAAAGGGATATTTATGTGGCATATTCAAGTGAACAAAAACCCATCACATGCATTATTACATATATTTATTAGTGTATTGTTTTTTTTCAGGGTTGTTCAGTCCTACTCCTGGAGGGCCACTTTCCTGCAGAGTTTAGCTCTAACACACCTGCCTAAAAGTTTCTAGTTATCCTGAACACCTGATTAGCTGGATCAGGTGTGTTTAATTGGGGCTAGAACTAAACTTTGCTCGAAGGTGGCCCTCCAGGAGCAAGATGCAAACTTCTGTATTTTGTAAAACAGGTCGCATTGCTTCCGGTTCAGGTCTTTTTGTGTGCTTCATTAAATATAGAGCCATTTTACTCAAGATATCTTTAAAGGAGTCATCAAAGATGAGCATAACCGATATCCACCACATATGCAGATTGATATCTAAAAGTTTTTTAGACATTTGGATATTTAAACCAAACAAAACGACAACAATAAAAAGTACTAGCTAGTAGGGGTGTAACGGTACATATATTTATCCTGAACCGTCAGGGTATGGACGTCCCAGTTCGATGCATGCAATCAGACGACAAATACAGTCAGTCACGGGCAATCCACGCTCCAATCCAGAAGGGGGTGTGCACGGAAATACAACGCTGTTTGCTAACTGCCACAACAGAAAAAGGAGCAGAAGAAGAACGGCGCATAAGTGAATGACTTGAGCGCTTCAAAACCATGTCCACTAGATGTACGAGTTTTTTTTTTTTTTCATTATTCTGTTTATTTTTTACTTTTATAAATCTTGCATTGTGGATTTGCTCTCTTGTCAGGTAACACCTTAGTTTAGGGTCCAATTAACTAGTTGCTTTTTAGCATGAATATTACTAGAATATTGATTAATATTGACTGTTTATTAGTACTTATAAAGCAGTTATATAACTATTAATAAACAGTAATTTGTGGTTTATTGAGGCAAAAGTCAGTTAAAAGTTAGTTAGTTAATAGTAAAAATTGGACCCTAAACTAAAGTGTGACCATTTTTCCTATTGTACCAAATTACCGAACCGTGACCCTTAAACAGGTACGTACCGAGCCGTGACTTCTGTGTACCGTTACACCCTTACTAGCTAGGTTAGCTAGTAGATAGATATCACAGCTGATTCGTTCTGCCTTTAACACTTTCTCCGACAAGTGGATACAATGAGACCCGTTTTCATGTTCAGGTGATGTTCGGCATAAAGCTTATTGGACACCCCTGGTCTATTTGTTTTAGTCATGTCAAGTCATCTTCATTTATATAGCGCTTTTTATAATACAGATTTTCAAAGCAGCTTCACAGTGTTAATAGGAAAATTAATGGACATTTATTTTCGCTTTACAGCAGCTCTGTGAAAAAGTTATTGAGCTAAAGTAAGTCTTTGAATCACTTCCATTGTAAAAATCATTAATTATTAACTTAGGGGCCGCTTAAATGACACCTTTTTAACTGAAACAGAAGACTTTTAATGTGTCCTTGCCATTCATTTACATGTTTAGTTTATAGGTATGCGCATTTGAATGTGTATGTGCGCAGACGCTTAGTCTTTCTTTACAAAGTGACCGCCAAAATTACTTGTCTGGCCCGCATAATACAGAATTATCAGTCGCCTCTGCGGATCCATGCGAACTGGCATCACCTTGATAACATTTTATCTATACATAGGGAAAGGAAAGGGAAGGAGGCCTTCGCAGGGGATAGTTTGTTGACACTTCAGGACTGCGTTGTCAACATGTCTAGGCGCAGGTGCTTCATCTCATCTGGATACGGCCTGGATCTGGCAGACTACAGCAAACCTCGGGATAAACAGAGAGAGAGACTAATATTAGCTTAGACGCCATTCTTCTTATGATGTAGTGAATACATCAGATGTTATGGGAAATGTTCCCAGTTCTGGCTGACCTAATTTATCCAGCCTAACAATTTACATGATTGGAATTATAGAAATAGATAATGTGTTATGTGTATGCCAGGTTAAAGAGATGTGTTTTTAGTCTAGATTTAAACTGACAGAGTGTGTCTGCTTCCTGAACAATGCTAGGAAGACTGTTCCAAAGTTTAGGTGCTAAAAAGGAAAATGATCTATCGCCAGCAGTCATCATTTGTAAGATCATTTGAGAGCTGTCTCAGGACTAGGTATGTTCTAAATCCTGACTGGAAATCCTCACAGATAACATTTCTTTCTAAAAAGGAGCATAGTTGTGAGGATACTGCCTTTTCTAGTATCTTTGTCAGAAAATGTAGATTTGAGATTGGCCTGTAATTGACTAATTCTGTAGCATCAAGTTGCGTTTTTTTAACAAGAGGTTTAATAATAGCCAGCCTAAAAGTTTTCAGTACATATCCTAATAACAAAGATGAATTAATGATATTAAGAAGAGAATCTATGACCTCTGAAAGCATCTCTTTCAGTAGCTTTGTCGGTATAGGGTCTAACATGTTGTTGATTTAGATGATTTAACAAGTTTAGACAATTCTGGATAAATTTGGATACAGAAGCCAGCACAAATGTCAAGCAGGATTTATCACGTACACTAGATGTTACTTAAAGCACCATCACTTCAAAAGAATTATATTTGAAACTAGACCTCTGAGTAACACTGAAGATATTGCTATAAATTACAGCAACACCTCCCCCTTTGCCTTTCGGTCGTGGCTCGTGTTTATAACTGTAATCTTGGGGTTTGGACTCATTTAAAGTAATGTAATTGTCTGGTTTAGCCAGGTTTCTGTCAAATGCAGCACATCTAGGTTATGATCTGTAATCATATCATTTACAAAGAGTGATTTTGTAGAAAGGATCTAATATTAAGCAAACCAAGCTTTATCATTTGTTCATCTGTATTATATCTGTTTTTTTATTTGTTGAACATCAGTTAAATTTTTACCCTTAAATGGGTTTGGGAGTTTTTTGTATTTACTAATTCGGGGAACAGACACAGTCTCTATGTGATGATATCTAGGTTCTGATGATATCTGTCTTCTGTGACGTGAGGCAACTAGCAGACGGTCGGTTTAGCCAGTCTGTCTGCTTACTGACCTGGGCCCCAGTTAGTCAAGGTTTATCTCTAAGACTATGTGCCATATTACTATTGAGAGGAGCAGCACCACCCCAGGAGGGATGAATACCATCTCTTTTTAACAGGTTAGGTCTGCGTATAGCATAGCCTTCTCTGTCTGCAGTGAGATTTACATGTGATAAATGCAGGGAGATAGTCAGGCTGACGGAGAAGATTTCAGAATTAGAGACATGCATCCAAACTTTAACTGAGGATAGTAAGAATGCAAGGGCTTTAGATACTGCTTTGGATGCGACTAGCTTAGTGAACTCTGTACATTGTTCAGCATAGAGCCCATGCAGCAGGGCAACTGGGTGACCATGAGACGGCATAATCGAGGGACAAAACACAGCTCTTCCGTTCTGATTAAAACATCAAACAGGTTCTCCCCAGGTGACACACCCACTGAGAATCCTGTTGAAAGTGCCCTAGTTATTGGCGATTCTATTACACAGAACAAATAAAGACACCAGCCACCATAGTCACGTTTGCCGGGAGCCAGAGCGCCTGACAACAAAGCAAATTTAAAAGTGCTGGCTAATGCTAATCTTAAATTCTCTAAGAATATTATTCATGTTGGCACTAATGATGTTCAATTTGCCAGTCGGAGATCACTAAAATTAATATTAAAGAGGTGTGTGAACTCACAAGTACGATGTCACACACTGTAATTTGCTCTGATTTGTTTACTATTATAAAATAACAAATTATTAGTTATTATTGATTGTTATACATTGCTGATAATTTCTTATTTAATGCAATATGGGAACACTACAAAAATCAAAATCACAAATCTAAAAATGTCTGTCTTTCTATCTAATGTCTATGCATTTTGATGCATAAACCGCATTCTTCCATCTTAAAAATATATCTAAACTATGACATATGCTCTCAATGACAAATGCAGAACAGTTAGTTCATGCGTTCATGACCTCAAGGCTAGATTACTGTTAATGCTCTCCTGGGTGGTTGCCCTGCTCGCTTGATAAATAAACTACAGCTCGTACAAAATGCAGCAGCTAGAGTTCTTACTAGAACTAGGAAGTATGACCATATTAGCCCGGTTCTGTCAACACTGCATTGGCTTCCTGTTAAACATCGTATAGATTTTAAAATCTTGCTAATTACTTACAAAGCACTAAATGGTTTAGCTCCCCAGTACCTGAGCGAGCTCTTAAAGACCCCCTGTGGTGAAAATCAAGTTTTTAATGTTGTTTATATGTCTATGTAGTGTTTTTAATATGCTTTAAGATGAACCATGTGCAAATTCATAAGTCAGCACCATTGCTGAGTATTTTATGTTTGAAACTGCAGTAAACCAAAGACAGTCTAAAACCCGCGGTTTGAAATCGTGGGGGTTTGTGACGTCACAGAGTACCTTGTAACCAATCACAACAACGTGCCGGCAGGCTTTAGCATATCATTAACTACGACTGCTCTGAAGCAGGAAAGTCTCGGGAGAAGCCAGGTTATCCCGGTATATTTTCTGTAGATATGAAAAATTGTGTAGATTTATCAATATAGCGAGTCTATTACGATGTTATGATTAACTAATTGCCTTTCTCCACTGATGTTCTGAGTTGTTCAAAGCGTTTGTAAGGATACTGATTGTTAGAAGGCAGCTGTCTGACTCTGAGATAAAGAAAAGGAACATATTTTAATACTATAAAACATAGCTTAAACTACATTGCTCTGTGCGTGTGACCGTGATTCATGTGCATATGTCAGTCAGTGTGGAATCGCACGTCAAGCTTGGAGAAAACTTTATTCAGTCCATTATAAATTCTGATTTTGGCCGCCTCAGGAATGGATCAAACCATAGATATTAGCCTACCTGATAAGTTCAAGTAAATATGCTGGAAATCCACGCTCATTTAAGGAGTTGATAATACCTAGAATATCAAAATCAACCGCAGGCGGTAGATCCTTCTCCTATTTGGCACCTAAACTCTGGAACAATCTTCCTAGCATTGTTCGGGAAGCAGACACACTCTGTCAGTTTAAATCTAGACTAAAAACGCATCTCTTTAACCTGGCATACACATAAAACATTATCAATTTATGTTTCAAATCCGTTAAAGGATTGTTAGGCTGCATAAATTAGGTCAGCCAGAATCGGGAACACTTCCTATAACACCAGATGTACTTGTTACATCAGAAGAAGAATGGCATCTACGCTAATATTAGTCTCTCTGTTTATCCCGAGGTTTACCGTAGTCAGCTGGATCCGGGCCGTATCCAGGTGAGATCGAGGACCTGCTCCTTGATACGACCACAACGCAACCCTGAAGTGTCAGCAGAGATTGAGTCAACTAGATCATCCACTGTGAAGGCCTCATCGACACAACAGCCAGTAGCACAATTCCTCAACAAACCGTCCATACCAGCATGATGAATACGATCCTCAACTGGATGGAACTGGAATAAATACTTTGACTGTTGCGATCCCAATCGGACTTATGATAGCTGCCTGAATCACAATAAAGCACTGTTCGCTGTTGGCCAGAGGAGAACTGGCCCTCCGACTGAGCCTGGTTTCTCCCAAGGTTTTTTTCTCCATTTTAACACCTGTTTGCCACCTGATGTCACCTGTTGGAGTTTGGGTTCCTTGCTGCTGTCACCTTTGGCTTGCTTCGTTGGGGACACTTAACTGAACTGAACTGAGCTGGATGATTACATCACTGTTCACTCCAGTGCTGATATAGATAAATTAACTAAAGTAATAACTATTGATTCTTACAACTGAATGAATCAATACTGAATTTACTTAAGATGGACAATGACACCATTTTCTTTAAGAGCTGCTGTGCAGCCAAAATTATATACCAGTTATCACCGTAAAGCTGCTTTGACACAATCTGCATTGTAAAAAGCGCTATATAAATAAAGGTGACTTGACTTGACTTGCATTATGTACTTAGCATCATTTGCTTGCACAGCCATAGTTCCTTGAAAGGAAATAGGAACTTTGTTGGAAAGTGAGAGAATGTTCACATTGTTTTAAACACACATCATTAATTCAGGACGCAATACATTTAGTTACTTCTTGACATGTGTCTCACAGTTTGAATTTTCCTGTTTATATAATCATGCATGTGTTCGTTTGACTTTGTGAAAGCATGACCATTATGTTTCTGATAAGTTACATGTGTTTTGTATTGTGAAGGGTAGTAAAATAGTGCTCCTGACTATACAACAGCAAACAGAGGTGAGAGACAGGCCTGTGTTCATCATCAAATTCCCCAAAGTTAGCCTGTGGTTTGAATGGGATATGCTGGCACACCTAATATAGCTTGAACACCATGATATAACACCACACACTGTAGCTCAAGAATTTAAAGTGTTTTTGGCATGCTTAAAAAAGTACCAAGTGGTTAGCCCTTTGATGTTTGTTGTGAATGTTTATAGTGAAACTCTCAAAGCCACTGTCTGCTGTCTAGTAACCCAGCACTCTCCTGATTTATAATATGAATGCACATGGGTATTCATGGTTCTGTATGAGTATGTCTGGATGAGTTTAAGGCCCTAAACTGAACCCACCACAAAACCTATTTACTTTATGTAGCTTCAAATTGGAAACATATATCTTTAATACTTGTTACAGATAGACCCTAGAGGAAGCATACAAAAGGAAAACAATACCGGACCAAAAACTGAACCTTGGGGAACACCAGAACTTGTATTTCAGAGGAGGAATGGTGTCCAATGTTGACAACATACCTCCTGTCAGTGAAATATGACCGAAACCACTGTAATACTGTGCCCTGAAGACCAACACGTTTCAAGATGTGATATAAGAGTATCATGGTTGACTAAATCAAAGGCAGAACTGAGGTCTAACAGAACCAGAGCCATAGACTGCCCAGAATCAGTGGTTAGCAGGATATCATTCAAAACTCTCAAAGAGAGCTGATAGTCAGATAAGACTGAAGTTGATTTAAAACAACTTTCTCTAGAATTTTAGAAAGAAAAAAGCAAATTTGAAATAGGACAAAAGTTAGCCAACAATGTGGAGTCCACTTGGTTTTTTGAGATGAGGGCGCATTGTGGCAAGTTTAAAATCATAAGGTACAGTCCCTGTATGGAGACATTTATTGATAACAGTCAGGGCACGAGCACAGAGAACGCGTGATATCATTATGCCAAGGTGTTGAATTGTGCTTATGTTTTTTTCACCTTTAGTGGTGCAACAGAGTTTAAGATATTAGAGCAGGTAGTATTGAAGATACTTAGATGTTCATCAGCATCCAAGTGACACGTGGAAAGGTTCATATCCTGAATAGTGCTTAATTGTACATACTTGTAGGAAAATTCATCACTTGAGCAGTCGGTGAAAATACGAGTCCAGCGTGGCAGTGGAGAATGTCTATGTGTATTTCCATCAACTGGCACAGAAAACAATATGAGCAGATAGTCAGATAAGACAGCTTCATCAGATAAGGCAGCTTCATTTTAAAGCAAAACCACGGTGACAACTCAGACAGTAATAGGCTACCAATAGCCCACACGCCCTGACCATATTTTTTGTGTGTACAATAATAACCTTGCAATGCTGAGAAAGTACATATTTGCATTTATTGTGTATGCAAGATGTATTTTTTTTTAATTTTTTTTTTTACTAAAACAGATGTTATTATGTCGATCTATAATGTGCTCAAGTATTTAAGCAATGAATGTTCACTTCTCTGCTTGGTATCACGTTATATTGCACAAATTTACAGATGCACGTGATTGTTTTTTTTTTTTAAATAGTTATGCAGCTATATGGCTATACAGTGAGTGTTAATTTGAATCTATTTCAACTCCTACATACGCAGATTATAACACAATGCGGGGGTTGATATTTAACTGGATTTTTAATACCCGTTGACACTTATTTGGGCCTATACTATAAAATATGAACCTTTAAAAACTATATACAGACCCAGTATATAGACCCACATATTTATTAACAGGTAAACAAGGAAACATGAGTTTGCCATTAAACCTTTTATTAGCACTTTTTACCCTATACTAAGTCCCTATAGTCTTTATTTGTACCAAGTAATGCAAGCATTGGACAACAAATCATCTCATTAAAAAACGATCAAATAATAATACAAAAAAAAAAAAAAAAAAAAAACCCCGAAGCGATCGTGCTTTAAAATGTAAAATCAGCCGTTTGCGTTCGGGTTTGTCCGATGTCTTAGGCCTATTTAAATACATATGGAATGAAGAAGTCAAAAGCGTTAAACAGCTCTATTCAGCATGAAGCGCCCGGAGGTGCCGTCAGCGTTCGTTTGTAAACAATAACTTCATCTATTCTGTGTCTTTAAGTACAAAAAAAAAAAAAAAAAAAAAAAAAACATTAGCCAATATATCCTAACTAAAATACTAAACAGATAATAAGATACGATTAGAGTAAGCACTTAATATTTCTGTATAAGCCAAATCATTCACAAAATCGTACATGAAGAAATGCGCATGCTTAGGCTCGCTAGAAGTGTCTACCAATAAGATTTGCTGTATTACAAACCAATGAAATTAGGGTGTGTCGCCCCGCCCCATCGTCCAGACTGCACTCTGGGGTGCTACTAAAATCCGGGCTAACAGTGCAGTCTCACAAAGTTCTGTGAACCCATCCCTCCAAAACTGCAAAATAACTCCCAAATGCAGCTAACACCAGGTCTCTGGTTACAAGACACATGATGACTGATAAGGTTTATGACTCAAAGGAATTTGCAGAGACCTAAGACTCTCACTTAATTCTCATTTAAAAGGACAAATAAACCCTTTTAATTCTACATATTCTATATGTATAACCACTTGAGAAATGTATAAACCTGTATTCAATTTTCACATTTTATGATTTTCCTATCATATATATATATATATATATATATATATATATACAGGTGCTGGTCATATAATTAGAATATCATCAAAAAGTTGATTTGTTTCACTAATTCCATTCAAAAAGTGAAACTTGTATATTATATTCATTCATTACACACAGACTGATATATTTCAAATGTTTATTTCTTTTAATTTTGATGATTATAACTGACAACTAAGGAAAATCCCAAATTCAGTATCTCAGAAAATTAGAATATTGTGAAAAGGTTCAATATTGAAGACACCTGGTGCCACACTCTAATCAGCTAATTAACTCAAAACACCTGCAAAGGCCTTTAAATGGTCTCTCAGTCTAGTTCTGTAGGCTACACAATCATGGGGAAGACTGCTGACTTGACAGTTGTCCAAAAGACGACCATTGACACCTTGCACAAGGAGGGCAAGACACAAAAGGTCATTGCAAAAGAGGCTGGCTATTCACAGAGCTCTGTGTCCAAGCACATTAATAGAGAGGCGAAGGAAAGGAAAAGATGTGGTAGAAAAAAGTGTACAAGCAATAGGGATAACCGCACCCTGGAGAGGATTGTGAAACAAAACCCATTCAAAAATGTGGGGGAGATTCACAAAGAGTGGACTGCAGCTTCAGTCAGTCAGTGCTTCAAGAACCACTACGCACCGACGTATGCAAGACATGGGTTTCAGCTGTCGCATTCCTTGTGTCAAGCCACTCTTGAACAACAGACAGCGTCAGAAGCGTCTTGCCTGGGCTAAAGACAAAAAGGACTGGACTGCTGCTGAGTGGTCCAAAGTTATGTTCTCTGATGAAAGTAAATTTTGCATTTCCTTTGGAAATCAGGATCCCAGAGTCTGGAGGAAGAGAGGAGAGGCACACAATCCACGTTGCTTGAGGTCCAGTGTAAAGTTTCCACAGTCAGTGATGGTTTAGGGTGCCATGTCATCTGCTGGTGTTGGTCCACTGTGTTTTCTGAGGTTCAAGGTCAACGCAGCCGTATACCAGGAAGTTTTAGAGCACTTCATGCTTCCTGCTGCTGACCAACTTTATGGAGATGCAGATTTCATTTTCCAACAGGACTTGGCACCTGCACACAGTGCCAAAGCTACCAGTACCTGGTTTAAGGACCATGGTATCCCTGTTCTTAATTGGCCAGCAAACTCGCCTGACCTTAACCCACAGA
Organism: Ctenopharyngodon idella; assembly: GCF_019924925.1. Classification (NCBI taxonomy): domain Eukaryota; kingdom Metazoa; phylum Chordata; class Actinopteri; order Cypriniformes; family Xenocyprididae; genus Ctenopharyngodon; species Ctenopharyngodon idella. The sequence goes on along the minus strand of NC_067242.1, from coordinate 22,812,582 downwards.
AAATCTATGGGGTATTGTGAAGAGGAAGATGCGATATGCCAGACCCAACAATGCAGATGAGCTGAAGGCCACTATAAGAGCAACCTGGGCTCTTATAACACCTGAGCAGTGCCACAGACCGATCGACTCCATGCCACGCCGCATTGCTGCAGTAATTCAGGCAAAAGGAGCCCCAACTAAGTATTGAGTGCTGTACATGCTCATACTTTTCATGTTCATACTTTTCAGTTGGCCAAGATTTCTAAAAATCCTTTCTTTGTATTGGTCTTAAGTAATATTCTAATTTTCTGAGATACTGAATTTGGGATTTTCCTTAGTTGTCAGTTATAATCATCAAAATTAAAAGAAATAAACATTTGAAATATATCAGTCTGTGTGTAATGAATGAATATAATATACAAGTTTCACTTTTTGAATGGAATTAGTGAAATAAATCAACTTTTTGATGATATTCTAATTATATGACCAGCACCTGTATATGTATATATATATATATATATATATGTATGTATATGTATATATACAGTATCTCACAAAAGTGAGTACACCCCTCACATTTCAGCAACCATTTTGTTATATGTTCTCAAGGGACAATACTATAGAAATGAAAATTGGATATACTTTAGAGTAGACAATGTGCAGCTGGTATAGCAGTACAGATTTACTGTCCTCTGAAAATAACTCAACATACAGCCATTATTGTCTAAATAACCGGCAACAAATGTGAGTACACCCTAAGTGAACTTGTCAAAATTGTGTCCAAAGTGTCAATATTTTGTGTGAGCACCATTGTTATTTAGCACTGCCTTAATCCTCCTGGGCATGGAATTCACCAGAGCTGCACAGGTTGTTGCTGGGATCCTCTTCCACTTCTCCATATTGACATCACGGAGCTGCTGGATGTTAGACACGTTTCGCTTCTCCACCTTCCGCTTGAGGATGCCCCTCAGGTGCTCAATAGGGTTCAGGTCTGGAGACATACTTTGCCAGCAAACTGTTTGGTTGCTTTCTTGTGAGCCAGCTTCAGAAGAGGCTTCCTTTTGGGATGACGGCCATGCAAACCGACTTGTTGCAGTGTGCTGTGTATGGTCTGAGCACTGACAAGCTGACCTTCTGCTTCTGCAACCTCTAAAGCAATGCTGGCAGCACTCATGCATCTGTTTTTTGAAGCACCTGACGCACAGCACGAGGACTCAACTTCTTTGATTCAACTTCTTTGGCCTGTTCCGAATGGAACCCGTCTTGGAAAACCTCTTTCTATGACCCTGGCCACTGCGCTGTAACTCATGGTGTTACCGATCTTCTTATAGCCTAAGCCATCTTTGTGGAGAGCAACAATTCTAATTCTCAAATCCTCAGAGAGTTCTTTGCCATGAGGTGCCATGTTGAACATCCAGTGATCAGTATGAGAGAATTGTACTCAAAGTCCTGTCAAGCAGACAAAAAGCATGATGAATAGGATATGTGGCTTTGCATGGTTAAACAACATACAACTGTTATCACTTAGGGTGTACTCACTTTTGTTGCCAGCTATTTTGACAATAATGGCTGTATGTTAAGTTATTTTCAGAGGACAGTAAATCTATACTGCTATACAAGCAGTACATTGACTACTCTAAAATATATCGAAGTTTCATTTCTATAGTATTGTCCCTTGAGAAGATATACAAAAAAGGGTGCTGAAATGCGAGGGGTGTACTTTTGTGAGATACTGTATATATATTCCTTTTTTATGTATTAATTCAAACTCTTTTGGATTAATGTTTCAGAATTGCATACTATGGTTAACTAAGTTTACATGGGTCGCATGTTTAGTATTTATGGACTCCAACTTTTGATGTTCAAAAGCGTGGGGTTAGTATGGCAGCCCAGCCCAGAGCTGTTTAAATTGTATGACCAACATGTATGGTTGGTCAGCAGAGCCTGCCAATGTCACAAAACTCATCACAGTGAGTGCTGTTCACAGGAATGGATTTCTTTTCCTAGGCACTTACAGTATATGCTCGTAAATGGAGAGAGTTTATGAATTGGTGTGCAGCACAAAATGATGACCTGGTAAATTGTCCCATGTCAGCCATATTATCATTTTTACAAGAGTGCTTAGACAGCGGGTGTGCGTCTTCTACGCTCGATGTCAGTGTTTCCCAACCAGGGTCATGATGAAGAGGGCGAAAGTGTCTAAGAGAGCACTGAAGGCTAGTTCTTTTGTGGTAGAAATAGCAGCCAAGTCAGAAACATCCCACACAATCACCGAGACTGTAATCTTACCAGCAAGCAAAGCCATTGGGCTTCCTTCATAAAACTTTCGTAAATATATGAGTAAATTTGGAGCAATTTGCGTGCAAAATGGACCTTCCCGAAAACTCTCCTCCAGATTCACAAATGCTTGTGTTACTTTCTCCGCTTCGGCCATTCACAGCGGGGTGTAACAGCTCGTTAGTTAGCGTTCGGGCAATGATGAGTGGAACAAAGTTTACCAATATATGCAATTTTACTGATTCTTGCAGGGTAAAGTTTTCAGGGTTACAGTTCACAATAACTCCTGGGTGGATCGACTTGAATGAGGTAACAGAAAAACAACGGAGAATCTTCCTTTTTGCACAGCACAGCGAGAGAACATTTTTATCACACGAGCATGCTTGATCTGAACTACATTACCCATGAAGCATCTCGCTAAGGACTACAACACCCGTAAATAGTGGTCTTAAAGCGATATCTCTTATTTTCCCTCTCCCGCAACACTACCCCCACTCTGGATGGTGATTAAACTTAACACCACTCCAGCACCATAACATGACTGATACAAAATACATCACCTCACTTATTAACAAAGATATTACCATGGATTCACAGTGTTAATAGAAGGCAGAATTACATTCAACATAATGTCTACCCATATTTCTTTTTTTCTTTTTTTTTCAACAGTCCATAGGCAGCTCCATTGCCAAAGCATACAGTCCATTCAAACAACTCTGCTCAACGGAGGCACTAGCCAGCATTTCCCGACCCCACGTGACGGGGTAAACAGTCCATAAAGTAGAAGGATAGCACGGTGCTTGGAGGGGTTTAAGAGTTGCTTTGTAAGTGGTCCTTACTTGAGTAAATCAGTCCAAACAAGACTAGTGAGGTAGTTATGTGCCAGGCTTCACTCCCCACCACTGGCCTGCAGAAGGAAAGAAGTTAACAACAGCCATTGCATCTTAACAACAAAATCCACCCAGGTTACAAAAGGAACACATATAAAGAATACTTCCCACAGATGACATGCATCTTTTTTTTTTTTTTAAACAACAGTAGAACAATAACAAACTGTCAGAGTGTTCTTCTTGCTCCCCTTTTTTTTTTTTTTAAAGCCATTGATAGTCAATTAGTCCAGTCCCCAAACCTCCTCGGAGGTCTCCTGACTCGTTGCGGCCTACCGCTCATTTGGCCATTAACAGTCCCTGTTGAATTCTGTTGCACCGTGCTACCTTCACTCCATTGAACATCCTTTGGGTCTTGCTCTAACATCGACACACCGGTGTCAACCAGGGGAGGCATACTGTCTGTGCCGCTGTAATTTTCCTCTGTGAAGAAACCAGACAGATCCAAGTCAAGTTCAGCTCCATCGGCTTCCAGGTTTGGGGCAGGAACTTCCTGCGGTTGCCAAACTTCTGAGTCTTTAAACACCCAGCTGTTCTCCAGGGGTTGCCGGGAATGGTAAGGTTTGAGCTTGTCGTGGTGAACAACTTTTACTTTGGCCCTTGGGCTTCTCTGGATCCGGTACACTAAATCGTCCAGGTGTCCCAGGATAAAGTAAGGTCCATCATAATTGGGAAGAAACTTCCTGATCTTGTTTTTCACTCGTTTAGTTCCTTTTACAAGGTACCACACTGCATCACCGATCTTGTAGTGTGTCCTGGCAGCTCTTTTATCATACTGCTTTTTAGCACGCTCCACAGATTGGCCTAATGCATCTCTTGTGACTCGATGTGCCAACTCCAACCTTTCTCTCATCTGAACCACATATTGTGGGAATGTTTTAGTCATTGTGTCGTTGGGGGGCTTTCCTGCGACCAGGTCAATGGGCTCTGTTATCTCCCGCCCAAAGAGCATCATGTTTGGGGTGAAACCAGTGGAACTGTGCTTCGTCGCTCGATAAGCCATCACAGCATAAGGGACCATGAGGTCCCAATCCCAATGGCATCGCTCAGAAGTTGTGGCTAGGATTTTCTGTAGAGTGGCGTTAAAGCGCTCGACCTGCCCATCCGACTGAGGTCGGAAAGGTGTTGTACGGGTCTTGTCAATGTCTAGCAACTCACACACTGTTTGGAAGACCTCTGATTCAAAATTGGTTCCTTGGTCACTATGGAGTGTAAACGGTGCCCCATAACGGCAGACCCATTCAGCGACTATAACCTCTGCTACAGTGACAGCCTGGTCATTGGGCAGGGGGTAGGCTTCCACCCATTTGGTGAAATAATCTTGCACCACAAGAATGTAACGATTGAAACGTTCTGTTTCATTCATGGGGCCCATCAAATCGACAGCAATCCTTTCCATAGGGGCACCCACCCGCACAGTGCCCATGGGCGCTTGGGGCCTCTTTAGTGGTCGAGCCTTTGCAGCACAGCTGGTGCATGTGTGACACCAGAGTGAAACATCTTCTCGCATCTTGTACCAATAGTACCTTGTCTGCAGCCGGAACAGCGTACGCTCCACACCAAAATGTCCACCCACTGGCCCCTCGTGCATCTGGTGCATGACGTCTTCCCGGAAAACTCGCGGCAGAATAATCTGGGGGTAAAACTCAGGGCCCTCCATCAGGTAGAAGCGTCGTACCAGAATGCCATCCTTTAGGTAGAGTCTCTGCCACTGGCTCCAGTAGGCCTTTGTTGCCGGCCCGCAAGGTGACACATCTTCCCAGGAGGGTCGCTCCACGCCACTCTCCATCCACCCTTTAATGGGAGAAATATCAGAGTCAGCAGCTTGGGCACAGCACAGTTCCTCAGTGGTCCACCCAATGAATGGAGCGGCACTTGTGGTAAGGATGGGTTGTACTACCCCCACTAGACAGGACTGCGGAGTAACAGTTCCAGGTGCATTATTTTCAGGTCCGTTGAAAAAGTCACACTGGATGGCCCTGTGTTGGATCTGGGGACAACTTAAGGAGGATTCTTCAAGGTTGCAGGGGCAAGTTGAACGGCATGGCCTACGGGACAGCACGTCCGCATTTCCGTGACAGCGCCCAGGACGATGCACAACCCTGAAATCATACTCCCCCAGCTTCTCAAGCCACCGGGCTAACTGTCCTTCTGGTTCCTTCATCCTTATTAGCCACTGTAGGCTGCTATGGTCTGTACGCACCGTGAAATGTTTGCCCAGCAGGTATTGACAGAACCGTGCTGTGAACTCCACCACTGCCAACAGCTCCCTCCGAGTTGTGCAGTAATTCTGTTCGGTTGGAGTCAAACTCCGACTACCAGATGCCAGTACACGTTCCCCGCCCTGTTGGAGTTGGGACAACACAGCCCCGATTCCAAAGTTGCTGGCATCAGTGTCAAGAATGAGATCACCACTGTCCATAGGGTAACCCAGAATAGGGGCAGTGGTGAGTAGCTCCTTCAGCTTATCAAAGGCCAGCTGACACTCTAGAGTCCAGTGGAATCGAGCATGTTTCCTGAGAAGATTGTGAAGAGGTTTGGCAACTGTGGCGAAGTCTTTGACAAATCGCCGGTAGTAGGATGCGAGACCTACAAATTGTCGGACCTCATTAACATTTGTGGGCTGTGGCCACTGCTGAATTTTCTGCACTTTTTGGGGGTCGGTGGTAATACCCCGCTCTGAGACTATGTGTCCTAGGTAGGCCACCTGGCGGCGGAAGAGACAACACTTGGTTGGTTTTAGTTTTAGGTTGGCTTGACGCAGCCTCTCGAACACTTGTGCTAGTCGTTGAAGCATTTCCTTCACATCTTTTCCCAGCACAATGATGTCGTCTAAGTAGACCAGACAGATCTCCCACTGCATTCCAGCTAAGACTCGGTCCATTAAACGCTGAAACGTTGCCGGCGCATTACATAGGCCAAATGGCATCACGTTCCACTCAAATAGCCCCTTCCTGCTGCAGAATGCGGCGGCCTGTCTTGCCCCTGGTGTCAACTCCACCTGCCAGTAGCCTGAAGCTAGGTCTAATGTGCTGAACCATTTCGCCGTTGACAGGGTATCGAGGGTATCCTGAATTCGTGGAAGTGGATAAGCATCCTTAATAGTGCGCTCATTCAGAACCCTGTAGTCCACACACAATCGGTATGTCTGGTCTTTCTTTTGCACCATTACGATGGGTGAAGCCCAGCTGCTATTGCTCGGGGACGCTAAACCAGCGTTTAGATTTTGCTGAATTTGTTCATCGGCACTTTGCTGTTTTCCAGAGGCCATTCTACGTGGCGGTTGTTTTACAGGTGGACCAGGCCGGGTTTGAATGTCATGCTGCACCAAGTTAGTGCGACCAAGATCTGTGGGGCCTGTAGAGAAGACATCACTGTAGGCACTAAGCAACTCTGCCAGCTTGCGCCGCTCTGTCTCTTCCAGTTCCATCGTACTCTCTGCATACAAGGACTCAAGATGACTTGGAACAACAGCAGGAAGTGGATCTGAAGAGAGTATTTCAGGGTTTGTGGCCCGAACCACTCCAGCGGGCTGGAGAACTCCAGCAATGACTCCTCTTTTCACCTTCACAGCGATGGTGCCTGGGTTATACAATCTGATGGGAATTTGATTACTTGAATGGACATCAACTACAATTCGTACCACCATCACCCGGTGCTTTTCCATGAAACCTTTAGTTGGACTCAACAGCACATTGCCCTGCACCTGCTCCCGGAAATGTGCATTACCTGGCACAATATATTCACGTCCTGCCTCAAGGACAGCTGTGCGTGCTATCCGGACTACATGTGCTCGTGGTTTGTTCCTTGGGTCGAAGTATGGTATCTGCTCACCAAACAATACAATTTTCTTGCTGCCAAAGTCAAGACGTGCTTGTGCTTGTTCCAAGAATGGATGGCCCAAGATGGCTTCCGTGCCCTCAGCTACATCTGCCACAATGAAATTGACACTGACAGTATGGGTTCCGACTTGAATCGGAACGTCGACTTCCCCAAGGACTTCGACATTTATAGGGCTTATACCCTGCAGAGCATCTACAGTAGAGAGCTTGAGTGGGGGTCTTACATCTGCCTTAATGGTCTCGTAGCAGTGTCTGGGTAACACACTCCTCCTGGCCCCGCTGTCCAGAAGAGCACATACCTCCATGTCGTACAGCAGTGTGTGTATACACATCTCGGGACCACTCCCCTTGACTCTGAGAACTGTAGAGGCAGGTTGGATTTCCGTAACCTGGGGTGGCGCTGGAGCTACACGTTGTAGGTTGAGCCTGGGAGAAGGACAGTTCCGTCTCATGTGGCCGATACCATGGCAGTTGTGACACACAATCTCTTCCCACTTAATCCTTCCCCTCTTGTGAAATTGCGGTGATCTTGTTTTAAACTCTGATTTTAAATGCTTCTGTCTGTGCTTAGGAGTTGACGACACTGAACTATTTTCATCACTTTCGCTCTGTTCAGGGCATTCTCGCAGCGCAGCGGCTCTAGCTCTTCGTTCCGTTCTTGTAGCAGACTGCATGAGTTGTGTAACACTAGCGGCTGTTTGACGTGTGGTTTCGTACCTGTGTGCAATCTCGTAGGCGCGGGCCAGGGTACGTGGGCGCTCCTCCAGCAGCCGTTGCACGATCTCAGCATCTCCCATCGCGTTAGTGAACACCTCCACACTAATTGAGTCCTGCTCCCTCTCAGAGCGATCTGCGTATACAATGGAAACTTTCTCATAAATATCATCTCTGAGCACATGGAGTAGCTCACCTGCCTTACGGACCCTCTGCCTCAGCTCTATTCCAATGGCAGCAGCATGTTCAGATGATGCACCATATGCAGCTTCTACTTCCTCCACTATACGAGCATAATCCCAGCGGCCTGACCTGGGGTTCTTGTGGATTACTGCACCCGCTGCACCCACTAAACAGAACCTCATCTGCACAGTCATTGTTCTCTCAGACCAGTGATTAGCTCTAGCGCAATCCTCAAAGCGACTTAGAAACTCTCTCCATGAAGTGGAACCATCAAACTGACCTGGCTGTAAAGTGGGGATCCTTTCTCTGTGAACACCGCATTCCTCTCCGCTGTCCGACGATAGATCATGAAATGTCTGCCGTGACTTTCTTCCATGCTGGCTGGATCTAGTGGACTCAGGAAAACAACGCTCATCAGCATCATTTGTATACAGAATTTTAGCTTCAGTCTCACGCTTGTCATGCTGAGCTATACGAGCATCACAGCAGCAGGGCTGGTGATTCATTACAGGTGCACCTTGAAACATCCGTTTAGCTGTTAGCCCTCTGTACATTAAGTGTGGGCAGTTCAAATTTGCAGGTGTACTCTGTACATAACGCTGCGTATCAATTCCACTGTCGTGCATTAACTCATTTTCCATCCCACTTCTAAATGGATTAGTTTCTCTCACTGTTTGCTGTGATAAGAGCGGCTCATAGAAATATGTGGACTTGTTTACTGAAGCTGAGGCATCACACAGAGCAGAGCTGGGTTTAAATGGATTGTTATTACTAAAAGTCTTTGACTCTTGAGCATCCAACTCATTCAACCAGTCAGCAAATGAAAGAGATGTCCGTTTTTCTTCATTCTCCGTTAATATCGTCGGATTCCACAGGCCGCTCGTATTTACATGTGAGTGTTTAACGTTACTCACCATTCGCGCTCTCTCCCGAGCTTCCGTCATTTTCGCTTCCTCTGACAACGTCTGGTTCAGTTTAGTAGCTTAAAATGTCCATATGACTCACCACTTGCGACGAACAAATCCCGGACGAGCCCCCAGTGTTACTTTCTCCGCTTCGGCCATTCACAGCGGGGTGTAACAGCTCGTTAGTTAGCGTTCGGGCAATGATGAGTGGAACAAAGTTTACCAATATATGCAATTTTACTGATTCTTGCAGGGTAAAGTTTTCAGGGTTACAGTTCACAATAACTCCTGGGTGGATCGACTTGAATGAGGTAACAGAAAAACAACGGAGAATCTTCCTTTTTGCACAGCACAGCGAGAGAACATTTTTATCACACGAGCACGCTTGATCTGAACTACATTACCCATGAAGCATCTCGCTAAGGACTACAACACCCGTAAATAGTGGTCTTAAAGCGATATCTCTTATTTTCCCTCTCCCGCAACACTTGGTAAACATCAGATTTGATAGTTAAATGTTTCCAGACTAATAGGCCATATGCCTAACAAAAAATATTAAATTAACGTGTCCAACAAAGCGTTTTTAGGAGCTGAAAAAATGCCAGGCGCTCTTTTGAAAATGGCCAGCTGGGGGGGCTTGAGAGTGCTTTGGAGGCGCAGCGTTTTTCCAGCGGAGGCGCTTTGGTCGCTATGATTTTGGAATATCCACAGCAGTAACGTATTTGTATCTCATTTTGAAGAATTACTGAATATAAAAATGCAGTAACCAACAATATTAAGTTCTCAATTGTTGTTCAATCGTTGTACAAGGAGGATGGTTGGTCAGTGAGGCAATTTGTCCTGGCCCTCATCCACTGTGATTGGACGGCTGGGTAAAAGGACAGTGACAGTGATGAGCTTTGCGTTTTACCCAATGTTGAACAGTTTCAACTCTCAGCTATAAAAAACAAAACAAAAAGGTAAACAAACTCGTGAAATATTATTATGGTACATAGCGCATCAAAATGTAGTGTCATCAGTTTGCCTAAAAGAACACAGAACATAACATAGCATAACGGGTTGCCCTTCGTCCGCCATGTTAATTTACTCTAAAGTCACATTTGACCATTAGAGATTTGGCGAGATTTCCCATGTTCACAGTTGGGAATCTGGTTGTTTGTGCAAGGAATCTGTTAATGTGCGGTGTGCTGTCTTGGTCACATCATGGCACTCCAGACACTATAGCAGTGGTCGACAATAGGCGGCCCGCGGGCCAAAACTGGCCCGCCAGCAATAATATCTGGATTATTAATTATTAATATCAGCCAGATTATTTTGATAGCGGCTGGTTCTGAAATAGATCTGTCTAGAGAGCGCAGTTCATGGTTGCATAGCAACGACAGACGCCACGGGAGCGCAAACGCTTTGGAAAGGAAAGAGGCGCGGCCGCGCTTTCTACGCGTTTTAGACGCGACATGTCAACGGCCCCTAATATTATATTCTTTGCAAACAGCGACAATTTCGTTGCAGATAAGACACACCGGCTTTGCATTCACAAAACCAGGTAGGATGAACGCATAGTTGTCTTTCCGTTCTTCTTTGTATGCCCTATTTTCGCTGTCAACTTTCCTCTTTAGACTCTTTGATAGTGACATTTTCTCTCACCAGCTAGCTTAAATGTTAACATCACTCTGCACACGACGTAATAGCGTACCTCCAGTACGCAAACAATTGAAAAAATGGAGTTTAGTACGTGAGGATGCCAAGGAATAATTCTGAGTGTAAAAGTAGGCTATGTCGAATAATTATTACAATAAGTTAGGCTCCATTGTGTAACAAGCAAATTAAAATGATACTCATTTATTATTCACAATATGGAAATAAAACATAGTTCATTATGAGCATGACTCAAACATGCAATTATTGGGCTTATTCAAGTCCTCTTTTATTTTTATTTTTTTTTTATTTTTATCCATTCCTTATCTCTCCACGTGTTTTAGCAAGGCGGTCTATGTTGCAAGTTGGTGAATTAAGACACTTGCCAGGTCACTACTCTGCTTTATTAATTTATCCAGTGTAAACCCCGGACACCGCCACACAAATTTTTGTTAATGACTGTCCTACTACAGGATTTAACACAGAGTAACAGCTCACTACCAGTTACAAAAGAAACTGTAACAGTCTGTCACAGTCAATTCTAGTTGCATTTTTCATCAATTAGCCCAATTTCTTAAATTATCCTTTGACTATGTTCTGGCCCACCATCTAGTGGCGAAATTTTTTTTGGCCCGATGCCAAACTTAATTGCCGACCCCTGCACTATAGGAAAAAATCTGTTAAATCTATGATTTTTATTATCATCATGTTTGTAGGTCTCTTACATTTTGAAAATCTTTTGGTGTGGGCCAGCCTTAACCAGCTTTGCAAGGCTGTAACCAATTTTAGAGGCCTCAGGAAGTCAAGTAACAGGCCTGAATAACCCTACAGAATTCACTGGAGATGACTCATACTCAATTGACTGTTAATCAAACAAATTTAATTTGAATTCAATTATTAACATGTAAATCCAATATAGCTTTTATCAAAATTATCAATATGCAGTTTGAGTTCATTCTTTGAGCAAGAAACTAATGTAAATAAAGTCTTATTAAAAAATCACTTTATGAAAACTTCTAAATGGGAGACATATACAAGAAAGCTATTTTGGCATCTTTACATTTTCATTTGTTTCAAACTTAACACATCTATAGTATTCCTCATTACCAAATAAAAACTTCTGAGCACATGCCTTATCATCATTACATCAATTTGAAAAACAAATCTCAGCACAGAGCACAAACAAGAAACAGGAAGTGGTTTATTGCTGCTGTGCTTCTCAATTTCATTTCCTGAGTAACACTGGATTTTGAAGTGATTCCAGAAAAAAACAACAACGAAAAATTTAGGGTAATTTTTAAAGAGTTTGCTTTTGCTGACCCTTAATACTGCTCTTGTGCGGTACAGTTCCCTGTACTGCGCCAACAGACCACTAGAACTCCAAGGGATTTTTGAGTTACCGAAATCAACTCTGTTTTAGATACATTGGCTTCACAGTGAGCTCTTGTGCTTGGGGACACTTTCATGACTAATGCAGTTAGAAAGTGTTTTGGTGTATAGTGTGGTAGAATTTTAGTTTTAGTTGTTTGGCCAGCAGGAGTTTTTTTTTTTATCATTATTATCATCTCTCCTCTAGAACTTGAATTACTAAGTACATAATAAATAATAATAATAATAAATGTGCAAGAACCTAGTAATACAGAATCATTTTGCCAAAATGTAACCAAAGTCCAGTTTTTCCAATGAACCCAAGTTGGTAAACTACATTATAAAGCAAATCAGATAAAAAAAAATAAAATAAAATAAAAAGCTTGGTTACTTCTAGAAACATTGATCTGTCTTCTAGGTCTTTTCAGGTCACAACTGCTTTATCTGCACTAAGAGTAGGAGACAGTGGTTAACAAATATTCTGTTTTCATAGCTCAGGTCTTAAAACGGTTGTTGGAGGCCGTTGTTGTTTTGCCTCAGTCCGTTTGTGGTTATGCCCTGTGCAGAACTCATCTCATACCAGATCTAGTATTTAGATGAGTCAGTACATGCATGCCATGTGCCTGGACTTTCAGTTTAACTACAGTAAATAATAGTGGAGTAATGACTACAGATAAGTTTCACAAGTAGTTTTCTCACAGAAACAGGTTTAAACTCTCTTAACCTCTGACTTACTCACTGACTAGCTAGCAAGATTATATGAACACCCTACACATTCAATTACACTGCTCAGCATCCTAGCCTAGAATTCTGATTAGCCTGTCTTTACCTTATATAAATGTTCAAATATAAAATATTAGGTTATAATTCCATTAGCTGATTAGCCTGTTAGCTTAGCCTATAACCTACTATAATGTTCAGTTATACCATTTTGTGTAGTAGCTTAACATTCTGTTCCATTAACCTGCTAGCTTAGCCAATACCTTACACAAATATGCAATTGTAAGGTTTTTTTTTTACACAGAGGTCTTTAACCTTGCTCCTGGAGACCCAGTGCCATGCATGCAAAGTATTACAAATGAGTACCACTTGAGGTCCTAGGCAGATTCAATTCAATGGACAGATCAAATTGTTTAGATCACCGGCTTTAAGAAACTAGAATGTGCTGATTTTAGAAGAAAAATACAAAATTGCGTAGTACATGAACATTTTTAATCAGAGAGAATATGCATGTTATTTACATTTTGTCAGGGTGCACCTGGTGCTTTGAATGTGTGTATGTCTATTCTATCTGCTAAACACAGGTGATTTCTTTTGGCTCATGCACACTTGTATTAGCTTTGAATATGTCACATCCTGTGAGAACACTTTCCCAGACTCTTCACTGCCCGGTCCCGGACATGGCCGTTTCATTTTGAGTTACTGTGGTCTAAACTGAGAAAGAAAAACGACAAACCTGTGGGCACGACACCTCGCTTTCTTAATACCATGTTGGGTTTCTTCGCAGAAAAAAACAACGCTTTGTACCTGATTAGTGAAACTGTCAAATCAGGTTTTGGTGCTGAAACCCCTGTGCATATGGGCATGGCAGATGTTTTTAGATGTACAACTTTCACACCAAGCAGACTTGGCACTGTTTCTTGAGAAAAGTTAGAGCACAAGACCACATTTGTACATCTGTTACCTAAGGACATTGTTCCCACAAATTGAAATTACACATTGTAAAAAAATAAATAAATTGTGACAACACTAGGTTACACCAGCAAAAGTCATTTTTATGGGTCAGCTCAGGTTTAAATAGCTAACAATGTTGCAATGTTCTTACAACAGATCTGCAATCCTCATCAACACCAGTGACCATTTAATCCTGAGTTGAATTGAGTAAAGATCTGTTTCATCTGGTTTTCAATAGTGCTGTGCCTTGTGACAGGAATGAGCCAACTATTTGTGATGGGTAAACATATAGAAGGAACTCAAAGTTTAGAGAAGAACAAGAGAAAGTGGAAGTAAACATGGCCAAGGGGTTTTCAAACCCGTCCTGGAGCACCCAAAGCACTGCACATTTTAAGTCCCCCTTATCTAACTCAACTGATTCAACTCATCAGCTCATTAGTAGAGACTGCAAGGCCTGAAGTGTCAGATAAGGGAGACATACAATATGTACAGTGCAGGGGTGCTCCAAGGACACGTTTGAAAACTCCTGGCCTAGGGCCTTAACTCTAAATCAAAATTGGATTTTCCAAATCTGTTGTATCTGACTGTTGTGGTTTTATATGATGGTTTCAAACACTTGGGGTGTGTCTCAATCAGCTCCCTAGTTCAGTAGTCAGGGCACTGATCAGGGAGTCAGCCATTTTAAGGGCTGTCTCAATCGTGAATCTTTCCAGGGCACTTAACCGTTTGCTCCCTAAAAAGTCCCACAATGCACCATGAAAACCAGGGAGCATCGATGCTCACTATGCTCCTTTAACGGAAGTTCTGAAGCGCGAAACTTAAATCATGTGAGCCAACTTACTACACATAACGACACGTCATAGGTGATTTTAAACATACAAACCATTATTTTATTATATTTCAGCATAAACATACATCGCTAGACAGGTAATGGACATAATTTAGCTAACATTTATAATTTATTTACGGCTGAAATGTTGCACGTATATGTAACAAGCAAAGAATTTATCATAATGTATTTTAAATAACATTACAAGTAATGTCAGAAAGATATCAGTTCTGCTGTTGTTCATAAATACCAGTAGTTATGTTGTACAATGAGGACGCCGGAAATGGAGTCATAAGTGTCCCAATGTGTAGTGAACCAGCGTCCTTTACTGTCCTTACCAGTGCCCGAATTCGTGTACACGATATACTGATTCACGAGCTCGGAAGCTAGGGAAGTGATTGAGACACACCCTTGGTTTTCAAACTCCTCAGGGTATTTTTATGAATATCAAGTCAGGGCAGGTTGTCACGTGTTTTATATATTAAAAATCTACTCCATTAATTATTTATACTGTCATTTCTGTTGATCAAAATAATGTTTTTTATATATTTTGTATATACATTTAACATTTTTGCTGTTTTATAAATGTTTTGTACAGAGCCCCTAAAGGGACATCGTGATGGGAAAAAAAAATTAGATGGGAGGAAAAATTATATTTTAATACTTTTAAGTTCCTTTGCAAAACTTTTGTGCTCACTGTAAATATAGGCTATTCAATTACATATTCCCAATGTGACCAGTTACCGCCATATATAGTGCAAAGACATCACCACTGGACAATTAATGCTCACGTCACAGCTGTTTATTATAGACTGTTCACATGACATTTAAAGGGTATTCAGTGCTCAGAGGTATGTTTAGTTCTACAGAAAGTTCAATGAAAACACAATGAAGGGAAGTCTGGTACATTACGTGAAGGTGAAATGTAATTTTTTTTGTTTCACTTTCTTCTTGTTATTTTTTAAATCTGTTGGTTTCTCTTTCTCCTCTCAAAGCCATAGTTGTTTTAATATTAAATTATATTGAACGAATAAGCAAAGTAGATGAGTTGACTTAATGCATTTTTCAAATAGGCCTACAAAAATGTGTTTGTGTTTCAATCTCATTCGCTCTTTTCCCAGCATGCACTGGGGCATGATTAATTACTATGGTTACAACTGTTTGTCAGTTTTATTTACATCATTGTCATTAATTTTGTTGTCACATTTAGTAATGTATTGTCTTGTGATGTGCTTGTTCCTCTTTTTAAGAGATTACCCTTTTGTTTACCCGATTGTTATCCTTATTGTGTTTCATAACATGTGTCTCATGTGTAAGTCTTAAGGTCTATTATGTATGCCATTTATCATTTCATGAGCGTTTATGTGATGTGCCGATTATATATATATATATATATGTGTGTGTGTGTGTGTGTGTGTGTATGTGTGTGTGTGTGTTTGCTAACTTAAACAGTAGAAATATACTTAAAACCTTCTTAGTCACTTAATCTGAATAGTAATGAAAGCAGATTTTAAGTCTTGACAATTTAAGTTCACTGAAGACAAGTATTTGAATAATTAATAATCTACACAGAAATGTCATGCAAGCTATCATTTTTAATGTTCATTGAACACTTACAAACCTTTTCTTACAGTACATGGTAAAAGCAGCACCAAGTCAGAAAGTTTCATCTTTTGAGTCATAGGGGTATGCAATAACAACCCAAATCTCCATAAAGCAACTTCAGAGAAATGACAAAGGATAGATACAACAGTTTAGAGCAGAAGGCAACATATATCTGTTCTTCATCTAAAACGCATTTTTGTACATCTTCTATGCAGAACAGTCACATGACACCAACGTGTGGAGCCTCTGAAGGGGCTGACATCACTTTGCCCTGACACGTGACTTTTTGGTGTTATAAACTAGTCTAAGACAATAGAGGAAGCTTATTCATCA
Organism: Ctenopharyngodon idella; assembly: GCF_019924925.1. Classification (NCBI taxonomy): domain Eukaryota; kingdom Metazoa; phylum Chordata; class Actinopteri; order Cypriniformes; family Xenocyprididae; genus Ctenopharyngodon; species Ctenopharyngodon idella. Next base: position 22,796,351 of record NC_067242.1, on the reverse strand, counting down.
CTGAACCATTGAAATACTCTTGGTTATTTGTTGTGATTCTACCAAGAGACAGAACATGAATGTCTCTACAACCTCAGACTGTAAGTATCAAAAATCATGAAAAATTGTATTTCATTTACTATGATTGTATATATAATAAACACCTTGTTTAAAGACTTAAGGTATATTGGCATATTAGGCCATTATGTGAGATTTTTTTTTTTTTATGAACTGTTACCTGCTTTGGTCCTATATGTGATGAATTTGAATCATTGAATCATATGATTTGAAATTCTGTGTGTATATATTACCTGAATGATTTGTGGTTACATTAAACAACAGTTTATTTATTTATTTACATACATAATTACATTTACTTACTTATTGCTGAAGGGCTTTGAGGAGGCTGTTTCACTCTTCCATATGATATTTTGGACTAATCACATGATTTGTTTCTCAATAGATGAAAGTGAAGCTGTTAATTTCACAGATTTTACTGACTTGGTGAGTAGTATTATTATTGTCTATATATAATACATAATATATATATTAATAATATTTTTGTGGGGTCCAAAATTCTGGAAAATTCTAAAAGTGTTCTATTTTGTGTATTTGGGTTAAAAAGTTTAATGACATATATCTTGTCAAATTTTGCATTAGTAACACTTTTAAACTTTAAAGTTCTAAGATGTCATCAAGCTTTTTTGTCATAACACAACTCTTCAAGTCAAAATTAAAATGCCACCCACAGCTAATGTTATCAGTAAGCAGAGGTTAAGCTCTGTTTCTTTTAGTGCTGCATGCTTATTTGGACATTTGATGTGTCAGTCAAGTGAAACTATCTATACTAATTCATATCTTTGTCTCTTATTATCTGATGCACCTCTTGGATTGAGATCATACAGATTTGACTGTTACCACATTGTGCACAATGAAATGATTTTCCAAGGTGTGCGTCACATATCCTTTATCTGTTATCTGTATGTATGTCAGGATGGAACAGAATCTAGTGTTTGACATGCTCTGAAGGGGCTCTGTTTATGTCGACCCCCAGGGCGGGTGACACACTATCTGTTTGTGCATGCTTCAGAAAGGGTTGAAAGAGGATGTGGATGCGGTGTACTTGTGTGGTTTCTCCAATAGAGACACCTGCACCTGATCTGAGCAGAGGAATATGTTTCGTAAATTTAGATTGTCAAAGTTTGCAGGGGCGTGATGTCATACTGATTCACGCTTTACCGATCAACTGGATTACAGCTGCAAAATGGTGAGAGACTGTTGTACCACTGTAGACAGGAAGTGGCTGTCAGTTGAGTTGAAGATTGTCTGAAAAGACAGTGGGAAACAAACTTCTAAGCTTCATAGTCAGCATTCTGAGAGGATTTAGAAGAAAAGAAAAAGAAAAGAAAAGAGAATTTAAAGGAATATTAAACCCAGAAATCTTTTATTCACCCTCATGTCGTTTCAATCCCGTATGACTTTCTTTCTTCTGTGGAACACAAAAGAAGATATTTTGAAGAATGTACAGGCCACTCTTTACCATATAATGAAATTGACGGAAGGTTGTCAAGCTCCAAAAGGATGAGAAATGCAATAAAAGTGGTTCACATGACTCATTCACAATATTCCAAGTCTTGTGAAACCATATAACTGTTGAACAGACCAAAATGTTCTTGTTATATTCATTTAAATACTTGTCCTCCACTGTTGGCATCCATTACAATATGTGCCTTAAGACAGAACACACCAGTTTTGATGGCAATAATGTTGTGATGTCAATAGAATGTGACCAATTGTGATGCGGCAAGTTTTAATATTAGTGGAAGTGCAAATAAAATGCGTTGGGGGAGAATATAAGTGAATAAACTTAAATTTCATTTGTCACATGAATGTATCGTCTTGAGAAGACAAAATACTTTTAGTATATAGCGCAAAAGTCACATGGACTGCTTTTGTGCTTATGATTCTTTTGCTGCTTTTTGTCATTTTGGAGCTTGACATTCCAAATCTCCATTCATTTTCATTACATGAAAAACAAAGGCCAGTGTGTTCCTCAAAACTTCTCTTTTTGTGCTCTACAGAAGAAAAATGTTCTTTTAGATAATTCGTATGTTTTTAAGTGAATCTGTAAATCAAATGAAATGGTCATTGCACCTGAATATATCCTTTTTTTCAATTCAGACAACTGATGATGACTACGAATCAGACCTGGGTGGATTATGTAACAAAGAACTAGTGCGACAGTTCAGTAAGACATTCGAGCCCCCTCTCTACTGGATCATCTTTGTCATAGGGGCTTTGGGCAACCTACTGGTTGTCTGCATCTTCACAACTGTGCGAAACCGTCTCAAAACCATGACCGACGTCTACCTGCTGAACCTGGCAGTGGCTGATCTTCTCTTCCTTGGCACATTGCCCTTCTGGGCAACAAATGCTGCTCAGGGCTGGGTGTTCAGCCAGGCCATTTGCAAAGGAGTTTCTGCGGTCTACAAGATTAACTTCTTTGCCAGCATGCTCTTACTCACTTGCATTAGTGTGGACCGTTACATCGCCATCGTCCATGTAACCGAAGCTCACAACTACAAAAACAAACGCATGCTGTATAGTAAGATAACTTGTGTGTTTGTGTGGCTCGCCTCTTGCCTCTTAGCTCTACCGGAATTTCTCTTTGCCAAAGTGAAAATCATAGGCCCCCAGCACAGTTCCTGTGTCATGGTATACTCCATCACAGACAACAATCGTACTAAAGTCTTGGTGTTGGCTTTACAGATCTGTGTTGGCTTCCTTCTCCCATTGCTGGTCATTGTTTTGTGTTACTCAGTCATTATTCGAAAACTCATGCAGGCTCGAAGCTTTGAAAAACACAAGGCTCTGAGGGTCATCTTTGCAGTTGTGGCTGCTTTTGTTCTCTCACAGTTGCCATTCAACGGATATCTGATTATAGAAGCAGGCCAAGCCAGCAATGCCACAATAACGGACTGTGAAGTCATGCAAAGCTTAGATATGGCTGGCCAAATTGTGAAGTGTCTTGCCTACACACATTGTTGCCTGAATCCCATTCTGTACGTCTTTATCGGGGTTCGCTTCCGGAAGGATCTCTTGAGCCTGCTTCAGCGCATGTCCTGTAACCTAGGACTGGTCGACAACAGCAAACTGCAACAAGTTCCCAAGAGGCCTTCTGTTATGTCCGACACTGACACCACCCCTGTTTTTTCCCTATAGGCCTGTCTACTGTACTTACCATATCGACAACTTCTTCAAAAACTTTTTATTCATCTAGAGTGTGTCATTGGCATGTTAATGGCATGATAGACTTATTGTTCAGAGTTATAGGTCCTTATAACCACAAACATTATTGTGCAAGCTCTATGAAATGTACTATTCCTGTATATTTCACTGGGAGTACATGATGGGATATTGTGGAGATTTATGTACATAGATTCTGTTCATGAGCATTTAACCAGCATTTTAAGGATGATTCTAGTTAGAGCAGTATAATGTGTCCTAGAGGTATACTATCATGCTTTTCATACTTTTCTAGCAAAAAATGTTGCAAAATTACTATTGTACAGTGTACATATATTTTGAGAATTTGTAGAATTTGTTGAGTGTAATGGATTTCATTTTGTATTAAAAAAATGGGATAATGACATGAGTTCTGATTTTCTTTTTTTTTAATAAAATCTCGATTTACTTATATCAACTATAGGGTCGACTTTGGTCCCATGAACTTTTTGAAAACAAACTCTTTTAACATTTTTGTTATTATTTATTTATTATTTACATGCATTAGTTTAAATTGTTGACTTAAATTGCTGGTTGTAGAAGAACTGTGGGACAATCAAAAATGTACAAAAACATTCAAATATTGGAACCGTTTGATTATTTCAGTCTTTGTTTATATATTTAAAAAATATATATACATATATTTAAAAATGTATTTAGTTTTAGTTTAAGTAGCAGAGATAAGTAGCAAAAATAAGTGATGAAGGCATGCATGATAAAAACTTACAAGACAGTTTTAATATAATTGAAATCTGGAAGTTTTAATAAAAATCAGCCCCTGTATCACTGAATGAATTGCCTAATGTTGAAGAAACACCCACATATGTCTAACAGGACATACAAAAGACCTTGTGTGCCCAGGAATGGACAACAAGTGGTTGGTCACTATTGTGGTTAACTCATTCAGTTGTAAGGGCAAATAGTAGACTTTGCACCAGATCGAAGCACTCCAAGGCACTGACGTTGGTTAATTTATGCCTGTACAAACAGATGGTGTACCACAAGACACAACCGCAAGAAAATATCAAGAAATAAATGGCACGAATACAGCTTGCTGATAGAATCTGATGGAAAGCTTGCTAAAAATCCTGCCTAATGCTGAAAATAATTTATTGTGATAAATCCGGAATCACTTACAGGAAATATAAAAAATAAAAGCATTTCATGTTTTAAAAGTATAGTTCACCCAGAAATTAAAGTTGTCATAATTTACTTTTCTTCATGTCGTTTCAAACCGTATGATTTTCTTTCTTCTATGGAACACAAAAGATTATTTTTTATGAATATCCTGGCCCTGGTTTTCAATACATATTTCAATAATATTTCCCATACAAATTTTGCAAATTATATATTTTCTGTTATCAGTTATCTTATTCATAAACAAATTATCATATATGACTATCAGGCCCCCGGGTCTTGTTTTTGTTCAATCCCAAGTGAAAGCCACATGGCGTTTTTTTTATCTGTGTGTAACGTATTTTCTGTGGTAAGAGAAAAGTTTGTGAATGTGGCTTCTGTGCACTGCCATGTTTTCACTATGACTGTTATGATGTCTGGTGTGGAAAACGTTGAATAATGAAAAAACTGTCTGGTTGGCATGCACTGTGGGTTATGGTAAAGCAAAAGTGACACAGCAGTTTCAGATGGTATTAGATGCAGAATGAGACCATGTATGCAGAGTGTATTGCACTGATATATCAGCTGCCACAGCAGTAATGCAGAGTTATGCAACTCCAGGAAAAGGCCATTGTAACACACATACCAAAAGTCAACTTTCGCTCAAGAGACAATGACTTCAACAGTGAAAGAGAAAATGATTACATGAAACAAGTTAAACAAATGAGAAGTTTCTATTTTTTTTCCTTGCAAATAAAAAACAAAAGGAAAAGAAAGAAAGCTGATGACAGTAGTTTCAAATAAACATTTCACAAAAATGAATTCTTTATAATGGACCTCTTGGTTTAGTTGCTTTTTGAGGTAAGATATATCTTGTATATTAATTTCTATTCACTTATTTTTGAATGCTATTATTACTATTAATAATATTTTCTCTTCCAATCAAATAATTGTCTATTCATTACTATTTTAAAGCCTATTTTTTTTATTTGCCCTGGAGCCAAATTAGCTATATTAATTAATTTATTAGATTAATTTAGGTTAATTAGATCGCTTACTCATTTAGTTTAAACTTAAACTAATCTTGTCTAGTTATACTCTTTTTTTTTTTTCTTTACCTTGCGTCACTTTTGCAGTACCAAATGTGACACATGTTACCCAAGCTTTGGTTGACCTCTTTTATAGAATCCCTTTTAGAATGAAGAAAACAAACAAACAAACAAACAAAACAATGAAAGGATTCACAGGTAAGATGACCTTGTTTACATCAACTAAATGCTCATTCAATTTGAATGTTCTTATGTTATGCATACAAAGTGTCCAATAAGACGGAAGTTGCAATTCAAATTCAGTTCCGATATGATATGATTTTTTTTTCTAGTTTTACACTCCTACTCCGTTGTGTTTCAGCACTCTGTTTGGTTTACAGAGCAGTGTAGTCCTTTGGAAGTTGGCGTGGCTCCGGAATAGAATACAGTTCTTGTTCACTACTGAGGCAAGTGTTCAGTGATGTATAAATATATATTCCAAATACTTTTGAAATTTTAGTATAATACACTTCCTTTTAAGGCTCAGGCATATGATGGGTGGCTCGCCAGTCCTCGCGCAGCATTTTGACACTCTTTTGCTCATCTCCTAGAACAATTTGGATCCAAGATTTTTCCTAAAGGAATCAAGACCAGGAAAATAGAAGGACAGAAGAAGGAAAATCACATTCTATGACTATTTGGCTTCTCAAACATGTGAAGAGGAGGTGGGAATGCAACCTATATCTTAACCTAAATCTTTTGATTGCAAGTCAGTTTCAGCAAGACCTACATTATGGGTTTCAAGCTGTGTGAAGTCTGTGTGAGCCCCATAGACCCCCCAATGATCATGACATGTGTCTTTTGCCTGGGCTGTGTCCACGCAGAGGCTGCCATTGAGGAGCCTAACTGCCCTCAGCGCGACACCATGAACGTTGGGACTCTCCGCAGAAGGATAGCCCTCTTGCTCAACGAAATGTCTACCTCCAGTCAGCCGCCCTTCCTCCCTACCATCCCAACGGGGTTGCGGAGTAAGAAGCAGTGAATCAACCCTCCCCAGTGGCATTTGCCGAGTCTGGCTCTTTCCTGAGTTCTTTCCTGAGGTGCACGTTGAGGTGTCCAAGATGTGGCACGCATGCCCCATATTTGGCTCGTCACTTCTTTCTTTGGTGGATGGCGCTGATCTTCAGGGCTATTCTAAACTCCCACCAATTGAGGAAGCTGTCAAACATAAAAATATGTATATGTGTATTCTGATGTTTCTTTTTCAGCTTTTAGCATGGCTCTAGTAACCTGGGTTACACTATGACAACTTTATTGACACAAATTTTTATTAATTATTTCAAAATCACAGATTGGTTGTTTTTGTCCTCACAACAATATATATAATGATGTAACAAGACCTACTGTACAATGAATGTACACAGTATTAAACCGTATAAAAAACACACAATTATACAGATTATACAATCATGAAGCTTAATATAATATTTTATAATATTTAAAAAAAAAAACTTTAAAATAAGGTCTCATTTGGTAACATTAGTTAATTCATAAACTAACATAAATTAACAATAAGCAATATATATATATATAAGTCATTTATTAACCTTTTTTAATGTTAGTTAAAAATGTTCATGTTCATGTTAGTTCACAGTGCATTAACTAATGTTAACAGATACAACTTTTGATCTTAAAAATATATTAGTAATTGTTGAGATTAATATTAACTAAGATTAATAAATGCTGTAGAAGTATCGTTCATTCTTACTTCATGTTAGCTAATGTAGTAAACTAATGGTAACAAAATAACCTTATTGTTAAGTGTTACCAAAAATTATAAATGTTATTTTTTACTAAGGTTGTTACAGTTTATATATTAATAGTTACTATATTCATTGCAATTTTTAGAAAATGTGGTTGTGTGTTTTTCTTTGTGGTGTTGAAAACATTATTTTTCCAAAGCACAAGGCAAACAAGTATGATGTTATTGAGGTTTAGAGGGTTTATAGAGAGGCTGTATCCTGCAGCCTTCAGGTGAGACCACAGCTTTAACACTAACATCTATCCATCTGCTTTCTCTCAGTCACACTACATAGTCTTTCTCTATTTCGTTCACTTTCTCACTCTCACCGCTTTACTTTCTTCTCACGACAGGAAACTGTCAATAATGTCAACAACGTTCTGTATGTACATGCTAATGCTATACCTATGCTCCTCTGCTAACACTGTACAGACAATATTTCGTGAATTACTGATATATGGGAACTTTTCTAGAATTCTCTCTGGAGCCAACCCTTCTGAACTGAACCATCAGACACTTCTCCCCTCAGTAAAAAAAAATAAAAAAAAATAAAATAAAATTGTAAAACACTTTTTAAAGTAGTGTCATCAAGATGAGGAAAAGTGAAAAAGTGAGAATGCTGCACACCAGAAATGCTAACAATGTTTGTTAAAGAACTGTCAATCAGAAAAACGTTAATAGAATTCTTCTAAATTTGCAATTAACATAGCCGTTACAGCCCACAGAATCATATCCCACTCCCTCAATAAAGCCTGTTGCTATTATGACATATCTTCAATTAAAATATGGGCAAGTAAATAAGTAAATATTCATATGCCTGAATATAAGTAATAGAATAATTTTACCTTTCAGATGAATCTCTTTTACTGGTATTCTGCTTTGTCTGTAATTGGTTATTTAATTATTATCAGCTAAATTGTCACAATAAAATTTTAAATACAATAGTTTATTTATTATTTTACATTTAATGACAAATGTTTCTATTTATTTCCTATAATAACACATTGGCTAATGCATCATCATCCTGCACATGCTAAACTTATATCTAAATATGTTACAATTTAAAAGTGAATCCACATTGTTCTTAAGGGGGGGATCTTTCCCCATCCTACCCTTATTACTGTATAGGCAGATGCACAACTGCACATTTGCTGAGGGTTATGCAAAATCAGTATCGCGCTAAGTTACTCAGTCAAGAGCAGTGAAAGACATTTTTTGTTGTTTGATTAACATAAAGAACACAGACAGCAGCAGGTTGTATAGGCTGCTGTCACTTTAAGACATAATGCATGGATACAATACATCCAATTACTTTCTCAACCTTTTAAGATCACTTAAGACCACCCGACAGTGTTTACGAGGATACTCACCAAGAAGGGTATTTTGACATAATTGTGTGTATTTATCCATTTTCATGAAAGAGTGTGTGAACTCAATATAGTAGGTTACTGGCGCGCTTTTTTCTGTGCACCCAAAAGCGTGCCAGTAACCTACTGTATTGAGTTCTCTGCACTTGAATGTTTAAATTGACCAGACTTAAAAAGCCGTTTTTATGGAAGCTTGTTTCTGCCACTGAATTAAAAATAAAAAAGGTAATTGTGACTTTTTATCTCACAATTCTGACTTTTTTTCTCAGAATTGTGTGATACAAACTCACAATTGCGAATTATAAAGTCAGAATTGCTTGACATAAACTCGCAATTGCGAGTTATTAAGTCAGAAGTCAGAATTGTGTGATACACTCTAAAAAGAAATGCGTAGAAAAATGATACATATTATGTGTAACACTCTAGTTTACACATTTTGTGTCAATATTGCATAAAAATGTGTCGGAAGAATTCAAATGTTTTACACATATTATGTGTAGTTTTAAAATGAACACAACCTGTGTATTTGTTCACAGCATCAACACAATCTGTGCAGCCAAGAACAGCTGTAATGTGTTAATATTACATATTTACACATCTTTGTGTTCATTTCAGAGGTGAAGACCAGACCTCCAAAACCAAGACTATTCAAGAGGTGTGGTCGAGACCAGACCTTCCAAGACCAAAACAAGACCATTCAATCAAGACAATTCATTAATCGTGAGTGACTATTGAACATTAGTGATGAGCACCTGCTGTTAAAATCACAATTTTAAGGAGATCAGGGTTTGCTTTAGTTTAGCTCTTGACCCTTGACTTTTTAATATTAGATTTTGTTTGGTTGTTGTAAATGAGTTGTAATAGCTAGACAAGCAAAAAGAAAAGATGGTCAAGTGATGTTTTTTGACTGGACTTGACAAAGAGATTATTGCAAATTTGATCTTCATGTTCAGAAGTAACACAGGTGTTTTATTTTGTTGTTGTTTTCCTCTTTCCTTCAATTATTCTGCCCATTAACAGCAGGTGTTCATCACTAGTGCTTGATTAATGACTTAGGCCCCATCCACACGGAGACGCGTTTTTGTGAATACGCACAAATTTTGTATCGAATAGGCATTTCGTCCACACGGATCCGGCGTTTTTGGAAGGTGAAACCGCTATCTTTTGAAACCGGGTCCCAGAGTGGATAAATATGAAAACGCTGTCTTTGCGTTTTCATGTGGACAGCCTATCCGTGTATTTTGTGAAACGATGATGTCATCACCCCACGTGTCGACCCTAGTCAGACGCCGCTAACAGCACAAAACAGCAACAACAACAACAATAGCAGACTCTAGATGCTTGTGTAAAAGCTACTGAGTCAAAATAAAGCATTATTTCTAAGCTTTACTATAGTTTGTATACAGCGCGCAAGGTTTATGCGCATGCTCCAAGTCTTATTCGCTATTTTAAGTGTATCTCTGTGGCAGAATTACAGCGCCACATACTGGTGTGGCATGTATACTACATCGTTTTGAGTCGTTTCAGTGGTTTCGTGTGGACGCAGATATTTCTTGAGACGAGGGGGAAAAAAAAAGATTGGATAGGGTAAGCTCAGGCTTCGTGTGGATGTAGCCTTAATTATCTCATGACCTTCCCTCTTCATGGTCTTGGTCTCGGTCTTGACTACACCTCTGGTTAACCTTCCTGACATATTCACTGTGTTAAAATCATTGACTCAGTGAATGTGTCAGAATTAACACAACAAGCGTTGTCCCTAAACTCACCCATTGATGTATAAGAATTTAACACAGTTTGAGTCAGTTTTAACACATCCTTTCTAAGAGTGTATAAAAGTCGCAATTGTGTGTTACAAAGTCAGAATTGTGAGATATAAACTTGCAATTCTGAGAAGTCTTTTGCAAGTCTTTTTCCCCCTCAGAATTGGAATTTATAACTCGCAATTGTGAGAAAAAATTCAGAATTGTGAGTTTATATTTCGCAATTCTGGCTTTATTTATCACAATTGTTAGTTTAAATCCCGCAATTCTGACTTTATTACTTGCAATTGTGAGAAAAAAAGTCAGAATGGTGAGATATAAAGTCGCAATTATCTTTTAAATTGTTTTATTCTGTGGTGGAAACAAGCTTCCATAGTTGAAGCTTTTTTCCACCACTAAATAAAAAATTAAAAAAGTAATTGCAACTTTTTATCTCACAATTCTGACTTTATAACTTGCTATTGTTACTTTATATCATGCAATTCTGACTTTATAACATGAAATTGCGACTTTATACTACGCAATTCTGACTTTATAACTCTCAATTGTGTTTATATCTTGCAATTCATAAACACAATTCTGAGAAAAAAAGTCAGAATTGTGAGATATATCTTCGAGTTATATGCTTCGATAGCATAGGTTATTGTTTCTGACGATAGTTTCTGACAATTTTGGGGCCCTTTATGAGATCCCTTTTGGAGCCCCTCTTCTCTCCCTCACAACACTCAAAACTTTTAAACATTAAACATTTATATGCACGTTTGAACTTCTCATGAAAACTTTTCCCCTAATTCACAACATGTGCGTATGCACATGAATTTGTTCTTAACCCCATTCTAAATTTGATGAATATGGAGTAGCCTATTAATGAGTGACCGCGTGCCCGAGGTAAGTAATTTATATACAGGTGCTGGTCATATAATTAGAATATCATCAAAAAGTTGATTTATTTCACTAATTCCATTCAAAAAGTGAAACTTGTATATTATATTCATTCATTACACACAGACTGATATATTTCAAATGTTTATTTATTTTAATTTTGATGATTATAACTGACAACTAAGGAAAATGCCAAATTCAGTATCTCAGAAAATTAGAATATTGTGAAAAGGTTCAATATTGAAGACACCTGGTGCCACACTCTAATCAGCTAATTAACTCAAAACACCTGCAAAGGCCTTTAAATGGTCTCTCAGTCTAGTTCTGTAGGCTACACAATCATGGGGAAGACTGCTGACTTGACAGTTATCCAAAAGATGACCATTGACACCTTGCACAAGGAGGGCAAGACACAAAAGGTCATTGCAAAAGAGGCTGGCTGTTCACAGAGCTCTGTGTCCAAGCACATTAATAGAGAGGCGAAGGGAAGGAAAAGATGTGGTAGAAAAAAGTGTACAAGCAATAGGGATAACCGCACCCTGGAGAGGATTGTGAAACAAAACCCATTCAAAAATGTGGGGGAGATTCACAAAGAGTGGACTGCAGCTGGAGTCAGTGCTTCAAGAACCACTACGCACAGACGTATGCAAGACATAGGTTTCAGCTGTCGCATTCCTTGTGTCAAGCCACTCTTGAACAACAGACAGCGTCAGAAGCGTCTCGCCTGGGCTAAAGACAAAAAGGACTGGACTGCTGCTGAGTGGTCCAAAGTTATGTTCTCTGATGAAAGTAAATTTTGCATTTCCTTTGGAAATCAGGGTCCCAGAGTCTGGAGGAAGAGAGGAGAGGCACACAATCCACGTTGCTTGAGGTCCAGTGTAAAGTTTCCACAGTCAGTGATGGTTTGGGGTGCCATGTCATCTGCTGGTGTTGGTCCACTGTGTTTTCTGAGGTCCAAGGTCAACGTAGCCGTATACCAGGAAGTTTTAGAGCACTTCATGCTTCCTGCTGCTGACCAACTTTATGGAGATGCAGATTTCATTTTCCAACAGGACTTGGCACCTGCACACAGTGCCAAAGCTACCAGTACCTGGTTTAAGGACCATGGTATCCCTGTTCTTAATTGGCCAGCAAACCTGCCTGACCTTAACCCCATAGAAAATCTATGGGGTATTGTGAAGAGGAAGATGCGATATGCCAGACCCAACAATGCAGAAGAGCTGAAGGCCACTATCAGAGCAACCTGGGCTCTTATAACACCTGAGCAGTGCCACAGACCGATCGACTCCATGCCACGCCGCATTGCTGCAGTAATTCAGGCAAAAGGAGCCCCAACTAAGTATTGAGTGCTGTACTTTTCATGTTCATACTTTTCAGTTGGCCAAGATTTCTAAAAATCCTTTCTTTGTACTGGTCTTAAGTAATATTCTAATTTTCTGAGATACTGAATTTGGGATTTTCCTTAGTTGTCAGTTATAATCATCAAAATTAAAAGAAATAAACATTTGAAATATATCAGTCTGTGTGTAATGAATGAATATAATATACAAGTTTCACTTTTTGAATGGAATTAGTGAAATAAATCAACTTTTTGATGATATTCTAATTATATGACCAGCACCTGTAAAACACACCCAAACGATGTCCATATAAGGGCATTCCGCACACCTTTTTTTCTTTCGCCACTCTCAGCAAACATGACGCTCTCTAAAGACTCATTTTCAGCAAGATTCTCGAGCAGCGCCAAGCGTGCCATCCTCAAAACAAGTTCAAACGCAGTAAACACCTCTTATACAGACATTACAGACCTCTGATTAGTTAGCTGTACACTCGCATATCTGCGTCTTTGTACAGAGCTAACTCAGCTTGAACTACAACGCACCGTTTTTTACTGATAGGCTAGGGCTATATGAAATAGGCTATATTTAAAATCTATATGTTTAAAATTTCATCTTAACATGTTTATAAGGCCACCAAGTGTGTGTAATTTTTTGCATACGAGTGGTTTCAGTTGTTCTTACATTTTTGCGTAATTTAGGATAAATTTTAAAAGGAAAGTTATCATGAACCATGATTTGTTGGTGAAAACGTTCTTACGCAGATGTCATGCTCAAATTCGTGCATATGCATGCTTAGTGAATGAGACCCAATGTTCCTAGGCTTTTATTTAATACTTTTTTAATTATAAACATTTAAATTATTCACCAACTTATGTAGGCTACATGAATGATTTTTTTTTTCTGTTCACACTTCAGTCGCATTTGAGATTCCTGTTTGTTAACGTTTTCCTCTAGACTGCGTGGCTTAGGTGATGTTATCTGAAAAGGAAAGTTGTTTCAGTATTAGAGAAAGTTAGCCTATTAGATTTTGATTACAAGTTATGTTTTTTTCTTTGCAATAACATTAACTGGTGAATTGTGAAGTTAGACAAAAAAAGATGCTCTACCAACAAAAGAGGAGGTGCACCCAGAAATCAAAAATTCATGTAAATTGGAAAAAGGTGCAACACTCACTCTTTAAGAAATCCAACTTTATTGATTAAAAAACAAGTAGGCCTAACTATTCATCCATTGTCAAGGCCTTCATCAAACAACCGTGCACAATTACCAGGACGGTACATTAAGAAAGTAAATGGGGGTAATTTTGATATATGTTGACTTCTGAAAACACTGAAAAACGAACACAAATGTCTTAGGGTAGTCACAGTTATGAAATAACGTTGAAGCTCTTACAAAACCATATTGTGCAAATGACACTTTTTTTTTTTGCCGCCCTGCAACTGCTTTGTTTTCTGTAAGCTGAGATGAAAAAAATTCAAATGACGCACACTTCTCAAGTTTCCTAGCTCTGTTGGAGCCACATAAGTCCTTAATGTGGTCCTTTTTAACCATAGTGCACGTGCTTGTATGCCTGCACTGTGAAAAGCGCAAGCAACATCGGGCCTAATCTGCTTATATAATGTGTGTGATACCTGATAGTTAAACTGGAGAACAGCTGGGTTACCCTCCTTATATATTATTTTAAAGTCTCACCTTGTAATTGCATTTTTGTAGCATTAAGCATTCATTTTCTTGTTTTATGAAAAAAAGATGATTCAAAAGTTTTGAATAATCATTTAATATTTAAAAGATGTGTATTGTTTATAGAACTGTTCTATAAAATCAATAATAATATGAAAATCAACATGTTGCTTTTAAAAATATAAGTTGTCTACTATTGATACAAAAATTTAAAAACTTGGTGCAATTCACATTGTTTACCGATAGATGGCGCCTCTGGACTCTAAACTGAGTGCATTAGGGAGAAGTATTCATGAAATAGCGGCAAATTTGAGTCACAATAGCCCCACCTAGTGGTAAGTATAGTATTAAGGTTGGGTTTGAGTCTGTGCTGAAGCTCAGAAAAAAGGAAAACCAGTGTAAAACAAAAGACAACAACGCAACATAGTACAGGTGTAGGGGCTAATAAGGCTTTAGTTTTTTTACGCTCAAAGCATATTTCTCTGCCTCCAACTGTCTTGCTCTCTTTCTCTCTGTATTTGGTCAATTACACAGGAGAGGGAAGCGGCACAGAGGGCAGCCCAAGAGCTATGAAACGAGAGTGTATTTCAAAAGTGGAGCAGCACCTGTGTCTCAGAGCATCCCATTCATTACATAACTCCCTAGAGTGTGTGTGGGCATGCACAATTGTTTATGTGTGGATTTGTATGTTTGTCTAATTTCGTACATGCCTGTGGCTTCAAGGGATAGTTCAGCCAAAAATGAAAATTCGGTCTTTTGCTCTCCCTTATGTTGTTCCAAACCCTTTTTTTATTTTGTGGAACACAAAAGAAGATGTTTTGACAAAATGAACACTGCTATTTTTGTAGTCCATATGACTTCTATTCAGTCGTACATATATTCTGTTCTAAGGCTTATGAAGCCATATATGATAAAAGTGTGATCATATACTGAGTGATAAACAGGTTAACTGAGGTCAAATTTAAAGGCAGTTCACATAATTCCCTGAATTTTTCTGTCATCACTTTCTCTCTTTTTTTTTTATTCTCAGTGTAGAGTGATATTATGTTCCCCAACACCTTTACATAAGATCTCAGCTGGTTTGCCTAGGCGCCAAACCATCTCAGGATCTGTCATTCTAAACTGCAGTGCTGTTTTTATCCTCCCTTATCTACTCATCCCCTCCATTTATAGAATCTTTCTCTCACATTTCTCTCAAACTATTTCATCTCAGTCATGCTGCCGCCCGTGTGTTACCTGCACTGTGATAAGTGTGTGATGGATGACGGGTGTCATTTGTCTCTGTTCTCCTTGGAGTAACGCGTGCACACACACACACACAAACACACACACACACACACACACACACACACACACACACACACACACACACACAGACACAGAGGCCGATGCGATGATGAGTGTGAGATTCCTGTGGTCCTGCACACTGGAGACCACAAACAACAATGAATTGTGGGGTAGCCACTCCAGACTATTGTATGATGTAGCTGGGAATTCATTCTTCCATACAAACACTTCAGAACTGTATTCTTGGATGGCCTCTCTTTTAATGCTTTGAAAGGCTGATGTTTTCTCTGAGTGTCTTGATTCTTCCACATCTGTTCTGATGTGATCCAGTTTTTAATAACGAGAACTACAAAAAGCTTTTGTAATATTTCGGCCTATTTTGGTGTCAAAACAGCAGTCTAAATCTTTGGAGAAAAGAAATGTGTTGTTCACTGTTACAAGATGTGTATGCATGCCCTTACAAAAAAAGTTAGACTACTACCTACTAGTTTAGCAGTATTATAAATTATTTTTTTTGTAAGGGCATGCATAATGAGAGGATACTTTCAAAATGTATTTTGATCAATTTAAAAAAATATGCTACAAGTATTTATATAGTCAACTGTAGACCTACAGTATATGGTTCACTTGTAGTATTGTTGCAGTACAAACGAAAAACGTAGTTGTAAACTAGTTATCTACTCAAAGTTTACTACTGTTACACTTTAACTATACTTCTATACACTAAAAAGTGTGTAAAGCAGTATCGAAATAGTACAGTTACAATTATACTACTAATACATTGATATTAGTATACTCACTACATTAAGTAAGTTTCACAATTAGGGCTTAGATTAAGCCAGAAGTAGGCCTTAGTTAAATTAGGACATTTAAGTAGCTTTTAGAAACATGAACATTTGAACATAAACATTTATAAAAAAAAAAAAAAAAAAAAAACTGGTGTGCATCTTGAGACAAAACAATGGCACTGACATATTTTAATATATGTCAGGGCAAGGTGCTCTCAGTTAAACAGATAGATAGATAGATTTGATTTTCAGCAAACTGTACATGTATGAACTGATAAAAATGTACATATTTAATGTCGTGTAATTTTCTTCAGATGAAAGTGTTTGCCAAATGCTTAAATATAATATTAAAAGCCATCAGAGGGTAGTTGAGAAACTGACATAAAGTACATAAAAAAACTGTTTTATTTTGAGTCTGTGCAGCTGCCTTTCATCATGAAAGTGTGCAGGTCAAGTTGAGTTGTAGTAGAGCAATTTCTGGGCAATAAAATGAATAATTTTCATGATTTGGAACGTAATTTGACTTTGATAACTGATCATAAGATGTTAATTCATTTGTTCTGTTACCTGTATTTACAGTCATGTATCAGAGCTTGAGAGGTCATAACCCTGCCTCTGAGACCACCCTCTCCTCCTTATGTTTTTAAGGCAAGCACTGAGTTATTTTTTTAAGGCAAACACTATAGTTTAAGATCCAAGACAAAAGCCCTAGGTTTGCTTTAAACAAGAGTTACGTCTTTGATGTTGACCGTGCAAGCAGCAGTTTGATGAAATATTGATAGCAATTCTCCAATTGATAGCAGCTCCAGAGGGACGTTAGTTTGCCTTTTAGCAAAAGGAGTTTGTCTAGTGGACCTGTGCACTACAGTATAAGACCTGTGATTCATCAAGCATCCCAGCATCAGAGTATGTATCTGTTATTGGACCTAATCACTGATCAACACAATATAGTACTGGCTATTGTGATCAAACAGAAATCAACCACAAATCAAACCCACACATAGTAAACTTTTGAAAACACTTTTTTTGACAGACCTCTAAAAGGGGTCTTTTCATTTATGATTCTTTCCTCGCTTTGTGCTTTTTCTGCCATTATGTGTGTAATATGTGACAAACATCTCTCAGGTACATTTGATTGCTTCGGCCCATGTCTGAGCTTATAAAAGTAGCAGGGATGCACAATCTAGAAATATATCAGTCAATATTTAATTTAATTATGCTTATTTTCCATATTTTTACATTTAGATTACCTCTTAATTAAATTTAAAAACTTATGCCTAAATTCACTTGTAGCACTTAAAATAGATTTTGGTTTTTAGTGTTTTATTTTTAATTTATTATAGGCAATATAGTATAGAATTTTAATATTGTCCATTTATCAGTCATAACATTTAAATTAATTGTTGGCTTACCGGTACAGAATTATCATATTGGTGCATCCCTATATAAAAGAACAAAGTAGTCATTTGAAAAGTAGTTTTATTTAGTAATTTATTGCAAGAATTTTGCATAATATTCCATAATAACACTTCCATGACCAATCCTATGATGTTCCTAATTATATATTCAATTCTAAAGTGGAAAAGACGCTAGTAAGAATGAAATGAGCTCTTTTGACCCAATATTCAAATATTTCATATCAGTACAAGCGTGAAATAAGATTTCCAGTCGTGGCTCAATAACTTTGATTCAAGTTGGTGGTAGAAGTGACCCACATTCTTGTGGCGACAAAGAAAAAGTCCAGGCATGCAATACACTTCTATAAAATATGAATATTGAGAACTGCCTTGAGTGTTTTTATTTTTTATTTTTGTCTGTAGGACAATACTAGGCAATGCACTCCTATCAGTACAGAAGGAGAAATGAAAAAAAGGGAAAATACAGTGTTTAAGTTGTGCACGCTTGCACGCACTGCGTTCATACATAGAGATGCTAATGTGCATAATAACCTCTGTGGGGCATTGCATCAATGTGACCAGAAAGAAAGATGAAACAAAAGGGATGACACAAAAGTGAGTCTGAGACTAAAACACATGAATAAGTGGAGAAGTTGAGTAAAGCCAGGGGCGCATAAAGGTCTCATGCTTTAGAGAAATTAGCACGCTTTTCCACTGCTGTCCATTAAATAATCAAATTCATACCACACAAGGTTGGGCAACCCCTCCTTTTCATTACTCCCCTCTAATCCTTGTCGATAAGACAACTCGCATACCAGTTTCATTATACTGTCATTTCAGAACCGGCATGGAATCCCCCTCGGGATAATATCAGTCAGAAAATTACTTAACTAGTGGAAGTGGATACAGTTTTGCATTTATTCTATTCGGCAGCCTCAAAATAATCTCACAAATATCCCATTCTGATTTTAGGGCAGGGTGAGGGGCAGAGAGCGCACACGTTATCAGCCCAACACACTAATGGCTTATATTTGCAGACACCAGATATACCTCCAGCACTGAGACAGAGAGATCCCAATATTGCGAGAAGCATATAAAATGAGACGCAAAAAAGAAAGCAACCAGCTGCACCAAAAGAGTGCGCTGGCTGGCTGTTTTAGGCTGTATGAGCACGAGGCCTTCTCCTGTTTAGCCTTTGAGCATACAGTGGATTAGTACTCAATAATCTCTCCTTTGTGGAGTGTTTACTGAGCTCAAGACTAAACACTTCAAGATGAGAAACCTCAGTCTGCGAACCAGCTGGTAATCCCCACTCAATCTTTTCAACAAAGAGCAAAGCAAACAAGCAAGAGAACACGTTAAATAGCTGACTACCAATTCACGAATGACAGGACTGGTGAAA
This sequence comes from Ctenopharyngodon idella, assembly GCF_019924925.1. Classification (NCBI taxonomy): domain Eukaryota; kingdom Metazoa; phylum Chordata; class Actinopteri; order Cypriniformes; family Xenocyprididae; genus Ctenopharyngodon; species Ctenopharyngodon idella. The sequence goes on along the minus strand of NC_067242.1, from coordinate 22,777,239 downwards.
TCTGAAACCTGTCAAGTCAAGTCAAGTCACCTTTATTTATATAGCGCTTTTTACAATGTAGATTGTGTCAAAGCAGCTTTACATTGATAACTGGTACATTATTTGGCTGCACAGCAGCTCTTAAAAGAATAGTGTCAATGCAGGCAGATCAAAGTACTGTTGAATATCAAATGTCAAGTCAAATGTCAAGTGATATGATATGTAATATATGTTCATAATGTAACCCACATTAAAATATGGTATAAATATATTTAATAATGCATAAGTTTTAAAAAGGTATAAATTTAATTAATAGTTCATAAGGGAAATTAAAGCAAAAATACATGTAAGAAATCGTAGTGACGCTTCCCTTTTGGAGACTTGCTGGTCACATGCGCAAAAGAGTAGCAGTACCAAATTTTTTAATTCCATACTATGCCATTACTTTTTGTTACAATTTTAAAGATACCCATACCAATACTGATTATTTCTTAAATGAGTATGATTTTTCAAAATAATGCTTTTTTTTTTTTTTTTTTTTTTTTAAATAGGGAAATCACATCTACATGACACATACTGGTCATTAATAACATTTATTTCAATACTGCAACACTGCATATCTAATCAGCTCCTGACAAACACATTCATTATTTGAATTATCACTCACTGAGTAATTTAACCATGTATTACTGTCTTTGGAAGGCTTTTGTCACGTCACTTCATATTTACATGCAATGCATGGATTCCCCAACTTTTTTATCAGCTGAACCTCTTTGACCTAATAGGATGGAAGTAACACTTTGTTTGAGCATCAGTAACTCAGTGGTTGTTTGTGCTAGATCTCTCAGACTTTGATACACGGTAGCCACATTTGTCTATTACAAATACTATGGGAGTTAATGTCAAATACAAAGAGTTCCATTGTTACAACCTACCCCACTACTGGGGTGAGTTGTAACACTAGCTGGGGATAGATGTAACAATGAGAGATAACTTGCTGAAATAAGATCCACACTATCTAATTTATGCAAGACCTTTATCGAAGAACAAAGAATAATCAGTTTTGAATAAAGTGAACAACTTAAAGCTTAAGGAATCAAAGTGACACAACATTACACACACTTTTATAAAGTTGTAACAGGCAGGAATCGAACACACAACCTTTGAGGATAAACTCAAAATGAAGATTTGGTACATTAATACACTGCATGTTATATTTAATAAGATCAGATTAGATAATTCTTAGAAAGACACAGTTTCACTTAGTTTGGAGTATGTTTTCGTTTGTACTGTTTCTCCCTGCCTAGTTACAGATTTGATTTCATCACTCAGTTCGTGTGTGTGTGTGTGTGTGTGTCTAATCATCCTTGTTTGCCTGTGTATTTAAGTTCCCTTGTTTCTGTTCATTGTTGTCGGGTCTCGTCTATGTTTGGATGTGTGATAGGCTACTCTTTTTATGTGGATTTGCCTGTGGATTTATTAAAGACTGACTTATTACCTTCATCTTCCATGATAGTCTGGAACAGAAGCAACTTTTGCACCATTTCTGGCCACAGTACCTCTTGCAATCTGGGCATGTGCCACACGGGATTTGAGCCCACGACCTGAAAGTCTTGATTGCACCACTCAGTTGATGCCTATTCACCAGGTTGCCGATGAGAGCTTTCAGTGTGATAATGAGCACACAAAAGCATTATTCAGGATGTTAAATAGATTAGCATGCTAACTTAATGCTAACGTAGCTTACGGTTAACCTGATAGCTGAAGAGCCACATTAGAAAGAATGGCAACTGATTAGCATGCTAACCAATTAGCAACAAACACAGGCATGGGCAACTTCTGTGAGTTATTTCTTGGGAACGGTACCGAATATCAAAAATGTATTCAGTCATTTCTGTTTGGCTCGGCCCAAAGATCATATCTGGACAAAGTAGTTAGGAGGAGTAGAGAAAAAAACTTTTTCAATTGTTTCAAAATGGCAGACAAATGAAATGATGGAAAGTGAAAAATGACAGAATCAACATATGCCAAGGAATTTAAGGACACAGAGAAAACAAATTTTGAACAATGTTTTCAAAAGTTATAAGCGTTTTTGGAAAAAACCTTATACCTCATGAACACTAGGTGATGCTGTGTTCAAACTTCTCAGGGATCTTTAGGACATGCTGACGATGACCCATACCTAATTTTATGCCGATATGTCAAATCCTTTAAAAGATATTGCAATTTATGTCAAATTTCAAAATTGCGGACTAATGGTTCGTCCGATCTTGGCAAAATCAGTATCCATGGATTCGGCTTACACAAGGAATCCATAGAAACCATAGATCATGATTTTCTGACAAACTTCAAAATTTATGAGCAAAAATGTCTGTAGGTGTCGCTGTTCCCAAATTTGGCATTTCTGTGTGACTCGGTCCAAAGATCGTCTGAGCTAATTTTTGTAAAAATTGGACAAAATTTGAAGGAGTAGCGAAAAAACGGAATACTGTTCTTTTCAAAATGGCCACTACTGTAATGTAAGATGTTGAATGTAAGCGGCATGTTGAGAGGAATCAGGTGTACTAAGTTTCATTTTTCTACAACAAAGGGTTCAAAAGTTATAACCATTTGAAAAGTGAATTTTTGAACTCGTGGTGGCGTTGTAGTTGGTCAGATTCATTACCATCTCTTCAAGTGTGCCAATTTTCATCATTTTCCTACTTCAGGGTTCCCGCGGATCCTTAAAAAGTCTTAAATTAGATTTTTAAAATTTAAGGCCATAAAAATTCTTAAAAAGTCTTAAATTTTAGATGACAATTTGACTTAGACATATCTAAATCATTTACCAAATTAAAACTATCTATTTAGCCTACATATTTTTATTTTATTTTTCTTTGTGGATTTGCTTGTTCACGTGACAATTCGTGGGTCTCGCGGCATTTACCGCAGCATATAACGCTACTGTCTCCTGCACGCGAAAGGAAGAGAAAACAGAAGAAAATGGGTAAATGTCAGTTCAGTAACCATTGTAAGTTCATTCTTTGTGTGCGTAGGGGTGTATGATAAGTATCGTCTATGATGATATCGTAATTATTGTTGTACCGATGTGCGAGCTGACTTGTCACTCATGCTTTCACTGCGTGATGTATGCAGTTATTATATGCCCTCAAAATTCAAGATACATGGGCATTTTTGCCCCGATGAGTTTTTGTCTTATAATTATATCATATGATATCATGTAGTTATACAATATATCACGAGCAAGAGTGCCTTTTTCCCTAAATCAAAACGATTGAAAATGTGATATTTATTTTATACCACAATTAAATGAACAATAAGTTAACATTGTGAGTTACATTTTAGACACAATATTGTTTGTTTTTTCTTCATTAATTAATGATTCAATGACCCATTCAATAAAGACGGTCACTTGCTTCATTCCTGAATGAATCACTCATTAAGACAGTGACTTGCTGCCCCCTACTGGCAGTTTAGTTTCATATTTAAAGTACCTGTACATTTTAATTAAAAAGTTAAAATTAGAAATAATTTCATATTTAAGTATTGAATTAAATTGATGTATTACAAATTGTAAATGCTGTGTAAATATAATAATTCTGTGTCACCTCAAGATGGATTTTGTTGATGATAAATTAATTTGATTGGTAATAACAGCCCTATACTGTGCTATTATTCTAATAGAATTTAATTTGAATGTTAGAATTTGACCTAAAAGGTGATGATGCATACATCTAATAAATTTAGAGAAATGCCCTTATGTAGGTAAAAATGCCCCTGGAATCAATTTAAGGTGGCAAATATTGTTTTTGAAACAACTTTTAAAAATATAGAGATAAAATTTTTTGTTAATATTGCACACCCCTAATGTACTATTTTTTATTTCTTCAGGTCTTAAAAAGGTCTTCAAAAGCCTAATAATAATAATAATAATAATAATAATAATAAAATAAAATTAAGTTCACGGTTCTCTGATGTCGGTTAATGGTCACATGACAAGCAGGTAAATAAAATATAAGTTTTTAATCTTTTTAGTGTTTTATTTTATTTTAAAATTGTTTATTTCAATTTTAAATTATGATTTAATTACTTAATAGCTTTTCAGTAAACTCATGAACCCCTGCAGTTTTATCACAAACCCCAGTGTGGGAAAACCTGATGTACTGTAATATTTAATGCACATGATACACAACAACACATCGTCACCATGGAATTATAAAGTTCTATCTGCATTCTGCATTCATTCTGCATTCTCTTTTGAGATATTGAGCTTCAAAGTTTTTGCATTCCATACAGCAAAAACTTTATGGGGAACAAGTCTTTTTCATACATGAAAATAACAGCGACAGCGAAATGTATTCTAACTGTACAATATCAAAATCCTCTCAAATTTGTAAATGGGAATTTTTGGAATGGGTCAAATGCAGATAGAACCTTCTAATTCTAAAAAAATATCACTTTTCGCTTGGAATTAGGGTTCTATCATGCAAAACATTAATTGAAGCAATAATTTTTAAGAAACTCAAACAGTTCACTCATGATTGGTTTTAAAACATAAAATTGGCGTTGTAATTGTAACAATGTGTTGACCTGCATGAGAAAGTTACATTTAATGCATTCGGTAACTCTTTAGTATAGGGAACACATATAAACTATTAATTACGACTTTTCCCTCAATAAACTCCTAATTTACTGCTTATTTATAGTTAGTAAGGTAGTTGTTAAGTTTAAGTATTGGGTAGGATTAAGAATAAAGAATAAGGTCATGCAGAATAAGGCATTGATATGTGCTTTATAAATACTAATAAATAGCCAATATTCTAGTAATATGCATGCTAATAAGCAACTAGTTAAAAGACCCTAAAATAAAGTGTTACTATGCATTCTATGACATTTCATATTTTAGAATGAATTTTTTTTTCTTGTTCAAGTTAAGCATAAAAGGCAGTGCTAAATATTTTGTCCAGTGCAGATGTTAAATTTTTAGGTAGGATTATGGTGGGTAATTTAACACATTATTGCAGGAACTGTTTAAGTTTAAGTTTCCTTTTGTTTAGACTGAAAGCTGCTACTGTAATACATCTGACCAGGACTTTATTCCACAGAAACGGGTAAAATGGCTTTTTTTTCTAGACTGTAAATTGTATGGCTGAAATAACATACTAACGTTTATTGTTGTAATTAAGACCTCATCAGTTAATTTTTTGACTATTTGACCTTTAAGGCTTAATATTGTAAAATGTAAGATTTAAAAAAAAAAAAAGGCAAATAAACACAATGCTTCAGTAAAGGTGTTTCAAAGTTTAATAAAGATTGAAAAATGTTTCACTGACTAAACATAATTAAAAATATTTCGCAAATTATTTAAACCAGTGGTTCTCAAACTTTTTAGAGTGGAGTACCGCCTGAAGCATTTAACATCTTTCAGCGTACCCCTTCTCTTCCACTTAGACTGCAGTCACACCTTTTCCATTAAGGGACAATAGTTGCCCCCTTAAATTGATTTTCCAGTGTATTTTTTACCTTCATAAATACCTTTTTAAAATAAGTAATGTTTTAAATAAAAAAGGTTCAATAGAGAAATATGCAATGATGGTAAAAATGAAGTGATACTTTTAAATGTTAAACTAAAACCACCAGTAGGTGGCGGTAAGTCACTGTCTTAGTGAGTGAGTCATTCATTCATTCATTCATTCAGTAACGAAGCAAGTGGCTGCATTTATGAATGGGTCATTGAATAATTTACTCTTACGATTCGTTCAGAGCTGCTGATTCATTCACGAAACACCGCTACGTGTTGCAGTTCTTCTGTGGCTTTCGTTGGAACTATTATTTCGTTGCAAAATTGAGCAAACAACACTGACAATACTCCATTTAAAATGTTTATCACTTAATATTACCCTTTTTTGTTGAACTGTTACAAAAAATCAATGTCACATTTGCAATCATATGGATATTTGGGGGAATTCTTGCTCGTATAATATATTATCAACATTAAAAACAAGAACTCACAGGGTTTGAGTCTTAAATCGATCTTCTTGCACAGCCTGTGTTTATAGGCTATTTGTTCTTCATGCTAGTAAGTGATAAATCTCCACTTTTACAAATGTACATTGTCGAGAATGGCAGTAATGTAGCGCAGTTTGCTAAGACAGCATACTCTGCACGCAACATATTTGCATGCTGCTTGTATGGATGCAGTCAGTTTTGACTGCAAAAGATTGGATGTCATGTACATTTTGCCTGTTAGAAATACATGCTCGGTTTTAATGTTATTTTAAGGTGGATAGAATTAAATGAATGGCAAAACTCAGCATTTTGTTCGCGTACCCCCTCTTGTCCCCTCACGTACCCTCAGGGGTACGCGTACCCCAGTTTGAGAACCACTGATTTAAACTATGCAACAACTCAGTTTTTACCAACAAACTAATTTTACCAGTAAAATTTGACATTTCATCCCATTTAATGTCATAGTTTATAAACTTTAATCCAGTATGCTATAATGTAGAGCTTTATAGCTACATACAGCTCAAAACAAGTACACAGGATGGATCAAGGTTAAAACATAACCTCCCTCGTATGACAATGACGTGACTGGAATAAACAAATAGACTACAAAACCCGAACCAATCCTCTTGATAGCGCTGCTGGCTAGCGTGGTGTTTAACTATGAAAATAACTCCTCAGCAATAGCTGAAGCAAAAATAATAAATAAATAAAACAGAAATTCCCTGGAATTTGGGCTGCTGTCATTGACAAGATCATAAATAAAATAGTTGATCATAAGAATATGTGAATAACTCATTTTTGACAAAAATGTCAGTTAGAACCTTATAATTCCAAGGTGACAACATGTTGTTGATAACAAAGAATGAAATATATTTTCTTTCTCTTTGTATTTTTATATCAATATTTGAATAGGTACAAGATTGTCCTATTCAAATCAATGTGATAAACGGTTTAAGTCAAAAGTAAAGATGCACCGCTGTATCTGCCTCTGATATTTATCAGCTGATTTCTGATCAAAATACACCAGCACTCGTCAATAAAGACCGCCCAGGGTCCGTGTGAACGGCACTTAATTGAACTGTGTAACACTGTCACTGTCATGATCGGGCCAGTGCTCTAAATTTATCATTTGCATGTGGTTTTAAGCCTTGTATATTTAAATATTCAAGTACAAGAAGACACAAAAGAAAACTTAATTCTACTCACTGTGTGAGAATTTCGCACATATCCATGGGGAACACCCGGAAAGCAGCATCATGGGGGGCATTTTTGTTTTTACAATGGGGCAATTGTTGCACAATAGCTTACACACAGCGCAAGCCTGATTTCAAACTCTGAACAAAAAAGTAAACAGTCAGTAATAAAATAAGAACAAATAAACAATTTACAAGAAGTAGCACAAATAAATAAAATAGAATAAAGATACGAATAAAAAGTGCAATGCTTTAAAGGCCCACTGAAGTGTCTTGGAACGCACAGCATTATTCAGTGTGTTGACGTAATTTCATTTCATTCAGTTTCCTTTTAATATCTAACCATTTATCCTCCTAATATCACTTTAAAATATAGCATTCTGTGCAGAATTTAAATGGGTCCTATACCTTTCATGGTCTGAGCAGACTCATGGATATGATCCGCTCTGTGCTCTCATGTCCCTGGGCCAGAGCAGACTGTGCTTGCGCTGCAGCGGTTCACGTTATACTAGCGTGAAAACGGACTTCATTCACGTCAATGGAAAGCATATTTACACTGTCTGAATTGTTCCCTGTTCTCTATATAGAGAAAAACTGTTTTTTTTTCAGTACAAAAAATGCTAAACTTTGACAAAAAGTAATTTTTATTGTTATAATTGTGATTTCATAACATTTAGATATGAATCCAACTGAAAAAAACTTGTGAAAAGATGTCTTTCAGTCATTCAAATAGCACATAGCAAATAGTGGAGCTCTGCAGCCATCTACTGGTATAAATGATAGGGTTTTTACTTTTATAACTGCATTTTCCAAAAGATGGGCAAAAATCTTACACTAAATCATGTCAAATTATCCATGTTATCCCCATGAATGAAAGTTAGAAATCTGGGCCTTTTATAAAGTGAATTTTACATAAAAAGCTGCTTTTGCATAAAAACCTATTTAAAAGAATATTTTTTAATTTATTTATATAAATTTAAAAGATATCACAAATCCTCCAAAAACTGCACAAATGTTGAGTAAAAACATTAATAAACAGAGTAAAATTACATTGGTTTTTAAAAAATATATTATATTGTTACAAAATATATTGTTGTCCAGAGACCCCGAAGACCACGAGTGTAGCCCCCAAACGAAGACCGCACAAGGGTTAAATACAGATTAATCCTTACAATTAAGGTTACAAAAGTCAGTCATTCAAGAGCAGTGAGTGTCATTAATGTTAATCAAACAACAAAAGACAAAGAACAAATCAGAGACAGCAGCAAGATCATTAGGCTGCTGTCAATTTAAGAGCTGCACGGATCCAATATACTGTTACACAACTTTCTCAACTGTTTACGTTCGTATTTACATACTCGTCAAGATGGTAATTTTGTACAAACATTTGTGTGTTTGACCATTTAAGCACAATTTGGTACTCGCGAGCTGTTTGTGAGGCGGCCTTATTTGTGTGTGCTTTGAATCTGTACGAGCGCTCCATCAGAGCGCGAGTGCTTAAATACTGGCAAGACTTAAAAAGAAATTCGAATTATAAACATTAGTGACAATGCAACACTCAGCTTGCTTGCAACGCGATGTGGTGATGTGAAGCCATTTATGCATTTTGAGAGGGAAAGAGAGAGCGCATGCTGTGATTCACTCACGCTGTTTGTGAAATTATGTCTCACAGAAAGTTTTTAAATTATTTTGTAAGTTTTTTAATTGTGCTTTATGCAATGTTATCTAGTGTAAGTAAAAAAAAATCCCATTTGACATTTGTACTGGCTACTGTATACAGGCCACCAGGGCACCATATTGCTGACATACTGCGGAGTTAGTACTGGCTGCAGATAAAGTCGTAATCGTTGGTGCCTTTAATATCTATGTAGATAATGAAAAATAGACATTGGGATTGGCATTTATAGACATTCTAAACTCCACTGGAGTTAGACAACACGTGCAAGACCAACTCATTGTTGTAATCAACAACAACAATTGCTCTGTTAAGTCTTCGTCGTCAGTTAGGAACCTGGGTGTGCTCTTTGATACCAATCTTTCATTTAAAGGCCATGTTACTAGCATCTGTAAAACCGCATTCTTCCATCTTAAAAATATATCTAAACTACGACATATGCTGTCAATGAAAAATGCAGAACAGTTAGTTCATGCGTTCATGACCTCAAGGCTAGATTACTGTAACGCTCTACTGGGTGGTTGTTCTGCTCGCCTGATAAATAATACAGCTCGTACAAAATGCAGCAGCTAGAGTTCTTACTAGAACCAGGAAGTATGACCATATTAGCCCAGTTCTGTCAACACTGCATTAGCTTCCTGTTAAACATCGTATAGTGGTTTAGCTCCCCAGTACCTGAGCGAGCTCCTAATTCATTATAGTCCTTCACGTCTATTGCGATCTCAGAATTTAGGCCAGCTGATAATACCTAGAATATCAAAATCAACTGCAGGTGGTAGATCCTTCTCCTATTTGGCACCTAAACTCTGGAACAATCTTCCTAGCATTGTTCGGGAAACAGACACACTCTGTCAGTTTAAATCTAGACTAAAAACGCATCTCTTTAACCTGGCATTCACATAACACATTACCAATTTATATTTTCAAATCTGTTAAAGGATTATTAGGCTGCATAAATTAGGTCAGCCGGAGCCGGGAACACTTCCTATAACACCTGATGTACTCGTTACATCAGAAGAAGAATGGCATCTACGCTAATATTAGTCTTTCTGTTTATCCCGAGGTTCACCGTAGTCAACCGGATCCGGGCCGTATCCAGGTGAGACCAAGGACCTGCACCTTGACACGACCACAACGCAGCCCTGACGTATCAGCAGAGATTGAGTCAACTAGATCATCCACTGTGAGGGCCTCATTGACACGACAGCCACGACACAGTTCCTCAACAACCGTCCATACCGGCGTGATCCTCAATACGATCCTCAATTGGATGGAACTGGAATAAATACTTTTAATGTTGCGATCCTATTGGACTTATGATAGCAACCTGAATTGTAACAAAGCACTGTTGGCCAGAGGAGAACTGGTCCCCCGACTAAGCCTGGTTTCTCCCAAGGTTTTTTTCTCCATTTTAACACCAATTTGCCACTTGTCTGCCACCTGATGTCACCTGATGGAGTTTGGGTTCCTTGCCGCTGTCGCCTCTGGCTTGCTTAGTTGGGGACACTTGACATTTGACTTGACATTTGATATTCAACAGTGCTTTGATCTGCCTGCATTGACACTATTCTTTAAGAGCTGCTGTGCAGCCAAATAATGTACCAGTTATCAATGTAAAGCTGCTTTTACACAATCTACATTGTAAAAAGCGCTATATAAATAAAGGTGACTTGACTTGACTTAATCACACTTTAGACACTTTGACACATGGAATTGTTGATGGTGTTGAAATTCAGAGTGATGACATCTCGGAACATTATCTAGTCTCATGTATACTCCATTTAGCCAAGTCTGCAAAACCAGCTCCTTGCAACAAATGTGTTATAACTATAAATTCTACCACTAAAGATTGCTTTATAAATAATTTTCATGACTCGTCTCAACTCAGCATACCAGATAGCTTAGAAGAACACAATGTTGCAACAGAAACTATCAATCTCTCCTTTGCGCTTAAAGAAGATTAAGGAGAACAGAGAGTATGACACTGTGGAATATCAACCACATTCACACCCTCAAGAGAGCAGCCCGGAAAATGGAAAGCAGCTGGAAGAAAACAAAAGTATTTCACATTGCGTGGAAGCATAGTGTTTCTACCTACAGAAAGGCCTGCTAGATCTGCTTATGTAACCCAGGTTACTAGTGGGTACTGGCAGAGATAGAAGGAACTTCAAGTTAAATAACAGATTAAATGTATAAAAAATACTGAAAAAAAGTATATATATGGCTGTAAACAAATGAATTATTAATATAGAATTATGAATATATAAAATATTGAAGATTATAAATATGTCCATTAGCATTATCTGCTAGGCTGCTGCCTAGATCGATTATTGCTCCTGTCTGCCTTGCTGTTGAGTGGTTTGTGTCTGTAAGCTCCGTATAGCTTTTTGTTTTGAATCTCTATTTACTATCATTCCTTGTTTATATTGCTAAATATAACTTACCCATCACCATATATCAGATATTGTCTAATATTGCCTAAAATTATCATATTAATCTGACATCACTAGCTTTAATCTAAATCGTTATCGTTAGCACAATGCGCTAGCATTTCGCTAGCCTGTTAACCTGCCATATGTGTTTGCCGTCTTTTGTCCCTCGCGCGCTCGTGCCTTTATAAGTCCATCAAACGACTGTGGTGAGTTGGGTCAGTCAACAAACATGGTAAGTCATGTCATCTTCACCTGTTATTGTCATTTGCACTGCCTGCCACATATACAGTATCTTATAGAAGTGAGTACACCCCTCACATTTTTGTAAATATTATATCTTTTCATGTGACAACACTGAAGAAATGACACTTTGCTACAATGTAAAGTAGTGAGTGTACAGCTTGTGTAACAATGTAAATTTGCTGTCCCCTCAAAATAACTCAACACACAGCCATTAATGTCTAAACCACTGGCCACAAAAGTGAGTACACCCCTAAGTGAAAATGTCCAAATTGGGTGTCAATATTTTGTGTGGCCACCATTATTTTCCAGCACTGCCTTAACTCTCTTGGGCATGGAGTTCACCAGAGCTTCACAGGTTGCCACTGGAGTCCTCTTCCACTCCTCCATGACGACATCACGGAGCTGGTGGATGTTAGAGACCTTGTGCTCCTCCACCTTCCGTTTGAGGATGCCCCACAGATGCTCAATAGGGTTTAGGTCTGGAGACATTCTTTAGCAAGGCAGTGGTCGTCTTGGAGGTGTGTTTGGGGTCGTTATCATGTTGGAATACTGCCCTGCGGCCCAGTCTCCGAAGGGAGGGGATCATGCTCTGCTTCAGTATGTCACAGTACATGTTGGCATTCATGGTTCCCTCAATGAACTGTAGCTCCCCAGTGCCAGCAGCACTCATGCAGCCCCAAACCATGACACTCCCACCACCATGCTTGACTGTAGGCAAGACACACTTGTCTTTGTACTCCTCACCTGGTTGCCGCCACACACGCTTGACACCATCTGAACCAAATAAGTTTATCTTGGTCTCATCAGACCACAGGACATGGTTCCAGTAATCCGTGTCCTTAGTCTGCTTGTCTTCAGCAATCTGTTTGCAGGCTTTCTTGTGCATCATCTTTAGAAGAGGCTTCCTTCTGGGACGACAGCCATGCAGACCAATTTCAGACCCCCAACCTCTTCAACCTCTGCAGCAATGCTGGCAGCACTCATACGTCTATTTCCCAAACACAACCTCTGGATGTGACGCTGAGCATGTGCCCTCAACTTCTTTTGTCGACCATGGCGAGGCCTGTTCTGAGTGGAACCTGTTCTGTTAAACCGCTGTATGGTCTTGGCCACCGTGCTGCAGCTCAGTTTCAGGGTCTTGGCAATCTTCTTATAGCCTACGTCATCTTTAAGTATAGCAACAGTTCTTTTTTTCAGATCCTCAGAAAGTTCTTTGCCATGAGGTGCCATGTTGAACTTCCAGGGACCAGTATGAGAGAGTAAGAGCGATAACACCAAATTTAACACACCTGCTTCCCATTCACACCTGAGACCTTGTAACACTAACGAGTCACATGACACCGGGGAGAGAAAATGGCTAATTGGGCCCAATTTGGACATTTTTACTTAGGGGTGTACTCACTTTTGTGGCCAGCGGTTTAGACATTAATGGCTGTGTGTTGAGTTATACAAGCTGTACACTCACTACTTTACATTGTAGCAAAGTGTCATTTCTTCAGTGTTGTCACATGAAAAGATATAATAAAATATTTACAAAAATGTGAGGAGTGTACTCACTTCTGTGAGATACTGTATAGTATAGCCTTCTCTTTTCAGAATTAAAGACATGCATCCAAAATTTAATTGAGGATAGTAGGAATGCAAGGGCTTTAGATACTGCTTTGGATGCGACTAGCTTAGTGAACTCTGTACATTGTTCGGTTCCGGCTGTAGAGCCTGTACGGCAGGGCAACTGCGTGACTGTGAGACGGCATAGTCGCGGGACAAAACACAGCTCTTCCATTCCGATTAGAACTTCAAACAGGTTCTCCCCACTCAGTGATGCACCCACTCAGAATCCTGTTGAAATTGCCCTAGTTATTGGCGATTCTATTACATGGAATGTGAAAATAGAGACACCAGCCACCATAGTCACATGTTTGCCAAGAGCCAGAGCGCCTGACATCAAACAAATTTAAAAGTGCTGACTAAAATTAACATTTAAATCGCAAGTACGATGTCAGACACTGTAATTTGCTCTGGCCCCTTTCCTGTTCATCGGAGTGATAAGATACTTAGCAGACTATCATCACTCAAGTGGTGTCTGCAGAATAATATAGGGTTCATAGACAATTGAAAGCATTTTTGGGGCAGATCTGACCCGTTGAAAAGAGATGGTATTCATCCCTCCTGGGGTAGTGCTGCTCTTCTCTCTAGTAATATGGCACATAGTCTCAGAGATGAACCTTGACTAACTGGGGCCCAGGTCAGGAAGCAGACAGACTGGCTAAACTGACCGTCAGATAAATCCCAACACATAGAGACTCTTTCACCTAGATATCATCACATAGAGACTGTGTCTGTTCCCCAAATTAGTAAATACAAAAATCTTTCAAACCCATTTAAGGGTAAAAATTGAATTGATGTTCAACAAATAAAAAATAGATATAAAACAGATGAACAAATGATAAAGCTCGGTCTGCTTAAATATTAGATCCCTTTATACAAAATCACTCTTTGTAAATTATATGATTACAGATCATAACCTAGATTTGCTGTGTTTGACAGAAACCTGGCTAAAACCAGATGATTACATTATTTTAAATGAGTCCACCCCTCAAGTTTACTGTTATAAACATAAGCCTCATCTGAAAGGCAAAGGGGGAGGTGTTACTGTAATTTATAGCAATATCTTTAGTATTACTCAGAGGTCTAGTTTCAAATATAATTCTTTTGAAGTGATGGTGCTTTATGTAACGTTATCTAGCGTACATGATAAATCCCTTTTGACATTTGTGCTAGCTACTGTATATCGGCCACCAGAGCATCATACAGACTATATCAAAGAAATGCTGATTTTCTATCAGAGTTAGTACTGGCTGCTGATAAAGTCCTTATCGTTGGTGATTTTAATATCCATGTAGATAATGAAAAAGATGCACTGTGATTGGCATTTAGAGATGTTCTAAACTCTATTGGAGTTCGGCAACATGTGTCAGGACCCACTCATTGTCGTAATTGTATTTTAGATCTAATGTTGTCACATGGAATCGATATTGATCCCATTGAAATTCTGCAGCAGAGCGATGACATCTCAGTTCATTATCTGGGTGTGCACTTTGATACCAATCTTTCATTTGAAAGCCATGTTTCTAGCATCTGTAAAACTGCATTCTTCCATCTTAAAAATATATCTAAATTACGACATATGCTCTCAATGACAAATGCGGAACGGTTAGTTCACGTGTTCTTGACCTCAAGGCTAGATTATTGTAATGCTCTACTTGGTGGTTGCCCTGCACGCCTAATAAACAAACTCCAGCTGTTCCAAAACGCAGCAGCTAGAGTTCTTACTCGAACCAGGAAGTATGACCATATTAGCCCGGTTCTGTCAACACTGCACTGGCTCCCTATTAAACATTGTATAAATTTTAAAATCTTGCTAATTACTTACATAGCACTAATTGGTTTAACTCCCCAGTACTTGAGCGAGCTCTTAACACATTATAGTCCTTCATGTCTATTGCGATCTCAAATTTCTGGCCAGTTGATAATACCTAGAATATCAAAATCAACCGCAGGCAGTAGATCCTTTTCCTATTTAGCACCTAAACTTTTAAATCTAGACTAAAAACACACCTCTTTAACCTGGCATACACATACAGTTGTGGTCAGAATTATTGGCACCCTTGGTAAATATGATCAAAAATGATCTATGATCTTTTGACCATTAATTCATAAAATTAGCAAAAATCTAACCTTTCATTGAAGGAAAAGAATTGAAAGTGGGGGGAAAATCACATTATGAAATAAATGTTTTTCTTCAAAACATGTTGGCCACAATTATTGGCACCCCTAGAATTTTTTTATGATTAAAATATCTCTGAAGTATATTCCCATTCATATTTACATTTTTTTTTTTTTTTTATAAACATGAGGAAACATAAAGGCCAAATTCTCTTAATCATTCATCACAATAAGTAAAACTAAAGAATATATAGTAGTCAACATTTGAAGTGGATCAAAAAAGTTCATCAAAGTTGCCCTAAGAACTAAGCTGTTCTAAGAAGAAAGTTTTAGGACAACTTTGATGAAAGGTTTTGATCCACTTCAAATGTTGACTACTGTAGTTCTGATGTGCAGCAAAAGATTGTTAAGCTAAAACATTGAAAATCCGCATTTCCACTATCAGGGCAATAATTAAGAAGTTCCAATCAACTAAAGATGTTACAGATCTGCCTGGAAGAGGATGTGTGTCTAATTCCAATGCGCAGTGAGGAGGAAAGTTTGAGTGGCCAAAGACTCTCCATGGATCACAGCTGGAGAATTGCAGAGATTAGTTGAGTCTTGAGTCTCAGAAAGCCTAAAAAAATGATCAAACAGCACCTACATCCCCACAAGTTGTTCGGGAGGGTTTCAAGAAAAATCCTCTGCTCTCATCCAGAAACAATCTCCAGCATATTTAGTTGTCAGACAAGACTGGAACTTCAAACGGGACCGGCTTCTATGGTCAGATGAAACTAAAACAAGAGCTTTTTGGCAGCAAACCCACCAGATGGGTTTGTGCACACATGGATAAAAAGTACCCCATGTCCACGGTTAAATATATTGCTGGATCTTTAATGTTGTGGGCTTATTTTTCTTTTGTAGGTCCTGGACATCTTGTTCAGATGCATGGAATCATGGATTCTATCAAATACCAACAGATAAAAAAATCAAAACCTGACCGCTTCTGCTAGAAATCCAATAATGGGCCGTGGTTGGATCTTCCATCAGGACAATGATCCAAAACAAACATCAAAACCAACACAAAAATGTGTCACTGAGCACAAAATGAAGCTTCTGCCATGGCCATCCCAGTCCCCTGACCTGAACCCTAAAGAAAATGAGTGGAGTGAACTGAAGTGAAGAAGCACCAACATGGAGCTGGGAATCTGAAGGATCTGTAGAGATTCTGCATGAAGGAATGGTCTCTGATCTCTTGTCAGGTGTTCTCCAAACTCATCAGGCATTATAGGTGAAGACTCAGAGCTGTTATCTCAGACGTGTTTTGGAGAAAACAAAATTTGTGATCCCCCCCCCCCCCACTTTCAATTCTTTTTCTTCAATGAAAAGTTAAGATTTTTTGCTAATTTTATGAATTAAAGATCAAAAGGATAAACAATGCAGATTTATTTTTACAGTCATCTTTGATCATATTTATCAAGGGTGCCAATAATTCTGACCACAACTGTAACACATTATCTACTTCTATAATTCATGTCATGTAAATTGTTAGGCTGTCAGTCGGAACCGAGAACACTTCCCATAACACAGCGCCCCACTGGTGGGGAATAGAGACATGACAAGTGGGGCGCGACAAACGGGAGGAAATTTTGTCATTTTTGTGCCCATCTCTATTAATCTTTTGATCGGAATGGTCCCACATATGGGATTTTTATTTCTGTGCCCCTGATAATACGGTCCCACATATGGGATTTATAACATTCAGAGGCGTCACTTAACTGCCAGATTCGAACTGTGCTTTGGCTGGCGCTGAGCCAGAGACGGACGGACTCAGCAGAGCTTGTTATTTATCACAACTATGTTGTTTTCAACAACATAATGTTTATTTTAGATTTCAGACATTTAAATATACATTAGTACTGGTAAAACAATACATTTAGAGTTTGTAAAATACACACTGATGTCTATGGAAGCAACAATAACAATCAATTCAAATATAATTTGGCGACGTGTTTTATTCATATCAGATATACATAGTGAAAGTAACTATAAAGTTTACTCTATTTTTCTCCCAGATCACCGTCCACTTACTTATGGATTTTGGGAAAAACTGATGAATTCACATGCTGTAAATCCGACTGTCAGGACTCACTGAACAGCTGCGCAAACAAACATGGCGACGCCCATCTCGCGTTATAGATCAAGATAATTTATTAAGGATTTTAAATGACAGAACACATTCACTTACACATGTTTGAGAATCGGAATATCAGATAGTTGCTGACATGGTAAGCAAGTTTGTGAATATTTTGAATAAAAAAGGAGAAACAAAATAAAAGCTTTACATCTGTCAGTGTTATTGTGGCTGCGGTGTGTGACGTGACAAGCATGACGCGCCGCCATGGAAACAATAAGGGGAAACGTTCTAAAATAATGGTCGCTTAAAAAAAACTCAGCTAGAATAAAGCAATAAGCCCTTAAGAAGCCATGGTTTACAGTGAATTTGTAACAGCTAAGGGGCGTTGTTAGGCATGATGCAGAGCGGAGTGCCTAAAACC
Organism: Ctenopharyngodon idella; assembly: GCF_019924925.1. Classification (NCBI taxonomy): domain Eukaryota; kingdom Metazoa; phylum Chordata; class Actinopteri; order Cypriniformes; family Xenocyprididae; genus Ctenopharyngodon; species Ctenopharyngodon idella. Next base: position 22,759,445 of record NC_067242.1, on the reverse strand, counting down.
CCCTTAGCTGTTACAAATATTAAAGCCAAAAAATATGCATCAATGCAACTTTCATGAAGTAAAATCATTAAAAGCCTTCCTTCCTCTGGAAAAAATAGTCCCTGACTGTGAACAGCAACAGAACTTATCTTTATTACGCCATTAGATGGCAGCAAAGATTGTCTTTATGAGCGCGTCACTCGGTTGCAAAGACTTTTATATTGAAACTTGTTGTGAACATGGGAAAATGTTAAAAGGACAAGATCGCAGCGCACATTCAAACATATTTTTTTTTATTATGAACATTGACCTGAAGGAAAGTGCTAAATCTAAATGCAGGTAATACACTCGGTCACTCAGTATCTCTCTCACAATACTCTTCTACATAATGCAGTAAGCTTCAATGAACAAAATCAATTGAGAACAAATATATGTTTACATTGCTAAGAGTTGTTGCTAAGACAGAGGCAGCAACATACACACTCAGTGGCGCAGCAATACATGTAATGCGGTCAGCTGTATGTTTTGGGGAATTTTACAACCGTTTCGAATGTGGCTTAACCAATCAGAATCAAGGGCCAGAACTATTCGTTTTATAATATTTTAATTTAAACTCATGCATGAAAGGGTTAATTCCTAATTCAATTGCATTTATTATTATTATTTACTTTTGAACAAAGTCTTTTCATGCAAAGTGATAATATAATTGCACTTTTATTTTCTCTATTTGAAAGTTTTTAATGTTGTTATTTGATGTTATGTTTTTAAAAAGTGATGTTAATAAAATACATTTTTATAATTTTTAATGGTTAAATTTAAAGCCTAGTTTATTACCATTTTGTTGGGGCGATTGGGGACAGGTGGGGCTCAGAACCCTTCCCTTCCTCCAAAGTGGGGAATGGCAGAAAAAGTTTGAGAAACACTGCTCTAGAACGACATGAGGCCTCTTAAAGCCTGAAGAGGTGCACTCACTACCATGCCCGGCACCAGACCCTCAGAAGGGTTCCATTTTGTAGGAACAAACTCATTATTGGCCGAGCCTCAGGCCTGATGCTATGAGCGCCTGGGCAGGGGTGAGAGGTGAATGTGGGGGGAAGAAGAAAGAAGAGGAGAGGTATTGACCCTTAGAGGGAAGGATTCCTTCACTGACGCTGGGCATGTCTGTGCTGGATCACTTCCCTCTGACCCTGCTTCTTTCTAGCTTCGTGCCTTCTTCGCGACCTGCTGTGCAGCACCAGCCTGACCTGCTGCCAAGTATGCCCTACCATTCAAGCGTGAGGTGGTTTTCAAGGGCTTTGAAGGCAGGGACGGAGCTCTCAAAGTCGATGCTTCACCAACTGCAAGATAGTTTGCAAACGTCTCATCAATAGGGGGCATCGACACGTATCTGTGCTTATGCATCCCCTTGACATTTGCATAGTTTGCATGCTGATGTTGGTGGATGCGGGCCAAATATATGTTCTTCCATGCCTTCTCAATCTCAGAGTGGAGATCCGGAAGGAATGGAAGGCTCACAGAAGCTGGGGGGTTATGACTGGAAAGAAGTAAGCCTGTTGTGAGTGGTCCCTTCCCTAACACGCTCCCATGGCAGCTGAAGTCTAGCCAAAGCGCATTCCATAACCCCCAGCAGCTCAGCATACCGGGGCAGAGAGCAGCTGTCCAGTAAAGGCCCTCAAAGGAGCTTCGCCAGATACACTATATTACCAAAAGTGTTGGGACACCCTTCCAAATCAATGAATTCAGGTGTTCCAATCACTTCCATGGCCACAGGTGTATAAAATCAAGCACCTAGGCACGCAGACTGCTTCTACAAACATTTGTGAAAGAATGGGTCGCTCTCAGGAGCTCAGTGAATTCAAGCGTGGTACCGTGATAGGTTGCCACCTGTGAAATAAGTCCATTCGTGAAATTTCCTCAGTACTAAATATTTTACGGTCAGCTGTTAGTGGTATCATAACAAAGTGGAAGCAATTGGGAACAACAGCAACTCACAGAGTGGGGTCAGCGCATGCTGAGGCACACAGTGCACAGAAGTCGCCAACTTTTTGCAGAGTCAGTAGCTAGAGACCTCCAAACTTCGTGTGGCCTTCAGATTAGCTCAAGAACAGTGCGTAGAGAGCTTCATGGAATGGGTCTCCATGGCCGAGCAGCTGCATCCAAGCCTTACATCACCAAGTGCAATGCAAAGCAACTCACAGAGCGGGGTCAGCGCATGCTGAGGCACACAGTGCACAGAAGTCGCCAACTTTCTGCAGAGTCAGTAGCTAGAGACCTCCAAACTTCGTGTGGCCTTCAGATTAGCTCAAGAACAGTGCGTAGAGAGCTTCATGGAATGGGTCTCCATGGCTGAGCAGCTGCATCCAAGCCTTACATCACCAAGTGCAATGCAAAGCGTTGAATGCAGTGGTGTAAAGCACGCCGCCACTGGACTCTAGAGCAGTGGAGACGTGTTCTCTCAAGTGAGGAATCGTGCTTCTCTGTCTGGCAATCCGATAGACGAGTCTGGGTTTGGCGGTTGCCAGGAGAACAGTACTTGCCTGACTGCATTGTGCCAAGTGTAAAGTTTGGTGAAGGGGGCATTATAGTGTGGGGTTGTCCAGTGAAAGGAATTCTTAATGCTTCAGCATAGCAAGACATTTTGGACAATTTCATGCTCCCAACTTTGTGGGAACAGTTTGGGGATGGCCCCTTCCTTTTCCAACATGATTGTGCACCAGTGCACAAAGCAATGTCCATAAAGACATGGATGAGCGAGTTTGGTGTGGAGGAACTTGACTGGCCTGCACAGAGTCCTGACCTCAACCCGTTAGAACACCTTTGGGATGAATTAGAGCGGAGACTGCGAGCCAGGCCTTCTCATCCAACATCAGTGCCTGACCTCACAAATGCGCTTCTAGAAGAATGGTCAAAAATTCCCATAAACTCACTTCTAAACCTTGTGGGAAGCCTTCCCAGAAAAGTTGAAGCTGTTATAGCTGCAAAGGGTGGGCCAACTCCATATTAAACCCTACGAATTAAGAATGAGATGTCATTAAAGTTCATGTGCACGTAAAGGCAGGCGTCCCAAAACTTTTGGCAATAATAGTGTATGTAGAGTGGGTGCTGGTGTCCTGTGATTCGCTGCTCACAGTGGACATTGTCGACAGCCCCACAAAATACCCAGTGCCCAGCCAACAACACCCAGACTGCGGGGATCGGCAGCCCGAGCCCACCGCAGGCAACGAGAGCGACTAACAAGAGCGACCGAGCTGAACATTGCCATGGAGCCTGAGCACCTCATGCCTGAGCAGGTGTGTGAACCGGCAGCTCATCCATCGCTAAGGGAGTGAATGTGGAATTCGTGGGTATGGAAGTGAGCCCACGCTCACCCTACCACCACTGAGAGTGAGTGGTTGGCAATCGCACTAGGGGAATGTTTTGATTTTGGAGAGGTTGAATGTCTACCCCCTTTGTTACTGCCTGAATCAGTCTGTTCCGAACTCTCTGGTCCTGCCCAGCCTCCCTCTCCCACCACCTCTCCAGAATGCTATTGATATGGCTTTATTTGTTGTTGGATTTTGTACTGCCCATCAAGCTTTTCCTGCCATCCAGTCATCGTTACCGCCCATCAGTCTCTCAGCACCTCCTCTCAGTGATGAGTCAACACTTTGGGCCTGCTGGGAGCCATCTCTTCCTGGATGTGGGAAGCCTGCGGCTCCACCTTCTGCCTCTGTGCGCTTCACTCCTCCTCGACCCGTCACCGTGGCTCCTGCACCTGCGCTCCTTCCTCCCTCGATGCCGGCAGTGACCATCGGGCATTCAGCCTTGCCAGACTCCCTCTCTACATCATCTCCACCAGGGTCAGGCATCACTACACCTATGCATTGGACTTGTGGGCTGGTTGTTGCTCTCTGGCCCTTCACTCCTTCAGCTTCAGGGGAGGGGAGGATTTGAAGCTGGCCATAGGGGTCTGTGCAGAGGACTTGTCTGGTTCTCATGGCCTTTGCGGAGTATCTGTGTCGAGTCGGCGTGGTCTTTACAGAGAGGTCTGTCTCTAGAGATTGTCTAGTTGTTGTGGTCTCCACAGACATTCAGGGCTGTTGTGGTCGTTTTAGGGTGCAGGTCCACAATCTGGTCTGGATACGGACCAGATCCGGCTGACTAAATAACCTCAGGATAAGAATGAGGTAGATAGACTGATATTAGTGTAGATGCCATTCCTCTTACAATGCAACAAGTACACTGGGTGTTGTAGGTGTTTCTGGTTCCAGTTGGCCTAATTTATGCAGCCTAAAAATCCTTTAAGGTATTGGAATTATAGAAATGTGATAAAGTATTATGTGTGTGCTAGGTTATTTATACTGACAGTGTGTTTCTGCCCCCGAACAACACTTGGAAGACTTCTCTTGTGTCTGCCCTCTCGATCTGCTGCCAGTTGGAGCCACCTCTTTATGGTCCCCTTGACCTCCATTTCAGCTGCATTAGATGTGAGATGTGAGATGTTTCTCCTAACTGCAGCTTTGAAATAAAGGAATACATACATTAATTAAATATTATTAAGTATTACAGTTTTTTTCAGTGCCTATATGTTTGATAAATGTTGTTGACATAGTTCATGCAGGAGTTTAAAATATTGGTAAAAAGGTTTTTTGGTGTCAGATTCTAAATAGTGCGTTCAGATTAAATTGAGTTTATGTTCACTCATAATCATACAGTAGTAATTCCCACTACAGTAAAATATGTAAAAAAAAAAAAAAAAGAAAAGAAAAAAAAAGTACTGTGATTTTAATCACAATATACGGGATATATACAGTTTAATCGTTTTCTTTCACTCTAAACAAAGTGCGCCTGCTTTAGTGCAGCAGACAGATTACGTTACATTAAAGAACACAATTTAAGAAGCTGCACTTACATTTACGACTTCTCTTACATATCTATAACGCTTTTCCATTTTGGAGCTCGCCCACAGCAGTGTTACAACAAAATAAATCTTATTTTTAATTTCATATTGCACATATTCCTATTGAGTTTTCTTTGCGTGTGTAATGCAACAACAGTGTGCTCAGTGTAGTTTGATTCACAAACAACTTACTCTTTTAAAAGGTTAAGCAAATCAAATCAGACAGAGCCACCCGAATAGGTATCTATGGTATCTCTGTTGTTTCTCTGCCATGTGTATCCTGATCTAGTCTCCCTGTGTTCGCCTGTTAGTCTAATTAAGTTCATCTGTTGATCTTTGAGTTACCTCGTTTACCTCTGTGTTTTTAAGTCCTGAGTTTCCCTTGTTCATTAGTCCATTCTACGTCTATATTAGTTATTAGTCTATATTTAGTATATTAGCTGTTCTGTTCCTGTGGGCTAATATTCTCCTGAGTGTTTGGTTTTTATTGTTTATTAAAGTTTTACTGCTGCAACTAGATCCTGCATCCACTCATCCTTGGTGCAAACAATTGTGACAGAAGAACGTATCATAAATGAATCTAGCAGCAGTTCCACCAGAGGACCAACTTTTGTCCCTATATCAGGGAGGATGGCCACTGGAAAATTTTGTTGATGACTTTTTAGAGCTGTGCCACAATGTAAACCGGAATGAGATAACGCTGAAGATGTGTTTTTGGAGCAGGTTGGACGACCACCTCCTTCTCCTCCTCATGCCCATGGGGGGGTCCAGATGTTCCCTGCTCCAGTACATTGTATGCATTGTGGATAACTGGTTCTCACCTCACTGTGGAAGAAGAAAGAGAGGAAGTCTGCTCCACAATCTCCGTTCCTATTCCAGCCACCCCTGCCCCAAATCCTTCAGCGGACATCATAGAGCCCAGCCAGATATCAGCCATGATCAACCTGATAAGTTCAGAATAATCAAAACTTTTGTGGACACAGATTACCTCAAAAGATTTAAGTAAACCAACTAAATTTAAGGTAACTAAATCAAAGAGTATGTTAATAGAACTTAAAAAATATATATTTAGTCCCACTTTATATGAGGTGGCCTTAACTACTATGCACTTACATCAAAAAATAAGTACAATGTACTTAATGTGTTCATATTGTATTGTAAAACACTTTTGCTGCTATTGAGGTGGGATACGGGTAAGGTTAGGGACAGGTTTGGTGGTATGGATAGGTTTAAGGGTGAGTTAAGGTGTAAGGGAAGTGTCAGCAGTGTAATTATAATTGTAATTACAGAAATTAATTACAGATGTAACTACATGCAGGTATTTTTTTTTTTTAAATATAAGTACAATGTAAAAACATGCATGTACACAATAAGTGCATTGTACCAAATGATTAGTTGAAATGTAAGTACATAGTAGTTATGGTTAAGTGTTAGTTAGCAACAGCACACTAGCATGCGTTAATGTAACTATCAAAGAGCATATCACTATTCTGTATACTTGCATGAATTTTTAATTAACATGCAGTATATATAGCCTTGAAGTTTTGTAGCCCATTCTTGACCTAACCACAGGCACTACTTATCACCATGATGGTAACGCTGCAAAACTTCAACATAACAGAAACACCTTTAAATACTAAAATAAGAAACACACAAAAAGCAAAAAGCACACAAAATAACACTTAATTTCAACATTTATTCTTCTTATACAGTCTGATACAAAGCAGAAACTAGAAATCTGCTGCAACTCAGATTTGAGTTCACATAACTTTTTTTTTATATTAAGTACAATTAACTTTCAGTAGTATTTGAGTGAAATCAACTAATTTCATTTAATTAGTTTAAACTGTTCGGTTTTACAGTGCACCGCAGACATGGTGAAGTGGTGATGAATGAGCCAAAAAAATAGACTGAACCGACCAACTGTGAGCGTTTTCCCATGAGAACGCTCCGTTCCCGTCTGGCCCTCTTCTTGAGGGAAGGGGCGTCGACATCTGTGCCCGGTGGTTCTAGCTCTGCTCGTGCTGAGGCAGAGCGGCGGCTGCACTCATGGGGTTCACAGATGGAGCTCGCCGCGGTGTTTGAGAGAGGTGTTAATGTCTCTCAGCCTCCAGCGGCGGCTGACGGGAATGAGCTCCTGAATGACGATGATGTCCTGTCTTTGACATCATCGGATCCGGGAGCGAGTGTTCTTCTGGCAGCTAGCCCCAGAGAGCAGGAGATGGCGGTGGAGGAAGAAGCGGGTGAGACTGCTTCTATCTCCAGGCCTCCTTGCCCAGCATAAGCTGAGTTACTGGAGGTTATGGAGCACGCCTCGGGCAAGCTGCAGCTGCCTTGGGAGCGCGTGAGGAAAGAAACTGTACGTGGAAGGCTTGACGAATGGTTTCTTTCTGGCCATAACCCTGTAACTCCAGTGAGCCTTCCATTCCTTCCAGATCTCCACATGGAGATTGAGAAGGCATGGAAGAACCCGTACTCGGCTAGAATTCATTTGCATCAGCAGGGGAATTTCGCTGATGTGGAGGGATTGAGCCAGCACGGGTATGTGTCGATGCCACCCATCGCCGAGACGTTCGCAAACTATCTCGTCAGGGCAGTGCACCGACACTGAAAGCTCTGGTCCTGCCGACCAGACCCATTAAAGTAACATCACGTCTGAACGGCAGGGCGTATGCTGCAGCAGGCCAGGCTGGCGTGGCTTTGCACACAATGGCTGTGCTGCAAGCCTACCAGGCTGACTTGTTGAAGGATCTGGACCAGGGGCAAGGTTTGTCCCCTGAGGCGGTGGTTGAGCTGCGCCGCACCACAGATCTTGCTCTCCGGGCCACCAAGCAAATGGCCGCTTCGATCGGCAGATCGATGGCGGCTATGGTGGCCATGGAGAGGCATCTGTGGCTGAACATGGTGGACATCGAGGAGAAAGAGAAGGGCTTTCTCCTTAATGCCCCGGTTTCGCCTTCTGAACTTTTCGGTACCTCCGTTGAGATGGTTGTGGGAAAGTTCAGAGAGGCGAAGGCGCGCTCAGCAGCATTTAAAACATGCATCCCGCTCAGATCCGAATCTGGGCCCAGACAGCCGGGAGGCCCTGGCCCGTCTTGAGTTGAGGATCAGTGACGGGGTCAGAGATCCAGTGTTGCCGCTCGAGCGCCTCCAGAGTAAGTCGCAAAAGCGGCGGGATACGAGGAAGAAGAAGCAAGACTTGAGAGAGGTAATCGAATGCAGGCGCCAGCAACGCCGGTGATCGGTTCCCTCTCTGGCGAGGGCAAATGTACACCTGCCCGCACCCTTCTTCCTTGGCCTCCCGGGGGGTTTTTAATGTAAATTGTTCATGCTCAGGACACCTTTGAACAGTCAGGCTGACGGTTGGGCCCATGATGAGAATTTTTCTGAAGGCCCGCCTTCTGGCTTGATAGTGAAAAGGTTCTTTTAGGCTTTAAGAACCTTGGATTCTATCCTTCTTACAAAAGGATAAGGAGGAGGGGTCTTTGGTCGAGCCGCAGGAAGGTAAGCAAAGTCCTGTTTTTTTCTAAATGTTGACCTTGTTTTTCCTGTATAGTTTTTCCTGGGCATGTAGCAGTTAAAACGTAAGGGGTTTGTTGGGCAACTGAAGTGTTAAAATGAGCTAAGCAGGCCACAAAATGGCCACCGCTTAGTCTCTTTTTCTGTATGAAGTAGCTTCTCAGCTAGCATTACAGTATAGTTTGAGTTAGCACTCATTACTTCAGTTTTATGTCTAGGTCGGCCCTGACCGGCTGCCTGACATTGTTGCATGTGAGCTTCGCTTTCTTTCTCTTTCCATGAGATTTGGAAGTGAAGACCAGGCTCCATTAGGCTTGGCCCTGTTTTTAGGCCCATAGCTTAGCGGCCAGGCTAGAGCTAGGGTAAGATGTGTTAAAGTATATTAACCCTGTTATACTATCCTCAATCACATCGTATAGTTCCTAGTTCTGGCCTTCTCCCGAGGGAGTTGTTAGGCCGTATGCCCATTGTCCCCTTGTATTTGTAGGTGCAATTGGTGAGTTAACAGCTAAGGTTGTAGACTGTTTTTAGACTTCCTGGTGCTGGTTTTCTCAGGTGGTAGGCCCTTATCTTTGCGTAGATAAGTTATACAGTGTATACTAGGCCCCACTTTCTAGAACTTTTCATGCTATGAAAATGTTTTCCCCTGAGCCACTTGATTTTCCCATTCAAGTTTGAGTTGACGGGGCTAGCTTTGTAGCCTCCGTCCTCTGAGGCTCAGTACAGATTTGCGAATCTGTTTAGAGAGAACATTATCCTGCTAGGATAGCATGTGTTTCAAAGCGTTGTTTGCTTTGAGTTCTAGCCTTTTGCCCGACATTTGTTATGTGAGCTTTAATTTATGCTGCCACAGGTTAGCACCTGTTCTCATTATAGCAGGCCTTTCATATTAGCCTCTATTTAGAGAGAGTGGTGACTATTTTATATACCCCAGTTAGGGTTTATTTGTGTCACTGAGTGCATCACCTGTTGAATTGCATACTCAGGGTAGTGTTAGAACCGCTGTCGCAGTCTGGTTTCTATTTAGCTCCCTTTCTGTGATCTTTACAACAGCTATATTGCATATAACTTTGGAACGAAGGCTCTTAAGGTTTAGCCTCCTACTAGTTAGCAGCTTGTGTTTTTTCAAGTGCTGTTGTTATGTGATCATAGCTGCTCACATTAATTTTACACTGCCACAGGCTTATGCTATGTGTCTGTTTAAGGTAGTAGGGTTTGATAGGTCTCCCTTAGACCATGGAGGCATTATTGGTTCCCTCTAGTCACTTATTTAGGGCACATTGCCTGTTGGAATGTGTAGCTTAGCTCAGGTTGTAGTTAGCTTCCCACAACTGATGCTGGGTTAGAGCTGGTTCCCTTTAAGCTTGGTTCCCTTATATTCACTAGCTGGTGCCACGTGTCGCTGAAATGGTAGGCCCTAATAAGGCCTCCTTTTTAGTTTACATGCTGGCACAGTTTTTTGTGTTTATATATTACAATTGGGCTGAACGCCACTTGTTGCTGAACTTGGAGGCCCTATAGGCCTCCTTTTTAGCTGACATGTTGGCAGGATGCTTGTGAATCGCAGTACCACCATTGGCCACGCCCCACCTCTGTTTGAGTAGGCCTTAGGCAGGCCTCTCATGGAGTATGGTGGCGGAATATGCATTTCCTCTTCAGTAAAGATTTTCCTCTGCATGCATGGCCTGATGGTTGGTATGGTTATGGTCGCCACTAGCTGATGCCATGTGTCTACTAGGGTAGGCCCTCTTGGCCTTCTGTGTAGCATGTTGGAGTTCGGCTGCATACTGCTCTCACTAAAAAAAAGGGGTGCTTTTGCTGTACGTTTCTGAGTGGATGACCTCTCAGGGTGAGTTTTTGTGGTAAAACCTTACTGAGGTTTGGTTTTAACTACATTTGCCTCCTTGAGTCTGGGTAACTCTAGTTGAGCTAAATAGCTACCTAGTATTTAGGTTGGTTCTATTTTTTGCTCCTAGAACCCTAATGGCCACCAGACTAACGTTGTGTGTCTTAAAGGTTTCTAGGCCCTCTGGGCTGCCTTTTTGAACATACTAGTGTATGTTGGAGTGTACTCCTCTCGCGAGAGAGTTGTTATCTTACGAAGTACATTCCTGGTTGGTCAGGGCCCCAGGTGATAATTTAACCTCCTTTTGGTTCGGTTATTTGTCCTTCCTGGTGCTTCAAACACTGCCACGAGCTGACGCCACGTGTCTGCTGAGGTCATAGGCCCATCTAGGGCCTTCCTTAGTGCGTGATGGCGTATGTTGTACTCCTCTTGCTTTAAAGAGTAAAAAGTTATTTTACCGAGTACACTGCTCGTTGGATTGTGTTAGGTGGACTGTCATGTGGGCACTTTACAGTCTAAATTCCTGTTGCTGTCATATGTCTTGCTCCCAGCAAGACAGGTGTTCAAGGTGGCCCTCTCAGGCCACCATTGAATGCCCTACTAATGTGACAAAGTGCTTTTTCGTATGTGAGTCTTGCTCCATATAGAGCTATTATCGTGATGTAGGCCCCGTCTGGCCTCCATGATTATGTGCCCACAGTATGGTCTACCTGTTAGGTTGAGCTTTGTACTTCCCTGCTAGGGTTGTCTGTGTAATAGTGCTTAGCTCCCTAAGCTCATCATTGGTCGAAGGCTTCCATGAGGCCTTCTCCTGAGGATCAGCCCTAGGCTGGTTTGTGCTCCCCTGTATCAGGGTTTCTAGCGCACAGTCTCCTCAGTGCAAATAATCACGTGCTGAGTAGATCCTAGGATGAGCGGATCATACTCCCCTCAATACGAGGGTTTATAGCATTCAGCTGAGTTCTGCTCTCCAGGATGCCCGTCTTTACGCGTGGGTTTGAGTTGCTTACTGCCCTTCTTGCAGTCGCTCTTACCTGCTCTCCTCTCTGAAGAATGCGTTATAGAGATTCTGTATTCAGACAGGGTTGGCCAAGACTAAGTTTGCCCTTTATCAAACCAGGTCGGCCTCCCTGGTGGCATTGGGGGTGACTTCGTTCCCCTCTAGTGACTGGCCGGGGCTCCTTTTGGTTCCCTGGCCACATTCCCTTTAAGGGACCACGTTTCCTTGGAAAATTTCTCCCAGATGCCTTGAGCGGCCTTGGTAGGCCTTCTACGGAAGGCCTCTTTGAGGCTCAGCTTAGGCTGTTGGCCATAGGGAATGCTGTCACTGACAGCCTGGTGCGACCCGAGGGTGAGTTGCTAAGCGTTTCCCTCGAAACTGCTTGACTTTGTCTCAGCCATGTTTTTTGGCATGCACTCTCCTTAAGCATGGCGGCGTGGGTATATCGTTCCCCATAGTGTTAGCAAACGCAGAGCGAGTTCCCTTTCGAAAGGGAACGTCTCAGGTTACGTATGTAACTATGGTTCCCTGAGAACCAGGGAACGAGACTCTGCGTTGCCTTGCCATGCTTCGGGCTGCTTGCTGAACAGTGCCTCAAGACAATAGATACTGACTGGTTCCCCAGGCGCTCCTTTTATACTTCTGGATCGCGCCATATGACGTCATAGGATGTCGCCGGCCAATACGGATTGGAGTGTTGGATATTTGGCTTTCAGACACCGGGTCACGTGTGACGTTCCCCATAGCGTTAGCAAATGCAGAGTCTCGTTCCCTGGTTCTCAGGAAACCATGGTTACATACGTAACCCGAGACGTTTTACTGCTGCAACTAGATCCAGCATCTACTGCAACAAATTTTGACAACTTGACATTCTACTCTGAGCTGTTCATGTTTTCAGACTCTGATTTATGCAAAAATGCAAGGTCTTCCCTGAAAGAGACGACGTCTGGATGGGAGCATATGTTGTTCTAGAACTTGGATATACCTTTCAGCATTGATGGTGCCTTTCCAGATGTGTAAGCTGCCCATGCCACACGCACTCATGCAACCCCATACCATCAGAGATGCAGGCTTCTGAACTGAGTGCTGATAACAACTTGGGTTGTCCTTGTCCTCTTTAGTCCGGATGACTTGGCGTCCCAGTTTTCCAAAAAGAACTTAAAATTTTGATTCGTCTGACCACAGAACAGTTTTCCACTCTGCCACAGTCCATTTTAAATGAGCCTTGGCCCAGAGAAAATGCCTGCGCTTCTGGATCATGTTTAGATATGGCTTCTTTTTTGACCTATAGAGTTTTAGCCGGCAACGGCAAATGTAACGGTGGATTGTGTTCACCGACAATGTTTTCTGGAAGTATTCCCGAGCCTATGTTGTGATTTCCATTACAGTAGCATTCCTGTATGTGATGCAGTGCCGTCTAAGGGCCCGAAGATCACGGGCATCCAGTATGGTTTTCCGGCCTTGACCCTTACGCACAAAGATTTTTCCAGATTCTCTGAATCTTTGGATGATATTATGCACTGTAGATTATGATAACTTCAAACTCTTTGCAATTTTTCTCTGAGAAACTCCTTTCTGATATTGCTCCACTATTTTTTGCCGCAGCATTGGGGGAATTGGTGATCCTTGCTCAACTTGACTTCTGAGAGACACTGCCACTCTGAGAGGCTCTTTTTATACCCAGTCATGTTGCCAATTGACCTTCCATTCCTTATATGTACATTTAACTTTTCCGGCCTCTTATTGCTACCTCTCCCAACTTTTTTGGAATGTGTAGCTCTCATGAAATCCAAAATGAGCCAATATTTGGCATGACATTTCAAAATGTCTCACTTTCAACATTTGATATGTTATCTATATTCTTTTGTGAATAAAATATAGGTTTATGAGATTTGTAAATTATTGCATTCCTTTTTTATTCACAATTTGTACAGTGTCCCAACTTTTTTGGAATCGGGTTTGTATGTAGGCCTACAGACAGATGTTTTTGTCTCAAAACTGTTTATTGTCAGTAAATCAAACCAGTGAATAAATGGTCAACTTCACATTGTTTCTCTTATGGCGCTTTTCCATTCGGTTCGGCACGGCTCGGCTCACTTACTTTCAGTTTGATTTTTAGTACCGCTTCAGAGTGGGTGGGATTATAGACTGATCATTAGAGTTGCGCCGCCTTTACTGCCGTGGATCCGCTCCTCGTCTACCAACGAGTCTGCACCTCGTCTACCAACGAGTCTGCACCTCATCTACTGACCACGATACAGCCATTTCTTTTTTCATGTTTGTGTGACGGTCATTTAAAAAAAGTCACACGAACAAATGATACTGCGGTGGCTGTTACTGACTATTTAAATCTTGCGGGTTTGGTGTCTCGTGTTTCAAATCCAGTGACGCTGGTAGTGACTTTTCTCTCTGACCAATCAGTAGAGGTCGACCGACATATCGGGCCGATTTTTGGCTTTTTTTTTAATTAATCGGCATCGGCCGATTGTCCTGCAAATTAGGCCGATTAATAGGCAGGCGCGATTGCCATTCCACTGGCATAAAGGTCCAGTTATACTTCATTTTCCGCGTTCCGCTGCATCTTGCGCACAGTTGAGCACACAAGCCTTTCAAAGTATACTCTTTGTCCGTGAGCGTGAAAAAAAGGATTTAGTGAAGAGCTGCTTTTTTTTAAGCTCTCAAGTCACTCACACATGCCCTGTTGTACACGCGGGTCGTCCTGCATGCGGACGGGGTGGAAAAACTGAACAAAGGAGGACATGTGACAAAATGAACAAGAAGAGAGTACAAAACAGACAGACATGTGACATTACTCCCCCCTCCCGGAAGGTGCGTCCTTGCGCCAGAAAGAGTCCAACCAGGGAGGGGGGGTGGGAACTCTGGAGGTTGTGGACAGGTGCTGGCAGGTTAGGAGGCCTCCAGTGTGGTACCGGCCGTGCAGGTGACCAGGGCTGAGCCGGCAGTTCAGGGCGCCATGGTGGTGCAGCCTCCGTGGCCTTGGCCCGGACCCCAGGCTCGGCCACTATGGCTACGGGTATATGGCTCCCCCCAAAAACTTTTTTGGGAGGAGCTATGGGTTTCTGGGCTGGACCGGACTGTTGAGTGGGCTCGTGGGCTGGAGCAGACTGTTGGGCGGGCTCGTGGGCTGGAGCGGACTCTGGAGCAGACTCAGAGACTGGAGTGGACTCTGGAGCAGACTCAGGGACTGGAGCGGACTCTGGAGCGGACTATGGGACTGGAGAAGACACTGGAGTGGACTTGGGGGCTGGAGCCATATCTGGGCCCCAAGACATCCCTCCATACTCCACTAGAATTCCTAGAGGCACAAATGTGGTGGCCATTATAGTTGCCATTATGGTTGAGGGCTCAGGCATGGCAGCCATCTTGGCTGAAGGCTCAGGCGCGGCGGCCATCTTGGGACGAGGCTCAGGAGCGGCGGCCATCTTGGGACGAGGCTCTGGAATGGCGGCCATCTTTATCACCGAACTGAGGACTTGGATGGTCTTATGACCTGCAGATGGAGGGAGGCAGGTTGACTTCAGTGCTGACCTGACAGATGTAATTGCTTGGTCTGCCACTTTGGTCCCCAGGTCAGCGCTGTTGGAACTCCTCCTTCGGACTCGGGGAAGTGCCGGAGGACAGAAATGGACAGATCCATTGGAGTGGTATGTGGAGGGAACCGGCGTGGGGTGAGCTGGTGAGGCCACGTGTGTTTCCGATGGGGCTGGATAAGGAAGATACTTCTTTACTTTAACTTCTTCAACTTCAAAATTTTAACCATTTAAATAGAGAATAAGATTAATCAACTCGACTAGAGAGAAATAACAAGCAGGTTCGCTACAACGAATGATATTCTCATGCAGTCCCATCCGAAAACACACATTGAGAGAGACGTTAGGCCAGCTCACCTAATGGGAAAGCTCAAGAAACTCCTCCACATACCTTTCCAAAAGACGACCATTCTGCCTCCGGTCCCATAGGTGGTCCTCAGCCAGGATCATATCTTTTAAATTGGTTTTTCTGTAATGAGACATGGTGGGTAAACACTCACGACGAGGAGGAATGCAGAAAGGTAGACTTTAATAATGGATATCCAGGAGAAACATAAGAAGAAACACATTTATGCGCAAACAAGAACCGTCAGAGAATGAGGGAGAACACAGGTACATCTTTAATTACACTGTTGTGTAATTAAACCTAACGAATCCTAACCTAACCTTAAGCCATACCCATACCCATTCCATAAAACCTATCCCTAACCTTACCCGTATTCCACCTTGATAGTATCGAAATTGTTTTGTAATACAACATGAACACAACATGTACCTAACATTTTTTTTGACACAAGTTAAATACATTCATAAAGTGTGAGCTATTATTGTAGCTCAACTAATAGTGCAGTGGTTCTCAAACCTGTCCTGGAGTACTACTAGCCCTGCACATTTTGTATGTCTCCCTATATCTGACACACCCATTTCAGGTTTTGCAGTCTCTACTAATGAGGTCATGAGTTGAATCAGGTGTGATAGATGAGGGAGACATACAAATGTGCAGGGTTGGTGGTACTCCAGGACAGTTTTGAGAACCACTGCAGTAGTGTATGATGATTGAAATACCAAAGTAATGTTACCAAGTTAAGTCAAGTGACTATTTATATAGCGCTTTATACAATCCAGATTTTTTCAAAGTAGCTTCAAAGTAATAAAAATAACAGCTGATGATGCAAACTTAAATATGAGACAAATTCAAATTCTGCTGTGAAGCAGCTCTACAGAAGACAGTAGTATTGTAACGGAACTGGGACCCGGAGACAGAGGAATGGGTGACAGAAGTTTATTTGTGCAGCAGAGGGCAAACAAACAGGCACAAAGAGAACACAAGGGAGTGGAGAACACAGACGCTGGAGTGGAATGCAGGAGAAGGATGCTGGGGAAGTCCTGGAGTCTGGACCGGAGGGTGAGCAGGGAAGTGCAGGCAGGTTACATAGAATCCAGGGCGGAACTAGCAGCTCAGGGGACCAGGGAGGCGCCGGCAGCTCAGGTGACCAGAGTGGATCGGCCTTCGTGGCCTTGAGGCTGAAGCTTGGCTCTGCCACTATGGCTGGGGACATATAGCCCCCCCCTTCTTGGGAGGAGTTATGGGGTTATGAAGTGGAGTGTGCTCTTGGGCTGGAGTGGACTCTGGTGCAGGCTCATGGGCTGAAGCGGACTCTGGAGCAGGATCAGGGGCTGGAGCCGACACTGGACTGGAGCCGACACTGGACTGGAGCCGACACTGGACTGGACTCAGGGGCTGGAGCCGACATTTAGAGCAGACTCGGGGGCTGGAGTCAACATGTGTTGCCCAGACATACAATGCAAGAGCCATTATGGATAGGGCAAAACTCTCTGGGCTGAGCTCTGGGACTGGAGCTGTATCTGGGCCGAACTCAGGGACTGGAGCCATTATTGGGTTGAATTCAGGGACTGGTGTCTTTTCAGGATTGAACTCAGGGACTGGAGCCATTTCTGGGTTCCAAAATATCCCCTCATACTCCACTAGTAATCCCAGGGGCACAAGCATGGCGGCCATCTTGGCTGAGGGCTCAGGCATGGCGGCCATCTTGGCTGAGGGCTCAGGCATGGCGGCCATGACGGGACGAGACTCTGGAATGGCGGTTGTGACAGGAAGGGACTCTGGATCAGAGACTTCACACAGCGGAACGGATTCGGGGATCACACACAGTGGAATGGGGTTGAGAATTTCACACTCAGGAAGCATTGTAACCACTGGCTTTGGCAATGCGGTAAACCTATGTGTGGGTGCTGTGTCAGGGGAAAACTTGTGTGGGGAGACAGGAACAGAAGGGAAATCCAAAACTACTTCCTCGACAGTGTAGGACGATCCACACAACCACAGAATGTAATCGATGTACCACTTAAGGGAACAAGTGGTGGTAGCAGATGGTAATTGCCTGAAGAGTGGATTGTCCAAAAGATGGTCTTGAGTGGAACATCATTCCAGGGTATCTGGTTGGCAAGTTTAAGGAACTCTTCAATGTAATCCTCTATCGGGCGGTGATCCTGGGAAATGGAGAGAAGCAGATCGGCAGGGTCAACTGGGGTGATGAGAATGCCCATCATGCTGCAGTCTGTTAGGGTCCAGTCTTCTGTAACGGAACTGGGACCCGGAGACAGAGGAATGGGTGACAGTAGTTTATTTGTGCAGCAGAGGGCAAACAAACAGACACAAGGAGAACACAAGGGAGTGGAGAACACAGATGCTGGAGTGGAATGCAGGAGAAGGACACTGGGAGCCTGGGAGGATGCTGGGAAATGTAGGGAAGGAGCGGAGGCAGAGATGGTGACTGACAAGTATCATCCCAGGTGAAAAAAAGTCCACTAAAATACACTTTATTTCAGTACACTTAGTACACTTCCATAATGTACTTAAAGTGCTCTATTTTCCTGCACTAATTATGTACTTAATATACTAAAAAAAACTTCTTTAGTACTTCTTAAGATAATCTTAAGAACATCTAAGTGTACTCAACTGTGCTATTTTGAGACACCATGAATATGAACTAAAATGTGCTTTTAACATACTATCTCTGTATTAAAAAAATCATACACTTTTAAATATACGCATCAGACATAAAAAATACACATGAATTGTTTAAAATATAAGAATAATATATGATAAATACAAAATGTATTTATAATGTATTGCCCACCTTTTTATATATTAAATAATTTATTTCAAAGGTATTGCAGCTATGTTATTATTCCTTTTATATGATATGAGGAGAATTCAATAGCGAATGCAGCAAATATCAGTTTATTAAAGTGCCCCTATTATGCCTTTTTTAAGGTTCCTAATATTGTTTTGGGAGACTCCTACAACAGGTTTACATGCATGCAAGGTCAAAAAACACTTTCCTTTTCTCATAATATACATTTAATTTCACCTCAGTTCACCAAAGAATGGTAAACGATTCGTTAGAAGCAGTTCAAAGAATCAGTCTCTCTAAACCCCTCCTTTCCGTGAGCCTACACTGCTCTGATTGGTCAGATGGTCCAATCCATTTTGATTGGTCTACTGCACGCACCACGCGCACATTGCCATACTGATTCGCAATCATGGCTGGAGTACGACGTTTTTCTATGGTAAGTGTCACATTAGTTTGTGTTATTTATAAGACGTGATAACAGCGTCACTGTTATAATTTATGTAGGTGCTGTATCAGAATGCCAAGCGAAGCTGAAAACCTCTAAACATTAGTTAAACATTTAGGTCTGATGTGTACACAGACTTTTTCGTCATAACTATTAACAAAGACATTACAATGGGTGTTTACTGTTTACAGAGAAAATACTAGTTGGCGCGGACTAGCATCCTAACATCCTATTACAATACAGATAGAGCTCCACTATATTGTAATAATAAAAACGCAGAGGGAAAAACAGTTTGTTTTACAGTTATGTAAGCGAACCGGGGCGACTGCTATGTCTTAAACTCCCACGTTAGCCGAGCACAAACGGAATAGCTGATAATGCATTACACTCTGTAAACAAAAGTCGTACTCCATCCTTGATCATTACTCCAAGTAATAAGACAGACAAGCTGCATTAATCGACACATTTTTAGACAATATTGGACCCACATCTGAATAGCAGAACTACTGAAATGTGAGTTAGCCGGTTAGCAGAAGACATACAGACAAGGGTGTATGTTTCGCAACATAACATACAAAACTATGAATTTTGAACGATCGCTAGAAAATATAAACATCAATTATTAATCATACTTACAGTTTGAGATGCAAGCTGGTCCAAATAAACTGGTCATTGATCCATATTTTAAGACCAAGCATTTTGTAAATCCTTCATTAAACTCTCCGAGGTTTGAGAAAAAGTCGTCAGTAAAATGACGGGAACACAACAAAAGATTGTACTGCTGTGGTATTGTTGAAAAAATTAATTTTCCCTGGCGTCTGCGCGCACAATAAGTGGGCGGGCAATATGATAATGTTTCGTTGTGACGTTTCGTTTTACAAACGACTCGTTTAATTGATTCAGAGTCGACTCTTAAAGACAATAACTTTATATACGGTGCACTTTCAGATTTAAAACTTTGCAGGATGTTTTCATTCATTTAGAGCTATGTTACACACTACATGAAAGATATAATATTATAGTTAATAGTTATAATATAGTTATAGTATAATTTTCAAAAATCCTTAATAGGGGCACTTTAAGAAAAATAGCAGCAGGAAAGATAGCAAGGGTCAGGTGTCGTGGGTGCAGATGGCAAAGTATTTCTTGGTAGTGCAGAGACTGCAATGGGCAAACCAGTCCTGACAGTCCAGACAAGAATCCAACAGGTAATCCAAAACTGCCTCGACGAGGAATATCCAGAATAGGAACGAGAGACTCAAACACAGCCAGGACTAACACTGGACAAACACACCAACAATCTGACAACACGGCAAAATGCACAGACATTAAATAGTGGTGCTGATAAGCCCCAGCTGACGCTGATCGGCAACACACACTCACAGACAGACAGAGTAAACCAGTGAACCCGCGAACCGTGACAAGTACAATCAAGTACACTATTAGTATGTCATTAGTAGCACTTTTTTTTCCCACATTAAAATATAGCACTTTACGTATTTTATGCTAAAAGTATACTCGCTGTTAAATTGTGAATTTTAGTACACATTTAACCTGCATGTTATATTTTTCATGAAAATCCATTAAAATAGAACTTGGTGAAAGTATATATAAAAATCCACTAAAATTGTATGTAAAGCGTTCATTGCACACTTTTAAGTAATGCATTTATAAAACAGTTTTGTATATTTGGTTTATTTTATCCACAGTTGGGAAAATGTACTTATAGCTAGTACATTAGTAAAATATTTTTAATAAAATCTACTTTAAATTTAGGATTACTATATAAATGTTTACTAAGATTAAAACATTCAAAGCACACTTTTAGGAAATGCACTAATAAAACTCCTTTGTATGTTTTTGCAGTAGTATACTTTATTTCAATGCACTAAAAATCAATTTAAGTATTAGTGGCATTTAGTATACTTTCTGAAGTGCTGCTGAAGTAGAAATATACTTTTAATTCATGTATTTATAGTGTATAACTTTTACAATTTTATTTAGCACAAAAAATAAGAATGTACTACAAATGTCCTTGATTGTATTTAAGTATATTTTTAGTGCATTCAAGTATACTTTTTTTCACCTGGGATTATTCTGTCAAGACAGTGTTGATTCAGTTTGTTAAATTTCATCAGTAATGATGATTTAAATTTAGCAATAAGCAGCTTTACAGAAGACAACAGTAGTGTAGATTACAATTTATGGTTTTACTTTATTTTAAGGTGATGTAGTTACTTTGTACTTACCCTAGTAATAACAGTAAATTATGCATAATTAAGTAACTAACCCTAAACCAACCCCTAATCTCAGTTGTGTTCAGTTTAGTGTTGTTTTCATTGATTTTCAGTTTGTTTTCATTTGTCACATGTCTTTGTTCAGTTTCCCGCCACTAGTCTGTCTCCCTGGTTACCATTATCATTAGTTCATTTGTGTCAGCTGTGTTCTATTAAATAACCTCATTTGAGTTTGCTACTGAAGTTCCTCCTGTTCACTCTGTCTTTGTCCGATCACTGTTATGTATAGTGTCTGCCTGTTTGGATGTACAATTAAACTTTGTCGTATTGACTTTGATTCTTCTGCCTTCGCCTGATTCCCTGTAAGCACCGTGACATAACCGTAACTCTGTAGTAAGTACATGTAGTTAATTAATATTACTCCGTACTTATTTGAGTAAGTACATGTAGTAACTTGTAACTATGCCACATTAACATAACGTGTTACCCTATCAACAGAGGAACTACAAAGGTACCAGAAATCTGGCACAGGAAATCAAGAGAACAAACTAAGACACATCAGAACATGGAACAGTTAGTTTGAAAGAATCATTTGATAGAGTCGTTAATTATAACAAAACTGATATTAAAAAAACAAACAAAAAAAAAAACTATTTTGAATGTCATTGGCCCATAGCTTGATTGTTCGGTAAGGTACTTTGTTATAAAAGTGTGCAAAAGTGAATCACAGATGTTCCACACACTGCATGGTAAAATGACTACTATTGTTGTATGTACATAAGTCTCAGGGTGTGCGCCATGTCAATGTGAGTCAGGTCTGGAATAGACAGGAATTCTTGTTTAATTGGGGTGAGATCAGGAGCTCAAAGGGGGGCAAGGAGGGACCTGTACCCATTTCTTTCTCCTCCAGAACCGCTTTGGCACTACTGCTGCTTTTGATGTGTGCTTTGGCTCTTCGAGGCCGACTTTGGAATATGTTCTTGGGAGACCAACGGTTACTTGCCTCCAGGCAAAATCTCAATTCCCGGGATCCGGCTCCTCTTTGATGGAATACTTTCGGGAGCAGATAACCACCCCCAATCCCCATTCTGCCTTACCCCTCCTCTCATTCCTCTTCTGCTCCATGAACTCTCTCTGTCTCATCCATCTCTCTCAAAGATATTCACAAAGAGAACTGACTGATTGCCTACATCTCTATATTATCAGTAGCTCCATTCACTTCAGCAGAACAGAGGATAGTGATAACAGCGAGAAAAGGTGTATCGTGTTATTCATGTCTGGACTTCTAGACTCATTAGCTTTTAAATATATTAAATGGTATATAATTGAATAAAAAGCACTTTGAGACAGAAAACTTTACTCAAAATATGCCAGTTTCATTAAATTACGAATTTACGAAGTTCTTTTATGTACCCAAATACATAAATGAACACACTTGAATGTGGCTTTTGTAGCTTGCATATATAAATGTTAGATGTTATGTGTAATGGATGATCTTGGTCAGAGGATTTGCTTTACTTGTTTTTTTTGGTAACTATAAATCTGAAGCAGGGTACATTGGTTAAGTGGTTGTTGTATATTTGGTTAACTGGTTGTGCTATATTGGTTTTCTTTGGATTCAGGTGAAAAGCTTAAAAAAACAGGACAATTTCTGCATGATATTGAATTGCTGTGAATACAAATGAGATCAGCATTAATAGTTTTAAAGGTAAATACATTTTTATTATTGCACAACCATAAAGTTTTTCTCTCTAACAGACACATCAGTAACTTGTACAGCATAAAATGAACTCTACTGGACTTGACTTGTCGGCCACACACACAGTCAGATTGTGCTTAAGAGATTAGAGTGTGATTTTCAACTGTGAAAAAAACAGTTACTGCCCCATTGATTGATGGTGAGCCCAGAAGGTCTATTTTAACAGCCTAATTTCCCTGTATATTGATAATGTATATTGATTAGGAATAACCCTACAGGAGGCACAGTTTTCCTTTCGACATTTGTGAACATCATGGTCTCACTTTGAGGCTTATTGCCCACAGAGTTACCAACTTCTACTCTGTAATCTTGTCCTTTTTCCCCTCCAGAATATACCTGGCTGAGCTATTGAAATAATGCGATGAGAATTAATTGCTTTAACTTAGAAAGACATTACAGACTACATTCTGATTTTCAGACAACAAATGCGGATTTTGTTTAAAACACATGTAAAGGCTGTTAGATTTGAGTTGTCAGAGGTGATAATATGCTAAAATATTTTTTAAATTCTTCTACTTAAAAATGAATCCCTGTTTCAAAGCATGATGATAAGTGTTAAAGTATAGACGTTGACAACTAATCAATGTATTGTAAAACATGTATTTTTTTACCCTCTTTTTAATCAAAATTTTCTTGTTTTTCTTGATGAGGTAACTGATTATGAAGCTTTGAAAAAGAGAATTTGCCTAAAAAAATACATCCAAGCCATTCGTATAGTTAAAGCATACAACCTTAAATATTACTTAACATTTTAGTCAGTGAAATTAATATTTTGCTAAATGTTTTATTTTTTTTATGTTAAAATGCAGGTCAACTTAAATAAAGTTTAGATTTTGTTTTATTTATTTTTTACTTCTTAGCTGAGAAATTTCAGTGAATGCTTTTTGAATTTGTGCTTGGCAGTGCAGAGCCATCTGAAACAACCTTTCTTGATTTAGTTTTAGTTTTTATGAAGAATGTAAGTTCATTACCATATTTAATTTACTCAATAACATTTTTCAGTGCATTATTAATTAACCCCAAAACCTCTATAAATGTTGCACCCAAAGCTGCTTACTGTTCTTATAAAGGGTTTGTTTAAAACTTCAGTTTATACATGTTGGAAAATAATGTGAAAGAACCATTTGAAACAAGCTTTGAATGTTTTATGTTTTAGTTTCTTGTGACATTTTCTCCCAGGCTTCATTATAACATTTAGTTTACAAATCCAAGAATCAACAAATCCTCTTTTTAAGAAGTTGCTGCATCCACAGCTGTCCAAAGTGTCCTTTTGAATATTTGCTTGGTATCACTTTCCATTACAGTGTCAGTGTTACACATGTTATATAGAAATTAAAAAGTACACTTACAAGTTGCAGGTTATGTATTAACATAAATATGCACACATAGCCTATTTGTAAAGTGACCATTTCACTTTCCCTCTTCAAACATGACTGCACCGTCTCTGGAAGGAACGCTGGGATAAGACAAGGAGAGAGGGAGGGAAAAAGGGGGCAGAAGGAAAAAGAGGGGAGGCAGTGTGTCTGCTCTCCGAAAGGGAGGAGTCAGGCACAGGGAAAGGGCAGCTGGGGCTCTACAACTCAAATCTTCCTTCCCCGAGAAACTCTTGCGTTACGGTCTTTACCGCGATAAACATATATAAGTTTAACGAGTCGCTGTACTTTTGTGTTTAGACTTTAGGTATGGGCAAAGACAAGGCGCTAGTTCAGTGCTGTGCTGCTCCTGCCAAGCGCACATAGGACAGAAAGAGAAGACGAGGGAAGAAAAAAAAAGTCCGCAGAGCAGTTTTTGGAGTTTCAAGTGAAGAAGCCAAGAGCCTGTTTGCAACAAGCATCTGCTAGCGAGCGAGAAGAAAGTCTGCAAGGAGAGGACAGAAAGTTTCACAACAGCTGAACGAGTAAGTGCAAGAAATGTGCAGTTTTTTTCAGCCTCTTTGGTTCCATGAAAGTTTTGCAAACCGAAGAAGAGGGGGGAAGAGTCATGTAAAACGTGAATGCGATACTCCTGCCAGTCTGGTGCAAATGATTACATGAAATCAATAGTACAAAGGCATAAACATAGTTTATTGGCAGCGGTCGGTGGCTGTTATGAGTTTTCTGCTTTATACAAAGTTCAACAGCGCCGTTCTGCAAACTTGGGCTCTTATTGTCAAACTTGCGGCCCCTATTGGTCTGTTAAAATGTTTTGAAAGTGTCCATTTGTTTTATGCTTGTCACATTGATAAGTATCTGTAAATAACGAGACCCATCAAAGTGCAACTGGTTTCAGTGCAATGTGTCCTTGCAACAGTTTAAATATTCCCAAATGCTTAAGTGAGTTTTTATTGGAAGTAGTCCTGTAGAAAAGTTCGGGCTCCCGCATAAGCGTTCTTTTCCCTTTAGCACAGAAAGCAGAACGTAATAATGTTTCTCGTACTTTCATCTTGTTTCAAAAACGAGAATCATATTAGAAAAAAATACATTTGGCTCTTTGATGTAGCCTAATAGGGCGAACAAACATTTTAAAATAATTACGTGCGATGGTAATATGTAAATATTTTATCTAGGCCTATTTAGGTGGAGTAAGAGTTCTAAAATTGAACAAATTTAAATTGAAAACTTATTATTTGCAGCAGTTTAATTTCGTAAATAAAAAGTTACAGCCTGCAGTGATACTTTATGTCCATTGCTCTTTTTTTATTCACTTTGAATTTAATCAGTGCTTAAGAAAATATATCTGGAAACTGATAAAATCGAGTAGAAATAACAGAAATTATTGCGACTATTAAATAGATAGAAACAAACATGTTATGGCAATGATGAAAACATTTAAACAGTGTGTAATTATTACGTAGTAATTATTAGGCTATTTGTGCGTTTTCGGCTCTTCATATAGGGATAAAATGCTAGATTAGTAGCCTAAGTGAAATAATTGTGTATGAATCTGTTTATTATAATAGCCTAATGCTTATTAGCAGCCAAGATTTTATTAGAGGAAACGATCATTATTTACCGTTTGGATGTTGTGTAAAGTTTTTGTGTCACAGAATTTGTGTAGATATTTGCTTTCAACTTTTTAAAACTTTTCTCACACTGATGCCACGACAGACTTGTTTGTAGTTGTAGACGACGCTTCAAAACATCCGTGTCCAGCCAAACCCCTCCGGACACCTGCGCGCGATTGACTGAGGACATAGAGTCTCACATTTAAATTCAATATTCAGTTCAGTTAAATGTTCCGTCACATTTTGAACGTTTATGTTACCGTGTTTTTTTTTTTTTTTTTTTTTTTTTTAATTTTATTTATTTATTTTTTATTTTTTGCAAGCATGTTAATAGTAATGAACGTATTCACTTGATATTGTTTTGTGTTATAATTTATTACAGTAACATACATTTAAAGTATAAAGTGAAGCCCGCTTGATGCTTTTTTGGCAATTAAAGTAAGTGAGGTCTGCTCGTTCTGCATATATTTTTTGCGTGTCTGAGGTTTGATTTTCTTTTCTCCTCTCTCTCTTTTTAATTTTTACTTTATTGCATTTGCCTTTTATGTATGAGAGTGGTTTCCCAGTGAATTGTCTGTATTGAAATCTGTATGTAGCTACTATATATTTGACCCATGGCTGTACAATTTTCTCATATATTAAATGCAATTAATAATTTGTTATATTATACTCTTTGTGATATGTCAGTTATTATCCGGTGACCTATGAATTTGCATGATGTCAAACAGGGTAAAGAAATATGTCAAACAATCTGTAATCTGTCTTTCATGTCAAATTTACCGGTCGACTATAGCAGAGATTTATGCTTTTTTGTCTGCCTGTAGTTAATGTTGTTATGAAATAAGCATTCATTTGAGTTCTTCAATTCAAGCTCTGTGATGATAATGAGACATTGTTCTCTAATAAGACAGGCTTCAGTGTGATTAGAAAAAATCCACAGCATGAGTTTTCAAGTCAGTGTTTATCTCATGCTTCTGTCTTTTGGGAAAAAAATTGTACCTTATTGCTTTAAAAATAATTTTTTTTTTCTTTTATATGAACTAGATATTATATTATATAATCCAGGAATTAATCAAAAAAAATTTTTGATAATTTTTTGGTTTAAAATAGAAGATTTGGTTATTGGAATATGAATTTCACTGGAGCATTGTAAATTTAAATGTTTATGGTTGCATTTGCTCAGTATGCATCACAGACTTCATAAAATCTGTAGAATGTTTATACTTTCATCAAAAATAATTCCATAAATATTTACTTGCAATGCTTTGATCAAACAGGTGTAATTTTGCAAAAACACTTGCCTCATCATGAATTATTCATCCTCACTCGTGAGCGGAGTTGACCAGATTAAAAAAAGTGTTTATCTGTTCAGAGTCACTCATCAAACTGGAGTTTATCACACTTCATATATGCAAGGCTGCATTGCAGAACAGAACTGAAGGTTAGCAGGTTACTCTTGCCAGCCTCCCCTTTTCTTGTCCACCGTACTGAGCACACTGTGTCACCGGCTAATATTAACAAGCGGAGATGACATACGATTATCCTCAATGTCATCCCACCCCCTCCTTCCACTTACTCCATGTGCATAAAACCCTCAGATTAGGCCCGGCATTGGCGAGGGATGCCTGTACCCTTCACCCTCAGGGTGCTTTAGCATCGTAAAGCAGTTCTACCTGTCATTAGGTGCATGAGATGAGATGAGATGAATGAAATGACTAACAGGGGGGCATTGAGATGCTAATGTGGGTTTGAATAGCGCTGTGCTTATTGTCCAAACCAATAAGGAACAAATGAATGGGAAATTTGTGAGTCTCTGCACGGCCGATAGCACATTGCTATACTGGAAGTGCTCTCGGGAGCTTTTTTTTCATGCTGTGGTTTGTGGTGCAGCGGTAAAGAGTGTTTTTGTGAGTCTGATATCTTGGAATCCTGGTCAGGCTGATTGCTTTTAGGTAAAGTGATTTGTTATGATTGATCTGTAGCAGCATGAGGTGACTACTAGGCTTTTTGCGCATGTGGTATATCATTAAGAATCTAACTGCCTGAACTGTTGTCAAATTTGTATATCTTGGAATAAAATGCATTTTTTTCCCCTCAAAGTATCCCATGTATTTGGCCATGTTTAGCATTTTAGACCCTAACAAGCAGCACCTAATCTAAAATTGCCCGTAAACCTTTGTTGTGCGCTACTGTGGTGCTCTGCTTCCACTTGCCGCTGTCAACAAGCTAGGACTTCCAACCGAACCTCTCACTTTGATGATTCTCAACTTTGATACGTTCAACATCAAATGAAATGGACACATAGAGCAAGAAAGAGGAAAAGGAAACAAGTGAAAGTGAGTAATTGAGAAAAAGGGGCGCTACTCTTGAACTGTGGGTTGTGTCGGCTCGTGGGCCACGTCGGATCAGAAGTTGAGTAGTTGTGTATAAGTAGAGACACGTCAAAAGTGTTCGTCTATATTTGTGTCTCAGTGGAGGGGGTCTCTAGCTTTGTAGGGGGTTTGCTCTCAAGCTCTCTCTCTTCCCTTTTCTCTTCACCCCCTTCTAATCCCCAGGCCCAGTCATCCCTTTAGGGCATGCCTCAGATCTGCCTCTATGTCAGGACGACCCCTTCCTTCTCTTCTTTCTGTTGCCCTTTCTCTCTTTCTTTTTGCTTTATCTCCATTTTCATTTTATCTTTTACTATTTCGCACTCTCTTTATATACAGTGGCTCTGAAAATATATGGACATGTTTGGACACTTAAGCCATACTTGAATGTACAATATGTGTGAATATCACTTTATAAGATACAAAATATCACACCAAGACCTTTTTTCAGAGATTTTTTTTTTTATTAATTGGTCCCACCATGAAGTAATTTCTCCTGAAGTTCACAAAGGTGTTCTAGCTGAGTGTAATTCATCATATTGTAAATAATTTGTCCATGTATGTTTCATGTAAAAAAATCTTGACCTTGTAATGTTTAATCAAAATATCATACTGTAACTGGACCTTCTGGTGAAAATGGCAGTCTTCCTTCTTGTGATGTATGCAGGACTTCTATGATCATTTAGTCCACTTAAACCTGCTTCTGCTAGCTCACGTTCATCTGCCTCCATGTTTGAGTGCAACGGCCATCTCAAATTTTAATCAGCAACCGATGCATATAACCAGGTCCCTACTCTACAGTTCTTCATTTTTGATAATCCGCTACAATCGGATATTCTTCACAATATGGAAGAAAAACTTTTTCTACTTTCATTTAAATTGGTGACTTTAAAACTATTTTGTCTGCTTGTGCTGTCATTCTTTAAAATAAATGATTGGTATGATATTTTGCATCTGAAATAAAGACTTTCAGGTTTTAAGTGTGGATTAAGTGTCCAAATACTTTTGGGTCCTCTGTTTCTTGCATTTTTTTTTTCTTTTTAGAAGTCTTTTTTCTCTCGCTCATGTTTTGTTTTTCATTCTCAGTTTTTTTCTCTCTCATTCACATACAGCCTGCAGGCTGTCACAGGAAATGAGCAGGTTCGTACCAAAGAGTGACAGTCTGTTTTCACTTGCAGGACTGGGTTTTTGAAACTCAAAATTGACCTGCGAATTAGCCTGGCCATTTACCCTTTTAGAGAAGCATTAGCAATGGCGGAAAAAAACAAATGATTTCACCAGAAAAAGAGGAGTTCTCAAGAAATGTTATTCTTAAGTGGATCTTCAGCTTACCATGCAGAAAAGATGTTAGCATAACCAGTAGGCCTGTTAACCAGCATAAAGCAGTCTGAACTACCAGAGAAATTCATGCTGGTCTTTTCAGGCAGGGTGCTACTCGCATACATGTGTGTGCGTCATGGATAATGCTAATGTTTTCTTTTCTCAAGTAGGTAGCTGCAAACAGCACACATTGTGTGTTGGCAAGAACTTCTTGGTTTGTCTCTTTATTTTGCCATCCGTAAAACCATCTGTAAACCTGTGTGTGAAGTGCAGCAACAAGAGAACTAAGTACTTCCCCATTTGGTGGCAGGGTGTGTTAAGGAGTTGTGACAGGGTGGTTGTGTGTGAATGAGTGTTGTTGTAAATGTACCAGTATGTTGGCATTGATGTGAGGTATTTTAAACAAAAGTGAAAACGCCCAAACACACACACATAGAGGGGACAGATAACATGGTTCTTGCATGTGATCAATGTTTTGTCTCAGTGCTGCGATTTTTAGGTATTTCACATATGAATGAATGAATAAATTAATGAAAATACAATGAAGAAAATGTTAACTGTAAAATGTAAATATTTAAAAAAAAAAAAAAGAATATGGTAGGATTTTTAGAGCATTCAATTCTTTCACATAAAGAATAAACAAACTATTTAAATGTATCCATTTAAAAAATGATATATTGGAGCATTCCATAAATAAATAAAATGAAATGATAAATCATTTAAAATAAGAAAAAAATTACTTAACTTTAATGACTTAACCTTTAACCCTGAGAGATATCAATGCCAGGAGAGTAGCTGAATATCAGATTCATATGTAGAAAGATAAAAACAGTCTGTGCCAGGGCTTGTGTTCTCCCTAAATCCCTAAGTATAACTCCTCTCCTGTTTGGCTCTTCTTCCCCATGTTTTGCACTCTTCTCTGTCCCCTTTGAGTACTTTAAAAGTAAATGTCAAAGCCTTTGCTTCCCTATTCCCTGAGATAAATAATGTCCCTATTTACAAAAACAAAAGAGGAGACTCAACTCTATGAGCAAATCTATGAGCAAAGACTCCCCAATTGTCATCACAGCATCTGAAGACTAATCGCTTTTTCTCATTCAAAGTGTGCTGGTTTTAAGGGCCCGGGCATAGATGGAATGAGAGGGAGAAGGAGAGAGAGGGTGGGTGTGTGTGTGTGTGTGTGTGTGTGTGTGGGGGGGGGGGGTGCTTTGTTTTAACAATACTCCACAGGGAACATTGAAGGGGAGGCAGAGTATATTGGAGGGGTCCCTCTCCCGCTGAACAAAGGCCAGTTCCTTCCAAGCAAAGAGAAGGGGAGGGGATGGAGGTGAAAGTTTTACAGTCTAGTTCCCTCAAGGAGATTTTGGAGTGGAGGGGAGCAGAAGGGAGGTAGAGAACATGGTCTTTGGAGTCCGCGGTTGTTTATAACGATAATGTGTCACTGTTAATTCCCAATATGACAAACAAACACTCCTAGGGGCAAGGGAGGCGGAGGAACAGAGGTTAGGTTTGGCAGTATGACTATATGTTGTGGGATGGCTGAAGTGTCATCCAGGAGAGATTTTGTTATTCCGTTTATACTGTGGCTATTTTTACACATGAGAGTGAAAATATTATTATTATTATTATTATTATTATTATTATTATGACAGTACAGTGCATGACAAACAAGTTCAGTTGAGTTTAGTTGTTTACGGTTGCCGAGCAATATCGCAAGTTGTTGTGTTAATATAATGCCACTGATGTGCATTTTACAATGATTTAACAATGATTTAAATGTGGCTCACTATTGATATAATTGATTTTCATTCATTTTTTCAATTGTAGTTTTGTTTTGAACTGGTAATACATAATGTAAAACTGTTTTTTGCAGTGATGCCAGACTTATATTTTGTTTGCGTCCTTCAACTTCAAATATCAAGTAGCATTTTGTTAATTGACAGAATCTTTCTTTCTTTCTTTCTTTCTTTCTTTCTTTTTTCTTTCTTTCTTTCTTTCTTTCTTTCTTTCTTTCTTTCTTTCTTTCTTTCTTTCTTTCTTTCTTTCTTTCTCTCTCTCTCCAAAAATAGGATGTGCGTATAACTAATGTATAATTACCATGGTATTACAGTTTTCTTATACTGCCCTCCCCTAACAGGCAGGATAGAGAGAAACAGCAGAATAAATGTGCACATGAGCAGAAAAGGAGCTATTGCCATACCACTCCAGAAGGCGGTTTTTATCAAGATCTCTGCTTGCTTGAGAAATACATCTTATTCGTGTAGGAGGACAAGGTTAGACTTTACTATGTAATTTATTATTCAGTCAATACTCACAACCACAGGTACACACACAAACACATAATCGGACTCTTTAGGTTACCGGCAGCTCATGGTGGACAGCGAGAGTGCCGTGTGCCATAGTAAAAGCTCATCCAGCAGCCACGGTTTAGAGCGAAAGGTTCCATTTGTCAAAGGTGCTTGAGAGTACTCCCCCTCTCTCGCTGCCCCGCAGTTTGGCGGCTACTTGCCGAAGTCATTGTCTGAGAAGAGGCAGGACATTACTCACTGTTGAGGAAGAGAAAAAGAGTTTTGGGGCCCCAGGCACCCGGACTGACCGGGTTTATGAATGGGGAATTAGGTTTGCATACTGTGAGTTAGTTACTGTGACAGTAGAGCCCTTTAGACTTGAACTTGACTAGGATGATGTCCACCATATGAGGAACAGAAAGAGAGGAAAGCATATAATTGGGGGGTGTGGGTGTGTGTGTGTGTGGGTGTGTGTGTGTATGGGGGGGGGACACATTTGATGTGTTGTGCTGTGTAGTGCATAAGTCAAAAATGTCCAAAAGTGCATGTTTGGATGCTTGTCTTGTGAAGTAAGTGGGTAGCTGACATGTAATACTCTTAGGAAGTTGACGTGTACCGTAGCGTGACATGTAAAACTTAATGTAATAATATTATAAACGGCAATTTGTGTTTTCTATATACAATCATGAAAGCATAATAATTAAATTAATATTATGTTTTGTTGTTTATTATAATATAATATAATATATATTATATTATATTATATTATATGTATGTATAAGAGATAGTGTATGTTTACCATATACTTCTTTTCAAGAGTACGGGAGACTTATGATGTGGATGCTGCAAGATGTTAGATTTTGGAGGGAAAAATGTGGTGAGAAAGAAGAATGCAAAAATGGAAGAGGAGAAGGAAAGTGTCGAGACAGTTCGGAAGACTGCAAGGAAGAGAGGGTAGAGAAAGGTGGAGGAGAGAGACTGAAAAAGAGAGAGTTGAGCGGGATTGTTTTTTCCTCTCAGAGCTCAGTGTATACGCTCACGTCTACCTCCCAAAGCTTCGTTCACAAAGAGATTTACAAGACAGGTCTCTACTGCCCTGCATTTTAAGTGTGTGTGTCTGTGTATGTAAGTCTGCCTACCTGTGTGAATTATTTCATGCATATGTGCATGAACACTGCGGATTTTCACATGCACGTTTCAGATTATATTTCAGTATGTGCGCTGGCAGTTTATACAATATCAGTAATGTTTACAATATCAGTCAAAGGTTTTACAATATCAGTATGTATAGTAATTTTTGTTTCACATGGGCAACGGGATACTTGGCACAGGCCTGCTGACATACTTTTAATTTTTTCACAAAAACTTGAAAAACCTTCAGATGCCAGGAAATGTGTGTGCGTGCCATGCATCATGTATCGGCATGTGTGTGTCGGCACTGTATTCGGGGGTACTTCCACATACAAAGGGGGCTCCTTAGCTTTTAGAATTATTTATGTTGTTTGGCTTTTTGTGCTACAGTCTAAGCACTTGTCTCCTCCTATTAGACTGAATGACTCTACTGAACCCAGCTGAAATCTCTCCAACTCATCCCACCAAAATCCCCCTCCGCTACACTTTGCAGACTATATAATGTCTTGCAGGTTCATGTTTGCAGGCCCGTTGTTAATCACATGAGGTTTTTCTGATAAATGCTTGTAAATCAAAATGATTAGTGAAGGCTTGATGTGGGTCACACATGTTAAATAAATATTTTTAATAGCTATCACATGCTTTCAAATGTCTTGCATAACTGCAATTATCCTTCTGCAAGTTATACCACTTTTAAAGGAACATTTTTGGTTCAGAACAAGTTGTGTTGCTTGACAGAGTCAGGATTGTGCTGTCAAATAATTTAAGAAAAAGTGCATTACTGTAAAGCAACATTTGTTACTTTAGTACAAGTCAGCTGTTTACTGTTTACTGTTAAAAACCAACTGGCTCTCATTCATATAATTTTAGTAAGTACAAAAATTAATAATGTAATAATAAATGTATTAAAAAATAAATGGAACAAAAATAAAATAATAAAGAGTAATATAAGAGTACATAATTATATTGATTAATTTGTGTGTGTAGCTATGGCATATGTTACTTGTTATTTTTATTATTTTATATATTTTTGTATTTTATACTTTTTAAACTAAATTGTGAAGCACTTTGGGCAACTATAAAAATGTGTTATATAAAAGAAAGAAAGAAAGAAAGATTTATATGATTAAAAATAAAAAATATTGTAACCACAATACAACAAATTGAATGGGAAATGTGAACATTTTCCATCAAGGTGAGGGAGCAAAGGCCTGAATGTCGGATAAAATTTGCCTGCTGTTTAAATACCGCGCATCCCTGCAAGTAGCATATGTTAATGGCGCAGATATTGGGAGTGTGTTTATATGATTAGCGAGTGAGAGGTCGAGATGAGAGTTGAGCCAGAGTGATTTGTCTTCTCACATAGCGAAAGGAGATCAATGCAAAGTGCCTCTTGCCTGCTCAACAAAGCCATGTAAACTCATTAACTCCCTGAGACCTGTCCCTGGTTTTACATTCACACACACACAAACATGGCAAATCAGTAAAATTACATGTGTGAGATTGGGTTAATGTTTTAATGACTGTGAGTGAGTGATTGTGATTTTCTAATTTTATTGTATCAAAGTGTGTGTGGAGACTGGCTGTGTCCGAAATCGCACCCTATCCTCATTCACTATTTCCTTCATTGATCCACTAATATAGTTCACTTGAGGGAGTGAATGAAAATGGGTGAGTGAATTTGGACAACTAAGTGGGCTGGAAGAGCTGCCGATTTTGCATAGTTTGTGCTTGCTGTTTAATAATTATTTGATACTTAGCAAACTGGCAGCTCCAGTAATAAGATGAAAAGGTTTATCTTGAACTCTGTCATGAAAACTATGTATAAACCTTAATTTAATTTTTAATTTAAAGGAATTTATATCTTTATGATATTACACTGTAGCCACATTGGAACAGCGGTTTGGAAAATGGATGGATGATTCAGCTGGGGGCATCATCTTCTGGCCAGGGAATTAATTTGGCACGTGACTCTCACAGTGCATTATGGGTATTCTCTAGCCATTGAGTGTACTTCGGTTGATGTTATTGTGGTGCATTGTGGGATTGAATGAGTGTGTTCGATAACGTCCACTATGGTTTCAGACACCACTATAAATGGCTGTCCCCTCAAACAGTGAACTATTTAAGGGTATAGGGCAGGGCCTAAAATTAACACTTGCCAAGCACCAAATGCGAGTAAAAATCTGTGCTGACGAGTATATAAAACTGTGTCAGTCGCCAGATTGCTGGTAACATTTTTATGAATTCTAACAATGCAGTGTTTTGAGAACATGAACATGAACAAATGTGAACGACGCTCGGGGCAGTTGACGGGTCAGTGCTGCATCATCACAAAAATTTAAGCCTTTCTAATATAAATATTGAAACGCTAGAACATGCAAAATGGCACACTGTGGGAAGTTCAACATCCGAAACATCAGAATCGAGCGCTCTGTAAGCCGCGTCTTCACACAGCGCGCAAATATGAAGTTGAGCTCTCTTCATGCCTTCCTGTGCTTGAAC
The DNA here is from genome assembly GCF_019924925.1 of Ctenopharyngodon idella. NCBI lineage: Eukaryota > Metazoa > Chordata > Actinopteri > Cypriniformes > Xenocyprididae > Ctenopharyngodon > Ctenopharyngodon idella. Next base: position 22,724,476 of record NC_067242.1, on the reverse strand, counting down.
GGACAAATTTACACAAAATTATGTCAAAAAATGCCTCAGTGAGTAGTACACATAGTCATCTATGACTTCAATTGAGAAAGAAAAGGCATGATCTGTGTGTGCATTTGCTCTTAAATTGACAGCATCCTAAATAATCCTGCTGCTGTCTGGTTTTCTTTGTCTTTTGTTCTTTGATTAACATGACAGACAGCAGCAGGAATATTGGACTGCTGTCACTTTAAGAGCTTACAACATGAGTTATCTTTCTCAACTATTTAACGTTCCAAAACTGACTGTGTTTAACTGAATACTCGCCAAGATGGGTATTTTGACATAATTTTGTATGTATTCGAACGTTTAAGTGCAGTAAGCCACTCATTTTGGTACTTGTGACTCACGAGCTGTTTGAGACTGATGAGAGGCGCTCCACTAATATAGATCAGTGGTGCGCATGCTTTTGGTGTGAGCACAAAACCTTCGGGAATTAGTAACGCTATGCGTAATATAAGCACTATTTAACTGGAGCGAATGAGACAAATGAGAGAGAGGAGGCGGGCATGTGTCATTTCACTATCGGAGAGAAGAGGGCGAGAATGCGCTGCTGACGTTATTGCCTGTGCTGCTGAAAACAAAATGGATCGTCTCGTAATCGGAAAGACGTGAGACTGACCGGCCGGTCATCGATCATAGATCATGAGGAAAAACGGCCGATTCCGATCCGTGGCCGGTCGATCGGTGCATCTCTAGTGTACACCACAGTCTCTGGGCTCCCGGCATCCCGGACACCAATATTTTAATGATTTATAAAAGATGAATCATTGTTTGGCCATCTGAGATTTGTTGTTTGCTTTTGGCATCCGATAGAGCGTTTGGACCTAACTGTGATGCGTGACATGAGACAAGCAGATTGATGTGGTTTCTCATAGAAACAACAGAGAAGGCAATACAGATGCATTTCAATAGTTACATGCAGGGCTTGACATTAACGTTTTTGCTCACCAGCCACTGTGGCTAGTGCTTTTCCAAAGCTACTAGCCACTCAGCATTTTCACTGGCCACAATTTTGTCATCGATACTATGGGTAAAAGCTATCAGACTGTGAAAAGACCAGGTGTAGATGCCCTCCAAAACACATTTGAGATGGATTTAAATCCAATCACTCAAACATCCGATCACTTGAGATGCATTCTAATCAAAACTGGACAAGTGTAAATGCACCTGGTCGCTGAAGCCACATATGTAAATTTTACTCCTCCCAAAATAGTAAAAAAAAAAAAAAAAAAGTACAATAAATAAATAAATAAACATGACAGCGTGCTTCAAAAGGCTCTACATGATCCCAGCTGAGGAATAAGGGTCGTATCTAGTGAAATGAGGTCATTTTCAAAAAAAAAAAAAAATTATATACTTTTTAGCCACAAATGCTCGTTTAGCTCTGCGATGCGACACGTATTACATAATAACGTAGGTCACAAGTGATGTAGGCAGAAGTACCGTGGTAGGGCGAAAAACTCCATCTCATTTTCTCCTCCAACTTCAAAATCATCCGACATGGTTGTTTTACTTTTTTTATAAAGGGCGTTTGACTTAGGCTCCGTTTACACTTGGCATTAATATGCGATCACCATGATCTGATCAAGCAGATCGGATCATTAGCCAATCAGGACACGGCGCATTTACATTTGTTCACATTAATTGGCCTCTGTATCTGGATAACCGATCGGATTTCTGTTTCCTGCAGAATATTTAAATTAGGTGCGTTTGAAAGGCAGAAGCTTCAAATGGCTTAATAACGTAAAAACAACTTTCACTTTAGCCTTTATCAATGCAGTGCAAACAATACAGAATTTTTGTGAATTATTCAACCAAAGTACAATCGATCACAAATGGAGTACTTAATCTACCAATTTAAGTTTCCCAACATTAATCTTGTATGATGAAAAGAGTAATTATTCCGACACATTTCATGATTGAAATAAGTGTGCAAGCATTTATATTGCATGTGTAATATGCAGAAAACAACAGAATCTGAACATTTGGATTAAAAAAATAAAAGAACACACATCACATTAAAGAGCATTAATTAAAACTAAACAAGGGTAGGCTATACGACACCAGATTAAGAGTAAAGATGATACAAATGTCCCATTGCTTTCACTCACTTACTTTACTTTTATGTGGACAACATCCAGATACAGGTTGCAAGATAATGGCAAATGTAAACGCAGCCCAAGTTTTGCACGTTCGATTCGTAGATATAACATGGATCGGTACTTCCGCCTATGTCATGCGTGACCTTTCCAACGTGATTACATAATGCGTGGCGCATCACAGAGCAGTGCAAGATGAGCATTTGTGGTTATAAAGTATATCAATTTGTATTTTTTTTTGAATATGACCAATCGTTTCACTAGGTAAGACCCTCATTCCTCGGCTGGAATCGTGTAGAGCCCTTTGGAGCTGCACTGAAACTGCATTTTGGATCTTCAACCCATTGTACCCCGGTAAAGTCCACTATATGGAGAAAAATCCTGGAATGTTTTCCTCAAAAACCTTAATTTTATTTCGACCGAAGAAAGAAAGACATAAACATCTTGGATGACATGGGGGTGAGTAAATTATCAGAAACTTGTAAATCTGAAGTGAACTAATCCTTTAAAGCTCAACACACAATCATCTTACCAGTGCTGATGCCGCTCTCTATCCTATTGCAGTCTTTAATCTGAAATTAGCTGATGATAAATAAAATGCAGCTCATATCTGTTGCTTTTGTTGCATATAGTGTGAATTTAAAGATCGAATTTATATTTATTTTGTTGTTTGCCTGAGTATTTATCTGCCTGTGTTTTCAGTTCCCTGTGTCAGTTGTCGTTAATGCATAAACTTAGTTTGGTTATGGTTTTCTTTCTTTTTATAAAGTCTATAGTTAATTCTTCATCCTCGTCCTGTCTTCAACCTACACCATGCTTAGCAAGTGTGACGGGTGCGTTCAAGTAATGTTTGCAAAGGTCATATATATGAGTTGAATGCACATGAATACCACCACAAAATCTTAAATATGAGTGGGAAACTCAAGATTTTCTTTAAGCCCTGAATTTATGAGTTGGGGGCGTGTCAGTTAGAAACATGGCAGAACGCCACAATACTTACAGGTATATAGCAGTGACATTGCCAGGCTTTTTTATTACCAACAAAATAAGCTAATTGCCTGCACAGAATATGAGAGCCTTGCAATATAACAGTATATTATGTAACGATAAAGTTTACAGTGGCTTCATATATTAATTAAAAATATAAAAACCTGATACACATTCTTTGTTCCTCATTTTCTAGAAGTAGAGTTCAAAATTCTTGCTGTATTTTTGTGTAGTTAATTTAGAGGTACAAGGTACACCGCCATCTTGCTCAGACAAAAAATTTACTTGAATGCACCTGCCATCATAAACACGACTTCCCAACTCGTAAGTGCGAACTTCCCAGGAGCACTTGAATGCACCATAATATGGTTGTTTGGATGGTGATGGTGAAGATAATGAGGGGTTGATATTGAGAACACAGGTGAAATGAGACACAGCTCCTGCCTCCTCGCTGCTGCTCGTGTCTTTCTGTGTACCTGCAGATGGAAGATGTTTCTAACAGTGTGTGGGGAGACAGAAAACTGTTAGAAGTTTCCAGAATTCCCCCTGTGCCTGCCTCCCTGGTGCATTTGTTTCACATCTTAGTTTCCCTCCTTCTGGTGGATTCTACAACTTTATTTGCCTCTGATTTACAGAGGATTACACACACACACTCCAATGCATGTAGGTACTGCTTTCTTCCACTTGCAGGTAGCGCAAGTCAATCAGTTTTACACACATGCATGTACTCTATCCTGTATAAAGCTGTTTATTATGGTAAATATCATATCATGAAGATGGGATTAGGCTACTTAACAAAACAAACTTTCTTGTAACAGGAACTTTACTATTAATAAAAGAAGCAAACTATTTAATAAAAGAAGCAAAACATTCAGGAGCATAAGAAAAATGCTGGAGATATGGAAAACCGCACCATAATGCAACAATGACAGACAAACTACAACTGAAACGGAGGGCTATATAAACACATTGATAAATGAGGAACCGAACAAGACACAGGTAAACATAATCAGCAATGAGGGAGACCAAATCAGTAACTAAGACAACCAAATGAACAAACCAAGAAAAGAAACTATATATAAAGGATCAAACTAAACAGAACATAAACGTGACTAATATACAGTTGTTTTCATTAAATTTTTGAGACTAAATGTATGTACGCTTACATAAAATGTCCTTTTAAGCTATTTTCTGTACATGTTACTACCATCTTTACTGTATTTATGTATAGGTCTGGGCAATAATGTTAGTCCTGTTAGAGTTCAGATTCAATTTAAATTCAGTTTAAAGTAATGTTTCAATGATTCATTTGAGTCATCACTCAGGAATGTTCACTAAAGTCCCAGTGTGACACATTTTTATATTTATTTCTTTATTAAAATGTCAGTAAATATAATTAAATATAAATATATACATGCACATACATTTATTTTTATATGGTTTTATATAAATGGAAGAAGATTAAATGTCATTTTTAATACGTTTACACGTAACATTTTGAATCTACAGTACTTGGCAATATTGACTGTTTGGTTTTAAAAGAAATATGCACATTATATTTTATTTTTTAACCTTCTTCACAATATTAAATTTATTAAAATATTTAGATATATTTTTAGCTATATATACTCTTAATTTTGTACAGTATATTTTGGCCACCCCTGTCTCATTATGCATTCTTCACTTTTTTGTTTAATTACTCTGTAGTACCTGAAAAAAGCCATTTAAACTGAGCTTGCTTGATAACAATCAACAAAGAAAGCAACAAAAAATAAACTAAGCAAACGATAAATAAGCATATGTATGCCAGCATATATTAATTTATGTAAGTACATTAGTCAGTTGCTGGAATATATATGATTGAATAGCTTTTGAAAAAATGCCTGTTCCAGACAATAAGTCAGTCCTAAAAGTCTCAGCTCATGCTTCTTTATTCACCCTCTCTCATCATCCCACTTTCAGAATTTCGATAACTTTATCTAGACGAATTTTCTGAGATTTGCCATCCTACTTGAGCTTTTCTTCTGCTCTGTCTTTATCTTTGTTTATGTTAAAACTAATGCAATCCCTTTTGCTTGACCTTTCCTCTCTTTTCTGCTCTCCTCCATCCATCTTTCTCTCCCTCCATCTCGCTTCCCCTTTTTTCATTTTGCATTCAGCCCCCTACGGACTCCTCCCCTCCTTTTCTTTCATCGACAGAGCCCCATACTGCAGGATGACTTCATCTAGTCTAATTTCTGGGTTGTAATAAGCTGTAAATGGCGAGGCTGCCGGGGCCTGTATAGGAATTAATAAGAGCTAATAAAGCATGCCTGTGGGGGCAGCAGCCTGTCTTTAAGTAAACATTATGACTTCTCCAGGGGGGCTGTTTGCAGCACAGGGCTGCTAAGGGACCAGGCTCTGGCTTGATGAATCATGAACCCATGGGATAGATAATTTGCTCCTTGATTCTACACCAATGGGGCTAATAAGGCCTCTCTGCTTTAACTGTTTGATTGGATAGGCAAGCGCTTGTGTGTGCGTGTGTGTGTGTGTGTGTGTGTGTGTGTGTAAACTTATGAATCGTGTATCTTGTGAAATTTGGTTTGAGGAGTAACTGACACTGTCCTACAAGAAAGAAATGTTATAAACCTGCCAAATTTCAGAAGATAGTGCCGAAGTCTGCAACTAGAAGTCAATATGTCAATATGAACTCAAACATATCAAAGTCAAACTTATCTAAATGAATAAAACATAATAATGAGTAATATGAAATAATCATAGAATAAATAATAGTAATTAAATTAAATGTTATATATAAATGTTGTATAAGTTGTTTAAACAAAAATGTTGTTAAAAGCCCGTAAAATTAGCAAACATTAATAACAAAAATTGATAAATAATTTTAAAAATTATTTATAAAAAAATAATAGAATACAAAGAAAGTTAAAAGTAATTTGTTATAAATAAATTAATTGTTGTATAAACAAAAAATGCCAATGTTGTAAAAAACTGAAAATTAACAATTAATAATAACAAACAATAATTTTAATAATTGATTTTTAAATAATTGATAAATAATAAATGTGACATTTATGCTTAAACAAGAAAAATATTCAAGATACATTCTCTAAAAACATCTTAATATATTACATGCATCATATTATGTACACTTATCTTGTTAAATAATGTTTAGACAATTAACATAAGATAAAATACTTATTACTTAATTATTGTTTACAGTGAGAAACTCCAAGTCTAATAAGTTATAAAAGAGCTATTAATTTATTCTATTTATTAATTTATTAACTTATTAGTAAGATCAACTGTTGATGTATAGTAGAGCTGTTAGATGTATATGGGTCTCTGTAGTTGTAAGTGAGCCGGTGTTCAGAAGTGAACAGTACCTGTTACTGTGAGGTACTGAGATGTGACAGGTTCTGAGGTATACTCCGAGTCCCTGGAGAGATGAGCGTGAGACCCCCCCCTAAAAGCCTTAGCAGCCTTACCATAGCTATGTTTGATCTCAGTCAATGCAAGCATTGTGTGTGTATGAGATGGAGAGAAAAAGAGAAAGATGGGCAGGCTGGATGCTTTGCATCAGCAAAGGAAACCCTCTTACTTAGTTCTCAGCTGGGGCTGGGGTGGTGTTCAGTGTGCTGTCAGATTTGAGTATGGTGTGTGGCTCTCTTGAGTTTTGACACACACTGTAGGAAGAACAGGGGCAGTTTTTACTGTAATGAATATTACATGTTTAATATTACCTTAAAGTCATGGGTACAAAAAACAACAACAAAAAGTTTACATTATATGCCATTAAACAGCCTAGCCTTTTCAACAAAATGTATTAATGTAACAAATATTATTTATATGAATTATATATATATATACATGCACCAAGGCTGCATTTATTTGATCAAAAATACTGTATAAATAGTAATATTGTGAAATATTATTACACTCTAAAAAATGCTGGGTTAAAAACAACCCAAGTTGGGTTGAAAATGGACAAACCAAGCGGTTGGGTTAAAGTCCCCCAGTAGTCCCTTACATTTTATCCTGAACTCATATTTGATCACTAAAATGACATATTTAAGTGTTTTCTGTGAAAAAAAAAATTCTTCATGCCTTAAAATAGCTTGAATGTAACACTCTTGCTTCATTTTGTATATGCGGATCTATGAATATGCTAATCCACACAAGCTCAGAGATCCACTCTGTCAAATTTTTGAGGTAAACGCTACACAATGGTATCGCTTTTTACAACATCAGACACATAACGGTGATTGATTAGCTTTTTGCTTGACCACGTTATCAAATAATGTGTTGCTAATGTTACACAAACCATGTTCCGAGTTAAAAATCAGTATCCTTAGAAACGCTTTGAAGACCTTAGAACGTCATTGGAGAAAGGCATATTCATCATAACATTGAAAATACATCATAGACCTGCTATATTGCTAAATCTACCAGATTTTTCATACCAACAGAAAACTATAACGGGATAACGTTCTCTTGAGACTCCCCTGCTTCAGATTGGTCATAGTTAATTATATGCTAAAGCCCACTGGCACGGTGATGTGATTGGTTATAAGGTAGTTTGTGACGTCAGAAACACCAGCGATTTCAAACTGCATTTTTTAAAACTGTCTTTAGATCACTGCAGTTTTAAAGAGAAAATACTCAGTGGTGTTGACTAATGAATTTGCACATGGTTTGTCTTAAAGCATATTAAAAACACCACATAGACATATAAACAACATTAAAAACTTGATTTTCACCACAGGGGGACTTTAAATATTTGCCCAACAGTTTTATTTAACCCAACTATTGTTTAAAAATTACTATATGGCTGGCTTAAAATGAACCCAAATTGGGTTGGAAATCAAAAATCTGTAATGTATAATTTTGTTTCATGTTCATGTTTCATGTCTTTTATTTTGTATTTTGAATCTTGTTGCTTGTTTGTGTCATGCTTCCCTTGCTCCTCATGTGCTCCCTCGGTCAATGTGTCATGTGCTGATTTGTTATTTATGGTCATGTGTTTCTAAGTTCTGTTTGTTCATTGGTTCCCTTGTTCCTTGTGTCACTTGCCCATTGGTTGTCTTAGTCATGTGTTCACTAAGTTCAAGCCAAGGCCTGTTCATGTCATGCCTGCCAGGTCAGTACCTGTTCACATTAAGTCTGCCAAGCCAGGGCCTGTTACGCCATGCCTGCCACGCTAGAGTCTGTTCACAACATGGATGCCATTCCAGTGTCTTGTCCCGTCATAGCCACCAAGCCGGTGTCTTCAGACAAGATGGCTTCTCCACCTGTGTCTTGTGATAAGATAGCTGCTCCGCCTGTGTCTTCAGACAAGATGGCCGCTCCGCCTGTGTCTTCAGACAAGATGGCCGCTCCGCCAGTGTCTTCAGACAAGATGGCCACTATACCAGAGTTACTTCAGCCAGAGGCTGTTCACATCATGCCGGCCAAGTCTGAGCCTGTTCACCTTATGCCTACCACGTCTGAGTTTCTTCATAAGATGGCTGCCATGCCTGAGCTCTCAGCCGAGATGGCTGCCACGCCTGAGTCTCTTCACAAGATGGCTGCCACGACTGAGCCCTCTGCCGAGATGGCTGCCATGCCAGAGTCTCTAGAGTGTGCAGCACTTACAATTGTGGCCACAGCTATCCTGTGTGTATGGGCCACACACACATCCATGGCCACCACACCTGAGCCTCCAGCCATCATTACCGCCATGCCAGAGCCTCTTCATGTCATGTCTGCCACGTCAGCTTGGGGGAGCTTGGTCCTCCATGGCCCAGGTCCGCCAGTGCACCAGGACCCTCTGCTCCACGGACCAAGTCCACCCATGCTCCAAGTTCCAAGTTTGCCCATGCTCCACGGACCAGGTCCACCCATGCTCCACGGTAGAAGTCTGCCCATGCTCCATGGATCAGGTCCACCCATGCTCCAAGGTACAAGTTCGCCCACGCTCCAAGTTCCAAGTCCGCCAATGCTCCATGGTCCAGGTCCGCCTCTGCTCCATGACTCAAGCCCGCCATTGCCATGCTGTGGTCCAGGTCCTGTCCCCCTGCACGGGCCTGCCCCTCCATCCCTCCCCCAAGACTGCCTCTGCTCCACCACCCTCATGGACTTTCAAGTCATGTCTAGTTTTTTTTTTTTTTTTTTTGGGGCGTCGGGAGCCGCCCATAGAGGGGGGGATTTGTTGTCTATAGTTCTGTTTCATGTTCATGTTTCATGTCTTTTATTTTGTATTTTGACTCTTGTTGCTTGTTTGTGTCATGCTTCCCTTGCTCCTCATATGCTCCCTTAGTCAATGTGTCATGTGCTGATTGGTTATTTATGGTCATGTGTTTCTGAGTTCTGTTTGTTCAATGGTTCCCTTGTTCCTTGTATCACTTGCCCATTGGTTGTCTTAGTCATGTGTTCACTAAGTTCATGTATTTAAGCCTCTTGTTTTCCATGTTACTTTGTCATGCATTGGATTTATGTAACCCTGCTGTTGGTGAGTGGTTTTGTCAAGTCTGCTCATTGTCAAGTCAAGCCTGCTCATTGTCAAGCCTGCTCATCGTCAAGTCTGCTTATGTCCAAGTCAAGTGGTTGTTTTGTTTGTTTGTCACCTAGTTTCAATAAACTGCACATGGGTTCATCAACTCTCCTTCAGTTGGACTGATTGTTACAAAATCAGACACATAATTACTAGAAGCAACAATAATAATCAAAAGGTTAACATTTATTAATAAGCCAATTAATAAATGTTTATTGTTTAATTATTATTCATTAAACTTTTTAATAAATGTTCATTTATTAAACATATTAATACATGTTAAATTCCAACATACTTTAGGTTCATTTTAAGCAAGCAGTACAGTAATTTTTAAACAATAGTTGAGTTAAATAAAACTACCCAGCAGGTTGGGCAAACATTTATCCCAACTGTTGGGTTAAAACAACCCATTCGCTGGGTTTGTCCATTTTCAACCCAACTTGGGTTGTTTTTAACCTACCATTTTTTAGAGTATACAATTTAAAAATAACTGTGATCATAACTAAGCACCAAATCAGCATATTAGAATAAACTCTTAAAGGGATAGTTCACCCAAAAAAATGAAAATTATCCCAATGATTTACCCTTAAGCCATCCTACACTCTAAAAAATGCTGGGTTAAAAACAACCCAAGTTGGGTTAAAAATGGACAAACCAGATTGGGTTAAATGTTTTCCCGACATGCTGGACAGTTTTATTTAATCCAACTATTGTTTAAAAATTACTATACGACTGGCTTAAAATGAACCCAAAATAGGCTGGAAATAAAAAAAATTAGACACTTAATTACTAGAGACAACAATTATAATCAAAAGGTGAACATTCATTGATAAGCAATGTATTAAATATTTATTGTTTAATTATTATTCATTAAACTGTTCATTTATTAAACATATTAACAAATGTTAATTTCCAACATATTTTGGGTTAATTTTAAGCAAGTTGAAGCATCCCGGATAGAAACATGAACACACCATTTTAAGGCAATGACAAATCTACAGTATAGCTAAAACAACTAACTTCTTTTCACAGTTGTCTATTCTCACCGGAGCTTACACTATGTCCTAATGTCATACACTGGAACCCCACTCTCTCGAGAATGTGCATATGGCTATTACCGGAAGTCAGCTATTATAGTTCATGAAGTTCTAAATATGTTAATTTTTCTTACAAAAACCCATTGCTGCGCTTCAGAAGGCATTTATTCACCCCCCCATCTTTGCCATCACAGAAACGAAACACATTTTAAAATATATTAAAATTGAAAACAGTTATTTTACATTATACAGAGCCAAACTTGTTACCTGCAGTGTATTTTTTATATTAACATTTGCATTATTTAAAAATGTTTTATTTAAATATGCGTATTATATAGATATTTATATTTCTTAGTTGACTATTTTTTTCAGCATTAACACTGTTAAAGTGTTATAATAACTGTGAAAGTGAATAGCGTGAATAACAACATTGTCGTCTGTAGAGCTGCTTGTATCTGATTTAAACTCATTTCATAATTTGATGAACTTTACACAGTTTTACTGAATCAACACTTAACTGACTTTGGCTGAAAAGTGACACTATTGTCTTTTTTAGAGCTGCTTTTCAGCAGAATTGAATTTTGTTTGCATCATTGATCATTATTTCCCTGTTTATCACTGTAAAGCTGCTTTGAAAATATATAAATAAAGGTGATGACTTAATTTACAAAAATAAAAATAATAAAATGATAAATAAAAAATAAACAAAAATGATATAAAATAATATATTTTATAATTTATTATATAATTTATATAATTTAGATAATACTACACCCGTTTTCCCCTATGTTCACACACAAACTTGACTACTTTGTAGTTAGGAAGTTAATCTTGACTTCAGAACTGGCCATGTTTATCCATTTCATTTTCATTGCAAGCACTTTAGATTTTTACATTGTGTTTTCATTTAATTTGTCTGTGCGTTAGGCCCTGAATGAGCTTTGAATATTTTGGAAGCTTTCAAGTAAAAAGCCGATTTTGCATTTGCCTTTTTCCATTTGTCTCAAACGAAAACACACCTGAAAAATCTAACCCCGGGTGCGAGGGCCCTTTCATCGCTGCTTGCAGCTTTGATTTCATTTGTATCTGTTCTTATATTTATCTATGCTTGTAATTTGTTCATTATTTTCTGTGCATATTCACTCACCTACAAAATCATCCTAATGATTCTAGAATGATTAATTCTTTCCAAATAGAGCTGTTCAAGGTGAATTTTCATTTGTTGAAATTTTTTTTTATATCGCAATATATATCGCAGAAAAACTATGAAAAACTATTGCAATGTCAGTTTTTTTCCAATATTGTGCAGTCCTAGTATAGCATGGAAATGAGTCTTGTCAGGAGCATTTGCGAGAGGACTACACAACAAAAACTTCTCTGCTCTGGGGGAAGAATAAAGATGAAAAAGCTACTCCTTCATTTGCAACATCTTTTGGGTCTCTTGTTCTCTGTATCTCTGCACTTGCTCTCTCTCAGCTTACAAACCAACGCGGGGCAGAACAAACAAACAAACAAGGCAGCTAATAAGCCAAGGAGCCGGTGCTCACTAGAGGTTTGGTATTGTTGCGCGTTCTTTATTCCGTTCTTATCTACTGAACAACAAGCGCAAAAGAGGGACCATGTAAGCATAAAGATTACATCATTGTGCAATTGTTACCCAGGAATGTAAGACGTGACGGGCTCAACCAGCAGTGAAAGTCATTCCCAGTCCCTCTCCAGCTCCTCTAAAACATCTTAAGTGGAAAAGGTTGTAGAAAAAGGAAAGCTAATCTTATTAGTCCACAAAGTTCAACGCTTACCGATGGACCACAGTGCTGGGACAAGGGAGCTTGGCTTGCTCATCCTTTAAACAACCCATTTTTCTCCTCCTACACCTTCCTGCTTTGCCTCACCATTGGTTGATATTTTCCAACAGTATGAACACTTACATGTAGCTGGTTATGGGGTAATGGATCACGAGGATGCCATTGCAGAGAGCCTGTTGATGCCATTGTAATGGCCTGTTTAAAGTTTAGTAATTGAGCAGGTAAATAAGCTTATCCCTTAATCAAAGAGATATTCAGTCTTTCTCAGAGCACAGAGACAGAGATTAATTTTTACATATATAGTGGTGTACAGAGTCATATACATATGCACACATATGCTTTTAAACCAATTTAATTCTATGTATTACACAACATACAGTACATTTTAATTGTATTTTATGAACTTTTTTTTTTTTTAAGAAACTTTAGTTAGTGCAAAAGTTAGTACCCTAATCCTCTCACCTGCACATCAGAGACCCTGAATCAAGCCTAAATCCTACTGTATATAAACTGACTTGAGTTTATGAGAAAAGTATGAGAAGCATGCAAAACATTTGGAGGCAACTTATGTTTGCATGATGCCGAGGTGAAGGGGGAAACCCTAATTCAAGTAAACTAATTCAAATTTCAATCAAGCACGTTAATGACTCAAAGTGTATTTCGGGTGCATGACTTTGAAGTACCATTCACAGCTGACTTTCAACTCCCTGCTTTTGTCAGCAGAGCGTATAATTTATGTTAAATTGATTTGCTTAATGTGCTTAAAATAAGAATTTTTTTCCTTTGGAGAAGGCTGAATTGCGGTATTTTAAACCTGGTTAATCGCTTCTCTTTTTGTGAGAAAGGATTATGGGCCAACACGCAGAATGAAACACCCTTTCTCTTTCCCACAGCTAATTGGGTGTGGGACTCTGTTAGTGCAAGGAATAAGCATTAATATGAGAATTTACATTTATTTTGGGAAACAACTGCCACAAAACTGTGGTTTTAATGCGTTCTATTGTGAGCTTCTTTAATTCAGGGTGTTTAGATAGCTGGCTTTAACATCCTGGTGCATACTTTAAGGCCATAAGCTTTTCATCTATTCATTTCACATAATTGACATTGTGTTACTGACCGACACACTAAAGTACACCTGTATATAATAACATTAAAACAGCCTAATGAGCACATAATCTGTAGGAAAAATATTAGATATCTTTAATATCTAGTGAGATTTAGTGAGATTTATTTATTGAGATTGTTTAGTGAGATTAAATTAAGACTTTTGTTTCAAAAGAGATCTCAACCATGTCTCAAACTGTGCTCAGATTTTCCTGGAAACCAAATCTGAGATTTCAATATGAACTCAAGAAAGAAATGTCACACATTAGAATCATATCTCAATTGTTTCTCCCAAGCAGCAATTAAATTAAATGGAAACCGAATGGAGACTTTTGCTTAAGGGCCAGATTTACTAAACGGGGCAAATTAGCGTGAGAGCGCAATTCCTCAAATGCGCCAATGGGAGTGGCAAGTTTTGCATGTGATCTACTGCTGACGTGTAAATTAAAGAATACAGATGCAGTCAAATCATTTACATAATGACCAACGCAATCTAACAAGAGCAGCGCAAATTAGCGTTGGGTCGCAAATAAGCATCATGTGTGGGTCGACACAGGCGCAACTTGTTACATGTAATCTGACAAACACGTACACATAATAATAATATTGTTTGCCAAGCCATGTTGTGTATATATATACAGTGGGTACGGAAAGTATTCAGACCCCCTTAAATTTTTCACTCTTTGTTATATTGCAGCCATTTGCTAAAATCATTTAAGTTAATTTTTTTTCCTCATTAATGTACACACAGCACCCCATATTGACAGAATTGTTGACATTTTTGCAGATTTATTAAAAAAGAAAAACTGAAATATCACATGGTCCTAAGTATTCAGACCCTTTGCTGTGACACTCATATATTTAACTCAGGTGCTGTCCATTTTTTCTGATCATCCTTGAGATGGTTCTACACCTTCATTTGAGTCCAGCTGTGTTTGATTATACTGATTGGACTTGATTAGGAAAGCCACACACCTGTCTATATAAGACCTTACAGCTCACAGTGCATGTCAGAGCAAATGAGAATCATGAGGTCAAAGGAACTGCCTGAAGAGCTCAGAGACAGAATTGTGGCAAGGCACAGATCTGGCCAAGGTTACAAAAAAATTTCTGCTGCACTTAAGGTTCCTAAGAGCACAGTGGCCTCCATAATCCTTAAATGGAATACGTTTGGGACGACCAGAACCCTTCCTAGAGCTGGCCGTCCGGCCAAACTGAGCTATCGGGGGAGAAGAGCCTTGGTGAGAGAGGTAAAGAAGAACCCAAAGATCACTGTGGCTGAGCTCCAGAGATGCAGTCGGGAGATGGGAGAAAGTTGTAGAAAGTCAACCATCACTGCAGCCCTCTACCAGTCGGGGCTTTATGGCAGAGTGGCCCGACGGAAGCCTCTCCTCAGTGCAAGACACATGAAAGCCCGCATGGTGGCCTTAATTCTAAGTGGTATATGTGGAGAAAACCTGGCACTGCTCATCACCTGTCCAATACAGTCCCAACAGTGAAGCATGGTGGTGGCAGCATCATGCTGTAGGGGGTGTTTTTCAGCTGCAGGGACAGCACGACTGGTTGCAATCGAGGGAAAGATGAATGCGGCCAAGTACAGGGATATCCTGGACGAAAACCTTCTCCAGAGTGCTTAGGACCTCAGACTGGGCCGAAGGTTTACCTTCCAACAAGACAATGACCCTAAGCGCACAGCTAAAATAACGAAGGAGTGGCTTCACAACAACTCCGTGACTGTTCTTGAATGGCCCAGCCAGAGCCCTGACTTAAACCCAATTGAGCATCTCTGGAGAGACCTAAAAATGGCTGTCCACCAACGTTTACCATCCAACCTGACAGAACTGGAGAGGATCTGCAAGGAGGAATGGCAGAGGATCCCCAAATCCAGGTGTGAAAAACTTGTTGCATCTTTCCCCAAAAGACTCATGGCTGTATTAGATCAAAAGGGTGCTTCTACTAAATACTGAGCAAAGGGTCTGAATACTTAGGACCATGTGACATTTCAGTTTTTCTTTTTTAATAAATCTGCAAAAATGTCAACAATTCTGTGTTTTTCTGTCAATATGGGGTGCTGTGTGTACATTAATGAGGAAAAAAAATGAACTTAAATGATTTTAGCAAATGGCTGCAATATAACAAAGAGTGAAAAATTTAAGGGGGTCTGAATACTTTCCGTACCCACTGTGTATATATATATATATATATATATATATATATATATATATATATATGCAGTAGTCAACATTTGAAGTGAATCAAAACCTTTCATCAAAGTTGTCCTAAAACTTATATATATAGGCCAGCATGGCTTGGCAAATGATATGTTCGGATAATGTCTTCCTCTGGCATTCCAAAGAAGTTAATAGGAGTGGAAAATATTTTCTCCCTTCTTCTTTGCGGTGTCTCCTCCTAGTAGCAACAATTGCAGCCATGTCGCAAAATGGGTTAAGACATGCTTTTTTGGGCTTTAAATAATGCCGCAAATACCAGTAAAATTAATGCGCGCAAACATTAGTAAATCGCGTTACGTGATTCATTTAAATACTCTCCTCCCATAAATTTCGCGTCTGAAAGGGAAACTCCTACAAAGGCATATGCAATAAGGTCAGCCGCAAAAACAACTCAGTCCACACCTTTTCAGCGCTAATTTTGCACTGCGTATCTTTAGTAAATCCTGACAGTAGTTTTTTAACGCCAAAAGAGGGTTTGTGCTGGCGCAAGCTGTTAGTAAACCTGGCCCTTAGTCTCCTGCTTATCAGATTTTTCTCCTCAGGATAAGTTACTAGTAATCTCACACATATTCTAGAAAAGATGTCAACAAAGTATCAATCTATGCTCCAAAAGACTAGCTAATATATCAACTATTGTCTCATTTTTTATTTTACTTTTAAAGAAACATCTGGAACAAAGCTTGTACTTCTCTTGACTTTTCCTGAGCTATGAAAAAGCAATAACATTTTACTCTGGAATCAGTTTTGCACCTACAGTTTATGTTGGATTAGGATAAAATAAAATTATGAAAAAGTGGGAGAAAAGTGTAATTAAGGGGGAGTTGGGTGGAAAAGCATGAAGAACAAGGAATTTGGGAACACCTATGGAATTATATGACACAGGCCAGGTCAGTGGGATTATGAGTGAAAAGTTCCCAGTCTTAATTGGTGCAGATGACTGCCCGGCTGCCCCATAGAACACACAAAAGACACGTCAGCTATGCTTGAATGGACACAAGCTTGCTGTATTTGCTTGTCCACAGGAATGTGTATGTCCTGATCTCCTTTCTCTTTTACCCTTGCTTTTTTGACTCCATGTCAACCGTTTCATCATTTTCCTCTTTCACTCTTTTCCACTTTCTCTTTTCTTGGGATTTGAGGACATTAATTGAGAAGGGAAAAACTGTGCAAGCCATCTCTCTCATTCTCGCTCTCTCCCTCGCTCTCTGTTAATTCAATTTTTTCATTTTTTTTTTCAATTTAAAGTACTTTATTGGCATGATTGTGTTTACATACAATATTGCCAAAGCATTATACACGTGCTCTCTCTCTCTCTCTCTCTGTCTCTCTCTCTCACACACACACACACACACACACACACACACACACACACACACACACACACACATATTAAGTTACCTGTATTTACATAGTGCTTTATACAATACAGATAGTTTCAAAGCAGCTTTACAGTGATAAACAGTAAAATTATTGTTAATCTCATTAACAACTAAAAAAAAGCAAAAAACAAACAAACAAAAAACTCTTGATAACTGCATGGTTGTTGTTGTTGTTGTTTTTGTTGTTTTTTTCCCTTTAAACCAGGATTGTTAACAGATGTTGTGTTGAGCTGTAAGTCAACACACACTCAAGTGGTTGAGGAAAAAAATCCCTAAACAAACAAAGTTAACTGTGTTTATCTGTACCCCCTTCTTCATTCATCATGGTTACACCCCTCATCTGGAGATTCAAGCACATCAAACTTGAATAGCTGAATCCCAGACAGCTACTTCCATATTCATATAGCAACCTTCTCATGTTACTTAGAAAACAATTAGAATGTTTTTTTTTTTATAATTACAGCAGTTTAATTAAGATGGATAGACAGACTAATAATTTTTAAACTTTTGATTTTTTTTTTTTAAATGTTTAAAGGAAATTTGTGATTTTGTATGGTTTCTGTATAGAGTTGGAAATTTGGAAAAACAGTCATTTTCAGTGTATGTACTGATTAATTGATTGTTGTTAATTGTGTGTTATTTGTTAATGAGATTTATTGTTGTTGATTTAAATGTTTTTTTTCTCCGACCACTGACCTCTGACCTTTTCCTAATTTGTTACCCTGCAGGTATCCTGTCTTGATGAGGTACTAAGGAATGCGCAGTTGTCATGGAAACCCAGTCCCAGACCAGTTCTGCAGCAGAGAAGAAGAAGAGAGTGGAGACCATCGTAGCCACCAAGAGCGCCTCCACCCGTGCAGACATCAGTGAGAAGGCCGTGGCCTCCAGCACTACCTCTAATGGTATAGCTTCAACACTTCAACTTCAACCTTCTCTTCTAATTACTTGTCAAGCTCAAACTTCTATTCTCTATTCATTCTGTCTTTTTGAATTGTTCTTTTTGAATACCATGTGCAGGTTTTCTTTTTTTTTTTTTGTTCCCACTTTTTTGTTAAAATACTATTCCAAAAACTGTAATGATTTCTCACAAGTGTAAAAGCTGTGGCTTGTAGCACTATGAATCATTGCTCTGTTTGTTTGAGAATCTCAACTAGCTTGGCACAGCAACAGTTGAACCAATGATGACTTGTTTGAAAACAGTAATTATTTTTGCAGTTCTGTTTGGTGATACTAGCAGCATATAAATTATACACTTCACATTTAAATGTTCTATTTTACCATAGTGCATGATTTGTAAACTAATACATTTTGACTTTTGCATCACATAACCAGCTCCATATTTTTGGCTTTTTATAGCTTGTTCGGTAGCTCACCTGTTACAGCAATGCACTTGTGTTTCAGAGTGCTTGGGTACAAGTCCCGTGAAGTCCAGGGCAAAACAACTCAAAGACTTATGTTAGCAAGTTAAAATTGCATGGTTGCTTCGGTTTTATCTCAAGTTTTCTTTTGTTAACCCTATCAATTAAGTTTAGTGTAGGTGCTGTGTTAATTTCAAACACGATAGAGCATTAACCTTTTAGTACGGTGGCTGAGAGAGCTCAACGTGCTGCAACTGAGTAAAAAACATGCAAACAGAAAAAAACACCAGCAAATAAAGAAAACATCTTCATCAGTTAGACAACACATGTGCTGCAAAAGTTCACAACGCACCCAAATACAGAAAAGCACTGCAAAAGTTCACAACACAACCAAATACAAAAACGCTCTACAAAAGTTCACAACACAGCCAAATACAAAAACACACGGCAAAGGTTCACAACACAACCAAATACAAAATGGTATAGTCTCACTTCCCTTCTCCACACAAAAAGTCACACAAATGGTGTGCGGGTGTGTGTCTTGGTTGATGAGTGGTCTGATTTTTGTACCACTCCACATGAAAGCCTCTGGTAATATGGCAGGAAGTCAAAAAAAAAAAAAAGAATTTCCTTTTTTTGTGGAGGAGGGCATCGTTAATTGCTCTTAGGAGCTCCTTCTCCATCTCTCTCTTTCTCACTGTTAGTCATTCCCAGATGGCCAGCTCTCTTTCATTAATTAGAGGAGGGGTGCTGAGAGTTGGGAATGAACAGAGATGGGGGATAGAGCTTTACTGTTGTGGAAAAAGCATGGATGTAATTTGGCTTACTGATTGTGGATTTTTCTCTGTAATGCAAGGGTAATTACTTCTCTGAACAACATAAGGTTTGTCTTGGAAAGTTTGCTGCAGCGATCATCTGGCTGGGGTTCAGTCCCACACTCAGGGGAGAGACCCGGGGGATCACTTTTAAATGAATACCATCACCCTTGACACTCCATGGGACTCAAGTTTTATGTTGCACAAAAACGATGAAAAAGATGAAATAGTAGGCCATGACAAGTATTTCGTCCAGAGTGTTTTATGTTTCTGATATGCAAAAGAATTTCTGATTCAGCATCAGTGTGACACTTCAGATACCTTCAGAGACAATCTTGATAAGGAGTGCTTTATGACGTGTTTGCATGATTACAGAGCCAATTGTTTGTGGAACTTGTCCTGTGATGGAAAATCTAGCTAAATTAACATTCTGACGGTAGGCCCGTTTTTCAACGTTTTTTCATAAGCTCTGATTCTAGTAACCAGTCCTGACCGCAAGCTCTCAACAGACCGTAATGAGCCATCCATCAAAACAGACCCTAGACCTGCTTCCTGAAGGTCCTTACCTCAGCCATGAGATAGCTTACACATTCCTGGTGTGGTTATAATTACCCTGCATTCTTCTGGTCTCCCAATACTCATAACCTCTTATCTGATGTAACCTAAATCCCCGTCAACTTTAACCTGTGTCGCCCTCTCAAGACTAACAAAAGGCAATTGTCAGCAGCCCAACAGTGGCAGTGGCCGATTGTCCCCCTTTTTTGACAGACCCAGGATTGGCCAGTGGAGGTGCATCATTAACCTTTTACCTCTAGATAAACACTGAAACTGATCCTAGATCAGTCCAGGCACGTCTGGAGGATGTGCAGAAGGGGAAACCCCAAATAATTCAGTGAAAATGTGGAGTTGAAGTTTAGAAAAAGGGTGAAATACAAGCTTGCTAAGATGGATGATTTTGAGATAGAGTAGATTGTAGGGAGTAAAGAAATGTTTGAACAGATGTTTGAACAGGTGTCTGATCAGATCACTGTAGTATATTAAATAAATGAAATGAAGAAAAACTGTAGTTAAGAACATTTTTAGGTATGTGATTTAATTTAAAAATGTAATTAATTAATCATACCATTTTTTGTGACAAATCATGTTAGTTGTGATTAATGACAAATTTATAAATCATAAATATATTTACACATTGAATACATCAAATTAATGCAGAATCAACATAAAGAAAATATAATACTATTCATTCATTCATTCATTCATTCATAAATAATCATTATACTATGCAAAATTTATTTGCTTAATGGCAAAATTAGATTATTCCCATAAATGCATTTGTAGCTCTAAAATAGCCACAGTTATCCAAATACAAGGTGGAATCAAACCTATAACCTTGCTGTTGAAAGCACTATGCTTTACCTATTGAGCTACAAGAGTATATAATACCTAAAAATGCATGAACATTTCTCTTTTTCCATTTCCTTCTCATTTACCCTAATACTTTTCTTCTTTTCCTATTTCTCTCACCACATGGCATAAAAGTTTGTGAAAAAGTTTAGCCGCAGTGTGTAATTGTGCAGGGTTGGTGGGGAGCATTCCCACATGGTTAGATAAAGACTGGCGCAGGCCTGCAAAGCATTCATCTGTGGACCGGCTCCCCTGGCCTGACAGCTCAAAGGAACCGACTGTGCCACCACAATGGCCTGATTGGTCCTCTTTGGAAGGGGTGAAGGGAAGGGGGCTTCCCTCCTCCTCAACTCACATCATTTGCTAGGCAGGTGGACCACAAAGTCCTCTGATTCTATTGTTGCTGCCTGGACCGTGAGAGGGAGAGTGAGAAAGAGAAAAAGAAAGAGAGAGAGATGTCCGTGTGCTTCAACTGAATAAACTCACTCGTCATGGGATAATTTGTTAATTAAAAATGAGAAAGGGGCAAAAAGGCACCTGCCATTCAGAGCAAGAGAGAGAGAGATAGGGAAATAGTTTTGGGATTGTTGGTTTATTATACTTTTTCATGGATGCCAGAGTGATGAAATGAACGAACATGAAGGAAGTAAGGACAAACAGAGGGAAAAAGGAGGGAAGACTTTGGAAGGTTGTCAGGCAGATAGTTTGAACCCGCATTTTCACTGACTTTTCACTGTAAACCGTGTTGGGGAAGCCTCTTTGAAACTTGTCAAGCTAGAGGCTACTAATAATTTATAGTTAAACTATAGTTTAAATTTGATAAAAAAAAAAGAAGTTTGCACTTGAAGGTACTTTAATAAGTATTTCATAAAATTATTAAAATAATAAATAATATTTTATATATCGCTATAAAAGGATTTAAAATGCTACAGAGGGGTCTGTGCAAGGACTGAATGAATCTGTGAATTATTTTAGGGGTTAAGGAATTTTATGGGCCATTACAGTGATTTTCCTAGACCAGAACAGACTTTTTCAGTTTTTTTTTTTTAACTGGGAACTGGCTCTGGGACCTTGGTGAAAAGCAAGGTGCAAAGTTTAACTTTATAAACAGGAAAATAATATATATATATATATATATATATATAATTTATTTCTTTTTGCTTTAGTGTAGCTATATAGTCTTTTAAGACAACAAATTAGGTTCAGGCATATTTTGAGACTGCCGATAAGCCTTTATAGCACAGGAAAAAAGACAAGCTGATGAAAGGAGAGCCTGAGCGAACAGAAAGAGAGAGGCAGAGGTGACGTCCCTCTTTTTAGGCAGCTATTTAAATGATCAGCAGCAAATAGAGGCGAATGTCATCTGACAGAAATAAAGTTCCTGTTAGCAGCGCGGCCGGAAAGTAATTTACAGATAGTCTGTCCCGGCCCATCTTTGTGGTGTGCAGATAAGGGTTCATTTCAGCAGGCGGATAGCAGCCACTCTCCTTCGCTCGGGCCTATTCTGCGACACCTGTGATAACAGCTTGTGGAGCTTAATTGAAAATGGGGGCTCAAAATGGATTTTCTCCTTTCCTCTTCCTGTCTTTCTCCCTCTAAGAGCCGTTCATCCTGACGCTCCTTTCATTTTTCTGTCCCGTCCGACCTGCCCCCCCTTCTCCGTTTGGTGCTGGGCTGTTACACTAACAGGGAATTATTGAATGGACATGTGGATGTGTACGTATGGGGGGTAATTCTAGTATTCCCTAGAGGAAGGGTTTGGTAAATGTTCTCCAGGATCATTTCTCACTTTGGTGTCAGCGTGGTGACAGCTGTATGATTCGTCTTATTAATGAAATCATTGATCACTTGATGGGACTCATAATCAACTGTTTCGACACTCTGTCCTGCTGTTCTCCACCTCCTTCATGTGCCCACCACATCAGCGCAAACATTTGTATGCTGTTCCTTGTTTATCTCAGCATTTTTGTAGTACATATAAAGCAGTGATAATAGGACAAGGCTTGCTCAGGCTTCCTGTAACAGTGATTAGCTTATATTTTGTTTGTTTAGAGATTTATGTAGTTTTGTTTTTTGTTGAATGTGCATAGTGGGAGGTTTTAACAGAACAAAATAACTTTTTGTTATAATGTTATAATAACAATTTTTGTTTCCTGTTTACTGAAGAAAAGTGAATGGTGCTTGCCCGTGCAAAACCTACCCCAATGATGCTATGGTGTTGTGGGTGGTTGCCAGGGTGTTGTTATGCGTCTGTAAAGATGTTCTGAGTGGTTCTTACTGTTTAGATGCTATTGCCAGGGTGTTTTGGTGGCTGCTAGGGCATTGGTTATTGGTTGCAAGGATATAGGTGTTAAATATGCTTGCTAGGATGTTTTGAGTGGTTGTTGGGGTGTTGCTATGCAGTTGTGAATAGGTTCTAAGTGGTTGTTAGTGCTTAGATGTGGTTGCCAGGGTGTTTTTGTTGGTTGCTAAGGTGTTGGTTAGTGGTTTCTAGGATATCTAGGATATAGGATATATAGGTTTTCAAGATGCTCTTTAGGGTTTTGTGGGTGGTTGCCAGGGTGTTGCTTTGTTGTTGTAAATGAGTTCTGCGTGGTTATTAGCATGCAGTTGCAGTTTTGGATGTTTTGGGGTGTTGTGAGTGGTGTTGCTATAAAATTGTTAAGGTGAAAGGTGTTCTGGGGCTGTATTCGCAAAACATTTTATCTTACCACTAAGAGTTGTCCTAAATAGCAGTAAAAGTTCTTAGCTAAGAGTTTTCTCTTAAAACCTATTCACAAAGCTGCTGAGACCAACTTTTACTAAGGAATAGAGAGAAGTCTTAAGCTAAGAGTAAGGGCGGGGTTGACCTCGTTGCTATGGATGATGTCAACATGCTTACTAACTATGCCCACAGTGATTGGCTGATAGGGGAGGAGTCTTTGTCAGCAACTTAATCATAGAAATATTGTAGAATAGAGGTATCATAAAGGTTTTAAAATACAAATGTTGCCTTATTCAAATAAAGATTTTTTTAATAAAAATGTTGTCATAATCAAATAAAGGTTTTAAAATGTAGGTTAAGTGTCACTAATTAAACTAGTATATGTTCAGCCTCTTACATCTGCATCTCAATAGACTGCAGAATTCAAGTGACAAATTATGTTTTATAAACAAAGTTTGGGAGCGGTCTATCTAATCAGTTCAAGAGGAGGCATATATATATATATATATATATATATATACAGACAAGAGACGACTCACCTATAGTTACCTCGACTGTTTTCTGCACTCTCGGTGGGGATACGGGGAGAACTGGAGTCCTCGATCCCCTTGGACATCACACCAAATACGCTTATTATATATTTTTTATTTGATCTTTTGTAAGTGTGAACTCGTGAAAACAACTGCCACAGGTAATCAGATATTATTTATTTATTTATTAAAGATTTATTTTTTGCGTCTTATTGTAGATTCAAAACTATAAATCAAAATATGTATTGCATTTATGAAGAAAAGGTTCAGCACCCAAGGCTCTATCACTATTGCCTCATGGTGTACAGTGTCTTTAGGTGGATTAGGATTGTTTGTGATTTGGTTTTAGTGACTTAAGTGTCCTCTTGACTACTCCTAACATTTCACAGATTTAGGAGCTAGTTTTAAGCGCTAAAATGCTTTGTGAAATAATCTTAGAAAATTTAAGAAAATTTAAGAGTCCTAAAATTAGGACTGACACGCCCATTATTTTTAAGAGTTTTTCCTAAATCGGCAAGTTAGGAGCTACTTTTAGCCTTAAGATATGTTGTGAATACGGCCCCTGGATCTCAGGGTGGCCACTAGGGTGTTGTGGGTGGTTGCTAGGCAGTTGCTTACTGACTAGGGATGACAATGATTAATCGACGATAAAATAATTGTCCATAATAATTTAATCGATAAACCTTATTGATGGTCGATTAAGCAAGGTCATAATTAGAGTTAAGGGTGCTCCAATAAGGATTTTTGAAGCAGATCACTGATTACTGATCACTTGAAGCAGTACTGGCCAATAAGATCACCGATACCGATCATTGAAATAATGCTATTCTTAACAACAATGTATTTTAAGTATAAAAAAAAAAAAATTAGGAGATGAGAAAGTATTGACAACTCCATTTATTGACAAGCAACATGTGCAACATATTCCATTCCCTCTTTTAGAGGTGATTAAGGAACAACTTAGAGCTTAACAAATATAGCATTCCTGTGAAATGATAAATATAAAAGTATTTGAAATAATATTAATTGAAATGAAATAATAAAAATAAAAAACTGAACAGTCTTTTTTCAACAGAAAATAAATGTAAAATAACACTGCTTAGTCTTCATTGTATAAATTACCTTATTTCTCAACTTTTTCCTCCTTCTTTGCAATTATACTCTCTCTCTCTCTCTCTCTCTCTCTCTCTCACTCTCACACACACACACACACACACACACACACACACACACACACACACACACACACACACACACACACACACACACACACACTTCTAAAACTTTTATCCTTTTAGCCGCCCTCTCTTCCACGCCTGCTCTCCTCATCTTCTCTGGTATTCTGGCCCGGTTCATAGAGAATGTGGCAGAAATTCTTTTCAATTCATTGTTGGGGTCACAGCGGGTTGGGGGTTGGTGGATGCCTGTGTCTCTTCAGTGCTCCTCACTGGCCTCGAGTCTACCAGTCTCCTTCTGGCTGCTGCTCTGGAGTTAATTTCCTGAAGCAGCAGGGAGATGGCCAGGCAGCTGGCAGAGGGTGACGTCTTTCTGGGGCCTCAGGACAGGGATTAGCTTGGGCCCTGCTGGTACAGAGGTGGAGAGGCCTTCAGCAGCCCTGCCCTACACACACAAACATGTACACACACAAACACTCCTGGATTAGGTATAGCTCCAGTAGCTGTAAACTCAGCTCCTTCGAATGTTCTGATTGTTGTCATAGAGAGTAGCATTTATGAGAGCTTGCTCGGCCAGATGTTTTTCATAAACCCACTGATGAGTTGCAGGGTTTCAGGATATGTGTCTGGAATATCTAGTTAGGCATCCTGGGAAGAAGGGATAGTTACCCAGAAATGTAAATTCATGTGGTTCCAAACCAGTGGTTTATTTCTTCTGTGGAACACCAACGGACATGTTTAGCAGAATGTCCAATATACAGTTTTGTAATGAAATGGGAAAGGGGAATGTGGAAACCTGTGGTCACTGTTCACTTTTAAATGTACGGAAAAAAGCACCTTAAAGAAATAGTTCACCCAAAAATGAAAATTATCCCATAATTTACTCACCCTCAAGCCATCCTAGGTGCATGTGACTTTCTTCTTTCAGCCGAATACAATCAGAGTTATATTAAATAATATCCTGGCACTTGCCATGCTTTGTAATGACATTGAATAGTGCCTGAGTTTCTGAAACTCCAAAAAGCGCATCCATCCATCCATCCATCCATCACAAAAGTAATCCAAACAACTCCAGTGGGTTAATAAATGCCTTCTGAAGTGAAGCAATAGGTTTTTGTAAGAAAAATATCCATATTTAAAACTTTATGAACTATAATCACTGACTTTTTGTGCATTCACGAGAGAGTCAAGTTCCAGCAGAAGTGTGACCTCTGACCCGACGTATGATGTAGGACGTATAATGTAGGCATAGCGTAAACTTGGTGTTAATAGACACTTCTTGCAAAAACCACAAAGATTTGGTGAAAAAATGGTCAATAGTGTAGTGATTCATAAAGCACTGCTCACACAGAAGCCACTTTAAAACCAAGCTGCTTTCTGTTGGTCAACATGGTGAATTTACATGACCAACTTAAAGGGTTAGGTTCACCCAAATGAAATTTCTGTCATTAAGTACTCACCCTCATGTTGCTTCAAAACCGCAAGACCTTCGTTCATCTTCAGAACATAAATTAAGATATTTTTGATGAAATCCAAGAGGTTTTTTATCCCCCATAGAAAGCAATGAAATTACCACATTCAACTTCCAGAGAAGTAGTAAAAGCCTTGTTAAAATAGTCAACGTGACTACAGTAGTTCAACCTTAATGTGATTTTATTAAGCGACAAGAATACTTTTTGTGCACAAAAACATAACAAAAATAATGACTTTATTTAACAATTTTTCCTCTTCCCTGTCAGTTTCCTATGCAGCTGGCTCAGTGAACACAGTGCAGATCTTCCGTGTTCTGTCAGAACACCGACTTTGTATTGACTGAACAAATTGTATCCTATGCGTGGGGCGTAGTTAGGCCTCCTCTCATGTTAGAGAGTCGTCATGATGAGGCCTCTGCTCCTAGAGCTCGGCCATATACTGCGAGCATCGTCAGGCATCCTCTCGCTACAGAGAGTTATCCTCATTGAGGCCTCCGATCGCCAGAGCTCTGCTAGGACAGCATCTGTGTGTTGTAGGCTCTCTTTGAGCCTCCTTACATGGTATCCTATGTGTGGGGCGTAGTTAGGCCTCCTCTTACTTTAGAGAGTCGTCATGCTGAGGCCTCCACTCCTAGAGCTTGGCCATCTACTGCGAGAGTCATTAGGCCTCCTCTCGTTTCAGAGAGTTATTTTATTGAGGCCTCCGCTCGCTAGAGCTCTGCTAGGCGTTGCGCCTACAACCTGTTGCAGGTTGTAGGCTCTCTGTGAGCCTCCCTACACGGTTTCCTATGTGTGGGGTGTAGTTAGGCCACCTCTCGGTTTAGAGTTGTGATGTTGAGGCCTCGGCTAGGCGGTAGGGTAGCATGCTAAGTTGTTAGGCTCCCTGGGAGCCTCCTTGGCTACTGACCTTAGCGTGGGGTTTTGCTAGGCTAACTCTCATTTTTGAGAGTGTTGTATTTTGGCCTCCACTCTGCAGAGCTTCGTGGGCTAGTTACTTCTGAGTGTTAGGCTCTCTGTTAGCCTCCTTGGACACTGGTTTGAATAAGAACGTAGTTAGGTTCCTGTTGAGGCCTCTATTCTTGAAAAGCTCCAGTCTATGACATCGCTGGTGCAGGGGTGAGGACTACATGAGTCTTTGACTTAGCTCAGCCAATAAGGCACTCATCCCTTCAGCATGGCGGCGTGGGTATATTGTTCCCCGTAGCACCCTCTAGGGGACGCAGTGCGAGCTCCCATTCAAAAGGGAACGTCTCAGGTTATGCATGTAACCATTGTTCCCTGAGAAGGGGAATGAGATGCTGCATCCCTTTGCCATGCTTCAGGTATTCCTGCACATCTCCCTCAGACAGAAATGGATGGCGTATTTCATAGGTGTCCTTTTATACTCTCTGCCGCACCCTGCTGTGACGTCACGGGCTGCCGCCTACCAATGTCAAGTTCATTGTTTAGAATCATGCTTCATAGACTGGTCTGCCGAAGGCATTCCCCATAGCGCCCTCTAGGGGACGCAGTGTCTCGTTCCCCTTCTCAGGGAACCATGGTTACATGCGTAACCTGAGACGATTTTGACTTTATCCACAAGTCATTATTTTTGTTTTGTTTATGCAGAGTGAATTTATTATACTCTTGGATCCCTCCCACTCTGTCCATCTCTGTCTTTGGCTTTCTTTATGTCATTCCACTCTTCAGATTTTCTCCTCAAACACTATTTGGTCTAATTGTTTTTTGTATTCCACTGTCCATTTATGTAGGATCAAAAAAACCTATTTTATTGTTGATAAATAGGTTTATAGTGCATTTCAGTGTATTTTCCATTGAGTTCAGTGTGCAAACATGCACCTCACTCAACAGTTTTTGCTGTTGTGGCTTTGTCCATCACTTCTCATCTTGCTGTAGCATCCCTCACAGCGAGCCTGTATCAAAGAGCTGTGAAGTATGACATTGATGTTCAATGATTGATTAGAAAGAGAGGTTGATTCCCACCCCCTGCCCTCCCCATCTCTGCAGTAAATGAATCAGGTAATGTGTGTGTGTGAGCCGCAGTCATTATTGACAGTTAGAGAAGTGAGTTGATATGGTGAGCTGTATCCTTGTCAGTCAGAAGCTCTTGTCTCTTATCTGAAGGAGGGAGTGTCAGGCCATCCATGTGTTGTCTTCATTGGATAAGAGCTTGGCCCTCGTAATTGCAGGCCCTGGTACGCCAACACTCACTTAGCTAACTCAGCATCTTAAAAGAAATCGATTTAGCTAAGAAGTGAGAATGAACCTAGCTGTGTAGAGGGAACAGACTTTTGAAAGAAACATCTTTTTACCAGGCAGTCAGACTATCTGTGATTACATTGTAAGGACGTACAGTTTGAACCAGGGCAAGCCCTGCTTGTGCACCAATCAATGCCACAGTTGCCAACTTTTACAAGACAATTCTGTGCAAAGGCATTGAAGGTCACTGTGTTACTCTTATCAATTGTTTATTCTCAATTTCTCTAACCCAACTGTTTTCAGAGTAGATGCCATATGTAGTCTGACACAAAAGTGATTGATAAGCTCAATATGTGAGAAATAATAGATTGTGGGCTTTCAGTATTTTAATCTTCACTTGTGGTATTCATGTGGCCATGATGGTCTTAAAATGCTGTGTAATTTGTGCTATTTATTATGTAATCAAATCTGAAAAACTACTTCATAGATAGTAGGGGTGTAACGGTACACAAACATGATGGTTTCGGGTACGTACCTCGGTATTGAAGTCACGGTTCGGTACAGCAGGGGGGAGAAAACTAAACATAAAATTGCTTATTTTTCTTATTTTTTATTAAACAGTGGTTTATTGAACAAATTGTGTCTCTCTCTTTAAATAAATTAAATTATAATTAACATGTATGTCTGTGTGTGTTTAGTCTAGCTATGTGTTCATGATTTAGTTAAATAAAACTTCTTTTATTACAAAAACTTGCCAGTTGATTCTGATCTACTTATAAACCAATGTCAATGATAACGATTACAATCACAGCTACATGCTAAGAAAGAGTTATTTTTCTGTGGCCACGGAAAATATCCTTTCTGAAGAGTTGATAGACGATCAGTACTGAGTGTTCGCTTTGTGTAAACAAACAAACCGCCTGTAGCCAAAAGCTAGCTCTTTAGCAGCCCTACAGGTATACAAGTTAAAGCCCTTTACATCAACCGTTAGCTGTTAGCATTCAACTAACACTTAGATACGGTGTGTGTTAACCCTTCCTCTCTCTCTGCCTCTCCTCACTTGGTTTCACACTCTGTTTGAGCTCTCACATACTTTTCTGTCACAGTTAGGTTGGTCCTTCCCCATATACTTTGTTTTTTTGTTATTTTATTTTGACTTTACTCCCACTCTATTTTTATTTTATTTTATTTATTTACTTTGGTTTTAGCCTAAAAATCCCTATTTGGCTAAGTTGAATGTAATTAAATTTAAAATTGAATTAAATCAATTTGTTTATTTTACACCTTCCCTTTTAGTTTTTCAGATCTATAAGGACATTCTACTTTTACCTTATTTTAGTTAGTTTACCATCACCATCTACTCTCTCTGTATAGGAATACAGTAGTTCTAGCAACTGTTGTTTCTTAATGAGGATACAGGTTATTAGTAGCCTAATTCCTGTTTCTTTTCTACTCCTCCTCACTCATCAGTGCCAGGCTTAGTCCATGTACGGTTTCTGTTCAAACGCACTGTAGGCCCCCAGAGAGAATTCATTGACGAATTTGCTTAAATGACTGAACATGCATTTTCCCAGTACATTTTGTGTATTATTACTGTGTGTATATTGTTCTTTTGTATATTGTATAGTGTTATGCATGTCTGATAATAGAACTACTAGATAATGTAGCCCATCTAGGTGGTGTTTCATAACAAAATACTCGTTGTTTAATAACTCACACTTTCTTAAAAGTAAAAGTAAAATAATAGAACAAGGAATGTTTTGTAGGCCTGTTTAACTGTAAGCTTAAAGCTAGTATATATTTTAGCAGATTTACTTGGCGTTTAAACATGACAGTTTTGGGTACGTTCCTCGGTATTGAAGTCACAGTTCGGTACAGCAGGGGGGAGAAAACTAAACATAAAATTGCTTATTTTTCTTATTTTTTTTTATTAAACAGTGGTTTATTGAACAAATTGTGTCTCTCTCTTTAAATAAATTCAATTATAATTAACATGTATGTCTGTGTGTGTTTAGTCTATGTGTTCATGATTTAGTTAAATAAAACTTTGTGCACGTTCTTGCGAGTTAATTCTGATCTTCTTATAAACCAATGTCAATGATAATGATTATGATAACAGCTACATGCTAAGAAAGAGTTATTTTTCTGTGGCCATGGAAAATATCCTTTCTGAAGAGTTGATAGACAATCAATGCTGAGTGTTTGCAGGCCGAACAGATTAATTGATTGTAATATTAATTCAGCTACATTAAGTTAATTCAATTAACTGATTCAAATATTTATAATTAATTAATTATTTTGAGCTAATTTGCTACAGTAGTGTTTATTTTTTTTCACATTTTTCCCTTGAATAGGACAGTTGAGTTACAGACAGAAAGTGATAGGAGAGGAGAGAGAGGAATGGGTTGGGAAAGCACCCCAAACCGGGAACTCTTCGGCATGCTCGAAGATATATACTGTAGCGTAACCCAAAAGACTATGGCTCTGTCATTATTTAAAATTTTGTGAATTAGATGTTCACTATACATGCAAATGTGTAATCTCTTACGAAAGAAACTGATGATGATGAAATGTGACAGATTTCCAAATTACTGTGTGTTTCAAAACTGAATTATATACACACAGCGTGTGCTGTCTTTCCTGTGAATAATTTGGCAACCTCATGACTTTTTTTCTGTGCTTAAGAGGGGCAGACTGGCCTGTTTTACACCCTTCGCCTCATCAATGGTACCTTTGTGTGGTTCTGGCTTTGCCTCCACTCAGCATGGGTCCAGAGAGAGAATGAGAGATCAGGAAAGAAGTAGAAATAACGAGAGAGAGAGAGAGTATTATACAAACATTGCTTTTCAAGACTCTTTCTGATGTACCACTGTGATTTTGATGTGACAACAGCGACATCATTTCCTGCATGATTTGTGCTATGTCTTTTTTATGGTACAGTGTCACTGGCTATCTCAAAATTTTAACAAATAGAAAGTCAAGTCAAGTCATCTTCATTTATATAGCGCTTTTTACAATACAGATTGTTTCACAGTGATAATAGGAAAATTAATGGACAGAGAATGTTTTGGCTTTAAGGCAGCTCTAGAAAAAAGTTATTTAATAGAAATCTAATAGAAAGAGATGCACAAGACTGCGTAATACAACATCATGGCTTCATCACAGATCAACAGTCGGTACATCGACCGAGAAGCACCTTTTATGACAGAGAGAAGAAAGAGAGATAAAAGCAGTGAGAGAGCCTCATTGGGAGCAGGTTTAGGAGAGTTTAATGCCTTGTCTTTGGAGATATAAGGATTGATTCAGGGATGTCAGTAATGTTCAGGAGTGTATTTCATTACATTAACAGGATGGAGAGGGACTTGAACTAATGATCTGGGTTGAATAGCTGAGCATGATGAGGCTGACTGAGAGAACATCTGGTCATTCTTGTAGTTCTGTAAAGCGTGTGTGAGTTAGCAATAGTAACCAAAGGGGCTTTGCAAAGGGTCAAATGTAGTCCAACCTAGTCAAAACAGGATAATGCCTAATCTCAAACACAAATCTCCATATGCTTCTAGGGACGGGAATCATAAACAATTTAATGATTAATTTATGGTTCAGATGTGTCTAAATTCATCTACTTTCTAAAAGCATGTCATCTACTTCTGAACAATTCATGCATGCATACGTTTCATTTTTTAAAAATTGGTTTTAAATCATACATTTATTTACATAAATTCAATAATTAAATTTTATTAAATTTAAATTAAAACTTTTAAGCATTACATATTACAAAAATGTTTGTGAATTGCAATTTCATTGCCTATAATAAAATAAAAAGTTTTTAAGTCTTGCAAAAGAAAGCTCTTGCTCAGGAATCTGTCTCCACTGTCAATGCTGTCATGTTTTTGATTCGCTAAAAATAACTGGCTCATAATTTGTTCTGTAATTGGACTACACTGGTCGTGCTGTCTGTTCTTTTGTTTCCTTTTTTATGTCAGATAAGACCGATGTCCCTTCTAATCTGGCCGGCTTTTTTGTGTGTATTTTTAGGCACGAACCTGCCTGTCTCGCTTAGTGTCTCATAGTCTAATAAAAAGATCAAAATTACATTTCCTATCTGCTCAGAATCTTTTAAGTGTGTCTAAGTTATAAGAAAATGGTGGATGCCCAAAAGCGCATTTCAAATGGATTATGACACACATGATTACGGCAGTTAAAAAGTTCAGAACAGTGACTAATATATCACAATAATCTTTAGCAGGTGTGATCGTCTTTGACTGGAATTAACTCAGAAATTAAAAATGCAGGGATTTTGTGTTAAGGACAAATTACCTTCACTGAAGAACTTTACATGTGTGAGATGACTTTATGAGTCACATATGGAGCTAGTTGAACAGGTCAACAGCAATTGGTGTTATGCTCTGCTTTTTTCTTTGCAAAGGAGAAATTCTCATGTTATTTAATGGTTTCAGATTTGCAGTTTGGAATCCTGATTGTCATACTATTTTTACGAGGTTTGGCTTGTAGGTTGGAATTCTGATTGTCACGGTGGCTTGTGAAAAGGGCTGAAAAATGTCTGAAAGAGGCAGCTGAGAAACTGTAAGCATCAACAGCTGCACCTTCAAAGGGCTGCAGTGTGTTACAGTTTCACCCAAAGCGGTCTCCTTTCACGCTGAAGCTCAAACATTCATCAGAGCAGCACAAAATGCTCAAATACCTTTGCTATCCATCCACAATTTCCTTTCTCTCCTCTTTGTCTCTCATTGCTTGGTCCATCATAGAATTTGTCTTTCTTTACTTGCATTTGCTTGTTTAAATTATTCTGGTTTTAGACTTTACAAAGGCACCCAAAGGTTGCCATCCAACAGAATACATCAGAAATTCCTGATTTTTTTTGTCATCTGAACCCCTTTGATGTAAGATATACTATACTTACAAGACCCCCTGAGAGTTCATATTTCAATAATTTAACAACACGTTTTTAGTAAGTTTTATTTTGATTTGTTTTTGTTTTAAAATTATGTATTTTAATTGTACATTTTTATGATCATTAGATTTTTATTATTACAATTATTATTATTATTATTTTCATTAAAAGTAGTTGGTTAAAGAAATATATAATATATTGAATAATGAATACTTGAATGAAAATTTTTCATTTAAATTTAGGATAAACTAGAGCAAACAAGACTAAACTGTTAACTCATCACTGTTTATGTGGCTGTTTACCAGTTGGCCTGTAAGGCCTGAAAAATCTCAGCCGCACAGTCGCTAACATAGGGGACGCTGCTCCACTTTATGCAGCGGCATTTCGCCGTCATTGATAAAGTGCTTAGCAGCGAGCAAATTAATGAATTTGGCCTGACTGAGCGCAGCTTTCTCATCAGGGCGGGGGATGGAAAGAGTGAGGAGTGGGGGTAGATGGAGGGGTAATCCCGTTCCGGCTAAACGGCTGATCCTTCTCATTCCTCAGATATCAAATGTCAGAAGTTAAATTAGCCTGCTAGCCCCTGATAGGAGTTAACATGCTTTTAAATGTGAGGGGAGGGGAAGGGGGCCAGAGAATTCCAGCCCCTTTGGGATGGCAAGCAGGTGCCTTTGAACTGTCTAATTATCCTGCTCCCGTTAACTGTCTTAATAAAGCCTACACCGACCCAGTCTTGCTAGCTTGAACATCTTTACCCACAATCCAGTGATGCAGAGCAAAACAGAGGAATTACAGCTACAGACATAACACAGTATCTATAAATTGTTTGTCGATGTTCCAAGGTCAAGCTTTACTGCATATATAACAAGAAGTCTGCTGTTCAGAATAAACATTAAGATATTTTCTTGACCTTTTACTGTTTTAAAAGCCTTGTGAAAAGGATGTGGTCTGGGCTGAGTGTAAATTTTGGCTAGCTGATTTGTGGTGAGTTGTCCATCTGAGAGCCTCAGGCTTGGCCCTGATCTGTGTGCTGAGTGAGTGGAGGGATATGCTAATGGTCAAGCGCAGCGGAAAGCTGGCATACGCACGGGCCATTCGTCTCAGTCCACCCAAAGCAGACCAGCGTCTCAGCCAGCAGTGCCGATCCCTCCAAAACCATACATTGCTTCAGCATTTAGTTTCTCATCAGCAAGCAAAAGAACTCAAAGATCATGTTTTGATCCAATGGTTCTTGGTAAATGCTACAAGGCTACTGTCTTAAAATCCAATGCCACATTCATTTTCAAAATGTTTTACAGAGTTTTTGTCTGCTAGAATGTTGAAAAAAATGGTTTATTTTTAAATTTTGTTTATTTTTTAATTTTATTAATTTCAATTTTAAGACAAGATTTTTCACATTTGGAATATAACAAAATGTAAATGTGGTGATTTTCAAAGATCTTCAGCCATGTAGATCAATAGTATCATGAAGCCAAAAGTATCATGACTTGATACTTTTAACATACTAGTTCTCATGCACTGCTCAGGAAAAATGGAGCCATTTCCTGCTTTTAACACCTTACCTGGGTTTGGTCTATACCTACTAGCACCAATCACACTCCATTATGTCCTCTGATCAAGGCCTCGGAATGGCTGGTCAAATGCTTTAGCAAAGTTTGATGTGAGTATGGGCACTGCATCAGCGGCTGCAGAGAAAAGGCAAACTCTGAATAGCCCAAATGCACCATTGTCCCCCCTCTGATAGCACTACCCATTCCGCAGCCGGCACACGCTTTCTCCAGCACAATCATGTGCTCTTGAATGTGTCTGAGTATCAAGACTGACCTCTCAGAATGCTGGTGCTACACCCAGAAGGCTGGGGGAGGAAAGAGACGAGGTTCCCGGGGAGCTTTCAAGCTTCTCTGTGACTCTGATTTGAGGTGAACATGGAGAGAGGGAAGAGGCCTTGACTTGTCTTTGATACCTTGCATTCAAGCTTCCCACCACTGCTGGGAAGGGAATCGGGGACGTCCAGCATTCCCTTGGTCTCTGTAGAGGCCTAGCGGCAGAATGCTCTATATGGGATGCGGTGCATATGTGTACAACCAAATTGAGATGTGTGGAAGCTGTCGAATTTGCAAAGATGCTTATCAGGAGCTGACAGACAAATGACATCATTTACTCTCAATGCTGTGTTTCAGCCCTGAATCACTTTGGGAAATACAAAATATGAAGCATTTTGCATCACTGAATCTTAAAATGAAATCTTGTGTTTAGATCCCTGATGCTATTATCATTTCCGTTTCTATTTTTACTCTCATAACCTGAATTGTGTGACTCAAGATAAAACATTCTGTGATTTTCATTTGAAGATATAATCTGATTTTTCCGTTGGCAGTGCTTAGGCTTTATTTAGAAAGGGTGTAGCCATTCTAGAGCCATCTACAATTTGCAGTGTGCTTTTAAATCTGTTTATATTTCCTCTTTGCACCAGCTTTTGGTTTTTCCAGAGCTGTTTTGAAATTTAAATTATAATCATTAGCCTGTAAGTATTATAAGTATTATGGTCATTTGTAGTCCTAATAACCATTCATTGATAGTTTTACAAAGTAAAGATATTTTTATGCATAATAGCAATTTAGATTTTTCTTACTTTCTTATAAAGTGGGTTAAGAGAATGTATTTTAACATAGAAAAAAGAAATCTTACAAACTTCACCTTTAATATTTATATACTTTACTGTTTAGAAGTCTGGGGTCAGTAAAGTTTTTTTTAACAATCTCTTATGTTTATCAAGGCTACATTTATTTGATAAAAAAAAAATACAGTAAAAACAGTAATAATGTGAAATATTATTACAATTTAAAATAACTGTTTTCTGAGCATTTTTGCTGCTTAATATTTACTGTGATAATAATATATTAAGATAATAATATATTAATATAAACTGCGATACATGTTTTTCTGGATTATTTGATGAATAGAAAGTTCCAATGACAGCATTAATTCAAAATAGATTTTTTTTTTTTTTTTTTTTTTTGTAAAATGATAAATGTCTTTACTGTTACTTTTGATTAATTTAATGCATACTTTCTGAATAAAAGTAAAAGTTCTTTAAAAAAAAAAATTAGTCCCCAAAACGTATTGTTCCCAAAGTTTTGAATGGTAAATAACCCCTCAAAATAGTGTCCTGTGCAGATCTTTTGCTTTGTTCTAAACTGTAATCTACCCACCATTTCTGTATCACAGATTATTGGCTTCCACAATGGGAAGTTGAACCCATCTTTGAGGATGTGTTAGTTTGGCTTTAAACCTCTCCTGGTGGGGGTTAAAGGATAAGTCTTTGAGAACCTTTTGCCTTCTTACTGCATGGGGAGCCAAGGAGGAGGAATATCCCACACACTTATAGTAATCCTGTTGTTCTTCTCTTCCTGTTGAGTTTTGTGAAACTGTCTTTTTCTTGTTCTCCCTCTCACTCTCTCCTTGGGTATTTTCTGATCACAAACATTTCTGTGGTCTTTAGCACAGGTGCCAGGCTGACGAATCAGGTAAGCCTTTTGGAGAGGTGCCGTTATTATGTGCATGCCAAGCATAGGAATATCTGCATCCTCTTTGCATTGTTAATTGCAGCTTCTTCTGCAAGTTGATTTGCAAGATAAAGAAATAAGGAGAGAAAAAGACAGAGGGATTACTTCACAGGAGGAGGAAGCTTTGAAGAAACATTTTGTTGTTGTTGTTGTTGTTTTTACCACAAGCTCCTCCGTTCCTCCACTGTAACTCCCCACACATCAGCTCCACCACCACAAAAAGGTTCCCCAGCTACACCAAACTCAGCTATTGACAACAGACCCTTCAAAACATCTGCAGGTGGATATTCAGTCTTAACCTTTTGCTTTCTCCATTTTTTTTCCCTCAACAAAGCCTGAACCCTCACCGGAAACGGTGTGCAACACTGTGCAACTCTGACGTAAATGGCCTCTGTGCTACTCTGCTGCATATTGACTGGCATGAGCCAACCGCTCAGCAGCAGGAAAGCCGGTTCAACTTTGAGCAGGGTGAGAGATGATTGGCATGCATCGAAAAGAGGGCAGAAAGCTAGAGGAAAATAAGAAGACAGCTCTGCCTTTGAGCTCACCCTTATACTAGCCTTATACCAGCCTTCAACCAGGCTCCCATCCCACAGCCAGAAACATCCCTCACTGGTCACAAGTGTTTTCTGTCTCTTTCCTGTCCCATCTCTTATTTACAGTGTTGAGGAATGTTTAAATAAAATTAGTTGGTTATTTAACTACATTTAAGTGTTACAATAGCTCAGCTATTCTCAAAATACCTGTAATTTTTCCATGAATGTACATTTTCCAATGTTTAGTGGTGTAATGTACAGTATGTCACATTGCATTGAGCATTCTGCTTTAATGAGCGAAATGAAGCAATAATTAAACATTCTTTTAGAATGTCTTGCTCTCAATTAAGTTGGGAAAGTCTGATTTATTTTAGTGAAATTTTAATGACAAAAGAAATCTTTCTGCCAAAGTCTCACCAATTGAATTCATTATAGTGAATCAGTTTGTTCAGAAAGTTAATTTAATTAATTAATAAATAATAATAATAATAATAATAATTATTATTATTATAACACTTTTTTGGGGTACCTTTGCCGAAGTCTCTAAAACTGAACAGTGCTGCTGTTCATTACTGTTTTTGACTTGGTTATATAAATTAGTTTTTTTTCCCCCTTATTTTTATTAGTCTTATTTACATTTCTCTTCACGTTTAATGCTGGCACATTAATTGTAATCTCCATTGTTTTTGAGACAAATAAATCCTGGTCTAATAAATTTTATAAAAAATCAGCAACAATGAATAAGAATAGGTTTATGAAAAGTTAGATACTGTAAATTAGTTCAACAGTTCTGTATAAATCAATATTGAATTTAAAATCAAAATTTATCGTCTAAAGTTAAAAGTGAATGCTGCCTCTTTAAAATCGTTAGCTGTAGTGAGTTGCGTGTGTAGTCGCTGTCTGAAGATGTCGGCAGAAGCGAGTGGCTGTTTTACTTCACTTTTGACACAGGTAGGCAAGAACATTACGGTAAATGTAAGATGTGTCCTAGAGAGACAAAACTGCGCGCGCTTTCTGAGAGACGGTCTTCAGTCAGTGCGCTCTCAACCAAAGCACACACACATAGCCGCCTCTCGCGAGTGTCAAATTTTCGCGGTTTGTTACACATAAACGTTCAAATACACACACAGTTATGTCAAAATGCCCGTCTTAGCGTATGTTCGCGTTGGTTATGTGAATGTGAATAGCATGTGTAACAGCATATTGTCTTTAAAACATGCTACTATCTACTATTGGCTGTCTGTATTATAAATGATAATCAAACAACAAAGGAAAAGCTTTAATAAGGATTAATATATATTTAACTTATACAGTTATGAGTTATTTTATATTTGATTATTCAATTTCTGTGGTATTTTTACTATTAGACCTATCTATATATAGCATTGTTTTATTTGTATCTTTAAATATATATATATTTATTTTTTTACCGTGGTATCGACTTTGGTATCGGGTATTGTGCACTTCTGTTGGTATCGGTACTGACTACTAGATTTTTGGTATCGTGACATCCCTATTTGTTACAAAAAATTTTAAGTATTATAGTATGTTTTAATAAAGCTAAAATGTTTTAAAAAGCTATAAAAGGCTAAACTATTCCATGTTTGATTCATATTTAAATTATTAGAAGAATTTCCTTTCTATTGTCTATCCGGTCAAGCTTTATAGGTATTTTAATAAGTAATAAGTAATGAGTTGAGTTACTTATTGAGTAATTAAATTACTTTTCAGACAGAGTAATTAGAAAAGAATTTTAAATACAACATTGAAGATGTAATTAGTAATTAGTAATTCATTACTTTTTAAGTAACTTACCCAACACTGCTGATATGTTTCTTGTCCATGACATGACACAGTCTAAATCACAATCTGACACAGTGACTAACAGACAAAAATAATGTGTAGTCTGAATCCGGCATTAATTGAGCAAACAGATATCCCTGCCCCAAACTCATGCTATTGGTTGAGATGTTGCTAATTTGGGCTGGTTAAGATTCTAAAACAAAAAGAGCAATATCTTGAAAGTGCCATGGTGTTTACACTTTGCAGTATATTCAAAACTTTTTTCGTCTGCATATTAAAAAAGAATAGTTGAATATATATATATATATATATATATATATATATATATATTACATCCAAACACTATACATTTAATTTCTAACTACTTAGAGAAAGGGAAAGGGAATTTACAGTTTCCAAAAAAAAAAAAAAAAACTTATGTTTTTGGAAGGTTTCTAGCAGACTTTATAATTCTTGCCCCAAAACGTAATAAAGAGTAAGGTAAAGATGGGAGCATAAGAGATGAGGGCAGAAAAGAGCAGAGAGATTTTCAGAGGAAAACCATGTACAGAGGGAGATCCAATTGGTTGAGAATAAAGCCCAGATCACGACTCAGAGAAAGTGAGTGGAAAAAAGCAAGAGACAGAGATCAAGAGACACACAAAGAACAGGAGAGAGAGAGAGCCAGTCAGAGGGGGAGAGAGGGGGAAAGTTGGAGCCGAGTTGCCGAGTCTATTCCTGTGGTACTGAGAGCTGGTGAAATACTAGAGCCTGGGCCGTGTGCCTCTGATCAGGGCGGCAGTGAGCACAATTACCTTCTTTTCAAATCCTTCAGTGACACCACGGGAGAAAGGAGGACTTTGAAACTTGAAAGGCAGGGCGCTCGCTTTCAAACCTCAAACGCAAGCAGGAAAGGGCTCTGAAATTTGTTCAGTGCTCCCCATCCACCATTAGCTTGTTTCTTCCTTTCGCCTCCAGGCATTTAAGCGATTTTTGAAAAGATGTTAAGAAATTCAATCACTACAGAGAGAGAGAGAGGGAGCACAATCATTTTTCCTCTCTCCCCTTCTCTCTTCCCCTCTTTTGCACTTTTTTTCACTGGAGCACGCTTTCCTCCCAGTCCACAGAGAACAAGCTTGCTGTTTTTGTGTCGAGGTGAATAGACTGGTGAATTTGTGGAGCAATGGTGGAGCCAAAAATGCAAAAATAATAAAAGAATGCTAAGGGGGAAAAAAACGAGGAAATAAAAAAGAAGGGTTGATGGTCAGGCAATGGAAATCCTTCTCATCTGCCTCCTGACATGTGTAATCTCAACATCAGAGCCCCGCTAAGCCCAGAGTGCAGTAGCACACTCACCTTCATCTGAAAGTCTGAAGGAAACTTTTGAACTCTGCTTTGTAACACGACTCAAACGGGAATCCGTTTATGAGAAACCGCCTAAATGAAATTGCTGGAGATCTGTCCGCTTTTATTGTCCCTTAGGAAGGAGAAACCACAAATGAGTACTTTAATATCTCAGTTGTTTCTCCAATGAGGTTAAACTGAGAGCACCTGGAGACTTTTTCTTAAGTTAAAATCTGCTTTTCAGATTCTTCTTTTTCTGAGAAGAGGGCCCTCAAATGTTTCTCTTCTAGAGTTTCAGAAGAGACCACAACAATGTTTCAAATTGTGCTCAGATTAGCCAACTTTGGTATCCAGATTTTGCAAAGTCAAACATTTCCAAATGAACTCAAACACTTCTAGTCAAATTCAAAGACCAAATGATCTGTGCTATGATATCCAGATTAAATGTATAGCTTCGTTCACTGTACTGTATGTTAATGTTATAATTTTAGGAGAAACATCTGGGACAAAGTTGATACTTAAAGTGTGTGTACTTAAATACATTTTCTGAGCCTAAAAGGAGAAACCTCTGAGCAATG
This sequence comes from Ctenopharyngodon idella, assembly GCF_019924925.1. Classification (NCBI taxonomy): domain Eukaryota; kingdom Metazoa; phylum Chordata; class Actinopteri; order Cypriniformes; family Xenocyprididae; genus Ctenopharyngodon; species Ctenopharyngodon idella. Next base: position 22,682,894 of record NC_067242.1, on the reverse strand, counting down.
AAATTTTCATCAGGGACAGTGAGAAGAACAGAGGTAAGAAATGTAATTTGGTGCTAGACAGGAGCATAATAATAAAGAAAAAAGACTGAAGAAAAAAGAGTGAATGAAGAGAGCTGAAAGGAGAGAGAGATTATCAGATATGTTGCTCCTTTACTGTCTGTTGAGTGAATCAAGAGGCTGTTGACCTCCTGTCTCTGAGTGTTTGCAGAGCCATTAGGAACGCCATTGGGTCTGTGAAGAAGTACATGTCAATTAGTGTAACCCTCTGTTCCTGAGGATAGCAACTGGGGTGGGGTGGCACTTGTGCCACTGTTGAGCTTTAGCCATTGTAAATGCTGAAGGAATACAGGGTCTAGTGAAAATGAGGGAACAAAATGCCTTGATGCAGACTGAGAAATTTAAAATTATCTTTTAACTTATTATGAGCTTGTAAAATTGCATTAATGTCATTATAGTCCATTGTGAGGGTCATAGCCCCATGTGTCTGGTTTCAGCCTCAGGACTGGACGGCATATCTCAGCTTAGTGGTTACCACAGTACTTACAGTACACTAATAAGAATTTGATGAAAGACCTTTGTGGTGATTAAAGTCAACCAGCTGTGGGATCTGACTCAGTTTGTCGCTTAGGACAATGACTATGTTTACAGAGCAAGGACTTAATCACAGTAAGATGTTTACATGACACAAGCAAACTTCTTCACTACCATTTGCATGCAATTTTCATTATTCTAATTATTAGCAAAGAATTGTGGTTCCCTATCAAAGGGAATTCAATGCTGCATCAGTTGCTGATGCTATGGGGGCATGTTCTGCAGAACCTGGTGTCTGAGGCATGTGTGAAATCATATTGGCCGATGGCAGTCCTATGACATCACATGGTGCATTACATGTCATCATTTTTGTTGTCTTCAGGTAGCAGCTTGTTTATGTGCTGTTAATGAGAGAAGTGTGTGTGTTTGAAAATTGAAAATAAAAGAATGGCGAGCAAGCAGACTGCTTAATTTAGAAGGTGTGCATCCTGTGCCCTCTTTTTATAATGCACAGAGATGCACGGTATTTAACACTCACTTTTATTAGTCATGTTTTTTAAACATGACTAATAAACACACGACTGCCTTATTCTGTGTAAGAAGCCACATCATCTCATGGAAGAATGCTCAACTGTTGTTATGAAGTGAGTTTGGAGTAAAAACATGTTATTAAATGTTGTCTTTTGTTGGACAAGATGTTAATAAATGCTTCTCATGTCTGGAAAGATGTTTGACGTGTGTTGCTTTTTTCAAATGTACATTATAAGTGACTCTTACTCGTTTACAGATGGATTAGCATTTGGAGCCATACTTTATTGACAAGCTGTGCGTAAATAAATAATCGCAGCCTTTGCAATTTCATAATCGCACTAAGAATCACGTTTAAGCGATAATCACGTTTAAGTTCAATGTTTTTTTTCGTATCGTGCGATAAATCATGCAGCCCTACAATACACTGTGATCTCTCCTTATTACCCACTGTTGTACTAGTGAATCCAAGGGAGAGATATGCCTTGTCATATTTTCTTGTCATGAAGCTGACTACACTGGAGGTGACAAAGCAAACGTAGCAAATCCATTAGTCCTTTGTGTCAGAAGTTGCACATGGCTTAGAGTATGTCAGAAACAGAAAGGGCATGTCGGAGATTTGTTATGTTGCATCACTCTGTGTCGCATCCAGTGTAGACAGTATCACTAATTTTCATGGGATCTATTTGCTTTTATCACGTTGCACTGCTTGCGTCTGGTGTAGACACATTGTTGTCGTAGTTGTGATGTTTGAAGTAGTTTCATTGTCTGCTTTACGTTTACCTGGAGTCCTTTCACAAACTTGTCCACTCTTAGTGCAGAACCATGCATCATTCATATTTTTAATGGCTCCCTGCAATACTCAATTCTGATTCTGCAATCGCACCATCTAGTGGTTTGTTATTCCATGAAAACAACTGCTACAACTGATAACAGACCACTCAAACGGTATTGTCATCTTAAGGTAAATAATATAAGTCAAATATGTCAAATTAATATTACTTATGGGCCAAGTAGTCACATAATAAGTGGGATAATTTCGCAGTGGTGTCTTGTAACACACTGAGGAGGTTTCTTTTGCATCACAATCTGCTTACTGTACACTATCCCTTAGCCTTGCCTAGCCTTGTGATAGTTAAGTCATATTGTCCAGGCAGATTTCCCTGACTCTTGCCTATGGGAGCATCAATGAAAATTGAGCTGGACTAAGTTGCGGCAGCAATCCGCTCTGTCGTATATCGCCCTCTCCAGATGTATTATTGTAGCTTTAAGCAGGGCTATGCTCCTTTGTGTATATCTGTATGGTGTGGAGCTTGAAGCCCTCTACAGTTATCAGTTGGAGATCAAAGGCAGGGCTAAAAGACAAACAAGCACTCTCACCTGATCTTAGAGTAGTGTGGTATGTTCCCTTTTTTCAGGGTAGAATATATATACTCACTCTTCGTCTAGAGCTTGGCAGATGTGAACAGAGTTGGACCAAGTCGCAGAACGACCCACTCTCTCAACTGTCGCCCTCCCCAGTCTTTGATATTGAATCTGATATTGAAGCAGGGCGGTGCTCCTCATTGTGAATCATTGTGATTGGAGAGATTGAATAGCTGATAGTCAGCTGATGCTGAGCTATGCCTACGTGGCCTGCCAGAACTAATGCTTGCACTAGATTTGAAGGTGGGTTGAGGCCATTCCCACACAAGTAGCTTTCCACAGCTTTATATTGGGGCTTAAAGGTGCAGTAAGCGATTTCTGGTAAATGTTATTGATATTTGAAATCACCAAAACAAACACGCTTCTAGCCAAAAGGAACACACCTCTATCTTAATGCCTCATTCATGCAATGCAGGCAATGAGTATGGCAAAATCTGTTGTGCCTGCCGCCCCAGGGGATGAAGTCAATCAATAAGTTAAAGCAATTTGTGTTACTATGATAATTTAGGTCGAATGTCTAGTTGTTAATTAGCTCCTCTATTTCTTCAATGGATTCTTCAGCTCCTTTGATCAGCTTGGATGCGTTGTGTCCTGATAGCTTTCTGTAGTCTGATGTGAGCACTGTCCCACACCCCCTCACTTCTCCTGATCCAATCATCCTCTGCAGGTATGTTAGATGGCTCTCCAGACCAGAGGAACAATGGTGGTTGATATCCCAGAACACACTGGAATGGTGTTAAGACTGTAGAGGAATGTGTTAAAGAGTTTTTGGCATACTCAGTTCATGAGAGAAACTCTTTGCTGATCTTGACTGCAGTGTGATTGAAGATAATGTCTTATTTCTTGATTTAGTTTTTCAACTTGACCATTGGCTTGGGGGTGGTATCCAGACATGAGACTAAATGTTTGCAAAAGGCCCTCCACACTCTGGATGTAAACTGAGAGCCTCAATTGGAAACTAACATAATTTGGACACAATTTATACCCATTGCATGGTCCTTTGTCTTAGGATCTGTGGAAAGTATTGCTTGGTTGGTGGACATTAAGGTGGTGGATATTCATCCTGTTGAGCATGTTGAATCTCCTCCATAATGTCCCAACAAATTTGAGCAATGACTACTGATGAAGGCAGGATGGGTTCAGGGTTAAGAGAAGTGTTGATGGGGTCATCAACTTCGGGCATCAACTTTGCTGTTCTTGGTGCCTGATATGTTACCATGAAGTTAAAGCATGTGAAAAACAGTGCCTAGTGAGTTTTTCCAGGATTTAATCTCTTTGCGTTTTTGATGTACTCAAGGTCTTTATGATAGTGATCACCTGGAAAGGATATAGAGCTCCCTCGAGCCAGTGCATCCATTCCTCTTGTGTAGTATTGATGGACAACAGTTCCTTGTTCCCCACATCGTAATGTGACTCTGCTAGGGATAGTCTTGAATAGAAAGCACTGGGACGGAGTTTACCTGGTTTGCCATGATTGGATGGTTGTGAGAGGACAGCACCTATACCACAATGCATCTACCTCAACAATGAAGGGTGAATTAGGATCAAGATGGTTATCTATGGGGGCTGAAGTGAAGCTGGTCTTGAGCTTGTCAAAAGCTACCTGGGCTGATTCATTCCACATTAGCTTCTTGGCTTTACCTTTCAGGAGAGCAGTGATGCGTGATGCTATGGTGCTATAGTTGCAGATAAAGTGGAGGTAGAAGTTGGCGAATCCCAGAAACATTTGAAGTTCCTTAATGGTTGTAGGAGTTGGCCAATTGGTGACTAGCTTGACTTTAATATGTGTGTATATGTATGTTTGCGCACATATTTTCTCCTTATTTATAATGAAGTAATGTGTGGTTAGTGAGGTATAGATATTATAACCTGAACAAGAGAAAATAAAAAGTACCGGTATTCGGTTGTCATTGGTATCGGCAGATACCAAAGGTTGTGGTATCGATATCGGTATCAAACATGAAAAAGTGGTGTCGAGCCATCCCTACTGTGAGTAGATGAAGATGTCATCAATGTAAACGACAACATACTGGCTGATGAGATCTTTGAAAATCTTGTTGAAGAATAACTGGAAAACAGATGGGGCATTAGCAAGACCATACAGCATGACAAAGTATTCATAGTGCCATCCTGTGTGGTAAGGAATACAGTTTTCCATTCATCCCCTTCCTTGATCCTGATTAGATTATATACACTTTTTAAATCCAACTTTGTAAATATCTTGGCCTCATAAATGTTCGAGGGCTAGTGGAACCAGAGTAAGTGGGTACTGGTGTTTGACTGTCACTGCGTTGAGACCCCTGTAGTCATTGCATGGTCTGAGTCCACTACTCTTCTTCTCAACAAAGAAGAAACCAACTGCTTTAGGGGAGGTGGATGGACAGATAAAACCTGATGATAATGCTTCTTCAATATACTTTTCCATTGCTTGAGTTTCAGGGATATGAATTGGATATGCTTTGCTTTTGGGAGGTGAAGCATTGGGTAGAAGGTCAATGGTACAGTCCCAGGGTCTGTGTGGTGGTAACTGGCTTGATTTTTCTTTACTGAAGATGCCTGCAGGGTCATTGTACTCTCTGGGGATGTGAGTTGGTAACTGGGACTCTCCATATTGGTAGTACAACATGGAATCGAGATCACTGGATTTAGGCTATGGTCATAAGAGAAAGACCAGTGAATGAGCTCACCTTGACTCAATGAGATCTGTGGATCATGAACTGATAAACATGGATGTCCTTGTAGAGCTGTTTGTGAAGCTGTTTCATACTTATACAGTACATAGTGGCGAAACTATGTGCAGGCCCAGGTGGGCCTGGGCCCACCCACTTTGAATTGTGCACCACCCAATGAAAAGTTTGTCATTTTCCAAATAGATGTATGAAATAATTTAATAAACAATAACAATTATAAACATAAAAAAACATATTATCACACCATTACTTAATTTATTTAGTTAAAAGAATGATTAAATGGAAGTTTCCATGGTCAATTGTTGGCAATTTCATAGTTTTCCCTCTTCCTATAGGTGCATATAATAATGCTTGTCAAAATAAAATGTTAAATATGATTTGTCAGTTTCTGTTAGTCCCATCCACAATGTTATCTTTACAATGCAAGGTTGTAAAACTTGTAATAGTGATTTGCATGTTTGTGGAGCAGAATTTGAAAATGGTGAAGCAAATATCAATCACAGGTGAATTGTTGTCATTTAGGAATGAGATCACATGGGTGTTCTAATTGAGATCTTTTATCCCCTAATCCTCTAATTGAGACAACTTTTGATCGCTGTAGCGCCACCTATTGGCCGATTGGGGTCATACTTTGTCAACCTCTCCTCGATTTCTGTCCTATCATCTGACAAAGTTTCAAGTCTCTAGCACTTACGGTTTGGGCTGCATGATCAGTTTTACGGCAGAATAATAATAATAATAAAAATCTGAGCAATTACAATAGGGTTTCAGCACTTCGTGCTTGAGCCCCTAAACAAATAAAAATAAGTAAATAAAACATAGACTTAGCATTTGTTTTTAAATCAAGTACGTACCCCTCAGATTTTTGAGTGTCGATTTCAAAGGGTTAGTTCACCCAAAAATGAAAATAATGTCATTCATTACTCACCCTCATGCCGTTCCACACCCGTAAGACCTTCGTTCATCTTCTGAACACAAATTAAGATATTTTTGATTAAATCCGATGGCTCAGTGAGGCCTGCATAGCCAGCAATGACATTTCCTCTCTCAAGATCTATTAATGTACTAAAAACATATTTAAATCAGTTCATGTGAGTACAGTGGTTCAATGTTAATATTATAAAGCGACGAGAATATTTTTGGTGTGCCAAAAAAACAAAATGACTTATATAGTGATGGCCGATTTCAAAACAGTGCTTCAGGAAGCTTCGGAGCGTTATGAATCAGCGTGTTGAATCATGATTCGGATCGCGTGTCAAACCGCCAAACTGCTGAAATCATGTGACTTTAACGCTCTGAACTGCTGATTCGACACGCTGATTTGACACGCTGATTCATAACGCTCCGAAGCTTCCTGAAGCAGTGTTTTGATATCGGCCATCGCTATATAAGTCATTATTTTGTTTTTTTTTGGTGCACAAAAAATATTCTCGTTGCTTAATAATATTAATATTGAACCACTGTACTCACATGAACTGATTTAAATATGTTTTTAGTACATTAATGGATCTTGAGAGAGGAAATGTCATTGCTGGCTATGCAGGCCTCACTGAGCCATCGGATTTAATCAAAAATATCTTAATTTGTGTTCCGAAGATTAATGAAGGTCTTACGAGTGTAGAATGGCATGAGGGTGAGTAATAAATGACATTATTTTCATTTTTGGGTGAACTAACCCTTTAAATACAACTTTCAAAAAATGTAGGAACAAAAAATACAAATGTCATATGTAAATTACATTAAAATAAAATAAAGTATAAATTAAAATAAAATAAAATAAATATTGCAAAATTTCAAATAGTCATTGTATTTAGGTTGTTTTTAGTGAGCACTGTTCCTTCCCTTACTACCATACACCCATACCTCAATATTCACTTTCAAATCCTTGTGTGTGTGTGTGAGCATGTGTGTGTGTGTCTGAGGATGGTAATGGGATGATACTTAAATCCCTTTATGTTAATATTGTGGTTTTACGGGAGCAGGCCTATTAATCCTGCTTTAACTTTATAAGTGCTATTATTCCCTCAATAAGATCACTGGCTATGCAGTATAGGATTAAAGACTTATAACGTAACTGATGCTGTCATTTTTTCATGGATCGAGGAACCTTGAATGCTCTCTATCATGACTGTTTGTGAAGTGTATTCCATAGTGATATGTGAAATACAATCTTTAATCCACACAGTTTTAATTGGTTTTTCCTAGCAGCAGCGCAGCATGCTGGGCCAAGCACCAACCTTAGCTCCAGCGCTACGGGACATTTGGCGGCAGCTCCGTGCCTCCACACTAGAGTTTTTAGAACAGAAAGATTTTAAAACAGCCCAGCATTAGAGCAGCACTCATCAGCAATGGCAAACTGCTAAACTCGGCCAAACCGGAGGAGGCTTACAGTTTGAGCTTAATGACCTGAGTCACAACCGCTCTCGCATGCCAAAACACAAGTGCTCCGTTCCACCAGAACCCGCTGATACCATTCATTCTGTCAGAGTGGCTCTTTCAGGCCTTCCCAAGGCCAGCACTCTTTTTACTTTGCAAATTATAGTTTTGAATTTTGTCAAAAAGTTGTGCTGTTTTTTAAAGCGCTTTCAACCAGGAATCTGAGAAAGCTGCAAATATCATATGTTGGGCTTGCTTCTCTACACATGTGAGGGATAGTTCTTTTTTAGTTAGCTAGTTTTTTTTTTTTTTTTTTGTCATTCCAAACTTTTACGACTTTATGTGGAACAAAAAAAGAAACATTTTACATGTACTGGTCATTTTATTTCCCTACAATTATAATGAATTGCGGCTTTCAAGCAAAAGCACCATAAAGTAATGTTTAATTTAAATGTTTAATTTATTTGATTAAAATAAGCTAAAGCAACACAATTCACTGTTCAATTTCACTATGCAGTTTAGGTAATATGTAAAGTTTACTTTCTATTTGTGTTTGTAGATTTTTGTTGAGAATACATGAATAACTGAAACAAGGGATTTCTTGTTCTCAACATGCTTTGCAGAGGGCTAAATAAGGAGAGTAAATGGTGATATTAACTGTTTATTTATGTGTTTTTGTACTAAATTATAAAAGGAAGAAACTAGTGTTTAATGTTCAGTTAGTGTTGGCAGGGCTCCAGACAAAAAAATTAATTAAGGAGCCATTGGCTCCTATAGGGGGAAAAAACAGGCGCCAAATAATTTTTTTAAGAGCCACACAATGAACTTAAAATTTTAAATCACTTACTTTTAGTCATCCTGTTGTTTATATATCTCCCCTTTACAGTTTCAGCTTTTTCATCTTGTGACTTTTATGGGAAATTAATGTCACTATTTTCGCTTAATACAATTATAGTTTTTGTTAATATTTTGAATCCGATTAGATTTTTATATTTTCTGCTTTCATTTTTTGTTAAGTTTTCATTTTTTTTTTAGTTTTTAGTTTTATTTTTTGTTATTTTTAAACATGTCTGTTTAGCTTGTATAGATTTTTATTTTAGTATTAACATTTATTTAAGGCAATAAAAAATGTTTTTAATGGTTTTAGTTAACTATAATAACCCTGATGCTAGTAAAATCTTTATATTGAATAATATGTGTCAGATAATGTTCTTAGTCCTTCCTTCCTGAAGCTACAACAGTTTACTTTGAATCAAATGAAAATAAATATAAATATATGGAAATAAATATATAAATATATTAAATTTGGTTTGTGTAACCAAATAACAAACAGGGGCAATTGATATAGGCTACATACTGCTTGACTTTGATTATTTTGAAATACAGCGGGACTCTTATTTTGAAATGTCTGTGCTTTACTTTTGCTGCTCATTCAAGTTCAGATGAAGATTAAAAAAATTCCGTTGCTACAACCATTTACAACACATTACAATATAAATAACATAAAGTAAACTTTGTGATAATTGATCAGCATTAGTTCATAAGCAATCGGTTGACAAATGTGCGCTAATCATTGAACGGGAGCTGCTCTAAAGAACGTGCAACAGCGCCATCTTTTGACTTTAAAACATGCAGCGCTCACATTTATTTAATGAAATTAATAATAATCACATTAGGGAGTATCGCAATTTGTTTTTCTATCCACAAAATATAAGACGCCTTAAAATCGTTTATACTCTTGTTATACTGTTTAAGGCACTGAAGACTTTTAATGACCTTAAATTTATCTGATGAGCATGAGCGGAGTGGAATAATGAAGGTGATCAGCATGATTGATAATCAAACGGTAAGCATGTGCTGCATTGTGTCTGTAGAACCCGTTTCCCCTTTTGAATGACGAATATAGACGAATTTATATGAAGAAATAGGCAGTTGTCTCCTTTACGCAGGAGCAGAACGGTGTGTTCAAATGCAGCTGTTTTGCACCTACGCAGGCGATGCGAGGCAACAACACAGTCGGCTTTCATCAGCTCTAGTTCTTTGGCGTCTGTTTGGTGTGTGAAATTTTTCCCTACCTGTTCATATTTCGGCGCTCTAACTCAGTGAAACATTCACACGCAGCATCTCATTTAATTACGTCAACACAGCAAATGATGTGATAGGCTACTGGTCACGGAACACGCAAATAACATGCAAATTTTACAGTCATAACGTGTGAATTTGTATGGTCGCCAATGGCGACCTCAGCAAAAATATCACTCGCAAATTAATATTTTTAGTCACAAATGCGACCGTTTTAGGCGCAGTCTGGAGCCCTGGTTGGGATTTTGTGCTGAGGAGTGGAGCTTGTGCTTAGTTTGAGGATGGTTACATAAATCAATTCTGTATGTTCTTCACACTAAAAAAAAATAAAAAAAGGTTTTTTTAAGAACCGTTCACTGAAAGGAACCCAAAAATGTTCTTCTATGGCATAGTTCTGAAAACCTGTATGTGGAACCTTTATTTTTTTAAGTGATGCCAACAATTTATTCTGGATATAGTAAAAAAAAAGAAAAGAAAAAAAAGTGTGCTGTTGCTAGTAGTTAACTGCAAGAAACACAAATTTCAATTAAGGCAGATGTCAATATTTTTAGGGAATATCTTCAATATTTTTTGTCAGTCTTTAAAAATTCACTTTTATATTCCACTGCATAAAGAAATTCGTTTCGAAAGTTTTGAACGACACGAGGGTGAGTAAATAATGACAGAACTGTCACAGTCCCTTTAAATTACATCATCTGTGTCCTCATTGACCCCTACAGCTGCAGTTATGAACTGAACTCCTTAAGGTTAAAAAGCAGTGAGTGATGTTATACAGCAGTGAAAGGGTATGGAGGGTTAGAGGACTTTTTCAGAGAAGTGAATTATGGGTTGCACCACTACTTATTCTAGGCTGAGAGGTCATGACCCAGATGGGGTCAGGTAATGGGTCATGTGTCTTCAAGAAAGATCAAGCTCTATACCCTCTAAACCCTGCAAAGCCCTGTAAACTTGCTTCTCTCTGCCCCATTTTAGACCACTGGAGACTGTCCCTGTGGGGTACAAGTCCAACTCTGCCCGCCAGAACAGATTACTTGCAGACAGAGACATAAGGAAAGTACACCTCTTTTGGTGTGTGTGTGTGTGTGTGTGTGTGTGTGTGTGTGTTTGTGTGTGTGTAGGAAAGAGGCAGGAACAGTGTTAAAAGACTGGTATATGGAAAGAGAGGGAAAGAGAGAGAGAAGGCAGATAGCTTGTGGGCGTTGATACTACCCATGAGGCCATTTAATGGGCAGTTTGGAATGCAGGGAAAAGACTCAGCTGCCCTCTCCATGGGATTCTGTGTCTTTGAAAAAAGAGAGAGAGAGAGAGAGAGCTTGTGGGAAATCCTTGCCTGACTGCTGCTGTGATGTTGAATGTTGGCCTGTTTTATTTCACAGACTATGGCAAGCACAGACACAGAGACACTCCATTGCTCTTGTGTGAAGCTGTGAACCTGCACATTTGCCTGGAAGAGGCCAAGCCCAGGAGGCTTTGCAAATAAAACCCATAAAGAGTTCCCTAAAGCACACGTTAGCACTAACAATGCCTCCCTGCACTACTCGAAGACTTAGCGTGACCAGACTTGTTCCACATATTTATTGCCGCTGTCTGTGGGTCTGTCTACCTATGAGTGTCTCTGTGTTTTTACAGTGTATCTGTAGGTTTGTATGGCCATGAATTTTCCTATTGCAGTAGTTGATATGACCATGACAGATATTAGCATTAGCTAAGCTCAGACAACAAGCTTATGCTTTTTTCTCCACTTGTACATTGTTTGTTTGAACAAAAAGCTACTCAGGGCTTGATCTATTCATATTTGAGAGTGTGTATAAAAATGTTGTGTGTTTTTATTACAAATATATTGTTAACACAGATCCTTATGTATTTAGGCCATTGGTTCTCAACCACAAACTTCCAAAGAACCTGCAAGATGACTTAGAATAAGAAAAAATGTCTTATTAAAATAAAACATGCATTAAAATAAGCTTAAACAAATAAAACCAAGATGTAAACTGATATTATATTCTTGTTTAATGCCCTTAACAACTTTTTAAGCACCAGAATTTTCTTTGAAAACCTGGAAATATGAGGGAATTTCAAAAGTGTGTTTTCCAGATCTGGAAATTTCTGGAAATTAAAAAATCCTAAAACATCATGTTTTATAAAGATTTGCTAGTTATGTCTAGCTCTAAAATATTTCAGCGGGTAGAAATGCTGAATAACATTCAGTTATTAAAAATTGGGTAATATTTTAATTATTTAAATGATTTATAAATATTTAATTATTTTATTATATTCCCAGTCCCAGTTTTTGAAAATAATGTTTCAAAATAAGCAGCTTTGTCATTACATCAGAAGTACCAGAAATATCTTTTAGGAGCCTTTAAATATTGTCTTTTGGGGGCCATTGAAATTAAAAACTTACTGCACTGTTAGTTACTGCACTGTGAGATGAACACAGAATTGATCAAATGACTGCTTTTTTTTTTTTTTTTTTTTTTTTTGTCGCAGGCATGAATTAGTGGTTAGCACACATGCTAACACATTTAGCTGTAGTGCTCTTGTATATCTCTTTATACTCTACGTTTCAATAAAACTGGCAAAATTGAAAATTATATTTAGTAATAATTAAAAAGAAATAAAGGATTAATATTCATTCTTTTTTATTTTTCTCTCATTTAGAGGATGACAGTTCGGGTTCCCCGTATCATCGTGAGAGACGTAATGCCATCAGTGGGCAGACCACGGTTCTGGGCACATCAGGAAAACTGAGTGAGGAGCCATCCACCTCTACAGAAGAGCGCTCCCCATTGGTGAAGAAAGAACTTCACAGTTCTCTGCCCCACCTTTCAGATCACACCCTGCCCTATCGGGGGACGTTGTTCACTATGGACCCTCGCAATGGATACTTGGACCCTCACTATAGTGAGTTACTACTTTTTCATGTTTCAGGACAAGCACCCTCTCAATAAGCAGCTTTGGTCTTTTTTGTTTTAATCCAATTAATCTATACTTTTTGGTTATTTATCCTAAAATATGTTAGGCTTATCCTTGAATCCTAAAGGGATAGTCCACCCAAAAAGTGAAATACAAAGCAACATGTTTTGGAGAATGTATTGGCTGCTTTCTTTGCAACGATAGTAGACATTGACAAAAAAGTTGACCATATGTCTTCTATAGACATACAATAAATTTGTGTGAGGAACAAACTGAAATTTGATTTGTTACTCACTAAAAATCTTCTCCCTCCTGTCTTTCGTTTTTTTGCTGAACTTATCCCTACAGAAGTTATCTTAGTAATGTGTTTTGCATAGGACAGTTACAATGAACTGTGAACACCAAGTCCCTATAGACTGTAGAAACTGTCTGTGCATAAAACTCAAGGACAAACATTTAGTGCAGGGCTAGCACACTAACTTTTTCCCCTTTGTGAGGCGAAAGGCAAAGCTGCTAATGGATTGATTGGGCCTGACAGTTGACTATTTGCCCTTTCTTTCTCATTCACTCTCGCTTGCCTTTTCATTTTTTTCAGAGGGGAAGTTAGTATGGGGGACGTTCTTCTCTGCTCCCTAATTCCCTCATTAGGGGCCGAGTGTAAGCACACAACTCTAGTCTCGCTCATCAGCAGCGTGATCAAAGCGCCACAGAGCGGAGAGCAGTCAAACTCCCCCCTGCCTTGTTCTTTTCCATATTCTCTTTCTCTTGTTTTTCTCTGGTCCACCGGACTCCCCCATCATTTTTATAATCAATAATCATGAGAGACTCTTAGCAAGAGAGCAAGAACATGTGCATGGACAGGATAGAGTGAAGGAGATATATACAGGGAGAGAGAGACAGATGAGGCTAGTCAAAGCCTTTTAAGAGGTTAATATTGCAGACCACCATTGCGTAGTTGTCACCTATGGATGAGGATTCGATGTGATGGCTCGTTTACTTTCGCTAAATTGGTCTTGAATTGGGTTTGACAGTGTGGTTTTAATCCATAGCACTTAATTAAATGCCCTTTACCTTTGTTCTCTCTCACAAAACCATTTACCACTGTATCACTGTTCGTTTAGGCCTCTTCATTAGCAGCCGAGTGCTTTGTTGGTCTAGTTTTGATCCATACGTCTTAATGCACAAGGTCAACTACAATCTGGCCAGTCAGACCCCTCACATATTGACTAATACAGGCCTGACCACCTCAGCAATTCTGCCACTCTCTGTGTACAGAGAAACTGAGAGAAATAGGCAGAAAGAGAGAGTTTTAATGGGGTGAGGCAGTATCAGAGAAAGGGGAAGGTGTGGATCTCTAAGAAATTTCCACTCTGTTCCTGCGATGAGGCAGCATTGGTTGGGGTCAGTGCTAACTTAAAGAGAGAGAAAGTAACTTAAAGAAAAACTTAAAGAGTAACTTAAATAAATGTTTCGAGTTCAGTATATTATTATTTCAAGTTTACATCAAGTTTAATCAATATTATTATTATTGTTGTTGTTATTTCGAAATAATTAGTATATAAAATGTAATAATATATCATTTAATATGTTTTAAAAAAACAAAAAAGTAATACTTATAATGTACGAAGTTGAAGATACAGTTGAAGATACAGTATTGTTCTGTCATAATCAACATTGTGCTTTATGAGTTAAATTTGTATTGAAGCCATAACATTCTTTTAAATGGTTTGTAGAGATAAATAAAAAGGGAAACATGAATGGAGAAAAAGAAAAAAGAGCGAAGCAATGGGAAGAGAAAGTTATAATGTGGGGGAGAGACAGACTGAGGGAGACAAAGAAAAAGAGTGAAGCGAAGGGAAAAGAGAGAGTTAAAATATGGGGGAGAGACAGAGACTGAAATGGCAAGGCAAAAAAAGAAAAAAGTGAAAAAGGGGTGTTCCGGGTGGCTGGAGTCCAGAGGGGTAGGCTGGGGTAGAGGGTGCAGGGTGAAAGGGTGGAGGGGGGTCAGAGGTCAGGTGGAGAAGGCAGACACTGAAACAGAGGGGTTCAAAAACAGCAGGAGAAGTCAAAGGAGCCTCTTAGTCGTCCAAAGGTCCATTCTCTCTGCATGGGGGATCACCAGGGAAGCAATGAACTGCGGAGTGGAGAAAGTTGATGATGGAATGAATGCTAGAAGGAGTGGGAGGCACTCTCCCCAAGTCTCCCTCTCCAGGAAGAAATTCTTGCTTGAGAGATATTTCACAGACATGCCTTGGGCATTTGATTTGATTCTTATTAAATAAAAAATGTGTTGTAGTAGTACCTAAATTGCTAAAATTGGCCTGAAGAACAGAGTGAACATGTCCCAAAGTCCTGTTAAACTAGTACCTTCAGCTTCATAGGTTGCATATACCATTACTTATTTGTCTCACAATAAGAGAATCCCTAACAGATCTAAAGTGGGTTTTTATATTTTCTGAAGAAACATATAATGTATAACTTACCGATACAATAACAGGGTGTTTTGTGTTGTTGCTAAGTGATTACTTATTGGTTCTATAATAATATTTACTTGTGCAGTTATTATTGAGCTTAAGCTGATTTTTTTTTATAGTCAAACTAGTCTTCATTTGTCTGTCCAAGTTTACATAACACAATGTAAAATAAAAAAATGTAAAGGATTAAATACATTGCACTTTACCAGTGTTTTTCAGAGCAAGTAGACGATGCTGCAGCCAATTGTAAACCGATAGTGTATAGATGATAGAAGCCAAGTTACAATCTGTCTGTTAGTCCAACTTTACAAAAACCAGACATGTACAGTTCCAGTTAGACTGTTTACATAACAGTTTTAAAAGGTGAATTATTGCTTTAGACCAGGGGTATTCAATGCTGTAAACCCATTTTTTTTTCTGTTTCCTATTTTTTTTCTTGCAGTGTGATGTTTGAAACCTATATTGTCTAGACTGCAAAGCATCTATGATACACTCCTCACCAGAGGGATTATGAGAGGCCAGGACCATTTAACTAACCCTATCCCCATCACTGCTCAGCTCTTTAAATCCCACACTGGTGCCATTCACTCAGTTCCACTGGCTTTGAGTTGTGAAAAACCTTGACCCCAATACACAATACACTTCGACAGAGCCCCCCTGCATTTCTCTTTCCCTTTGGAGATCCATCAGCTCGTAAATGCATCCCAGGTGTGCGCTAGTGTAAGTGTGAGCCAGTGCGTGTGTGTAAGTATGTGATGTAGAGCGAGTCGGGCTGTTTGTGCTGTGTATGCACTAGTACTAGTGGCAGGTAAAGCGTGATTACTCTTCCTGCTGGCGCATGTCAAGGCCTAATGCGCCTAAATGAGCCTCCACCTGCCGCCTCTGCACACCTGGTCACCACGGCAACACATAGAGGGGCACCCTGGGAGTGGGTGTCAGGAACAAAGCTCCAAACGACAAGTGCCAGAGGAGGGGGAAGCACGGATACAGCAAGGACCTCTGAGAAAGTCCTACAAATCTCCGTTACTTCAACGAGTCCAGGCACTAATACTGCATTTACTCTCTGCATTTACTCTCTCATAAGCTCTCTGCACCCACTGCATAAGTGTATAAAGGACTGGCGCGTTTTGCATAAAGAGCACACAGGATAAATAGCCCTCTTTGTGAGCATTAGTCGAAGCATTAGCATTAGCCGTTATTCCTGAGACTTATCCTCTTTTCTCACACAAACACTGGATAAGAGTCCCATATCCTGCTTAGCACCATTCTAATGCACAGTATGGATAAGACAGCAGGATTGAAAGACGGATTAATGAAGGAAAGAGCACTAAATGTGTGAAAGTGTGAAATGCGGCTAACGCTCTGACATCTGTTTATATTGTCCACTGATTAGCAGGTCATCAGGCCGCAGCGACAGTGAGGCACTTGCTGCCATTGCACTTCTTATCTCTCTTGGGGAAGTGGAAGATCCTTCTCTTCTCTCTCTTTATCCTCTTTCCTAACTGTTTGTATTTTCTTAAACAGATGTGCTCTTCTCCAGTAAGATCCATGTCCTGTTATGGGAATTAAAGCATGTTGAATTGAATATTTCCCTTTTTATATGAATTTTAAAATGGAATGGGAATGTTTTGAACAAGGCGAGCAGGGAGGGATGAAATCTTGGCATTCCTCAGTGCTTTGAAATCTTGGACATACACATGACTGTCCCAGCAGCACAAAGCCATATCCTTTCCTCAGCAAACTCAACTGAACAATAGGTTTATTCACGTTCCTCAGTGCAGTCTTGGCTGTCCTTATGGTCTTAAAGCATTTGTGCTTTTTCACAAGCACTTTCCCAAAGATTTCGAGAGTTTAGCTCTTTGAAGCCCCTTTGTCCTTAACATTCAAGCCCACGAGTGTCATTACTGCAAAGAGGGTTGACTTCTAAGCCTATTTAGTGTCGGTCTACAACTTCTCTGTGTGAAATATTGTCCCCACTCAAAAGCAAACTGGCACCCACCTTTAGCTTGATCAGCGATGTGGGGCTACAGTTTCAGTCCTGTGTTCTTGCTTGGATAAAGATCTACCAAGTTTCCTGAAGCCTGTAATCCTCCACCAAAGCCTCATTGATGCCTTGCACCAGAGGCCAGACAAACGAACACGAGGAGGGACTGATGATATCCCACCAAACAGACACATCCAAACTGCTTGCATCTGTCTGGTCAGCTCTGCATTGGTGCGCACCATATCAGAGGATATTCCCACTTCAGTGCCCTTGGTGGAGCATAGCAAGCCACCGCCGCCTGAACAAAAGACTTGTAGAGGGCTTTCTGAGATGGTGAGAAGGATTGAGCTTGACACTGATATATTAGGTTGGTAGTGCTGGGTGTTATTTCCCCTTTACCTCCAAAATCAAACCTTCACTTGGCCACTGAACTGTAAACATCTGCTGTCAAAGATATAGACATGAGCAGAACCAAACAATTGGTGTATTCTAGATAACCATATCAAGTGAAGATGTGGAGTTGGTTGTTTGATTTGGACTTTTCTTGGACATAATAAATCTATATTCAAACTTCTATGCTGGTTGTTGTTCAAATGAAACCTTCTGTCTCTTCCTAAGAACTTCTCTAGAAAGAATGATGTTGATAGGTTCACCTTGTGCCCCGTAGTAGTGAGTCTTGATGACATGAGGTGACGTGTATTTATTTATTTATTTATTTATTTTAAATTAGTCTCTCTGGCTAGATCTGAGGTAAATATTTCAGCAAAACTTTGCATTTAAATTCTAAAGCATATCTCATCTATATGAGTAACAATGTTTTTGTACATGGAATTTTTTTCAAAATCATTTACAGATTTATTTATTTATTTATTTATTTATTTTTTCACAGTCCACTGAGTAACAAGTGTCCTTGGGTGAAAAAACACCCACATACTTTTTGCTTGGAGTTTATACTTCAGAGGTTACAGAAAGTGGGGGACCTTTTTTTGCCTTTAATGGCTGTTTTTTTTTTTTTTTTTTTTTTTTTGCTCTGTAATCATAAAAACACAATGATGCCTCAGAATGAAGATACAAGCCATAGAGAGGCTCCCACTGACAGCTTCAAGGGCAAGGAGGGTCAGCATGCTATGGCCCAGCCAGAGCTCACAGGGTCCAAGACACTGGGAGCAGTCTTTGGGCACTAGTAAGAAATCTCTTTTACTCATTCATCCTGATCTTTTCATTCTGAAAGTCAATCTTTCACTGTTGTTATCCATCTTGGTCTAGTACACCACAGATAATCTTATGATCCTCTTTTATAGAGGTTATTAAAGGAGTCTTGCCGTGTATAGCTGTACCGTTAGATTCCTGTGCTTTTTTGTCTTTTTTTCCTTTCACCTGGAGTGTTCAGGGTGAAGCATGTTGGAATAGAGTGGAAATGTTCCTCAGCACTGCCTGATACTGGAGTAATGGACGTCAGTTTTTCTTGGAAACTTCTTATCTGTGTGAGAAATTCCTTCAGAAATCTAGATCCGTTGGATATGCCATAGTCATTCACATGACATGTGTTTCCTTTCATGCTTTTGTGTTTGTTGAAATTATCAAAATGCATAAGCCATCTAAGAGATTTCATAGAGAGAAATGCTTTGAACCTTGTCTAAGAAAGCCTGTTTTGAAGGATAGAGACAACTGCTGTCAGTAACTCCACTACCCACTGTAAAAATTTTGGCTTAAAAACGTGGGAGTCTACAACAATGGCTTGACACCTATGAGGTCCCTTTCTCTTTCTTTCTTTTTTGAGTGGACTACTACTGTGTAAATAAATCACACCACTGGTTCTCACTCTCATCCTCAGAGGGTATTCAGACAGCACTACTTTCGCTCCAGTCCTGTGTGTGTGTACTGTGTACTTGGTATTCCCTACATTATGGGAACCAAATGTTTTTAGGTCCCCATGAGGAAAGCAGCTTAGAAAGTGTTTTCAAAGTTTTTTGAAAATGTAAAAATATGATTGGTAGGTTTAGGAGTAAGATGGAAACATGGAAACCAGTATGTGTGTGTGTGTTTGTCTGTGTGTGTGTGTGTCTGTGTGTCTGTGTGAATTTGCTCTAAACAAACATATGAGGAATACATTTATAAATGATTTATTATTTATTTGCTGTTATCCAGAATTATATGTATTTGATCATTTTCTATGTATTATTATTATTATTATTATTGTTAGGGGTCTAAGCATCAAAGATATGCATCTTATTTGATGGATGTCTTAAAGGGTTAGTTCACCCAAAATTATGTCATTTATTACTCACCCTCATGTTGTTATACATCTACAAGACCTTTGTTTATTTTTGGAACACAAATTAAAGGGGTGGTTCACTGTTTTTTTTTCTAGGCTTGATTGTGTTTATGGGGCGCAGTTTAAAATGTCTTAAGGCTTCGTTTTTAAAAAAAAAATGCTGTATTTTTCTTATATTTTACCTATATTCTACACCGCTGTTTCCATTGTCATTTGAACAGCCGAATTGACTTCCTGCTTCTATGATACCACTCCCTCTGAAATACGCAAATGCTCAGATTGGTTAGCTGGCCCAGTGTATTGTGATTCGCTGAAGTGTCCGGAAACGCCACGCCCCTTACCATTAGCTGATATATGTGCTTCAGTGGAAATGTAAATAATGGCGTCTATATTATAAAATTGAGCCCGAATCAGACCCAGATAGCAGTAATAATGAAAAGGGTCAAGCAGAACATCTGCATGCACGGTTTATTTCCGTTTGTATTTGTGTCAAAGTGTTTAGATATGCTGTCATTTGTAAATGTTACTGCTGTTTGTTAGCTTTTAATATACGGTTTTATCCTGATTAAAATTTTACTGTAGCCGAATACATGACTGAGTAGTAGCATTTTTTGTAAAGGTAGTGTTTAATTTATAGCATGAACAACTGTTTGTCTATGAACATAGAAGTTTGTTGGTGTTTGTTGGCGTTTGCTAGAAAAGTGTGCAATAGAATTTAGCTAACTGGCTAGCGGAGCAAAAACGCATTGGTCTTTGTTTTATGTCCTTGATGCAACCAAAAAATAGCAACAGAACTGTACATTTAAAAAACATGTACAAACAATAAAACGTACTTACAGTTAGGGGCCCATAAACAGCAGTTTCTGCTTCATCTTTCAGTAATAGCATTGGTGCAAATCCAGCATTGAACTCGTGTAGATTCTGGAAGCTGTCTTCCGCGCCGCATCCAGTGTAGACAGTGTTTTTTAGAGTCTATGGTGTAGACAATATCACTGATTATTATAATGGGTTCTATTATCTTTTGACTCGTCACGTCGCGCCGCTCGCGTCCAGCGTAGACTCTTCCACTTCCATATGCCGCGCAACGTGGCCTCGCCCACTTTGTTGCGTGTTCCCGGGGGCAGTGTTTTGATTCTGCTTTTGGGACATTACATGTACTTGACATTACCTCCCCTACACCTACCCCTAACCCTACCTGTTAAACACTTTATTCCCACTGTTAAATATCTGTTAGGCACTTTATTTCCACTTTTCGAATATTTTCTTAATTTTTATTTAAATTAAACGCTACTCTGAGCTGATATGCGATGAGAAAAGGGAGAAGAATGAGATTGGTAAAAGGAGGATTCAAACTCGGTTCTGTTGCATCAAAATCTAATGCCACACGTCTTACTCTACATGCCACTGATTCTGTTGTAAGCATGATTTGTTTTGTAACTTTGTCATATGATAATGGTGGGCAGGGTTAGCGTAAATAGCCTCTGTCAACAAGGAGGGGTATTTCCACTTGGTGTAAATAGACACTCTGATAAAAGATATGTTTTAAATGTCACATAGTAATAACTCTGGAATGTTACAACTGCATGTATCCACTTCTTTCAAGGAAATCCTGTCCCCTTTAATGTTAGTGAAGCCACCACTTGGTGCTTTCCTTGGCCTGAATTTGAAGGGAGAGAAAGCACTAATAAAATTTTCCTCCTTTAATTATTATTATGAGTCTGTATGTGGTAATAAGGGACTCACGCCTGCCTCGGGTACTAATCACAAGAAAAGCCAAGACAGAAAGGGGTGGAGGGGAAGAATGCTAGATGGAAGGGGGGGGGGGGGGGAATAGTAAAACCCCCCCGAAAATAAAGCAGAAAATAAAAAGAAACATAAAAGAATGGGAGCTGAAGGAGGTCAGGCCCATCACAGGCTTAGCATTGCCTTCAAAGATGGCTGGGACAGGTGGCAGCTCGAGACAATCTCACTCTGCAGAGCAGCACCCTCTCAGGAGGAGATAAGGGATCCCTCTGTCCATCCTCCCCCTCCTCGTCTCCCACCATCCCCCCACTCTCCTCACCTCTCCTCTCCGCTCTGTACTGGAAGCTCTTTGATGTGTGTGGAGTGGGATGACTGGCTGGGTCTGAAGCACAGGAAGGGTTCAGCGCAGAGGTCTCTGAGGTCCCCGCAACTCTGCGCACTCATTAAGGCAGTGGGGCCGGGTTAATCAGCTTTAAAGTTTACACACATACGCTTTTGTCTCCTAGCCCTGGCGAGCCACCCCTGGGCACCACCTGCTTGATAAAGAGGCAATGAGGGAGAGCGAGAGACAGCGAGAGACAGGAAGAGAGATGTTCACTCCCTGACTGTCTAAGTTGCGCTTTCTCTCTCTCCTAAGGCCTGGTCTCTCGACAAGATCTGTGTTGTCAAGGATTATTTGGGAAGTTTTTGTTTGGTGGGACAGAATAAATGGATTACAACTCCTGCTTGTTTTGGGGCCATAACTCTCAGGGTGACAAGAGGGATGCAGGTTTTCACTGAGGGACAGAGCGAAGTACAGAATGTGGATGTGTAAACAAAGGAGAACAAATGACAAATGTGAAAAATGAAAACGCAGTGAGTTGTGCCAATTTATCTTCTGTTGGAGCAGAATCAGAGAGCATCAGCTGTTGAAACCAAAGCTAATTTTATTTACAATGTATTTAAAATGGGAAAGTCAGAAAGTGTAGTGGCTAACACTTTTGAAATAGGAAGAGAAAAGCTAGTGAGAAATTTAGGAGTGAGACAAATGGAGCAAGTTAGGTAGGTCTTAATTTGCCCTGAGGTGCCGACCCTTATCTACCTCTGAGACCTGATTGTGATTACCTTCTTTCTTTCTTTTCTCAAGTGGGTGGAATTTAAACTAAGTGATGAACAGCAGAGAGGGCCGGAAACCTACAGTTCGACTCACAACACTCACTTTACCAACCAAAATATTTATCCATCCATCCCTCCTCTCCTTCCTTCCCTCCCTTTGTATTTCTGCTTTGTTTCCCATGCCTGCACTCCACCACCTCAATTCCAGACACATTTGGTACGTTTGGATAATTTATACAGCTGTAATTAGCCCATTACCGTCACACCAATCGGGAACTATAATTAAACAGAATGCACAAGTCAACAGCAACCCCCACAGAGCAGCGCTCAACAGCACTTGTGTGTTTACACGCAGACACAGCTGGATCCTGCAGCCTGTTTTCGGAATGCTTTACAAGACGCATACTGCCCGCAATATTCAATGTCCTTAAGGAATGCTTTCACATCATGAGCTTATCAACTGCTTACAAGCACGCACAGGTGTGCATGGGTGTGTTCAGTTGCCTGTGATACTTTGTTTTTTCTGGTTTGCACACACATGTACAGTGAAATAAGCACTTGCTTTCCCATTGACACGTACGACTTGCACAGACTCACAGGGTTTAATGCTAGTTGGCCCCTCAGTCATCAGTTCTGTGCAGACGAGCGTGTTTGAGCAGTGAGATCATGAGCAAGCGAAGTGGCGTAATGAAATCTGGCAACGTGCAAGGCGCACACATAACATAGAACAGCACAGATCCATCATATGTTCTACATTACTGATTCACAAACTCACCAGCCTCTCTCCCTTTCCTTATAATTATCTTTTACACACCTCTGACAATTTATCATTTGCTTATTTTTTTTTTTTTTGTATAAAACACATGTGCCAGGTTTTCAGAAATGTGCGTTTTGTATTCAATCTGGTTTCATGTGGTTTGGAAAAATAGCAATAAAATTTTTTCCTTAAGCCTTGAATGTGAGATCTTGTAAGATTTTATTTGTATTTTAAAAATAATAATAATAAAAATGTTAATAGAAGAATATTCCACAAGGTCTTTTTTTAAGAACTTATAATTCTTTTAATGTGGCGTAAGATATCAGGACAGTTGTATCACCCTGACATTTTTGAGTTTATGCTGCCCAACAAATGCCCCAAAAAACATACTCATCATAGGTGAAGTATTTGTATGTATAGTTGCATTTTTTAATGTGTGTGTTTTTTGTTTGTTGGTTTTTGAGGGAATGTTTACATCATTGACTCAGAGGTGTTTGGAGGATGGTCAGTAATGTTTCGCTGTTGATCATTAAAAGTTTTCTCTTCTTGGTTTTGTTTCCGACTTATTAAGTGGCACAAGAAGCAGTTATTGTTTTCTCAATCTGATCTGTTGGTCACAATACAATTACCTCTCAATCAGGGAGTTAACATAACATTATGGCAATCCCCTAAAGAGCATTTGTAATGAAACTTCAAGAGAGAGAATAGGAGAAGGAAAGAAAAAGTAAGTCTTCATAAAATGATTATGGGAGTGAATTTAGTAAATGCTTCAGGCCGTATCATCCTCCTAAAATAATAAGCTGTAATTGTGATCATATTCACACTCTCTTTTCTGTTCAACGAGTGCTTGTGTTCCATCAGGAACTAATGAGTCTGGTCAAAGTTTGCCTTTAATCAGCTCTTTCATTAAAACCCTTTATAATCACGTCCTAATGAATGTGGTGTGAAATAATGACAGCAAAAAATTGCCTCTGCATTATGCATGGCCACAAAAAGTGGTAGTTCAAAGGCAGGGCTGTTGGGAAAGGTAGACCGAACTTTACAGCATGCTTTTGAAAACGTTTAAACTAAATGAGTAACTTTGGGAAAGGGTGCTCCATTTGCTCCCTTTCTAGGAAGTCTTGTGTCACTATAGGCCTGATGAAGTACTTCCTTGGAGGCAATGCACTGGTGTACTAGAGATTAGAGGCCATTTCTTAGCCAAATACTGGTTGTCCTCCTGTTTTACTTTGGCTGCAGAACCAAAGTCATTTATCTCAATACAGTAGCTTCATTGCAAATTCAAAAACTATATAAAAAATAAATAAATAAATAAAAGTACTTATAAAATGCAGAATTACAGTGCTACAGCAAGGTACCACACCTTTGAAAATACCCTAATTAATAATATTTTTTATTATATTGCTTTATGTATTAACTATTTATAAGAGCTGTACTCTTAGTCTTTGAAATATTATGACTCACTTGCTTATTTTTTACTATCTTACAAGAAAACCAATAAATATAAAATGTGTTTTGCCATTTTAGACTGCTAATTGACTGCTAACTGCTAATTGAAGATTAGCACTTTTCACTTGATAAAGAAGCTGGATAGAGAATTAAACTTCTATAGATTGAAATGTGTGTTCTCTCTCTCTCTCTCTCTCTCTCTCTCTCTCTCTCTCTCTCTCTCTCTTTTTTTACAAGATGGCATCGTACACTGTAAAAAAAATCCTAATTTTACAGAAAATAACTAATTTTTTTTACGGTCATTTTCTTTCATTTTAAATTATACTCAAAACTCTGTAAAATTACAAAAATGTATGTAAATTAGCAACTCGGCTGTTATTTTAAGTATTATGACATTAATGAAATATGACAGTAATTCACATATTTTTTTTACAGACAATTTACTGTATTTTTTTATATAGTATTTTTTTCTGTTTTCTTAAATTACAAACAAATAAAATTACAAAAATAATCAGTAATTAAACAGTAACAAAACAGTTAAATGATAAAACGGTGAATGGCAGCCAAAAAACCCGTAGAATTAAAGTAAAATATCCTAATTTAAATAAACCGAAAAACGCTGTTATTTTACAGGTAATTCCTGAATTATTGCAATCAAATATCTTCACTTTAAATTAAAGTAAGATATCCTAATTTAAATAAAGTGCAAAAAACTTGTACATAAATTTTCTTTAAATGTTAAAAAATACTGTTATTTTACAGGTATTTTCTAATTTGATTCAAATGACTGGCAACAACAGAACATCAAACACTAACAGATCTCTCTAGATCTCAGCATCTTCACTTATTACAGTCTAGACTTTATTTATTTTATACAAAGGTTCTTATTAAAAAAACATTGGTGTTATGCTGCATGTTGCTTTAATTCAGAGGCAGTAACATATAGTTACATTAATTCATTCATGTGTGCTCTTTCTGGTTAAATGCAAGTGATTCACATTTTACAGTGAATGTGTTTTGTTAGTAACAATTCAGGATATACCTGTAAAACAACAGTGTTTTTTAGAGGAACAGGGTATGTAACTTTCTCATACTTTTTATGCAGATGTGCAGCTTTATTTAATAACAACCAATTTATAAATGCACAATTCAGGCCTTTACTAAGTGTAGCAGTGCAGTTATCTTCAGAAAAAAAGGAGCATATGGATTACTGGAGATATATATTCCTTTGTTCTCCCTAAACTAATTGCTGTTGTTCTCTCATGGACAGATAACATTATATACCATGCTTTCTTTGAAATGGAGTGCATAGGCTAGGAAAAAGAAGGCGATGGGAAACTCTATTTAGATACAGACTTTTTAATGTAAACAACAGAGTGAAAGTCAAATATACATCTGTTGTTCATGCAGAGAGAGAGAGAGAGAGAGAGAGAGAATGTGGGGGGGGGGGGGGGGGGGGGGGGGGGAGAGTGAGAAGGAGAGAGAGCAGTTCATTTCAAAGGTTTGTGGGGAAAGAATAAGAAAAAAATTAATAAAAAGACTTGATTTTGATTTCCTTTTCCCTTTTCCTCTGATTTCCTCTGATTCTGATTTCCTTTTCCCATTTCCTCTTAAATGATTTTACAGGAATTAGGATTATATAAAGCTAATATAATCCTAAAATCCCTTTTACTTCATTATGTAATATTAAATTACTTTTTGTTGAGAATTTTTAACATTTTTAATTTTTAAAAATAAATTTATGAAGTTTATTAAAATTGCTAAACTTTTAAATGAATATTACTAAGAACTTAAGAATTTGTATTATATTATATACTTCTCTTATTAGTTCTCATTTTTAATGTTTATTTTACTTGTCCCCTACCTAGAATTTGTTTGAACAAAGAATTAATTGAAAGTTTCTTAAAATTACAAAACTTTAAAAAAAGAAAATATCAAAGAACTTAAGAATTGATTTTAAATTTATGTCTATTCTATTTATTTATGTGTAGAATTATTTAAAATATAATAATTGCTGTCACCAATTCTTCTGTCATTATCATCACACAATGCATTTAGAAAACAATTGTGGTTTTCAAGTTACTTTACTGCTAGCTACCTTGTTATATTAGCAACAATAGACAGACAATATAAAACATTCACTTAAAGGTTGACCATGATCAAAACCATGATCAAATTTTAATTCCAGATCTTTATCATGAATGAAACATAGTTTGAAATAGTTTAATTTTTCAATATATCAACTAAAGGTGCCCCTAACAAGTATCACTTGCATATGAGTGAGGCTGATAGGAGAGAAAGAGTAAACTGCGAAGACACACCTGATAAAAGGAACAAGAAAAAGTGAAAGAATTGGTGTGGAAAGATGGTGGGGTTGATACAGGAGAGGAAGAAGAAGTTGATGAAGGAGCAGAGAGGAACGTGGGAGAGGAGGGTTGACAGAGTGCAGAGCAACTCTGAAATGAGCTACTGATAGAGTGGAGGAAGCTGAGTTTGGGAACATACAACTTTTGAGGAGCAAGGGAGAGATGAGTGTTGATGTGAGGGATGAACAGAATATTATGAGTGATGGGACAGGAACAGGGGGAATAAAACGAGTGCTGAAAGATAGCGATGAGAGAGAGAGTTGAAGGTTTACTGGAGTGCTGTACAGCATATGGAGAGTAAATGTTTTGTGGCGTGCTAAAGGAAGAAGTGGGGATGGGGATAGAGAGAGGTGGGGATAGAAAAGTTGTAATTACACTAAAATATTCCTAAAAAAATACTCTTAGCAACTGTATAACAATGTTTTGGCAATGTGAATGCAGATTTTTATGGGAAAATCTGGACTCTTTGGAAGATATCACTGTATTGTTTTGTTGTTTTAATTTTGTAATGACTTGATAACAAAATTTTTATAATTTCTGTTTATATGTGTTTCCCTGCATGCAGCTGGTCATGAATTCTTTCTGCTTCCCTGTTTGATTTCTTTCTATGTTCTTTTCATTTAAGGACAAGAAATAGTCCAACAGCCCTCAAAAACACATTTGGGTCTAATGTCAAATTCTTTCTGGCTTTCTGGACTTTTTGATCTGATCAGATGTGATTTTCTCAAGGACTAGTGTTGGAATGAGAGCTGCAGTACTTGCAGTTTCACCATTTAGCTTTCTGAGTGCCGTCACATGGTGTATGAAACGCTAACAGCCCCTAATAGGTGAGGAATGAGGTAAAGCAGGGCTTTACAAATGTGAGCAGCTCACGGCATGGTGCGGCATTAGGCCCAGATGTTGGCCATTGGTCTCTGGGCACAGCCCTTAAACACCTTGGCACGAGGATGCCAGATGTTTTCAAGCTAAAAACAGATCCGCTTCTCTCTATATTAACTCTGTTTTATATTTTACCAATTATATATAAATACATACATATACGCACGCACGCACGCACGCACACAGGTTTGTTTTGCTATCAAAGTGAGGACATTCCATAGCCGTAATGGTTTTCATACCGTACAAACTGTACATTCTATCCCCCTACACTACCCCTACTCCTAAACCTACCCATCACAGAAAACATTCTGCATTTTTACTTTTTTAATAAAACATTGTTTAGTATGTTTTTAAAGCTATTTATATATGAGGACTCATGAAATGTCTTCATATTTCATGTTTACTTCGTAATAACAGTGTAATACCCATGTCACTATACAAATTTGTGTCCTCACAAATCACAAAAACACACAACACACACACACACACACACACACACACATATATATATATATATATATATATATAAATTAGGGGTGTAACGATTCAAATTATTTACGGTTCGGTTTGTATCACAGTTTTTGAGTCACAGTTTCGATATGTTCAGGGAAAAAAGGACTGCTGTCAAATAAATATAAAGAAAATAAGAACAAATAATCTAACTACAAGCAACAACACAAATAAATACAAGAGAACAAAGACACAAATAAAATAAACAGTGATTTCCAGGTTTTTCAGATATCTAAATGTAAAAATAAAGTAATCAGTTGTAAAATAACATTGCATATTTGACTATAAATTAAAGATTAATCTTTATTAATGTTACAGAAGCTATTCAATCAAGAGCAGTGAGTGATCCCCTTTCCTTTTAGTGTTTGATTAACATTAAAAACACAGACAGGAATATTAGGCTGCTGTCACTTTAAGACATAATGAATCCAGTACACTGATACTGTACGTTCACTTAAGATGTAACGACTATATCTGCTAGGATACTCACCAAGACGGGCATGTTGACATAATTTTTGTGTGAATTTGTCCGTTCAAGCTCAAGACTTGAAAGAGAACTCAATATTTGAAGCGAATGAGAACTTGTGCTGTGAGAAGATTTGTGTGAGCAAACCCACGTGGGTTGATGAGTGCACACACAAATGTTCTCACAGAACGTGCAAGTTCTCCTTTGCGTCTTCTGGCTCTTGAATGTTAAATTGGCAAGGCTTAAATGAGTTTAGTTTAAACACAGATAGCAACATGTGCTGTTCAGGTCTGTCCTCTGCTCGCATGCTATCAACATTCAGGTGATGACGGCGTAAATGACCGGTCATACAGAGCATACAGACTCTGTAAAGAGACTGTTTTGTCCATGTTTTCTATTTTATTTTATTATTATTATGGCTGTTGTTGTAATGTATTGGGAAACTAGAATGCGTATCCATTGAGAGAAACATACATTAGTCAAATCAAGTCAAGTCAAGTCATCTTCATTTATATAGCATTTATTCATTTATTTACAATACAAATTGTTTCAAAGCAGCTTCACAATGATAAAAGGAAAATTAATGGACAGAGATTGTTTTGGCTTTACAGCAGCTCTAGGAAAAAGTTATTATCGAGCTAAAGTAAGTTTTTGATTGAATCACTTCCGTTGTAAAAATCATTAATTATTAACATAGGGGCCACTTAAATGACACCTTTTTAACTGAAAACAGAAGGCTTTTAATGCATTCTTGCCGTTCATTTACGTGTTTAATCTATAGGTATGCGCGTTTGAATGTGTATGTGTGCAGACCCTTTGTCTTTCTTTACAAAGTGGCATCGCCAAATTACTTTTCTGGCCTGCCTAATACAGAATTATTAGTCTTTTCCATGTGTCCATGTGAACTGGAATCTTTTTGATAATGTTTTATCTATACATAGGGAAAGGAAAGGGAAGGAGGCCTTTGCAGGGGATAGTTTAGTTGACACTGCGTTGTCGTCGTGTCTAGGCGCAAGTCCTTCGTCTCATCTGGATACGGCCTGGATCTGGCAGACTACGGAAAACATTGGGATAAACAGAGAGAGACTAATATTAGCGTAGACGCCATTCTTCTTATGATGTATGATACATACTTCTTATGATACATAAGGTGTTATGGGATGTGTTCCCGGTTCCGGCTGACCTAATTTATGCAGCCTAACAATTTACATGATTTGAATTATAGAAGTAGATAATGTGTTATGTGTATGCCAGGTTAAATCATATTATAGATGCGTGACCAGATTTAAGTTATACTGCGGTGCAAGTGTGTGCCGAACCGTGGCTGGAGAATGGTACGGTTCGATTTTTTACCGAGAACTGTTACACCCCTAATAATAGGCGCCAATCGCCATGGTCGAGCACCCACGGAAAAACACAAGATATTCTCCATTCATTTTAACCAACAAAAACAATTACTGCAGCTTTCAGACACAATTTTGATCTCTTTTTTATAGTTTATTTGAGGCCGTTTATTTTTTTAATGAGAAATGTCGAGAGGCATTACTGTAACGCGAGAGCGCAACCATGTAATGAATCTCTCCGCTCGCAGGCGGTTTTCCTTCACTCTAGCACAAAACTGGATGCGCACTTTCAAATATACAGTGGTCTTTGTCTCATGGCTCTGCTCGCTCAGATTTTATGTTTGCGCACAAAAAATTTTGTCCCGTGCATTCATGAATATACTTGCTCTTTCTCTAAACTTGTCTTCTCTTCTGTATTTAATGTTGCCAGAAGCTTTCAACCACCAGACTTTCACGATTGACTGATGAAATAACACAGTGCACCTTGTAAAGAAATTACAGATTCACATTTATTTCATGAAATAGCATTTTCAAGCTGATTTTAGATGCCCTTTATGATCTCACTGACATGTCACACTATGTCACTGACATTACATTACCCAGAATTGTTATGTTTGCACACATGCTTTAGACACCAGTTCCACAGGATGTGCTCCAATAGCATCAACACCATGGCACAGTATCTCATTCCCTGTTCAGGGAACCAGATTACATTTTCAGGTCTTACAAATTCTTCTACAGATTCTTTTTTAACCTAAAACAGAGGTGCACTTTTGAACTCAAAGTGATTCAAACTCAAATGTTGAGTTGCTTTGAAAGATTTTTATGCTGATGTGTAACACTGATTATACTTTTTTTAAGCCTCCTCTATCAGGTTTAAATATAGACTGTGTTTGTAATCAGATTTTATCCCAGTGTTTTAATGTTTTATCTCTGGATTTTATAAAGTCTTCCCATTTCTCTCTGACTGTTGTGACGAATCATTTTTTGAAGCTTGTTGAAATGCAGAGGAGCACACAATCCAACACTGCACTATGTAAACACAAGCACATGTGGGACATACTATACAGGATATCTTATCACAAGAGGTTGTTTTTGCTGATTAGCCTTGAAGCAACTGTGTGTTTTTGTGATGATGCTGCACACAAATTTGCGGATTTTTTAGCGTTAGTGTACTTATAGCTTTATGTTGGTTTACAAAAACAAATCTGTGAATGCACCCTTATGAAACAAATTACTGTGTAACATAGTTCTTTTGTTTAAACATTTAATCACAATTCATTTTTAATAATCTCTCTTTTTCATTTTACAGCTACACCTCAGTTCTTTCCTGCTTTTCATCATCCGGTACCAATTGATGATAGACACACACAAGGCCGGTACATTTACGAACCCTCGCCGGTACCGCCACTACACGTGTGAGTAAACACATACACTCGCACAACTTTATTTATGTCTATTCCCGTATTTAATGTCACCATTAATGTCTTTTGCCTTCTATCCCATTCTAATGTAAGACACTACAGGCACTGGTCAATTTTGAGATTTTTGGCCATTTTGCTTCCATAACTTGTCATTCAGGCTACTGGTATGAAAACATCCAAAATACACATTTAAAGTGATTTATTTTATTACACTTTATCTATTTGTATCTGTAGATTTCAATTACAGTTCAACACATTTGTAAAACATGTTTTCTCAAAATGAGCCAGAAATGTCCACTTCAGCATTAGTTACATACACTAAACTTGGCAGTATTTTTTATGGAGAGATAAAAAGAGATATCCAAAATCTCTTCTGTAAAAACCTTTAACTCTAAAATGTTAACAACATGAAACAAGAATTTTTAACCTGACTTCATCCAGTGTTCAGGTTTCTGTGGTGCAAATTAGTGCATATTTAATTAGATAATGAGTAATTTGCATATTTAAACACAACATTTCAGAAAACCTGTAATACAAAACAATTATCTTAATGTAATGTAATTAATCAGCTGGGGAAAATAAGGTGATATCTGTTCAAATGTTTACCCTATTCATCTGTAGTGTTGCTTTGATATGCTTTAAATGTATCCGAACTTTCAATCTAAATAAGAACAGAGTTTCTTCATGTTTTCGATTTGATTTTAATATAAATTATGACCTGATAGTATTATTTTATAATCTGCATAATATCATCAGTTCTCATCTAGGCAGATGTATCATAGGAAGGAGTGTCTGGTCTAGCGGTATTGCAGTACACCGTGTATTAGCTGTTTCCATGGGATGTGTTCCATACATCTCTCAGATGATCTGTAGTTCTGTGTCAGAGATCAAAGTTTGGGTGAACACACTGTCAAGAGACATGCTAATGAATGCGTCAGACACAGAGACAGACATGGCAGCCTGTTAGTGCATGATTCCTCTAAAACTGCTCATCAGGCCCTCTCAGAGAAGATGTAACAAACTCCTCTCTCTCACAGCTGTTCTGCAAGCTGTAACATGTAGTGCAACAATACCCCACATCAACGCCAAATGAGGAACATTTTTGTTGCTTTTGTACACTGGGTGAAAACTCGTATGAAGATGTTACCTTCTTCAAGATAAAAAGTCACTTTGTGAGATATAAAGTCACAATAGCCACTTTTCCACTGTCGGGCCAGTGCAAGCCAGGGCTTTCAGTGGGCTGGGCTGGGCTAATAGCCTCAAACCTGTAGCACCGAGCTCGAAATCACACTGCGTTTCCATCGTCGGGCCAGAAGCTCCGCAGCACTTTTCTAAAACGCGCCCGTAACACACCTCTCTGGAACAATGTCACACAAACCCATCATTTCACCAAAAAAATGGAAGTTTTCACTGGAAACTAGCGAGATTACAAAACGAGCATGATAAAAGTGGCCGTTTGTTGGCATTTTTGTTGTTTACTTAAAGATTTTAAAACCCAAGCATCAATGTTCTACCACAGTTTTACAATAATAAGTGATACATTGATCATAATGAATTTATTTGTGTCAAGATTGCAGATTTGTCACAGAAATAAAGTGGTAGGTACCGTTATTTCACAAAAGAAAGAGGACATGTACTTAATCAGTCACGACTGTTTTTGTTTATTTGTAGTCATTTGTTTGCATCACATGAAAGAATCATTTCTACAAATTTTCCACCAAAAATATGACCTGAGGAGCTTTAACACTCTCTCCAGTGACAGTCCCAATACAATTATATTTTCAGTCAGAGAAGAGGATGCTCCCGAAAAACCTGAGTTGCTTTGTTTTATGACATATGCGGAGCTAAATATGGACATCAGACAGTCCAGTATTAAGAGATGAGGCGTAATTACTGACAGATAAAATAAATACACAAATTTGATAGCCTATATGATTTGTCTGATTTCTTCAAGCGGTCGTATTTACCATGTTTACTATGGTAATGGTTAGCGCGCATAGTCTTTTGCATCACATATAAATATTTCTGCCTTATACAGTGATCAGAATCCACATCAGATCACAAACAGAAGTTATTTCAAACACTCGCTGCTGTCTGAAAGTGAGTTTTGAGCTAAAATGGTGTTTAGTATGTTGGAAACACGGCTAATTATGACATATAAAGTTGGAATTACATTTTTTTTTTGTATTGACAGAGAAATTTCAATTTCAGAAATTCAGAATTTTTGTTTTTATATAAAATCGAAGTCTATGTAAGTGTGTATGTTTGTTTGTGCGTGTTTGTGTTCCCTCACGGGTTCTGTATAGCTCCTTTACGGGAGATTCCCTCAGCAGTTTCCCCTACTCTCATCCTCACATCTCTGAGATGTGCAAGTATGCATTTCTAATCTTTTAAACTCTCTTTTTCATGTTCTTTACTTATCATTTCCTTTTTTCTGATTGTCTTGTATTCAATTCAGCATTAAAGCACACCATGTTCCAATTTTTATGTGTTTGCTTTTTGATCAATTTTTCCTCATCTGTCTCCGCTCTTCTTCCTATCTCTACCTCTTTTGCATGACACGCAAAACCACCATAGCCTTTGGTGGGACAAATTAAATGGAGCAGCTACTTGGTCCATATTACATTTTGTATTGTTCATCATTACATCCTTTGCTTTCCCCACGTCCCCCCTTCTACATCCTCGAGAGTCATATCTCTCTTGTGCCCATTACACTGCTAAGAATAATGAATTTTTTATGTCGTCTCCTCGCTGTAACTCGCGTGCTAAAGAGAGGTGTGAAAAGGGGGGAGAAACACGCTCCGGGGGGCTTGATTTATGTCCGATGTCAGTATAAACAAAATGGCAAATATAATTTAGCATTTAGCTTATGCGGAGATAATGGGGCAACGCAAGACTCAAACAAATATCTGCCATGGTTTATCATCCGCTGGAGAGACACATGGAGCGGGGCGTGGGTTAGAGGAAGAAAGGGAAAGCAGGTGAATTAAATTACAGGTGGGGCGGCTGTATTCACAGTACACGCCTGACTTGCTACACTTGCCTTGCAGTAGACATACGCACCTTTATGTACGTACCTAACAGAGTGTGAGCCGTCCCACAAATCACTTTACTTTGAGTCTTTGAATATGACAAACAGCGATAACAGTGTCCGGTCCCATTAATATAGTTTAGTGACACGGCAAGAACTTTTATTTAAACTGACAGTAAAACGATGGTAGTTGGCAGTGTTGGGGGTAACACAGTAACATGAGTTACGTAATCAGATTATGTTTCTCAGTTAATGAGTAACCAGTAATGTAAGGCATTACTTTTACATTTACAACTATCTGAGTTACTTTTTCAAATAATGCAAGTTACTTACCACTTACCATGTATTGACTGACACCTCTCCTGTCCCCATGTTTAGTCATCTCACTTGCACAAAAAAAATAAATAAAAAAAATAAAATAAAATTCAGAATTCCTCAAAATGAATAAAAATGCAAACTCAGAACATTATGGTAACCTCCAATAATTAAACATATTTTAAAAATACAAATATAATTTATATATTTAATCTAAATTTTTACCAATGTCTTTGCTGCTGACCTTGAATGATCCAGTTCAACCATACCAATAAGCAAAAATCACTTTAGATAAACATCACATTTATATTTATTTATTTATTTTTTATTGCTGAAGTACGAGTGTTGAACTTTCTTCTCCTGTGTCCTAATCCAGAATGGCAGCACAGCTGAAAGGTTTGTTTGAGCTGTGCCCTCTACTGTACAGGTGTGAATTTGCATTTCCTTCAGCTTAAGGCTTATTCATTTCACTTTTGTTGTGAAAGGGCCTTTACATTTGCCAAAAATATAACTTTTGCTATTTTGTTTAAAAAAAAACAAAAAGGTAAGCCCAGCCCAGGTGAGAAAAAATAACGCAAAAGTAACGCAACACATTACTTTCCATAAAAAGTAACTAACACAGTTTGCTACTTTTTAGGGAGTAACATATGTTACATACAACGCATTGCTTTTAAAAGTAACTTTCCCCAATACTGGTAGTAAGTGATCTGTAATGCAGCATTTACTGTGTTCAGACCCCAGTCAGACACATTTCATTTTATAAAAGCAATATAGACAAGTTTCTTCAGCACTGCAGACCTTACAGTCATTAAAAGTGAAAACTAATAAACTGTTTTATTTTTTCATATATTTTAAAAATAATATATTAAAATGTAATTTATTCCTATTGTAACAGTTATGTTTAGTTCTGTTTAGTTTCAGTGTGTTTTAGTTTGGTTCTGCCTGTTTCCGTTTGCCTTTGTTCCTAGTTAGTCTCCATGGGTGTTAACTTCATTTATTCACATTCTGTTTTATGTTGATTACTCTCCCTTGTGTTTAAGCCCTCAGATTAATTTGTTCATTTGTCCGGTTTCGTTTATGGCAAAGTGGTTGTGTTATTCTATTTCCTGAGTTTCTCTCACCTGAGATCTAGTGGATTAATTATCAAAGACTGTTTAGTACTCCTCCCCCCGGTTTCACAGACAAGGCTTAAGCTAGTCCTAGACTAAAATGCATGTTTGAGCTGTTTTAACTGAAAGCAACTTGTACTGACATATCTTAAAATATGTCAGTGTCATTGTTTTGTCCCAAGATGCACACCAGTAATGTTTTTTTTTTCTAGTGTACATTTATAAAAGATACTTAAGTATCCTAATTGAACTAAGGCCTAATCCTGGCTCAGGCTAAGCCCTGTCTGTGGAACCGGGCCCTCGTCTTCGTGCCCAACATGACACCCAACACGACACCTGTGATGATTACCATTGACAGCCCAGAAGCTGTAAATGTGGGCAAAGTTTACTCCTGCAAAATCAAAACTTGTCAGATGTCTCCTGGCAATGCAGCATGTTTTCTGACATTTTCAAATCCAAACTTCATAACACAATAAGAGAAGGGACAGACAAATGCTATGGGAACAAAGACTATGGGGTGACCAAAAACAGTTGTTTGATTTCCATTGTAAGTACACTACTGTTCAAAAGTTTGGGGTCAGTATGATTTTTTTGGGGTCAGTAAGACTTTATATTTTTATATTTTACCAACCTCAAACTTTTGAGCAGTAGTGTGCATTTCTGTATTTTTTTTTTTTTTTGTAAAATTATTTTCTCTAGTAATTGGAGACATTTCAATTTTGAGTGTCACCAAATTTGTTTTGCTATTTTGTTACACCTGTAAGTGAACAGAAAGTGCACAGAGTGTGTGTTTGTGTAAGGAAGTGACATAGACGCTGGAGTGGATGTTAAGAGAGAAAAATTAAATTGTTTAAGACAAGTTCTCCTTGGTGAACAGAATTAATTGTTATTAGCACTCTTAAATATATGCCTAGGAACAGGCTGGATATTATTGCAGTACTTTCCCATGCAGCTCCTCATTACAGCTCGTAATTACAGTAGCTTTCACCTTGCGGCAGTGCTATCAATCTACACAGCCTTTCTCAGCTACGAGTGGGCATCTATGACTAAAAAAAAAAAAAGAAAAGAGAAAAAAAACAGGAAAAGAAAGAAAGAAAAAACACAGTGGTAATGGCCATCTCATTTCCCTCAACCAGTGCTGATTTGCTGGTTGACGAGGCAGAGTTAGCAAGTCCTGTCCTATTATTTGAGAAGACTTTAATTGAAACATGTTTATTTATTGCCCTCTTTGCTCTGAGTGGAAGCTGCTAGCGTAGCGCGCTAAACGACACTAATGGCTATGATATGAGGCGACGGAATTAAATTAAAAGCTCATAAAATGAAATATGCTTCATATTAGCAGTTTGACACTTAATTTGCCTCCGAATGAGCAGAGGAAATCACAAATTAACTGTCCTTTGTGTTTTCTCCCTCTCTCCCGCGGCAGTCTTATTAGGCCATGGAAAAGCGCAATTACTGCAGAGGATAATCGTGTGGGTTATGAATTCATACGGGAGAGGGCACCGGTGTGGTATTCAATATTAAATGGCGGGGGGTTGTGTCGACTAATGTGGCTGTTCGGTTTATTTGACTTACACAGGAAGTCAGACATTCATACAGGAAGTTAGCCATTGTGTTGAATATTTTTTTTATTATTATTTTATTTTATCGGGCCACATGAACTACTCACCAGGCTGAATCTCTGAATCTTTGTTTTTGCAAAACTATAGCTGTAAAACTATAGAAATATTTTGAGCTTTTATAGTAATTAAAAAAATTATTCTCCTTTTTGAAACAATTTATAAATTAAATAATCA
This sequence comes from Ctenopharyngodon idella, assembly GCF_019924925.1. Classification (NCBI taxonomy): domain Eukaryota; kingdom Metazoa; phylum Chordata; class Actinopteri; order Cypriniformes; family Xenocyprididae; genus Ctenopharyngodon; species Ctenopharyngodon idella. The sequence goes on along the minus strand of NC_067242.1, from coordinate 22,645,330 downwards.
TTTTAATCACATGACTCTCTTGACCTTTTGCCAGCCCTGACCTGGGAACAGTTTGGCTCTATTCATCCTGGTTAAAACAGATCACTTCTCCTTAAACAAATACAATAAATGCTAAAGAGACACTCTCTGCAGGGTGTCTGTTTGTGAATGCATCTTGCTGACTTGCTCATTATGTCTAGTGCTTAATAGTAAGTGTTCCCTCAACTGACTCAGTGTCTCTTTTGCTTGAGTGTTATTTTCTCAGCCAAACAAAAGACACACACACACACACACACACACACACACACACACACACACACACACACACACACACACACACACACACACACACACACACACAAAGCCCAAGTGACAGGATTCGGTCTCCTCGGTGACTGCTCTGGACAAACGGAGGCATTCGTCGCAAGTCAATTGCCCAACACCAGAGTTTACCCAAGAGTTAGAACCTCTTGTGCTCGGAGCAAGCAATAAAATAACACGCATTACCAGACACACTCCTCACATACTTAATAGACTCACTGGCTTGGCTTAGCAGTACAGCTACTTACGAGAACTGTAGTAAAGGCAAAAATGTCTTTCAGTTAAAAAAAAAAAAAAAAGCGTGCTTGGTAAATCAACACTCCTCAAATGTGTTAAAGTGCATAATTTCGTTATCCACAGTCTGCCCTTTGCGTTCTCTTCAATCAATAATCACTGAATTCAGCCTAATACCAAGCAATTAGGGGAAATTACAAGCACCTTAACTGTTCATTTCCATTGACTAATTGGGGTCAAATTAATAGCTGCAGTAATTTCAGTCTTTCCCCAGGTAGCCAATGAGATTTAACTGGGCAGATTTTATGGCCGCTGTGCTGGAATGTGTTTGTAAATGTTCAGGCTGTTGTCTCATGTTTTTCAACTACATATAATTTAAAATAAAGCAAGAGATTTCTTCCTGTTTTTTTTGTTTTCAGAGTGGCTCAGATAATTTGCAGTGCTAAAGAGAAATGTTTATACATAGGCCACTGTAATATTTGTACTCTCCCTTGCTATTTTTCTGTCACTTTTTGAGAGGTAACCCAGATATTTGTGGTTGGCTGAAGGCTTTGAAGCATTGTTTGTTAGTGGGTTTTCAAAGTAATGCAAGTTAAGCAAAAAAAAAAAAAAAAAAGATGACCATTTGTGTTGATTGTGATAATACTGCTGCACATCTCTAGCCTATTTTAGAAAGCAAAACACAGCATAAAATATTGGTCCATGCTTGCACTGTTTGTGAGTATGTGTGTGAGACGGGAGTGCTTTGAATTGTGATATTTACATAAACTGTTGTCAGGCTGCCCAATCTGAGTGGCGACGCTGTGTTTAGCGTAAAGAACAGTCTTTTATCTCAACAGCCCCCTGCAGATGTGTGCACTCTCTCTTTATTCATATACTCTCTATATTTGTATAAGTATATATAAATTTACAAAGCCAATTTTAAGATTGAGTATTTGGTATTCAAAAGTTTGGGGTCAGTAATATATATTTTTTTAATTTTTTTAATGAAATTACTTCTTTTCAGGATGCATTAAATTGATATAAAAACAGTAAAGGCGTTTGCATTATTACAAAAGATTTCCATTTCAGATAAATGCTGTTCTTTTTAACTTTCTATTCATCAAAGAATCCTGAAAAAACTGCATCACAGTTTTCAAAAAAACATTAAGCAGCACAACTGCTTCCAACATTGATAATAATAATAAATATTTCTTGAGCACCAAATCAACTTTTTAGAATGATTTCTGAAAGATCATGTGACTGAAGACTGGAGTAATAGCTGCTGATAATTTAACTTTGCCATCACATGAATAATATTATAATACATTTTCAAATAACTTAATTTAAAAAACAGTTATTTTAAACTGTAATACTATTTGAACCATTATGTAAGAGATTCTCCAGGGCATTTAACAGTATTTAATGTAGTCTTAAAAATTATATCTTCTCTTTTTTTTATCAGAGTAATTGTAAATGTTGTATAAAATAAAATAGTTATTCCTGATAATCTTGTTAGACAAATTAGAATCCTGTAAAGTTCCATAATTCTCAAATAGTGCAAAGAAAGTCCATAAAGTGCTGTAATCGTGAATAAGGCATTACAATGGCTTTTCTAATATCCCCCACATTGAGACTAAGTCTAAAGAACGGTCCTCTTCATGCCTCCCCTTTCCAGATTTAAAAGCTTAGCTTTTTCCTCTCTTATACTCTCTCTCTCTCTCTCTCTCTCTCTCTCTCTCTCTCTCTCTCTCTCTCTCTCTCTCATTTTTTCTTTAATTCCTTGCTCCTATGCTGCAGTGTGAGGACAGGCGGTCAGGCGGTGGCTGGCCTCATGATTAATGATGTTTATACTTGACAGAAAGCTCCTTTATTTATCTGCATTGCTGCTCTGTAGATATCATCAGTCACCTGAATGAAAAATATTCACTCATACCAATTTTGCAGTATAATTGAGTGGAGTCACTTCCCTTCTGTCGTCTTTTACCTCCTTTCTCTGTCGGCCTCCCTCTTTTTTTCTCCTCTCTCTTCTGCTATCTGGCCGTCTTATCATCACCCTAGTAATTTTCACACTGCGTCATATGATATGGAAAGGCTGGCTTTAGCCGTATTTGACATTAAGCCTCTTCAATTTTCACAAGAGAAGAAAGGGAGAGCGAGGGGGGGAAGAAAGTTGCATGCCACTTTGTGGAGATGCTGAAGAATGGGCAAAATATCTCCCCATTTTTTTCTCAAGCAATTTCAGGATTTGGAAAGAAGTGAGATAAATTCCTTAGGAGAACTGAGAGCAGTCTGATGTAATATCTTTTTTTTTTTTTTTTTGCTGCTTGGTAATACATTGGTTTCATCACTTAAATGCATGGCCAACCCCCTTTTTTAGCTTTAAGCCAGTATGAGGAAGGTGGGTATTATGGAGCTATCCAAGTATACTTATAAGTAACAGATGAGCAAATGAGAGGATAGAGAAAAAAAGAGTGTGAAAAGAGTGAGAAAGAGGCTACATTTTCTGGGGCCTCCAATCTTCCAAGAATCATTTTTATTTTGTATGAATAGATGCATATGAATTTGTCAATGTGTGACAATTTTAAATGGATTAAATACTAATTATAATACTGTACGTATAGCAAAAAAGGAAGTAGTATTCTTATTTTTTTAAACACCTTTTATTATGTGATTCCTTTTTATAAAATGTCATACCTAAAATGTATAGTAACTGAAATTTTGCTTCATTTATTATTCATATTAAATTTTGAAATCTTGACAGGCTAAATCCATGTAATCAAATTCAGGCAGTTTAAGGAGGGCGACTGTCAGTCATTCAGTGTCACTCAGTGGGCCACGTCCTCTTTTAATTGGCTTGAGAAGACACGCCCCCTCTCACACACTCTTTCACTCGCTTACAACTGATTGTCAAGTTAATTTATTAATTTATTTATCCAGTTTTTCATCACAGAATCTACTGATGAATATGACAATTACAAATATATTTTTTAATGAAGTCATTCTTTTTCATATTCACGGGAATTTGGAACTGAATTGCACTACTCAATAAATCTTCTCACATCATCTATGGAAATAAATGTATACATTCAGATTCCAGTGATTAGTATATCTGATTGCACTCAGGTGAACAGTATTTCATTAGTGGATGAGTTAATGTGGAGAAGTCTGCCGTATATCTGTGTGCTGTGGCATTCAGCCCCTGTGGAGGGGAGCGGGCTAAAAATGTGCAGTTTCCATTAAGGACTTTTGAGCAGCAGGCCCTGGTCTCTCGCTCAGGGGGGCAGTTACAGTGTTCAACCAGCTTTTCAGAACACAGCAATAAATCCTACCTGCTCTCAGCCAGAAACCTCTCCCGCATTCTCTGTGCCCCAAACACTCTTACTCTCTCTTTCTCTCATGCCAGCATGATCTCTTAAAGCTCTGTGTAAATGTATGTAACACCAGTGAGGTATTTTACGATCTTACCACATGGAGCTACTAAAACATTTGGTTGTCTGGAATGAGGTGGCTAGACATGCTAAGAGTGAATTAACTTCTACTTCTCCTAACTCCTGTCACTTCATTTCTCTCTTTTTTTTTTTTTTTTTTATTTTTTATAATTGCTCTTAAAGGGATAGTTCACCCAAAAATGAAAATTATCCTATAAATTACCCATCCTCAAGCCATCATGGGTGTATATAACTTTCTTCTTTCAGCCAAACACAAACTGAGTTATATTAAAAAATATCCTGAAACTTCCTAGATTTATAATGGGAGTGAATGGTGCCCAAAAAAGCGTATTCCATCCATCAAAAAAGTAATCCATATGGCTCCAGGGGGTTAATAAAGGCCTTCTGAAATGAAGAAATGCATTTTTTTTAAGAAAAGTTGAGTTCCGGCGTATGACGAAGGAAGTAGGTGTAGCATAAATAAAGACACACCCATAAAGAGAAAAAAACGAAACAAAACAAACACACACACACACAAAAAAAAAAACTAAACAAAACAAAAAAAATATGATTAAGCAGTTCAAGGGACATTTCTCTTTAAAAATTTTCGTTTTAGACTTCCAAATTATAATCAGTGTTTTGTTTTGCTCTATCCTCTGCGCTTCCGCGTTTGTCAGTATATCTTGCGTTGGGTTAGAGGTTACTCTTCGACCAGAACTAGACTCGAGTACGGTCGTTTCTGGAAGCCAGTTATTATAGTTTATAAAGTTATAAGGTAACACTTTACAATAAGGTTCATTAGTTAACATTAGTTAACTACATTAGTTAACATGAACTAATAATGAACTGCACTTATACATTATTTATTAACCTTTGTTAATATTAATTTCAACATTTACTAATACATTATTAAAATCTTGTTAACATTAGTTAATGCACTGTAAACTAACATGAACAAACAATGAACAACTGTATTTTCATTAACTAACATTAACGAAGATTAGTAAATACAGTAACAAATGTATTGCTCATGGTTAGTTCATGTCAGTTAATACATTAACTAATGAACCTTATTTTCTTATTTTAACAAATCTTATTTGTTACCAGTTATAAATATGGATATTTTTTAATATAACTCCGATTGTGTTTGGCTGAAAGAAAAAAGACATATACACCCAGGATGACTTGAGGGTGAGTAAATTATTGGACATTTTTGAGTGAACTATCCCTTTAAATATAAGGTTTCTCCACTGATGTTAAAGATGTTTGTTTTTGTGTAGTAAAATTCATGTGTCATTTTATGAGGTAGATTTGTATTTTTCAACCCTGACCAAAACCTTTCCTCCCTTTTCAAGACCAACTGTCTGTCAGTGGGGTCATCTCATTTGGATGCGTGCAAAAGCATGTTCATCACACTTTCCCTCTCTGCTGTATAAAACTTTCTTTCTCACATGCAGTCACATATTCAAACAAATAGTAATTCAGTGACCTCTTTGTCACAATTTTGGCTTTAATAAGAAACACCAAAGAAATTCTAGAAATTTTGTGTTAATATTTCCAGAAAAAATGTCTTCCCAGATGAAATTTTTCTTCATTGCATTCTCAAATGTTTTCCCTCTCATGCTTTAGGAGAAATAAAAATAGAAACAAATATTGCAGGCATTAGTATCTTGACATGTTTTTATCTTATAGGAGGAAGAATCCAAGAAGCAAGAAACTTAAAGTGTTCATTTGCTCTCAATTAAATCTCATATTTGTCTAGAAAAAAACAGAGATTTTAAAGAAGTGTTATTGTGATTTTCTTTTTTGAACATGTCTGTTGTGTGCATGCACATTTATTATAGAATGTGTTTCTGGTCTTCTTTAGTATAGCATGTGATGTTCTCTGCTACTGTGACACACACACACACACACACACACACACACACACACACACACACACACACACACAGTTTGAGTCCCTCCCGAACGTTCACTCATGATTAAATATCAACGCACTGTCCTTGACATTTTATTAGTTGAACAAGATGGATCTACTGGTGTGACTAAAGTAGGCTACTGCAGCCCACACTTTACCAAAAGCCTGCCTGCCTTTTACATGGAAAAAATATGGGAGAGACTTTTGGGAGCAAATAATTTTTTTTTTTTTTTTTTTTGGTCTCCGCATCCTGTGGTAATTTTTTCCCTAGCCACACAACTGAGTCCTCAACTGAAATCTTATTTTACAGTCTGAAAGTCCCTCAAAAACACACACATAACTACTCTGCCTAAATCCTTCTTTCACCTCACCTCCAGTATCACCGTCTCCCCTCGTGCCTGTCCCAGCTATGTTAACTCCTCAAGATGGTTACGTAGCAGATTGACACTGTCCGGGGTTGCTTAACCTTGTCTTTGTGTTTGGCTGTGGGCGCTGTTTCCATGCCCATGTCTGAAGGTGAGAGCTGCTTTGAGAAGAGTAACTGATAAATTCTCTTTCTTTCTTTTCATTGTGTTGAAAAACAACACTTCTCTTCTGGCCTTCTGTTTTCTCTCGCCTGAGGCATGCTGGAGGAGCAGGAGAGCACTGGAGTGAGAGGTTAACCTCACGTATGCTCACACAGAAAACACGTAAATAAGTTAAACTTCTCCAAAATGCACTTCTCAAGCAGTATTATTGAACTGTAAAATATTTTATTGCTCTCTAGTGTTGAAACTTTCGAGTAGTGATTACTTTTTAATGCACCATATGTCCCTTAAAAGGTCAAAAAACACTGAAAAAAATTTTGAACCACAAGATGTAGCAGACACTGTTTCACATTTGAAAGCCCAGCAAAATAGCTAGTTTCATTCATAGTTCACTTGACTTTGATGTCTTTTTGTTTGGACTTCCTGTACAGACTTGTTTGTAATGCCCTTATTTCAGTGGTTAAAATTACATTTAAGAGAAATGTTTCAATCATCTTGTAGGGAGCTTTGCTTTGCAGAGCGCTGGAACATAAACATTTCCTTTACAAGTTGCTGTTTAGCCACCTAACAGTGTTTTACTATGTTGTGGAACAGAAACAAACAGAGCTGAAGAGATAGTGTAACAAGTTCTTTTAAAGTTCAACTGGAACATAAACTTTGCAAATAGTGGTTTACACTACATGTCTGGTAGTTTTGGCTGTAATACAGCCACACACACTTTACAAATAAGCTTAAAAAACAGTTGAGTTAACTTGAATGCCAACAAAAAAGCTAAAAATAAATATTTGTATTTGTAATAACTAAAACATTATTATAAATAATATACATTATTGTATTTTTTTATTTTATTTTTATCAATTTTATATTTATTTTATGATTATGCAAACATTATTTTAATCTAAACTTTAAATTCTTCCGAGCGATTTATACTGAAGTATTTCTAAGGTTTATACTATGAGGTAGATGTGGTTTGTTAGCAGTGAGTGTGTGTTGGGTAGCTGTGGGCATACATAGGGGTATTTTGTCTCAAGATGAACCCAAAATGAAAAGCTCACACATGCATTTAGTAGGAAATTAGAGATAAACTACAAAGCCGTACTTAATCTTTCTGGCCATTTGTATTTCACTCTTTATTGTCTCTCTCTCTCTCACTGTCTCAAGGCCACAGACGAGGACAGTTTTCTGGTTCTCTTGGGGACAGTGAGGCGGTCCCTGGTGGTCCTAAAGGGAGGCGCTGTTCATTAAGTAGAACATTTATCTCCACCCCATTCCCCCTCTCATCCCTTTCATCTCAACCTCTTCTCTGTCTCTCATTGACTGTGGGTGTGAAAAGAACATAAATTCACAAATAAGGGAGGACACTATTCCTCCCCTTTTGTTCAGAAATCCTCTCACCTCCCATAAAACCATCCTTTCCAGGCTTTGTTACAGCTTAGATGTTCTTTTTGACATTATCAGAGGTTTGTGCAGTGCCACTGATGCTCAGGCATGATGAAGTTCAAATGGGGTGTCAGAAATTCACAAGGACATGATCTAATACAACACCGTGGCTTCTTTGAAATCCCGTCTGCAGATAAGGAATTTAGACTTAGAGCTTGGTTTTGCAGAAACTATTTTGCTATCTTATTTTTTGCCATAAATACTTACAAGTTAGATGTTTTTCCTTTAAAGTATGTGTTTATTATATGCAAAACTGCTTTCTCCTTCAACTTATTAAGCAGTCATTTGCAGGTAATTTTTTTCTTAAACTGCAAACACTGTCAAAACAATGGCATGAGTTTGGGGCGGGAGTATCAGTTTATACAACCAATGGAACACAATGGCGTGTCTATGAAATCTGTTTGAAAAAGTTTGGGTGCATTCAGAACAGCACGGCTACCATAGTGGAAATAGTAAAAGTAGAATGCTATTGTTGTTCAGAATAACATACTAGTGTTCATTTAATAATAGCTAGTGTACACAGTTTGTTGAATCTGCACAGTATGCACATTTTAATTATGCATAGCATTTACTACATGAAATGTGTGTCTCATACATGAATTTGTGCTCTGCATTTCAGTTGTCCAGTATTTCAGGGAGTATTGAACACACACACCGTGGACACACACCCGGATGTCACAGTTGGTTGTAGTAGAGAGGCACAGACACGGACTTCAACATAAAACTGGGTTTAATCACCAAAGGAACGTTACACACCAACATAAAGCAAACAATAGAACCGACAAGGGAGTGCAGGGAGTGAGTCCAACTTAAAGGGAGTGCTAATGACAATGAACAGGTGCAGGGAATCCAGGGATGGCGGGAAAGCTGACGAGAGAAGTGCAAACAGGTGATGAACAGGGAGGATTCTGGGAAACGGAGACCGGGACAGGCGTGGTTGTAACACCTGAGCAGTGGGCAGCCATTTCCTGCCAGTACTGAGACCTTCGGGTTACAAGTCCGACTCTCTAACCATTAGGCCACAACTGCCCACATACTGTATCCCTCAATGCAATGCACTAGTCTTGACTTTCCATTTCTACTGTTATGTATGATAATTAATTTAGTGCACTTCATCAGACTGCCAAGTAAACTTTACAAAAAGTGAAATACATTTTTTTTTTTTAAATTCCCAAGATGATAACTAGATGCCATTCACTGAATAAAATAAGCAGTGAGGTCATTTGACAACAATGTAATACTTGCATAATGTGTTCTGATTCACGTACTATTTAAAAAACAAACAAACAAACAAACAAAAAACACTACTGTACAGTAAATATAAAGGATAAGTAATTTTTTCCAAAAATGAAAATTATGTAATTGTTTACTCATCCTCATATTGTTCAAAACTAGAGATGCACCGATGTATCGGCCAACAATTGGTATCGGACGATAAAAGCTATTATTATCACTATCGGCCGTCGGCCGATTGTTTAAAAACGGCCGATGATCAGGGCCGATTATACCATGTCAATCAAAAGGGTGCAGAAAAACGTGTTCAGACTGCAAAATCACTCTTGTGTTTAATTTCTTCTTTTGGCGGTTGGCAAACCAGCTTTTGTGTTGAATTTTAACACATTACAGTTTAAAAATAGTGATGCTAAAGCAGGCTCTTTTTGACCCTATGAATCACTCGTATTTCAAGCCAGGGTTGCCAGGTCTGCGTTTTTATTTTTATTTTTTGGTACATCAAATATTATTTGTAGCGCCTCCCGTCTAATAATCACAAAAGGCTTTGTGCTTTGTTACTTCTGATAAAAATAAAAGTTTCAGTTTTCATATTCTGTCCATTTTATCATGAAATTCAAACAATAAAAAGTTGTATCTCGAAAAACATGCATGAATATCAAAGGTATGTTGAAAGATATAGCCTAGTACAACTTACCAGAATGTATCACGTCTCATGTAATCACTTTATTTGTGCTTCAATCGTCAATAAAACAGCTTGTGAACAATATGTCACATCATGTCAAATTTACCTCAGGAATGTTTTCCAATGTTCACAGTTCCTTAGCGATCTATATATATATATATATATATATATATATATATATATAAACACTAGAGAGGAGCTTATTTACTGTTAATTATGTTTGTGTAAATTTGCCATGAAGACAACAAGTGCTTATGAAAACTACCTTATATGATACTAAGTTTTATACAAACATTTCAGTTTTTATTTTAGTGTAATTATTATATCTGAAAATAAACAGCAGCTGAATATAAAACTTCTGTTGTTAATTGTAAACTCTAATATTGTAGTGTACCAAATGAGAGGGTTCTCTGTATAGTTTTAGGGGAACTAATCCCTTTAAGCTAGTGTCCTGGATATAGCTAAACATTTCTGTTTGGTGACACTGGTCTCACCGAAATGTAAAAAAGTTCTTTAAAGGCAACACTTTGCCCAAATGGTTCAGTAGTCCTTTAATATTTACTCACATACTGACATTAAGTTTCAATATCCATTCACACACACACTGTCTTACAGTATATCTCCTAATAGCCGGCACAACAATATGCATACATGCTGTCTTTTGTTTCTGCACTCTCTATCGTCAATATTTCTCAACGTCTGTCATGTTATCTCTCCAGCGTGCGAATCATACATCATTCCTCACACCCTGAGCTTTTCTCGACCCCTCTCGCTATTTATTTCTTCCTCTCAGGTTAGCTTTTACACTTTCTAAGCTTTTCTGTCTCTCTCTCCAAGTCTCTCTCTCTGTGTCTCTGTTCTTTGATCTCAGTGAAAAGAGAAACATTAAAGAGCCCCTGTTTCCGCTGTCAGGGGCCCTCTCCCATTTCCCCTCATCGTTCTCCTGTCCTCTCCTCTCTTTCACCACTCTCCTACACCCCTTGCTCTCGTATGCCCACTCTTTTTTCTCCCCTATCCTCTGTCTCGTCTCTTCTCTCGCTGTTGTGCCGAATTTCTGGCATTGTGCTCCAAGAAGAACTTGTGCTCAGAGAATTCTGGGATCTCATTCTCTCTCGCATCAGTCAGGGATCTGCTCAATTCAGAATTCCTGTCAACTTAATAATAAGTTAAAATAAAAGACAGCTAACACTATTAACTGTCCATTTTTATTAATTTTCTTGAGATCATTATTTATTTTATGACCTAGCTCTACATATTATTTTATTGCTCATATGGATTAGAACAAACCTCTAAAGTTAAGTATTACCAGGGGTTTATTAAGAAACCATTAAGGAAAAAATATCAAGTATATAAAACATGTCAAAACTCCGGGAAACAACAAGCATTGCATAGAACACTGCATAGCCCATACACCAGAACATTTGACTGCACGTGGGAAAAAAAAAAAAAAAAAGCGTTTAAACAAATAAAAAGCGTTTAAACAAATAAAAAGTATAAAATGTTTTTTTCAGTACATCCATGAGATATCCATGGCATGCTCCACTTTTAAGTTACGTGTCGCCTGGCCACAACCTACAAATCCCAGCATAAACGGTGATACATTATTTGATATTAAAGTATCAACTACATTCAGAAACATAAAAGTAAGCACAGGCAGTGCATCCCCACTTCCTGCACCCCTGAGTATTACATTTTAGCATGTAACTTTTTTTTTTCAAAAGTTTGATAATATTTTAAATATAATATTTTACTATCATACAGAAACAGTAGTTTATTATTTATTTATTGCTACTTGTGATCTTGAACATTATCATTAATTAAACGCAGCTGATGTCAGAGGAGAACAAAGTTTAGTGTGCCTCCTTCTCGTATCAGACACGTATTTGCTTGTGTCTCAAACAATGTAAGCTAATGCAAGCTAATATTTATTTTACTCTCACCACGAGTATATATTTGGAGACCGGCTGCTCTGATCATAGCAGGGAGCCGTTACACCAGTTTGTTTAAATTGCAAAAGTCACAATGTTGTTAAGCTCTGCTGCCAGCATAATATTAACACGGCGTGACACCATTTCCTGTTGAAGAATAACACAAGCATGTCAGTCCAAATTTGTTCATTTAAGCTGTCCACTGCAAGCACAGACTCATGAGGAGAATGAACACGTGATAGCGTGCAGAAGGAGAGAATGAGACATAGAGAACAATGAAAATGTGTGTGTCTTTGTGGGGGTGGGGGGGGGGGGGGGGGATGATTTCCATATGTGGTGCCCTCTCTATCTCTCTCTCTCTTTTTCCCTGTTCATGATATAACTATTCAAAATACTACTCAAAATATAACTACTCAAAAAGTCCTCTATCATTGCTGATTTATGAGTTCAGGTTCTTGCATATACAGTGTGAAGATGCTGCACAATCAATGCTGCTACCTTTGCCAATGTTCCTAAAAAAATTTAGAACATATGTGTGTATATATATATATATATATATATATATATATATAATATATATATATTGGCATAAACACATTCACATCCACAGACATGTAACACCTTGGCCTTTTCATTTCAATTTGCATGCATCCTTTCTTAAATACCTTAAGCATTGTTCTTTTCATCTGTCTCTCTCATGTACATTATGGTTCAAAAGTTGTTTTTCTTTTTATTCTCTTTTTTTCAAAGAATTAATATCTTTATTCAGCATTGCATTAAATTGATAAAAGTGACAGTAAAGACTTTTATAATGTTAATAAAAGGATTTCTATTTCAAATAGATGTTGTTCTTTTAAAGCTCCTATTCATAAAAAAAAATGATAATTATTATTTTTTTTTAATTATTTAAAAATTATTTAAAAATATTTTAACATTGATAATAAGAAAGGTTTCTTGAGCAGCAAATCAGCATAATTCTGAAGGATCATGTGACAGTGAAGACTGAAGTAATGGCTGTTGAAAATTCAGCTTTGCTATTGAAATAAATTATATTTTAAAATATATTTTAAAATATTAAACCCCGAACTTTTGAACAATAGTGTATGTATCAATTTATAATCTTACATTCTTTCTGATAACACTGTACATGTTTTTTTTTTTCTTCAACATTTCACTTCCAAAATGCAGTGGTCTCAAAAAAGATAATAAATAATAAATAATCACCTGTGCTATCAGTTGTACACTCCTCTATGTTAGAACTATTTAGCAAACACATAACAGCTAGAATGTGTGACGGTCAATCATTTTGAAATGCTCTATTACACCAAAAACATGGTTGCCTCACTGGGATGAAAAAACAAGTGGCTATTTTTCTTCCTATACCTTCTAAAACAAGTTAAGAATTAGTGTGTAAAGTTACTGTATTTTGAAATGGCAGCAATCGATTTACGGCTTTGAAGGGGTGTAAATTCAGTGCAGTTCATGTTAGGTTTGTTTTTGCCACTGCTAAGGGCAATTGATTTTGTAGCAGTGTGAAAGCTACTATTGCAAATATTGATTTTGTAGTAAAGTGTCATGATAGGAGTTAAATAATCATTGTAGGTTCTTTTGTCCCGCTGGTCATAAAAGATTCATCTTGAGAGATAGAGAGAGAGAGAGAGAGAGAGAGAGAGAGAGAGAGTGTGTTTGTGCGTGCGTGCGTGCGTGTGTTTTTGTGACATATTAGGACACAAATTTGTATAATGACATGGGTATGACATGTTTTACAAGGAGAGGATGACTTATGAGGACATTATCCCATGTCCCCATTTTTCAAAAGGCTTATAAATCATACAGAATGAGTTTTTTTTTAGAAAGTAAAAATGTGCAATTTTCTGTGATGGGTAGGTTTAGGGGTAGGGGTAGTATAGGGCAATAAAAAATACGGTTTGTACAGTACAATGTACATAATGTCCCCACAATTCACAAAAATAAACGTGTGTGTGTGTGTGTGTGAACTTGTATTTATTACCAGAAGACCCCACAAAGTACGAAAGATACGGAATCTTTGACTTTGTGGAGTCCTTTACTTGGACCCCACAAGGGCAAAATCTTTTATATGAGACTAAATGTTGACTCAATCTACTATCGTCCTTCCCTACGCAATACCTAAACGTAATTGTCCCTAAACTTATATATATATAAGAATGTCATAAGAACCTTATAACATTCTTATATATATATATGTATTTATAACTATCTTATATATAAGAATGTTAAAATTACGTTAGGTTCCTGTGACGGGTAGGTTTACGGTTAGGTTCCTGTGACGGGGTAAGTTTAGGGTTAGGTTCCTGTGACGGGTAGGATTAGGTATAGTTTAGGGAAGGGCCATACTATAGTGACTTTTAAGATTTTGTCAAACATTCTTATATATGACTTTTAAGATGTTGTCTTTGTAGGGTCCGACTAAAGGACCCCACAATGTCGTAAATTCCTCATCTTACTGTCTTAGTGGGGTAATTTGGACCCCACAAAGTAGTATAAACAAGTGTGTGTGTACGTGTGTATGTGTGTACGTGTGTACATGTATGTTTGGGCGATAGGGGCCATACTCCTTCATCGCATTGATATGGCATAAGTATTTTTTTATGTCTTTAGTAGTTTGCTGATGTGTATTATACTGATTATAAAGACACAACCTGAGGGCTACCACTCACATATGCATGCCTGAACACACCCCTGCTACCAGTATGCTGTAGCATGGATTTGGGAGTGTGTGTTAGGGGAGGAAGTATAAACATGTCTTGTGATTAAAGACGTGCAAAATGGCTCGTAGTGCCCAGTGAGAAAACATGGAAAGCAGTTGACTCAGACCTTCCGAAAGCTAGACACATATTTGTTAACACGTGAACCTGAACGGATCTGTTGAATCTCAAAACTGGCGCAATCTTTCATCTTGAAAAGTACTGCAAAGTCATGTGACATTCAGAGGTTAATAGATAACATTTAGTGTGACTTTATAGTCGTAAAAGTGCTGTTGCGATGTTGGTGAGCTTGTGACCTGGCATCCATACAGTAGTTACTTTGCACAAATCATTATTTTGAACAATATTTATTTATTTACTTAATAGTAAAAATGATTTTCAATACGTTTAAACATCACTTGGCTGTTTGGAAGTAAAACTGTGTGGTGGAAATTTATAAACCAAAGCAACATTTAACACAATCTGTAATCCAAAAAATGGTATAGTCCAAGGCACACTTCAGATTCAAATTATTAAAAAGCCTTTATTCAACTGGCTAATTAATATAGAAAACGTTAAAAATACAAATAACAGGCTGCAAGCTGACACATTTCGGCAGCAAATGCCTTCTTCAGAGTGCACATGAAGTTTTTTTTTTCCCCTACCAAAGTGCACCGTTGGAGATACCTCATGGAATTTCTGAGCAGACTTGATATTTTTGTTTTGTCTGTTTAACACATGTACTGAAATTGTAGTTATGGTTATGCTTTATTTTGATAGTCCACTCTAGGCATTCTACTAACTATAACTAAATTGCAACTTCATGTCAACTAACTCTAATTATTTTGCAACTACATGTCAACTAACTCTCATTAGAGTATTAGTTGACTTTTAGGTTAGAGTTAGGGTTAGTAGAATAAGTTGACATGTACTTCCAGAGTTACTTAGTCAGTAGAATGTCTGTTGGGGGACCATCAAAATGAAGTGTTAGCAGATATAAAAGGGGTCATGAGCTGAGAAATCAAATTTTCCTTGAGCTTTTGATATATAAGAGGTCATCATACTATAAGAATATCCTGTACGTTTCAGAACTGAAAATTTCCTTGTTAGTCCAAAAACAGCTTTTAATGTTACCAAGCCCATCGAATGACTCATCCTGGAATGTGCCTATTTATGACGTAATAGATAGGTAAAAGACCGCCTTTGCAGAAGAAAATCAGCACCTACTTCACCATTGCAACTTTGGCCCCGCCCACTGAGAGGAGGAGTGAGAGGAGGAAGAGAAAAGAGCACAGGATCACTCACTGGACTAAAAATAACACCTTCCAAAGGATCCTAATGCTTGGAATGTGGTTATTTTATTTATTTTCAACAATGTGAATGTCTCAGTTGAGCATTATTTATTTTTATTAAGTACATTTCACTGTGGATTCTTTAATAAATCAGTCGCAATTTTGGAGCAGGCTTTGGAAACAGACGTTTACGATATGGACTCAACAATAATGTGACAACATGTAATTAACTGTGTTAATTCTAATACCTGATCTGTGACCAGTGATTTCTGATTTGTAATGATTCATGTACAGTCAGATGTTCTTTGTCTACGTGCCAGTAAATCAAACCAGTGATGACCTAATGGTTAACTTCTGTAATTATCTGTAAAAATTAACAAATCTCTTATTTATGGTGTGTTTGCACTGTTAGCTATGAAAGCATTTGTTAGTGTGCAGAAATCGAGTTGCAATGATGAGATCACTGCATTCATGTGCTCAACATGTCTGTGATCAGCTACATGCTTATCACTGCAACATTTCATATGCCACGATCTAAATATAATGGCACTTTACACGATTAGTTAACCTTGAGAGCTGTAATAGTAAAAATGTACTAAAAGTTTTTGAGAGAGTTAAACATGTAATACTTTCATGTAATACTGCTACGTTAGCCAATCATAGCATTTATACTGAAGCATTTACACTGAAGTCTCACAACAGACACGCACCTTCAACCAGAGCGTTCAAATCAGAGGGCTAAAATCAGGGTAGGAAAATTGCCTTTTATATACTAAATTATGACAATTTTTGATGTAAAAATCATACTAACAGTATAAGTTTACCACATGAAACATTCTAAAACAATAAAACAATGCAGTTCATGACCCTTTTAAGAAGACAGTCTACTAATACTCTAATGACTAGTTGAAATGTCTAATGTGGGCTATTGAAATAAAGTGTTACTGTAGTTATTAACAGCAGAATTTACTTAAATAGTTATTTTGCTTAAATGATGCACATTTTTTGCTGGTTTTACTAAACAAACAGAGAATTGGCAGAGAATGAGTAAAACTTGAAATTAGCAAGATGTAGACTGATGTTATTTATATATACTATTATAGTTTTTATTAATATTTTGAAATTATTTAGCTTTTATTTTAATTAGTGCTGTCAATCGATTAAAAAATTAACTAATCACATTTTTCTGAAATTAATCGTGATTAATCACACCTAACATTAAAGTTTTTAATATATTTTTATATTGCAATCATTTCACATTTAATCTCTAAATTAATGTAGAAACAATAAAGACAGTATATTTAAAATATTTGTTCTAACAGGTAGGAAATATACAGAAACTGAATAAAGTTGAATAAAGTACATTTTTATTAACGCTACAAAAGTTATTCAGCCAAGAGCAGTGAGTGATTTTCTTGTTTTCTTTTGTTCTTTGATTAACATTAATGACACAGACAGCAGCAGGTTTATTAGACTGCTGTCACTTTAAACCAGGGGAGGGGAACGTTGATCCTGGAGGGCCATTGTCCTGTAGAGTTTAGCTCCAACCCTGAAAAAAATACCCACCTGCCTGTAAATTTAGTAATCCTGAAGACCTTGATTAGCTTCTGGTGTGTTTAATTAGGGTTGTAGCTAAACTCTGCAGGACAGTGGCCCCCCAGCATTAAACTGAAAAAAAATGTATCACATGCGTTAACGCGTTAGTTTTGACAGCCCTAATTTTAATATTTTCAGTTTTCATTTAGTTTTAGTCATTTTGTGCTTCTGTCATTTTTATTATTATTATTTTATTAATGTCTATTTAGCTTTATTTTTTTTATTTCAGTTCTAGTTTTAGCAGTTTTATTACTTCAACCTAAACTTCATTTATTATTAACTTTTAGCTTGCCTTTAAGAAAGAGTTTTGTTGCTTCCGTACTAGTTCTTCATTTTAAGATACAGTCCAAACTCTTTCATTAGTGGCTGGTGAAGTAGACTCCTGAGGCTGACAGGAGATAATTCAGAGTGGACAAGCTTTTTACTGTAATTGGGTCCATCTGGTCCTTCAGAGAGGTCACTTGAAGTCAAAGTTCTCTACAGGATTTTACTGTACTTAATTTAGTTTATTTAGTTTGTGTGTGTGTGTGTGTGTGTGTGTGGGTGTGCGTGCGTGCGTGTGTGTTTTTGTGATTTATGAGGACACAAATTTGTATAATGACATGGGTATTACAATGGTATTATGACGTAAACATGAAATATGAGGACAATTCATGAGTCCTCATATTTAAAATAGCTTTAAAAACATCCTAAACAATGTTTTATTAAAAATGTAAAAATGCAGAATGTTTTCTGTTATGGGTAGGTTTAGGAGTAGGGGTAGTGTAGGGGGATAGAATGTACAGTTTGTACAGTATAAAAACCATTACGCCTATGGAATGTCCTCATTTTGATAACAAAACAAACCTGTGTGTGTGTGTGTGTGCTGCTTGACTCTCTCATACCTCTTGTGTTTGCAAGAGTCAGTAATTTATTATTTTAAGTAATTAGGCCAAACATTTTTTTCAGCAATGTTCAGCAATAGTGAAGATTATCTTCTCCATTTTATTTTATTGTTTCTTTAAAAGCCCCTTATTCCTAAAATTCATACAGAAGAACCAAAATGTATTTGGTTTTCTTCATCCTAAGTCATGCAAACCCACATTGACAGTCTTACTTGAATTGAACTAAAATAATAATGGTTGAATAGGGGCTGTTTAAGACAACAACAACAACAAAATCCTCAGCAGACTGAGTGACACTCACCATCTCAAGAAAATATGGCAAGGCATTGTGGGTAGCGGTAAGAATTCCTGGCCGTCTCTGTCTGATTAAAATGTGATGTGTTGAAAGCTGGCTTTGATCTTAGGAAATGTCTGCGAGGGAGCAGTTGGAATTTAGCTTGGGCTTTTTCCCTCCCGCTCACTCTGTGATTTGGCCCTGCAGATGGAGGCCGATAGATAGTGTCACCATTCATTTCCTGCTCAAGCTCCTACACCATTCTGTGCAGACGCTAGACCTGGAGCAGGGATCCAGAAAGAATAGATCACATGCCGAGCTTTTGTGGCTTGTGCTGAGCTCTGTTTTCTTCTATGCTTCATTCTAAATGTATGCATGTGCTTTGGTTTGTACATGCACAGTTAACATGTCATTTTGCAAATAAACCCAAAGACTTGGAACATCCCACCCCACTGAATGGTGGAAGAATACACCATCTGAAAAAGACTCCTAAGGTGCTTAAATGCTTTTTATCGTCTCTGATTCCAGGCCTCCTGCACTGGCAGCCAGCCCAGCGTTTTCTGATATCTCCCTTATCCGGATCTCACCGCACCGGAACCCTTCAGTGGGGGCGGAGTCACCCTTTAACCCCCCACATCCATACATTAACCCCTACATGGACTACATCCGTTCACTGCACAGCAGTCCCTCTCTGTCTATGATCTCTGCAGCCAGAGGCCTCAGTCCCGCAGATGGTGAGTACCTCAGAGACCTGTTCTGGGCCCACTAAAAGTCTTCTAAATGTCAGCCCATTGTGTGCAGATAGATCTATCTATCTATCTATCTATCTATCTATCTATCTATGTATCTATCTATCTATCTATCAATCTATCCATCCATCCATCCATCCTTACTATGGTTCCGTCGCTCCTTCTGGTAAAGTCTGGGATGTGGCAAATGTATAATTCTTATTTAGAATTAGAGTTAGCTTCTCTCTCTGGAGGGGGAGACCATAGTTTGATTGTTTGGCTGGGGTCACTCTCTGTGTTCTTTGTCTCATGTCAGAAAACCTCAGGAGGAACATTCAGCGTGTCAGGCAGAGTCTAGCGATCACATCCTAAGTTAAGAGAGGGTAAAGTTCAAGGCCATGGTTGAGGGCAGAGGGCACGAGAAGGGATGGAAGAATGAGAAGTGGGAATGGTTTAGAGGATGGACTCCAGAGGCCTTCAGGGAGCCATTTTGGTCTTTTGCGTGAAGTTGGACTGGAAAATTCATTACAGGGTCAGCAAGAGCCCACTGTTTTTAAAGAGTCTCTGCAGTATGCCGACCTCTTGGCCTTCTCTTCAGGCATGGACTTTTAATTGAAGCCTGAAGCTCAAATACCAAAGGGGGCCAATCAGAGGGGCCTCTCGGAGGCCACAGATAATCACGGCTGTATCGAACTGCGTTGCCATCTCACGCCAGCCAGGTCTTGCTATGTACCATATGTGTCAAAGGAAGAAATGAAACATTTCCAGGTGTATACTTATTAAGGGCTTAATTAAACTTGTTGATGCAGTTTGATGTGACCTTTTATGGTTTAGGTGAAAACTGAAAAGACATTTATTGGCGGATATGTTTATCTGCCAAAAATGCCTTTTCACCAAAACTACAAAAAGTGCACACTGATTGTTTGATTGATTGATTGATTAATTATGGACAGCTCTGTAAAAACTATGATATAGGACACGTTGATGAATTATAATTATTTCTATTATTAATACAATTCCTATATTATATTCCTAAATATTATATGCATAGGCGTAATTCGCGGGTGGGATGGGTGGGACATTTCCCCACCACTTTTTGCCAGGGTTGATATTGTCCCCACCACTTTTTGAAACATCTCGCAGCATGGATGTATCTAATACAAAAGAAACATCTCCAGTTGATTAGCAATTCCTTCTTTTGCTTTAAATAACAGGAGATCTGTTGTTTTTGAAATCAGGCTGAGTGCTTGTTGCCGCTATTATCAGTGGTGCAACAGTGTTCTCATGGCGCTCTTGCACACTGCGCTGTCTTCACACAGACGAGCACTTCAATCTATAGGTTAACACTGTTGCAGAGACTCTGTTCGTTCCGGTGAAATCACAAAACAAAATTCACATAAACGTGTCCCTGCTCTTGATATACATTCACTGATGAACATTGGTTTTAATGAGAAAAAAATAAAATAAACAATGCGAGGGCAGATTAGAACCCTGACACGCTTAACAAAAATTCTACCACTAGTGCATCAAGACAAGCTAACTATTGATGCGGATCTACGTATTTATTGACTAATGTAAATACTCTCGAGGCTATAATATATTGTATTAAAGTATAGATATAAGGATGAAACCATCATATTAAACATGAGGTCTATGTAAACAAATTTTTTGCATTTTTATTGTACGTTTCTGATATGCATTCTCCACAACCATTACCCCCCCACCCCATGCTGAAAAGAACAAAATATGTTTTGGATTCTGCTGTCACTCTCTCTTCAACTGTCATCTTAACCAGTAAAACTTCCTTTATCAATCAACTTCAACTAAGTCAACTTTAACTAGCAAAAAATGCTGCTCTAAGGCTGGTCTTTTAATCAGGAAATGCTTTTAAGCCTCCATGAACATAGATACATGTTTTATTTTTCGCATTAAATCAGGCAGTTGGTTATTTTAAAAAGTTACATAAAATACCTACATTTCTAAAATAATAATTAATAATCATATTTTGTGTTACTTATATAACCAATTCATGTTGGTGGCTGAGAATAACTAAACATAGGTGCTAGATTAATCGCTGTTTCATTTTATCATTTTGTTTTTCTGTTTGCTTTCCAACCCAGTTTTGAAACACATTTTCATGTACTCTCCCAGATGCCAACATGGTCCACCAGCAGAATGCCTCCTGGCTCTGGTGGCGCAACATACTGAGGATGCATATTCATCCTTAAAAACTGCCACTCTGATATCCCACAAGCAGAACGTGCTCGCTTCAGTCATTCCCCACCGCCAGTCCTGCAATTCGGTGCCAACATTTCCCATTTAGAAATTCCGCAAAGCTCTTTTTGCACGTGAAACGAGGCACATTACGGCTCAATGCGAGAGCCGAGGCAAAGCAGAACAACGGAGACAATTAAGGAAGCCCCCCTAACCCCTCCCTCACTACTTAAGACAAAATACCCACATCGAATTAATTTGGAATTTCTTCTTACGTTCACACAACCAATCAGAGATGCATATTCCATGCATTCAGTCCGGGCGTCAGTCGAGATCTTTTCATCTGCTCTGTTCATTTCTTCTGGGGAAGACAGGAATTAGCCACAACACTTTGTGCAGCTAAACTGATTTTGTATTTGCATTGAGAAGCACTGTGTTAGTCTTTCTCTTATTCTCTTTCCTTTTGTGTGAATGTATATGTGTGTGTTTGTTTGTTATTTTAAGCATGTTGAGAGACGTTTATTTTTAGGATAAATTTCTAGGACCTGTATCACTCTGTAGCTAAAGAGTGGAAAGAAGATAGAGGGAACACATGAAAGAGAAAGAAAAAAAGACAGTTTAAAGATTTGCATCTAAAATTCTGCATTTTTTTAACAAAATTTTTTTAATTTTGTTCATTAATCACCCTCAATCACTGTCATTTCAAACTGCAGGGTGCAAATGCGATGCACCAATCATAACTTTTGTTTTAGGCAATACATTAAGTTTATTTAATTAATATTATGTATTAATTGATGTCACTCAAAATGGTGTGTTTTATTTTCTCTGCTAGCTAAACTTCCAAAGCAAAGTCATACAACCGTTGTGCAACTGACTCGTAGCATATGAGCACAGAGTGGCGTTTAATACCTGAATGAATCCGAATCTTTGAACAAATCAGTTGAGTGAGTGATTTAATGACCCATATAGACAGCCACTTGATTTTTATCCCTGAATGAATCAGTGTTTTGAACGAATCGGTTGAATAAATGACTCGTTCATTAATGTAGTGACTTGCCATCACCTACTGGCGATATTTCATTCATTTCACATTTCTGTATTCAAAATGTTATGTTTAAGACATTAATATCATTACATTATGCATTTGCAGCTGCTGTGTAAATGCATTTACTGCCCTCTAAGCAGCATTAAAGTGTGTAAATACATCTAATTGTAATGAAGGGTCGGCAGAGTGGGGATCCATTTGCAGCTTTATTAGAACAATCACCAAAGCAGACAGGGACAAGGGCAAAGACATAAACAGGGACAGGCAATGGTCGAGGCAGGCGGCAGACAAACGGTGTCGAGTCACAGGCAGAGATCAGGGCAGGCGGCAAGCAAACACAGTCTAGTACTCAGGCAAAGATCAGGGCAGGCAGCAGAGAATCACAGAGAATAAACAGTCCAACGGTAACAGAGTAAACAGTCCACAAGAAAACGCTCAGTAATGATCACCGGGGCAAATTAAGACTTCGCGATGAGTGTGTGTGAGTGTGTGGCTTAAATAGTGTGAGTGTGATGAGGTGCAGGTGTGTGCGCAATCAGTCCCAGGAATGAGGGCCTATGGGAAACGTAGTCCAAATGGGAAACGGTCAGTATTCAGGTGATGGCTCCCTCCGGTGGTGCGGAGGAGGAGGCGTGGGAGCCACATTCGTTCCAGGTTCTTGTGATCCGTGAGTATATTGAATAGGTGTTGTGCTCCCTCCAGCCAGTGGCGCCACTCCTCCAACGCCGCCTTCATTGCCAGAAGCTCCCGATTGCCTACATCATAGTTGCGCTCTGCTGCCGACAACTTTCTGGAGTAGAATGCACACGGGTACATTTTTGCTGGATTACCTTGGCGCTGTGAGAGTATAGCCCTGATGCCTGTGCTGGAGGCGTCAACCTCGACTATGAAAGGGAGTTCTGGGTCAGGGTGGCGGAGAATGGGTGAATCAGTTCTTGAAAGGCGTGCACCGCCTCATGGGACCAGGAGAGGCGTGTGGATTGTCGCTTAGTCATGGAAGTTAACGGGGCCGCAATGCCACTGAAGTTTCGGATGAATCGCCTGTAGAAGTTGGCGAACCCCAGGAATCGTTGTAGTTCTTTCAGTGTGCGTGGTTGAGGCCACTCGAGCACCGCCCTTACTTTACTATCTTCCATCGCCACTCCCTCATGACTGATGACATAGCCCAGGAATGATGTAGAGACACGATGGAACTCACATTTCTCTGCTTTGGCATACAGTTTGTGCTGAATGAGTCGCTGCAGTACGGCCCGGACATGTTGGACGTGTTCCTCGAAGGTTTTGGAATAGATGAGAATGTCGTCAATGTAGACTATGACCCAGCGATTGAGCATATCCCGAAAGACGTCGTTGATGAATGATTGAAAGATGGAGGGACTGTTGGACAGCCCGAACGGCATAACAAGGGTAGCAGTGGAAAAGGCCGTCTTCCATTCATCCCCCTCTCTGATACGAATCAGGTTGTATGCACACCGGAGATCCAGCTTGGTAAAATACTTGGCTTGTCTTAACTGCTCTAGGGCTGCGGGAACCAATGGCAGAGGGTAGCGGAATTTAACAGTAATGTCGTTCAGTCCGCGATAGTCTATGCAGGGCCGAAGGCTGCTGTCCTTCTTTTTGACGAAGAAGAAACCGGATGCTGCCGGGGATGTGGAAGGTCGGATAAAACCTTTGGCCAATTCTTCCTCGATGTATGCTTTCATAGCAGCTGATTCCGGCTGAGACAGGGGAAATATTCTGCCCTTGGGGGGCGTGGTACCAGGTAGCAGATCTATGGCGCAGTCACTGGAACGGTGCGGAGGTAATTCAGTTGACTTGCTTTCACTGAAAGCGACCGCCAGATCAGCATACTCAGCAGGTATGTCGGGCTCGTCAGTGTTAGTCTCGTGAACTGAAACGGTCTGAACTGGTATGGGAGTGATCTGTTTCAGACAGTGTTCGTGACAGGTGGCATCCCACTGAACGATCTGGTCCTCCTTCCAGGAAATAAGCGGGTTGTGAGTTCTGAGCCACGGGAGACCAAGGATAACTGGATTGTTGGGTAAGTGGATTACATAAAAGCGGATGCGTTCGTGATGAAGGACTCCCACTTGCAGTGTGAGTTCGGCGGTGATGTGCGCCACTCTTCCTCCCCCGATGGGTCTCCCATCTAGCGCTTCCACTGTCAATGGAGAGTTACAGTCTGTTAGTGTAATATTGTGTTCTCTGATGAATGTATCTGACATGAAGTTACCCGCTGCCCCAGAGTCCAAAAGTGCGTGCGTGGTTATGCATTGGTCATTCACTGTTGGAAGAGGAAATTATAGATGCGAATGGTTAGTTCAATGAAGTCATTAAGCGATTTTCCCTCGTCACGGCATGCGAGCTCAGCTTGAAGCTCCAGAGACAGCCCCTTGCGAAACAATAGTTTCAACGTGTCCTCGACCCAGTTTGTTTGAGCGAAGACCTCTTTGAAACTTTGCAGGAAGGCCGAAT
The DNA here is from genome assembly GCF_019924925.1 of Ctenopharyngodon idella. Classification (NCBI taxonomy): domain Eukaryota; kingdom Metazoa; phylum Chordata; class Actinopteri; order Cypriniformes; family Xenocyprididae; genus Ctenopharyngodon; species Ctenopharyngodon idella. The sequence goes on along the minus strand of NC_067242.1, from coordinate 22,620,424 downwards.
AGGTGGGAAACACAGAACTATCCTCTCTCCATACAGCCGTGGCCCAATCCAGCGCTTTACCCATCAACAGGGAGCAGACAAAGGAAATCCGACTGGACTCGGTGGGATAGAGAGTTGGCTGTTGGTTGATGAACAGAAGAAATCCCTTACACTTTGCGGGGGTACCGTCTCCGGGAGTGCGAGGCGTGGATTTACAGCGGGAGTGGCAGTGAAGGCCTGGCTGGCGGGAACCGCTGTCGGCGGCGTGGCGGCCTCGGTGGCGTCAAATCGAAGACTCTGCAGGGTTCTCACCAGCTCCTCGGTAAGAGAAGTCAATCGATTCAGTTGGTGTTGATGTACCGCGAGCTGGTTGGCCTGGGCGGACAGCTCGGTGGAGATCTGCATGATTGCTGCTGGATCGCTGTTTGGCGAAGTCTTCTGTAATGAAGGGTCGGCAGAGTGGGGATCCATTTGCAGTTTTATTAGAACAATCACCAAAGCAGACAGGGACAAGGGCAAAGACATAAACAGGAACAGGCAATGGTCGAGGCAGGCAGCAGACAAACGGTGTCGAGTCACAGGCAGAGATCAGGGCAGGCGGCAAGCAAACACAGTCCAGTACTCAGGCAAAGATCAGGGCAGGCAGCAGAGAATCACAGAGAATAAACAGTCCAATGGTAACAGAGTAAACAGTCCACAAGAAAACACTCAGTAATTTTCACCGGGGCAAATCAAGACTTCGCAATGAGTGTGTGTGAGTGTGTGGCTTAAATAGTGTGAGTGTGATGAGGTGCAGGTGTGTGCGCAATCAGTCCCAGGAATGAGGGCCTATGGGAAACATAGTCCGAATGGGAAACGGTCAGTATTCAGGTGATGGCTCCCTCCGGTGGTGCGGAGGAGGAGGCGCGGGAGCCACATTCGTGACACTAATACAGCTTCTGTCACCAAAACAAATTCCTTGTATGTGTAAACATACCTGGCAATAAAGCTCTTTTTGATTTCTGATTTCTAAAAGCAACTTCAGATGCAGCTTCTTGCCACCTCTGTATTGCAAAGATGGCTTTGGTTGATACTGATTTAATTGGTAACAGCCTATAATAACAGTCATATAATTCTAGTTTAATTGACTAAATTTAAGAATTTAACATTAAAGATAACATACATATTTAATAAGGTTAGAAAAAAATTACTAGGTAAAAATATCCCTGAAAATCAATTTGAGGGAGCAAATAGTTCCCCTTATGGGAAAAATTCATCTCTGGCCTTATTGTTTAAAGTGTTATTCCAAAGTGTACATTTAAATCGATGCTAGTCAGCGCTTCACATCAGTGCAGCCTAAATGCATTCGCTCCGCTCTATCCAGTGCATTGTGCTTTACACGGTTTGTGTAAAGTCATTTGCTAGTCTGGTTGTTTGCTGAAAAAGAGATGAAATGTAGTTGCAATAAACGCTTTAAGAATGCCTACAACTGTAAAAGTAGGTGATTGTTATTCTTTTGCGCAAACTGTGATGACAGCACGGTTTGATTGACCAATCAGTGGAAAGGGGCATTTACAGACACGGTCCATCTGACTCATCTGAAGTCATATGATTAATGAAACCATTGAAGCACAAGTTTGAGAGTAAAAAAGTCAGGTATTCAAGGCGTTTGCAGGCATGTATGTTTTTCTACACTACCATTCAAAAGTTTGGGGTTGGTAAAATTTTTTTAAATTTTTTTAATAATTCTCTTACGCTCACCAAGGCTGCATTTATTCATTAAAACAGTAATATTGTGAAATATTTTTACCATTTAAAGTAACAGTTTTCTATTTGGATATTATTTTAAAAGGTAATTCATTGCTGTGATGGTGATCCATTCCTCAGTGTTGAAAACAGTTGTGCTGCTTAATATTTTTGTGGAAACGGATATATTTTTTTCAGGATAATTTGATGAATAGAAAGTTCAAAAGAGCAACATTTATTTGAAATAGAAATATTTTGTAACATTGTAACATTTACTGTCACTTTTAATCAATTTAATGCATATTGCTGAATAAAAGTAAAATTATTATTGATTTATTTATCTTACTGACCTTTTGAACGGTATTGTTTTTATCAAATGACTGATGTCTGTATGTCCTCTCCACGCTTTTTGACCCCTCAGCGCCCCACACTGGTTTGACCACGGCAGAGTACTACCACCAGATGGCCCTGCTTGCAGGTCACCGCAGCCCCTATGCTGACATCATTCCCTCAGTGGCATCCACAACGGGGCCTGCAAGCAACGCCCTGCATATGGAGTACCTGCAGGCTATGGAAAGTAAGTTCTCCACTTGCATACTCTCTTCTGATGTCTATAACATCCACCTATCCTATCCACCTATCAGAGGGACAGATTTAGGCTGAGACTATTTACAACTTTAATCAATACAAAAAGCAAAAGCCACATGTTTTTGAATACACACACACACACACACACACACACACACACACACACACACACACACACACACACATAGATATTCTGTATATATATATATATATATATATATATATATAGCTTTAGTTTTCCGATAGAATAGTTGAAAGAAACAGCAAATCTTTATTTCCTTCTAAACCATTCCAAAATAATTAAACTGGTTAAATTGAACTTTTGTGTGGGGGAAGGGTGTGCACAGGATGTATGCAAATGAGTTATTTTAAAGAGTAAATAGGAAATTAAAGGCACGGTGACTGAAGTGAGGTCAGGTGGACTGGCCCGTTAGTCTTTAATGAGAATGCATTTAGCCCATCAGCTTCCCCACTCTCTCGTTTCTCACAAACTAATTAAAACTAGCCAAAATTGCATGGGTATCAGAAAATTAATTGCTGTTAGGTGGGAATAGGAATGTCCCACTATTCATCACCAGAGAAATCCTTTCTACTGTGGCACTGTTTAAGATTAATAGACTTAAACAAAACAATTAGGGCCACCATTTTCAAATGAAGATGTCGCGTCCCCCTTACTTCAAATCGCCTGTGATCAGCTCTTGGTAATAACTCATCCTATTTTAACAATGTGTGTTCCACGCCAGCCAATTTAACACTTTAAAGCTCTCTTTTATGATGTATAGACTCTGAGAAGGGGAGTGAATAAGGAGAAGTGCGTTATCTAGTAGCTTTTGTTAATAATGGGGATGGGAAGGCGCAGTTGTAGTTTAGAGCTCAGTTCACATCAGTGTAATTACTTTTAGAGAAGTACTGACTAATGAAACAATGAACCTGTCCTGCGTATGTGTGTTTAAGCCATGCATTGTTTAATGTGTTAGCTGCTAATTATCCAGTGTCGATTAGATTCTACTTCTGTATTACACACCTCAATTTGGACCCTCTGCAGGATGTAGATGGAATTATTGTTTTTTTTCCACGCTTTTTTGTTAAAAAATGTTTGACCAAGCATGCAATATTTACTCATATTACAGGAATTGTAAAAGATTGGCTCATATTCAAACATAATTAAAAATTATGTTTTAGGCAATTTCTTACTTTGGCTGTTCAACCATTATGGTTAAACTAGTCCAGTGGTTCTCAACATTATTGACTCTAAGGCCAACAATCCACAACAATATTTGATCCTGTCTTTTCAATTTACAGAAATTAGGTGTGTCCATAGATTAAAATAACCAAAGTAATTATAATTAAAATTAAAATAAGTAAATTTTTGAATTTCAAAAGTTTGGGGGTAAATTAAATCTTAATTTTTAGTATTTTAGCTATTTTTAAAGCTTGTTTTGTTTTATTTTAAGTCATCTTTCATGTGGATTTTGATTGTTAACCCATCATAGTTACAGAGATCAAGCTGTTTAAACTGGATTAACTAGCCAATGTGAGTAATGTACCAGTACTGCCAATCTAATATCATAATAATAAGTCTGTGAAAACCTAGACCAGCTGGTGATAATCTTAAATGACAAATTAAATTTTTTTTTTTAGCTTTTGTCAGAAATAAACCAACATTGCCGATATAAAACAAGTCCATAAAAACCTAGAAAACTTATGCTGGTTTAGCTGGTGACAAGCTTAAATTACTAATGTAAACCATCTTTTTGTATTCCTTGTTCTACCTAAGTTAACCAGCTCATATCATAAATAAACCAGAACTGCTGATTTAAACTACAGTAGTTGAGAACATCTTGAAGTTTATGCTGGTCCAAATTGGTCTTTGCAGCAGGAAAATCAATATGGACTTACAGACTGTACATAGTGTTGTATACGGGTGTGAATTATATATATGTGTATAGTGTTAATGCTCATGTACTTATGGATTCATGTGTGTATGGGTGTGTAAGCTTGTGCATGTGTCTATTCACATTGTGTTTGTTGTACTCCACACATCCACAATCATTCAAAGGCTTAATCACAGTTCTAAACAGAATGCCAACAATGTGTAAAGATGTTCCAAATGTGGGAATACTCACACACACACACACACACACACACACACACACACACACACACACACACACACACACACACACACACACACACACACACAGTGATTTAAATGTGAATGACAGACCCTGTAATCACTGTATGTGTCAAAGCAGAAAGAGAGTGAGAGAGTCAGAGAGAGAGAGCGTAATTTTGTTTTGTTTGCATGCTTGCTGTTAAAAAAAGTACAGAACAACTGAAAGAAAAAATATGAGTCACAAAGTCATTGTGTCACTCCATACAACAAAAGACCACCATTCCCCGCGCACCCCTCTCTTCCCCTCCCCCTTTCTCTTCTCCCTCTGTTTCTCCCTTCTTTCTTGTTTGTGACATCCGCCAATGAAAAGACAACAAAAGTCATTTCTTAATCTGTAGGTGCCAGTCATTGTGCGTGAGTGGAGGGCCTGTCTGCGTTCGATCTGCTTTCTAACGAAAGCTTTTCAAAAACAACTAGTGCAATTCCATTCAGTGTTGACACACTATTCAACCAAATTAAACATGATTCAATATCACAGTGATGCTGCCAAGCAGTGGGTACAGTGGAGTCAAACTTGTATTTACAGTGCATGCAAAAAGCATGCAATGCAGGAAATTTAATCATTGTTGAAAGCATTGTCTATGATGAATAAATTACATATAATTAAAAAATTGTCATGATTCTTAGTCTGTAAAGCTTTCTGTGTGGTTAGTTCACATACATACATACAAACATATACAGGTGCTGGTCATATAATTAGAATATCGTGAAAAGGTTCATTTTTTTATTGTAAATTATTTTAAAAAATGAAACTTTCATATATTCTAGATTCCCTACATGTAAAGTAAAACATTTCAAAAGTTTTTTTTTTTTAATTTGTTGATTAGAGCGTACAGCTAATGAAAGTCCAAAATCCAGTATCTCAAAATATTAGAATATTTACATTTGAGTTTCGTTAAATGACCATCCCTACAGTATAAATTCCGGGTATCTTTTGTTCTTTGAAACCACACTAATGGGGAAGACTGCTGACTTGGCAATGGTCCAAGAGACAATCATTGACACCCTCCACAAAGAGAGTAAGTCACAGAAGGTAATTACTGAATGGAGTGGCTGTTTACAGAGTGATGTATCAAAGCATATTAAATGCAAAGTTGACTGGAAGGAAGAAATTGGGTAGGCAAAGGTGCACAAGCAACAGGGATGACCGCAAGCTTGAGAATACTGTCAAGTAAAGCTGATTCAAACACTTGGGAGAGCTTCACAATGAGTAGAATGAAGCCGGAGTCAGCGCATCAAGAGTCACCACACTCAGACATCTTCAGGAAAAGGACTACCAAGCCACTTCTGAACCAGAGACAACGTCAGAAGCATCTTACCTGGGCTAAGGAGAAAAAGAACTGGACAGTGAACAGTGGTCGAAAGTCCTCTTTTCAGATAAAAGTAAATTTTGCATTTCATGTTGAAATCATGGTCCCAGAGTCTGAAGGAAGACTGGAGAGGCACAGAATCCAAGCTGCTTGAAGTCTAGTGTGAAGTTTCTGAAGTCAATAATGATTTGGGGGGGCCGTGACGTCTGCTGGTGTTGGTCCATTGTGTTTTATCAAGTGCAAAGTCAATGCAGCCATCTTCCAGGAGATTTTGGAGCACTTTATGCTTCCATCTGCTGACAAGCTTTATGGAGATGCTGATTTCCTTTTCCAGCAGGACTTTAGCACCTGCCCACAGTGCAAAAACCACTTCCAAGTGGTTTGCTGACCATGATATTACTGTGCTTTATTGGCCAGCCAATATGCCTGACCTGAATCTATGGGATATTTTCAAGAGAAAGATGAGAAACAGTCGATCCAACAATATACAGATGATCTGAAGGCTCAATAGTGCCTCAGCAGTGCCACAGGCTGATCACTTCCATGCCACACTTCACTGATGCTGTAATTTGTACTAGGAGCAAGTCATTTGCTGTAATATGTCCTGCCGATCAAGTATTGAGTGCACAAAAGAACATACTTTAAAGAACTTGAATTTTTCTGTTTTGCAAATCCATTTTTTGATTGATCTTAGGAAATATTCTAATATTTTGAAATACTGGATTTTGGACTTTCATGAGCTGTACGCTCTAATCATCAAAATTTAAAAAAAAAAAAAAACTTTTGAAATGTTTTACTTTACATGTAGGGAATCTAGAATATATGAAAGTTTCATTTTTAAAAATAATTTATAATAAAAAAATGAACTTTTTGATGATATTCTAATTATATGACCAGCACCTGTATATACAGTGTATATATATATATATATACGGACCACAAGAAAATGGGAACATTTTTTGGAAATTATGTCAATAGGGATATAGTTATACTCGACTGACATGACCATAAAATATCTGGCTGACAGTTAATCTCTTCGATATTAAAAGCTTTTTAGAAACAAAAAATACAATGCAATAAAATTAAAATAAAATAGAATACATTTTTATGTCTTGTGCCATTTGTGTTACTATTAGGTTTTAATACATAACTTATTATGTTCTTTCTCTTTTTCTCTCTCTCTGTCTATCTTCCTCAGGTTCTCGATTTCCTAGTCCTAGGTTCACAAATCGGCCCAGCAGAAAACGACCCCTTCCCAGCTCCCCTTCCCTGTCTGACCCCAGTTTTGACCTGCAGGCCATGATTCGCACCTCGCCCAACTCTCTAGTCACTATCCTTAATAATTCCCGCTCCAGCTCATCCACCAGTGGATCCTACGGACACCTCTCAGCTGGCACTATTAGGTATGTACAACAGTGAATTAAGAATATTGTTTTGCAAAAATTGTATCTTTTTTTCTGACTGGCCATAAAGCTGGATTTTGCTTTATTTTTGTTTAAAAATACTTTTTTTATTATTATTATTATTTTTTTTTTTTTTTATCGTACGTCATATGTCAGTGGAATTGTTTAGTTTTTCCTTCAGGACAGATTATTGTGTCACTCACATCCTTCTGGGATGAGCCAGTCTTCATATCTTACTTGACGGGTTTTAAAAGGATAGTTTACCCAAAATTCTTCATTTATTCACCTTCATGTCATTCCAAATTTGGACTCTGTACCAAGTATGAAAATAAAGAGAGTGGTGTGTATTGGAACAGACAAGAGGCAAGAGAATGCGAGAGAGATTCTGAGAAAGAGATAGACAGGAAAAGGGACCTGTGCTGAAAGTGGACACTCCAGCACAACCTCAGCAGTGGAGTGATGAATGAACACTGGATGGCGAAATAAACGAGGGAACATAGAGAGCGCTATTAGGAGGAAGCGTGTGAACATATTCCTCCCCTCCTCCCTCACACTCGTCTGTCTGATATGCATCACCTGATTAATGTTCTCTCCATCAGCTGAGGAGAGCTTTATCCTAACACTGCCGCCACGCAATCGCTCATGCTGGAAAGGAGGAGAGGAAGGGGGAATGACAAATGAAAGGGTCATGAAGAGGGGGACAGGGGAAGGAAGCAAAGTCTGGTCTGAGGACAGTAACACAAGCTTTAATGGGAAGGAGAGAGAATCTGTTGTGGATAAAGTGAATAGAACTCACCCACTCACTATGTCTTAGTTGAAATTCAGTAGCGGTTGAAACTGAGGGCTGTTCTTAAGTGTTCACTGACCGTCCTGCCTTCTAACATGTTTAATCTGTTTCAACAGCTGAATAATTCATGTTTTTCAAATGATCTCACTTATATGGGGCTTAATTAGTTTGGTCAGTTCATAGTGGGGAGTTCAGACAGACTTTAAGTGGATAATGAAGCTTTTGTCACATCAGTGAGACTGTTATTGACATGGGGGCTAATCAATATTCAGATACTGATCAACCAAATGCCACTTTAAGCTGGGATATCTAAATTTGTTCCGGTCACAAGACACTCCTATATTGCGGTTTACTGGGTACTCTCTGCCAAAAATAGTAAGCAATTTTTTTTTTGTTTAAAGGTCCAGTGTGTAATATTAAGGAGGATCTATTAACAGAAATGCAATATAATATAAATAACTATGTTTTCAGTGGTGTATAAAGACCTTACATAATAAACTGTTATGTTTTTATTACCTTAGAATGAGCCATTTCTATCTAGATACACTGCAGATCCCCTTACATGTTAAGTCACCATTTCGCGCCGGCATGTTTCTGCTCTACAGAGCATGTTTCGTAACTATGTTCTTCTTCTTCGTTGGTGTTTTTAGAGGCAGCTTGCATTATCACTACATTAAACATGCACGAAGTAGAAGAAATAGTAGTAGTAGTAGTCGTCTGGTTTATTAGAAGCAGAGACCTTAGAGTTCCTTGTTAGAAGTAAAAGAAACCTCATTGATGATTGGCTACTCTCTGCTGTCTTAGACGACGACATCTCTGTCCTGTGTTGGTCACCGTAGCTTCTCTATGCACTTTGAAAGGGTAGCGGTGGACTGAGCCATTGACTGCAATTTGCAACCCCACCGCTAGATGCCACTAAAATTTGTAAACACACTACTTGCACTACTACAAAATAGTAGACATACACTACCGTTCAAATATTTAGTGTCAAACATTTTTTTAAAAATTTACGTTTTTGAAAGGAGTCTCGTATGCTCACCAAGGCTGCACTAATTTGATAAAAAATACACTAAAACAGTAATATTGTGAAATATTATTATTTAAAATATTAATTTAATTTTTGTCATTTTAAATAATAATTAAAATGATTATTTTAAATAACAGATATTATTTTATTTTAAGATAACAGCTATTACTCCAGTCTTCAATGTGACATGATCCTTCAGAATTATTTTAATATTTGGTGCTGAAGAAACACTTCTTATTTTTATCAATGTTGAAAACGTTATGCTGCTTAATATTTATTTGGAAACTGTGATACTGTTTGTTTAGGATTATATGATGAATAAACAGTTCAAAAGCATTTATTTGGAATGGAAATCTTTTGTAACATTATAAATGTCTTTACTGTCATTTTTGATCAATTGAATGTGTCTTTAATTTCCTTATACACGTTTTTTATTATTAATTATCAAAACCTATCCTGTATTGTTTAAAACATTATCAACATTATGTAATGAGTACTACAACAGATGTTAAACATGAGATTGTTGCAGATTTTGCAGCATTTCAGAATATAAGAAGTTCTTACATTTGAACACATTCAGTTCTTGTAACTTCTCTATCAAACTGAATGATGGATCTACCATAGAGAGCAGTGTGAGAAACAGCTAGCATCCCTGGCGATGTGTCACTCAGTTTGACATCTGCCATCCAGCACTATTAGGGAGCGACTTTACCTGGTTTGGGTGGGGGTCTCAGAGAGCGAAAAGATGACAGAAATGTTCCTCTTTCCCACAATGAGAGTGATTAATCAGTAATTTGTTTTTGTAAGCTAATCAGTCATATCTTGTGTGTACATGAATGGACAGACGTGGCAGGCAAGGGTCCAGGCCCAATGAGTGATGAGACAGCTGCATCAGCCACGCAGCGTCCAGCTACATTGATTTCCTCTCTGCCTTTAATAAGACCAGTAGATGTATGAGCTCGCATGGAGCGGCCAGCATGTCCCACGATGAATGGAACCCCCTATGAATGTCTATTATTGAGCACCAGGGATTTATCATTAAAGAGACTGTGGCATCTATAGAAGAGGAGGTGATATATGAAAGTTCAATAGTGTGCTTAAATACAGCTTTTATTCTCTTCGGGTGATTCATATTTTTTTTACATGAACTATATTGGAACCTTTTCTAAAAAAGGGTTTATATTTGTTGCTGTTTTTATATTTGTTTAGTAATTAAGATTAACAGTGTAGTAAATTCTATTTGTAATTTTTGGGTTAATAATAATTATTAATTATTTATATTAATTTTATATGTTTATATATTTTATTGATAGTATTATTTTATATTATAAAATATTATTACATTACATACACTACCTTTCAAAAGTTTTTTTTTGGAAATTAATTATTTTATTCAGCAAGGCTGCATTAAATTGATCAAAAGTGGTAGTAAAGACTTTCTATTTCATATAAAAATTATATAAAATATAATAATATAAACATTTCTATTTCAAATAAATGCTGTTCTAATGAACTTTTAAATAACACAACTGCTTTCAACATTGATAAAAAGTAGGACATTTCTCCAGCACCAAATCAGCATATTAGATTTCTGAAGGATCATGTGACATTGATGAATGGAGTGATGGATGATGAAAATTCAACTTTTACATCACAGGAATGATGACTTGTTAATATAGATTCAAATAAAACTTTAAATTGTAATAATATTTCATAGTATTAATGTTTTTACTGCATTTTTGATTAAAGTGCAGCCTTGGTTAGAAAAAGATATTTCTTTCAGAAAAAGTAAAAAATCTAACCGACCACAAACTTTTAAACAGTAGTGAATTATAAATAATATTAAATTAATGATATTTAAACAATGGCAAATTTTATACAAAGGAAATAGTTTGTAATGTACCACATCACCAAATTTCACTTATTTGCAACATGAACTTTCTCATGGTTGAATCTTTCTCATAAGCTGTTTTTTTTCTTCTCTATTTGTCTTTCAGCCCTGCATTGAGTTTTGCATATCCTCCAACGCCTGTAGCACTACAAATGCATCAGCAGCTTATCGGTCGGCAACCGGGTATTGTAGGTTCTGCCTTCGGACACAGTCCGCCCCTCGTGCACCCAGCTCCTGCTTTTGCCACCCAGAGACCTGTTCCTGGCATCCCCCCCTCCAGCCTAGCACCTACAGAACGTTCCACAGCCTCAAATGACTCACAGGTCAGTTCTCACTACTGTACAAATTATTTTCAATATAATGCTGATATTGAAAATATAGAATTTAGGAAAAAATGGAGATGATAACAGAGACAAGACAGTGTAACACAAGCTGGATTTGAACTTGTGTTTCCCAAATGAGCACCACATCTCAGTTCTATTGGAGCACGTGTGTTAACTGCCTTCACAAGTCAGTTAGAATACACATTCAAAGCTGGGAGAACTAAAATTAGATGAAGCAAGATTTTTTTTTTCTGGAGTTTAAGCAACACAATGCATTTTTAAATCATTTAACATGATTGCTTTTGGGTGTAAACAGCAACAGAATTCATTTAGATCACACAGTGATTTTCCCCCTCAAGGCTTAAATTTATTCAGTGCTTATCATCACAAGAGCCGGTGCTATTTGTTATTGTGTGTGGCTCATGAAAATACGCACCACCAACACAGCAGCATATATAAACAGCTGAGAAAGTGTGGCTGCAGACAGGCCTCATGGGAGTTTTTCCCTTGTGTGCACGTAGTCTCTATGTTGTGTCTCGATGTGGAGAGGTGGTGAGCTTGCCCGGAAGGTATTTTGAGAAATAACACCTAGCTTGTTAACAGCAAAAATCCCGCCACCTCCACCATTAATCAGACACAGATACATTCCCAAGCCTTCCCTTTGAAAGATGAGCATAAAAGTGTTTTTCATCTTTAGTTTTTTCACCCAAGCATGCCCCATCCATTTATACTCACTGTGTTCACTCGATTAAAATCTACAGAGTGCATCTTGTTTTTATCCATCTTTGTATCGATCCCTGTTTTTTTTTTTGTACTTTAGCAAGTCAAGGTGAATCAGTTTTCAAGAGATTTTCCCAATGCCAGTCTCTCCGTTCAAACCATTATAGCCCCACTACTCCATCCCAACTCAGTGTCATCCATTTCCCCCGCCTTACCACAGACAGCACCAGCCTCTTTAATAGAAGGGCATCATGGGACATTTGTCTCACCATGTAGTTGTAAAAGAACAATTAATGGAAAAGGAGAGAAGGTGTGAGCATTGCTCAAAGTGACAGACAGAGAAATAGCAGATCATTGTTTTTTATTGGATCTCTACGCTCTCAAGGATCTTTTTTATTTTATTTTAGTTTTAAACACCTTATATGGTGTACAATATATTCACAAGATTGTCTTTAAAGTGTATTTAGTTGAGTTAAAAGGGATAGTTCATCAGAAAACAAACATGCTGAACGCAGAGTTAAACGCTCTGCTAGAGGAGTCTGGCAGGATGAACCTTCCTTCAGAGCCAAGGAATCATGCTCTCTCATCCAGGGAATGTTACTTTTTTTTCTCTCCCACTGAGCTCTTTTACTTTACTGGCTCTGGTCAGTCGCAAGGGACTTCCTCTGGCAGAGAGTGAGAGAGAGTGGCAGTGAATGAGCGGATAGAGTCAGAGGAGGGGATATTGCTGTTCAGGGAGAAACTGAGAATAATGTCTGTGTTTCGACATGTTAATGGCGTTTGTTTTTGTCGTTTTTTTGTTTTTTTTTCTGGAGTGGATTTGTTATATGCATGCGTATTATTACACTAACAAAGAGGAAACATTTTTTTTGGGGAATAGTACCATGTTAATATCATATACCATCGCAGTACTGTGGTATTCTCTACAATACAGTAGTAATATCATGTTTTTTTAACTGTAGCAATACAGTGGTTTTCCATGTACCATGGTAGTCCTTTGTGAAAAAGAAGTGTACTTAATATTATTTGAATGTGCAGTGTGCTTCAAATCTCAAAAGTATATTTTAAAAAAAAACTGCAGATAATGTAACATTAATGAATTAAAACATCACTTAAAGAGAGTACACTATCATGACAATATCTATGTTTCTTAATACATTTAAGCATACTTTTAAAAAGTGCAGTTTGTCAGCTTGTCAGTACATATGGCAGTACACTTTAACCATGTTTCAAGAGTTATAAAATTACATATAAAGTTAGTAAGTCCTTAAGTTGGTCAAAAAAAAAAAAAAAAGCAATCGAAAGTTCAGCTAATTCCATTTATTACAAATTTAATGGTAATACTTTTTTGAATTACCATAGAGTACCATCTCATGAACATGAATATGGTAATCATTCAGCCTACATTTGGACCTACATTTTTGATGATGATGATGATACTGTTTATGTAGTAACTTATTTTTATATGTGTTTTTAAAATATTTGTTTCTAGACGAAACCCACCAGTGAGTCGGCTGTGAGCAGCACAGGTGACCCCATGCACCACAAACGCTCCAAACTCAAAGCAGATGAGGAGCCGCCCAGCCCCGGAGCTGTTAGCATGCAGGTATGCATCTTCACACATGTGTACATGCATATACATAGGGCTAAAAATACACACACACACAACCAAAAAAAAAAAAAAAAAAAACCCTCAAGGAGACAGTTCCCACACATGCACACACAGCAAGAGCTTTGGGACCAATTATGTTACGTACTGTAAAGCTATTTATTTGTGTGTTTGATTTGGTCGCCTGTTGTGGCACTGCTTCAGATGAGATAAGCCCCATTGATGTCCACGGCTTCAGAAGGAAATTGTTTTTCTTTTCAGATGCTTAACTGAATGGAAAAATGAAAGCAAAATTAGATGACGCATTTTACAGACACAACTGATGGTTGGGCGACTGCTGAATGGAATAAATAGACCTCTGTTTTTATTGTTTTTCTAATGTATTTTCTCTCACTTTGTGGTCCAAACAGAGCTAAATCAGACGTATAACTGACATTTGACTGCTGGCCTCTGAATTCACAAAACCTAGTTTCTATTTCCAAAGCTGTTAACACTACTAGAACTAACACCAATTCTGCATAATTTGTGGCACCTATCGAGCAAAGTTCTTTTTCCAGGGCATTTTTTCCTTGATAAAAAGAATAACAACCCCATAGGCATACAGCTACATGTTTTCTCAAGAGGTATTCCAAATGTCAGATGCATTTTTATTACATTTAGCATTGTGTTCATGATACAAATAAGGTGTGAGGACTCATCTAGTTGTCATGTACTCTAAAAAACATCATGCACTGTCTCATCTGCACTGTTGAATAACTCTCATATACCAGGCCACACATAGATTTTTTTATCTTTGAATGAAGTAATTTCCTTCATATCATGCTGCAGTAATACACATTAGTGTAATATTTGTATGTGTTTTCAAATGTGTTTTCATTATTGACCCAAATGCCCTCACCAATTTGCTGCATGTGTTTGTGCAGGAGCAAACGGATGGAATGACTCTGGTAAAAGAGGAGGGCGATAAAGAGGAGGGCAAGCAGGAGCCGGAGGTAGTGTATGAGACCAACTGCCACTGGGAAGGTTGCTGCAGGGAGTTCGACACCCAAGAGCAGCTTGTGCATGTGAGTGGACAACATATCTGTGTTTCATCTATGAAAATGTTCAGTCTCTTAATAGAATCATTCATGATAAGGGTCTCAAATAGGTAGAAAAGACACACATACACACACAAACACCTTGAAAGCCTATATTTCGCTTCAGACATCCCATTTGTCACAGCCACTCCCAAGTTTAGGCATAGAGTGAAAGAACATGAAAGCCCACTTCCTGTGAAAATACACCACTCTGTCTCCCTTTACCACTTCTCTCTGGACAACACACACACAGCTGTTCTTTTAACCGCTCTTGTCTCCTATCATCCACACACACACACACACACACACACACACACACATCATCCCCAAAGGCACACATCTGATAGAAAGATTCACAGTTCTCCGTGGCTGTCTATCCTTACTCTGACATGGCAATCCATGGCGGCCATGCTAACCCCTATCTATAATTGAAAGCCTCCAGTTGGAATGGCCTGCCTCCCACATTTGAAGGCCCGTGCTCAAAGCTTGAAGATCTTGACAATTTCTTGACTGTGTATTTGAGAGAGGTATATGCATGTTGTTCTCTATGTGTGACACATTTTTTTTTTTTTTATGTTTTAGAAAAATCTTGAAATCAAAATTTTTGAATTTAGTAATTTTGTTGACAAATTACATGTAATAACTATAAATTATGCATAATTACATGCAGCTAACCTTAAACTAAACTCAATCCTAACCCCCCATATAGTAAGAGCATGTATTTAATTAATATTAATGGGTACTTGAATGTATAGTTACACTGAAACAAGGACAAATAGTGTAACCCTATTCTTTTACATTTTCACAATTTTCACAATCTTCATTTAGCTTTTTTCGCTCTTCACTTCAATGGTCCTGAGGTATCACAGATTACATTTTAAAAAGTATAAATATTCCACATAGTCTTCATTTATATCAGATAATTAAAACATAAAAATGATTAAAAAAAATATTATTATTTTAGATTTAAAACATTTTTGTTTAAAATAGTTCAAGTATATCACATTGCAGGATAGTTTAAATATCATATCAACAACCCAGTTAGTATTCTTTTATAAAAAGCACTGAAAATGAAATAGTTTCTTATATCAACATCTGTTATTCCTCAAATCAGATTTTCATCACTCTGTCTCATAAAAATCTGCTTTTTTTCCAATTATTTTGCCTTTTTTTCAGTTATTGTGTTTTATTTTGCCATAGTCACATGCTAATAAATATATTTTCCTACAATCTAATTCATTCCCTCCCCTCTAATTCAGCTGAGCAAGGGATGAGGCTTCTTATCCCTCTTTTCTCAGTGATAGGATGAGTGCAGTGTGTGGACCACAGTGTCTCATCCAGCAAAGAATGGTGGGGGGTATTGGTGGGGGGTTGTATTTCCTTATATCAAAGCGATATAAGATCCCTCCCCCATATCCCACAACCTCCACAAGATTTTTTGGAGGGAAAAAAAAAAAGAAGATTCCAAACATTCCGTTCTGTTCACATCTTCTGTTTACACTTTGGACAAACAAATGATTTATTACATAAATGTTTATATACTGTAGATTTACTAGCCTACATCATTGATGTGCTGGCAGTTTTTATATTTTATATTGTTAAATTTTGTTCTAAAATTTCACAGTGGTTTTGTTTCTATGCTAGTGAATCTTAATTTTTCAACACATCACAGTGTTCTTTTAGGCTGGGATATAGTTTTTCTGTGCTGCGGTTGTACATTTTTTCAGCTGTGTAAAACATGCTCGCACCATGACACATTGCTGCGCTTTTTTTATCGGAACAGCTTAGCGCTCTCAATAAGATAAACATCAAATCTCTGCAACTTAGAACACTTATCTGCTCTACACAGTCAGCATAAACCAATCGGGTGTCAAATTGTATTGATTTATTTAATTATTTTCCCTTTTTTTTTTTTTTTTTTACTTACTTCCTTTTTATCCCCCCCCCCAACACTATGGCCCTTATTAACCCCAATACAGGTGCCTCGGTTCTCTCTAAGTCTTTCTCTTTGCATTTCTCTCAATATGGGTACTCTTCATAAGGACTCTTTAATGTTAGCTGATGCGTGTGGGTTTGCTAGTAAACAAGGATGCCCAGTGATAAACGAAACAGAGAGGCATGAAATGTCTGTACCCTCATTAAAATAGTGAATTTGTTCTGTCCCACCTCAGAAGTCTTGACCTCCTTGACTGTATCCAACAACTGAGATCATAAAGTGTCTTTATTTTTTACTTAATCCAATTGATATTCGATTTGTTGAAGTAAACTACTATTTTTAATTATTAACTTAATTGAAATACCAAAAGTGTAATATTTAACCATATACCCTATTTTTTGAGTCCATTTGTACTCTCATTTTGCTGTTTTACTGAGGGTTAATTTCAGATCCTCTTTCTCTCTGACTCTGTCTCTCCCTCCACCCTCAAGGTGGTTTTGACTGATGGTGGCGCTGTGGGGTGGTCTATGTCCTTGTGTGTGTGTATAGTAAGAATAGCACTTTTAAGCTGTTCTGTGCTCCTCCCTGTGCTGGGGGAGATAAACTCGGGCTGAGTGGGAAGGCGGACCCCTATCTGGCTGCTGGCAAGGACCCTTTAATTGGCAAAATGTAGATTTTTTTTGATCAGGCAGAGGATTAGACACCTTATCTGTTTGGAGTATCTTATGCGGAGATGGAAAAGCTGCGCTGAATTACACATGCCAATTGACTCCCCCCGCACACATTACTATTGCTCTCCATCTTTTTATGCCTCTTGTCAGCTTTTCCTCTTTTTTCTTTGCGCTTTAGCAACTGACGTGAAAAAAGAGAGCATGATTTATTAGTATGTATGTGATAACGCTAAATGCTGTTACGGATCCCGGAGCTTTGTGAAATTGCCGTGTAAACAGACACTTTTTATGTGTGGTTGCATTTTAATGGTGTAGGTCACGGCCTAGAAAAAGTAGCCAGATAAGAATACAATACAGATGAATTTAAGAGAGCTGCAAATTAGGGTACTCATGCACGTTAGGGGTGCAAGAAAATATTGATACACAATTCTCAAAAAACTCTGTATCAATATTTAATTATTTGTTTACATCCAAGATTTGTGGCAATGTATATATAGTGTATATATACTTAATTAATGTCATTTTCCCATTTCCTGTGACCTAAACTAAAGTGATAACTATTTACAGTTAATACATTGTTAACAAATCATTATTTAACTCTGTACATAAGAGCTAATTAAACAGTAACATTTTATTACAGTGACAATGAATGAAGAACTCACTATTTGTATATAGTCTATTAATGTATTAACTATAGTTTATAAACTATTAATTAACTATAAATTAATAGTTTGCAAATGATTTGTAAGAACTTTATTACACTATAATTATTATAAAGTGTTACCCATTAATGTGATAATTCTGCATATGGATATTGCATATTGAGTTATCACAAACCAGCATATTCTCACCTCTGAAACGTTATCCCATTTCGTCTGTAATTTATAACTCTGTGGATTTTACAGCCATAGGCTGCACAATGCTGTGACATTTTCGATGAAAATTCATTGATTTGTTAGTGTGAGTGATGAACAGTGTCATGGCAACCGTTCCAAGATGGCGCATCAACCTGTCTGGAGCAATTGAATGTGGCATCTACATACATATCTATGGGTATACACCAGCTCCCACCGCAGTGCACAGAGCTGAAGTGTGCATTCATTTTGGCTTCTGAGGCACTAAGGAGATCAACAAAAGTCATGCTGTTTGCAAAATAAGCTATGCCAAAATCAAATATTCGAGGAACACATCGAATCTAAGAGCACACTTAACATCTCGGCGCCATCCACTCTGCTGGGGCAATGTTTAGCTGAATATGTAAATATGTGCTGTGCACTTTCTTACATAAATACAACAAAATAAATACAACAAAAATGATAGCTGTGAGGAAACAGCAGTTAAGAAAGCATCTGATGATAGCAATGTGGATATGTTTGCACGAGCTCTGCAGTTCGGCACTCAGGTAAATTTATGTTTATTATATAGCACTTTACACAATAGTCATAATCTGATAAATGCAATTGCAGATCCCTCTGTTCTGATTAAATAAAATAAACTTTTTTTTTTTTGGCTCAGGTTTTATACATATGATGGTGTGTTCTTTATGACAGTTTTCCTAAAATTTGATCTCTCACTAAAAAAGAAATATTGTAATATAGCGCCCTGCTTACAGTATCATAATATATTGTATCGTAACCCTTGTATTGCAATGCGTATTGTATCACCAGATTCTTGCCAATACACAGCCCTAATGCATGTGTGCGCTTTGATGGAAAGCAGTAATCTGAAAATATTCTACTTCACAGGGGCCATTTTGCACTACAGTAAAGAAAGCAAAATATATATCTCTGGGGTTATGCCCCAGGGTGTAGGTGTTTGTATTTGCATGCAGCAAACAAATAAAAGTAAGCATCTTGTTCCTTCCTCAGAGTCTGGAAGTCCCAGTGGTTGCTGTTGTCCTGTACCGTGGCAGGCCGAAGATGAATAGATCTCTCCTCAGAGCTGCACGTGTAGCATCAGCACCTGTTAGTCTATTTCCCTTGGCTGCAGCCGCGTTCGCTTACAACAACGCCATCATCCGCTCAATAACCATTGCCATTACATCAGGCCATTAGGGCATTAGTGTCACCCCCCAAAACACTTCCCTCGCTTCCTCTTCCATCCTTTTATCAGCATGGCCAGGTCATGCATCACGCACGACAGCATTAAGCTCATTTGTACAAGCGAGTGTACCAGCATTCAGGGATGTGTCGCAATCTCTCTCTGCTGCTCTTTCTCTGTGTTATCGAGCGACAGGGCCGGCAGACAGATCACACACCACAGGGAATCCCACTTGGAGTGAGGAATAAAAAGGAGGATGAATGAATGAAAAGAATAGTTTTAAATCGAGTCGTCTGCAAATAAATCAACAAATATTCATTAATATAAGAGAATCTTCTCATGTTAAGGGTTTTTAGCTATGCTTAGAACTGTTAGGAATCTGTGATTTCTACAAATTTAGCAGAAATCTTCCATATGTCTTTTCAATACTTTAGCTAATTTGATAATACTTTCAGCTACAAAAGAAAAAAAGAGAGAGAGAAAGAAAGAAAGAAAAAGAAAGAAAGAAAGAAAGAAAGAAAGAAAGAAAGAAAGAAAGAATATTTTTCTCATTTTCCCCCAAAAAATACAAAAATATACAATTAAATATATAGTAAAGATTCCTGGTGAGCTTATAGATGTGGAAATCTTCTCAAGTCAAGTCACCTTTATTTATATAGCACTTTTTACAATACAGATTGTTTCAATGCAGCTTTACAGTGATAACAGGAAAATGATGCAGACAAAGTTTGTTTCGGCTGTACAGCAGCTCTAGAAGAAAATAGTGTCATTGTCCAGCTTAAGTAAGTTCAGTGTTGATTCATTTCCATTGTAAAAATCATTGGTTATTAATTAGTTCATTTATCTATACAGCAGCTCTGGAGAAAACAGTGATGTCATTGTTCAGCTCAGTTCAATTCTTATACAATATTGTCAATGCAGTCAGATCAATAATATTGCTGAATATTATTATATCACTCTTGTTTTACAGGAAATCAAATAGTCTGGTTACATTACTTAATTCTGTATTTAAATCACTAACAAACCAAGTCTACTAATGGACAGTGGGCTGAAGAATTTAGTAGTTGAGTAGTACATTTTGATACTTACCTTGTAAAAGCTAAGAGGGCAACTGAAGACTGTTTTGATTAATTCATATTATATGGCAGCACTGTTATATTCTTGATTCTGATTGACTGACAAATGTTCTAAGTTGTTTCCTTTTTTGCAACTGGGTGATTATGAAGTTTTACCCACTTTACATTTCTAAATCACTTCAATTATTTCAGTTATTTCAAAAAGCCATACAATCTACCGCAACAAAAGAACATTGGCCAAGCAAATCAGGCCAATTGAATCCAATAAAAATGGCAAATATGTTCAAACTTTTTCTCTCTCTTTGTCTGTTTAAAGAAATGGCTCAAGCCACCATAGTAACTGAGATTTGGTAGACGGTCATGGAATTTTAACGACATCTTTGGCTGTTTCTAAGCAAGATTCTGTATTAGTGAAGCCCAAAAATATACTTTGTTATTTACGTGTATGCTAGGGTATGTGTACAGTGTGCATGCCATAAATTTCATAATCAGTATGCACATACTGTATGCATATAGTCTGTATGCCCCGCTCACACATGCACATTGAATTTTTTTGTACTAATTAGTTTGTCCACAAGGTAGCAACACTGGCCTTGTCACACTTTTAGGTGTGTGCGTAAAAAATAAACAGACGAAGAGTCAGAAAGATAAAAATCCAATACGAAGTTTAATCCAAACAGACAAAGTAATCCAACAAAGGCAAAGAAACACACCATAATGTAAACGAGACCAAACAAACAATAAGTAAACAGGAGGAACTTAAATACACAATGATTCAATCAAAAACATACTTTAGCTCGATAAAAACTTTCCTATAGAGCTGCTGTAAAGCCAAAATAATCTCTGTCCATTAATTTTCCTATTATCACTGTGAAGCTGCTTTGAAACAATCTGTATTGTAAAAAAGCGCTATATAAATGAAGATGACTTGACTTGACAATGGTGATGCACTAAATGACAAACAGCTGTGATGATAGTTAGTGTCCATGGTAACAGATGAGTGGTGGGAAAATCAAACAAAGGAACACAGGAACTGAAGAAATAAAGACTAAAAGTCCATGAACAAAACTAAACTGAACATAATGATGACAGGCCCGGGCCACCGGACCACAACAACAATAGACATCCCGCTGATGAGCGCTTGTGTAAATATACATGAAACTCTCATTTAAAACACAAAAATTACACTTCCTGTGTTCAAGCACACTATCAAATGGAGTATATTTTAAAAAGATGCTTTTTTTATGCTTTCGGTTACACACTAAGCATTTGTGTCAAAACTGAATACTTTGGGCTTAAGAAAGCTGTTCCATATTCAGCATTTTATGGGTGAAAGTAATTAGGAGATGTTAAAATGAACTGAAGTTTGTTGGACAGTTACACCAATTAAGGTCTGGCATTCTCATGGCGATCAGTTGACATATACTCAACCCAGACAGGTGATTGAAGGTCGTCTCTTTGTCGAAAAGAAATGTTTGAATGACAGTCCGACTTTGACGTCTAGTGATGTAGAAGTACAAATATAGAGTGTGCACATATACACTCACTCAGCTCACACACAAATGTGCATGTTTCTCAAACAAACTCTGTGAAAGTTTGGCTGTAACTGCAGCGAGGTGACGGGGAGGACTGTGATGCAGGCCGCCTTTATGTCATGAAGAGGAATAAAGGATGAGCTCCGCTCTCTGTCTCTGCTGCCACCTCTCACTCTTTTTTTTTAGAAGCCGTTTCACTCTGCCTTTTCTTGGACTTCCAGCTGTCACTCTGGTCTGTCCCCTCTTCTACTCTGTATGTAAGGGAAGTCAACTCAGGCTGTCTTTCTTTTTCTGTTTTGTCTTTCTCTCTTGGTTTGTCTGGCTGTCTTTCTCTTGCATATTCTTCCCTGTCTTCTTCTCTTGTGGAGATGGTCAGTTGCTTTGGAATGCATTAATCCCACTCGCTTATGTTCAGGATATTGTGTCTGTTCCTTTTAAATCAAATGGCTTCAGGACAGGAAAAGCACTCATAAGTGCTGCACACTGTTGTCTTTGTGTGGATGCCAGATGTTGACCTCATTCGCTCAGCGGTTTGTGTGAAACTGTGTTTTCCTTTGAAACCTTCAGCCCTTCACAACTCCCTTGCTGCACGTGTGTGCGTGACAGAGATGGCCAGACAAACAAAAAAGGGGTTACTTAGAGAAAATGAGAAGGACCTAGGTGGAGGCAGCATGTTGAGAGAAAGATAGAAGAAACGCAACAGGGATTTGATGGCTTGTAGGAGAGAGAAGGGGCAAATGACAGTGAGTGAGAGGAAGTAATTGGGTTTGGTTAAGCCAGAGGTGACAGTATCAACAACAGGGGCGAATGAAGATGATGGGCTGCAGTTGGAAAGCTCTGGCATTAGAGATGCTTTCACTAAACTTTTGATATCTTTCACCCCTTAAACACATCCCCCACTCGTGCTCCACCCCTTCCAAAACCTTAGATTCAAAAGTTGCCACAGCAGCACAACTGTCAGCGCTTGTCATGGCAAGGCCAAAGGCCTATAGTGATGGGAGATGACAGGGGTTTATTTGAAATCCCATTTAAATCGGACACTGAGACTCACAAACCATGCTCACTCACAACAGACTGGGCATACTGAACAGATGAGAAAGAGAGAGAGAAATTGAAAGATAATAGGAAACTGACACATAAGAAAGATCACTATAAGAAGCAGGGAGTAAAAAATGAAAGAATGAAAGAAAGAAAGAAAGAAAGAAAGAAAGAAAGAAAGAAAGAAAGAAAGAAAGAAAGAAAGAATAATAGAGATGTCTGAATGACTACATTATTAAACAGAAAAAGAGAGTTTTAACAAATACTTTTCACAAACATACAACATAAATATAGCATTGTTTTCCAATTAAAGTAATTGATTATAAGAATTAAAGTAATTGAAATTAAGTGTTCAGGACTAACTGATCATAAATTTATAGAAGCCCATTTATGCCAAATTAAAGAGAGAGAGAAAAAAAACATCCTTTAGTACATGTCAAAATTATGACAAAAATTGACTCATGTCATAATTAACCTTTTATTCTATAATTTAGACTTTTTATCTCATATGACTTATGCTATAATTTTGACATTTTATGCCATAATTACGACTTTATGTCATACAATTTGTATGATTTACAAAAGCAATTTTTTTCTTATATGGCAGAATTTGGCTTCCATACAAATTGCATATAAACCCTGACAGAAGACACAAGGAAAAGTAGTGTAGATATCAAACTCATGTAGATATCTGAGTAGCTACTTTTGATGTTCAACAGGCATTTCAATGTTGATCCAGATATTTCTGTAGTAAACTTCTCAAAGTTCCTTTAAAGACTGCTGCTGTTGTCGACCACTAGAGAATGAAACACTTTAACCTTAGACATCCTCCATAGTGTAACTCCTAGATTTATGATGCAGAATCTCTTCTAGAAGTTCAGATATTGCATAGATATTTGTTGTTTTGTGTAAAATGTATACAGTATACTCTGTGCTTTCAGTTGTTAAGCTGTTGAGCAGTTACTGAAGCCTCAATTTTGTGATCCTGAAGCCCTCTAGTGGCACAACAATGCCATTGCATTATATACAAAATAGATGTTAGTATTAATGAGTAGGCTACATTCAAGTCAAGTCAAGTCATCTTTATTTATATAGTGCTTTTTACAATACAGATTGTTTCAAAGCAGCTTCTCAGTGAAATATGAAAATTAATGGACAGAGATTGTTCTGGCTTTACATCAGCTCTAGGAAAAAGTTATTATCGAGTTAAGTTTTTGATTGAATCACTTCCGTTGTAAAAATCATTCATTATTAACTTAGGGGCCACTTAAATTACACCTTTTTAACTGAAATCACAAGACTTTTAGTGCGTTCTTGCCGTTCATTTACGTGTTTAGTCTATAGGTATGCGCATTTGAATGTGTATGTGCGCAGACGCTTAGTCTTTCTTTAAGTGACATCGCCAAATTACTTGTCTGGCCCACATAATACAGAATTATTAGTCATTTCTGCGGATCCATGCAAACTGGAATCATTTTATCATTCAAACTAACATGGAAAACATTAGTAGATAACAGTAGAACACATATTTTTAAATATACAACTCTTGTTAAAATAGACATAAGCAAAGGATTTTTATCAGGGCATACCATAGCATGGTAAATGTTTCATACTATATATCATATTATTCATTAACATGAGCTTTGACCTTCTCTTCCTCTCACAGCACATAAATAATGACCATATCCATGGAGAAAAGAAGGAGTTTGTGTGTCGCTGGGAGGAATGTTCAAGAGAG
Organism: Ctenopharyngodon idella; assembly: GCF_019924925.1. Classification (NCBI taxonomy): domain Eukaryota; kingdom Metazoa; phylum Chordata; class Actinopteri; order Cypriniformes; family Xenocyprididae; genus Ctenopharyngodon; species Ctenopharyngodon idella. Next base: position 22,595,776 of record NC_067242.1, on the reverse strand, counting down.
CAAAAACCCTTTAAGGCCCAGTACATGCTGGTGGTGCACATGCGCAGACATACAGGAGAGAAGCCTCATAAATGCACGGTGAGAATTAAATTAAATACATTTATTTTTTGTTTTTAGACACTCATTTCAGTAGGTAGGACAGCTTTTGATCTGAGACAGCTTTGTCTAAGAACCTACCTGCTACAAAAGCCTTGGCCTGTCTAGAACAAATCAATGTAACTGTGTGTCTTTTTCTCTCTCAGTTTGAAGGCTGTTCAAAGGCCTACTCCAGACTGGAGAACCTGAAGACACATTTGCGGTCACACACAGGAGAGAAGCCCTATGTGTGTGAACACGAAGGTTGCAACAAAGCATTTTCCAATGCTTCAGACCGGGCCAAACACCAGAATCGCACACACTCCAATGAGGTAAATTCACACATGTGAATGTACCAAGCAATAAGCAGGCATTTTTTCTAACACTGTCAGGTTTGGACAAGTATAAATTATAGTCAACATAAAATCAAAATTGACCCTATTTACTTTCTTCTTCCTTGTTCCTGGTCTTATTGTGAACAATTCACCTGTGCACATTATTGCAGTGAGGAAAGCAGTGCCTTTGTAAACTTTTTTCCAAAACGGAACTTAATCCACCTATGAAACAACTTTCCATTTTGATGCAGATGCTTCCTCTCTCTTTACTTATCTTAGAAACCCTATGTGTGTAAAATCCCTGGCTGCACTAAGCGATATACTGACCCCAGCTCTTTACGGAAACATGTTAAGACTGTACATGGTCCTGAAGCCCATGTCACCAAGAAACAACGTGGGGATACATACCCGCGACCCCCACCTCAGCCACGAGAACCTGGAGGTAATGGACAAAGCAGGTCACCAGGACAACTGCCTCTCGGAGCGATCACGGACCAAAGGGAGTATAACCATGCTACCTCGAAACAGGATGAATGTCTACAAGTCAAGTCAATCAAAACAGAAAAGCCCATGGTAAGCCTCCTTTCATATTAAAAAAAAAAAATTAGAACAAAATTAATGGTTTGCTATTTAGGTAGGCTATACAATACGCTTATAAAGTTTCATCTCCAAAAGTTAAACATAAATAAACTTAAATCTAACCTTGTATGTCCTTTTGACCATGTACACACTATAAAATTTCCGGAGTGGCAACCACATTTAAATACAGGAGTAACCCCTCAATTATTGTTCCGTGTGTGTACAGAACATGACTCACTCCTGAAATTGTGATGATTGACACAGTGGTAACCATAGCAATGTTCTGCCGTCTTGCATGTTTGGTATCCGCTATGCTTGTTCACATATAAGTGTTTTTGGGCTTGTTATTTTGAGCTTGGCTCATAAAGCAATCAAGTTTATAAGTTTTGGTCTTATTTCCAATATAAAGCAATTTGAGTTATTTTGGTTTATTATGGGCTTGTTCATGTCTGCTGTTTTTTTTAGCAAAATCTGGCAACATAATTTGAGTCAAGCTTAGTACCCCGTTCTCTGTGATTTTCTTGCACCACGCATACAGAAGAGAGAAACATCTCTGATATGCAATTAAATATGTCATTATTAACTAGTAGTTCAGTTACATACACACTGTGTAGAATTTTTGTAAATGCAGTTGTTACCTGCACTTTTCGGGAGTTAATTTTGTTGTAGAATGCGGTTGTCACTCCCGTAAATTTCTGAACTTTGTGTGGACAGAAAGGGATTAAGCATTAAAGAGGTGAACTGACAACCAAAATTAACTGCAGTGTGTATGTGGCCTTTGTCTTACAAATGTTTACTCCAAAACTAATGTGTCTTTACCTTTCCATTCCTTGTTTCATAACTGCTCAGCTACATTTTGCCTTGCATGAGCAAATTAATAACTGAATATCTTTTTTGTCCACTACCACACGCATAACTTTTCCTCTCTTAATAAGGACAGTGGGTGATCAGGTGAGAATGGTGATGTCATTATAGGTCTGATCTTCTCTCTTTTTATTACTCATTCTATCCTTTCAAGTCTGGGCCATCTGGATCAATTTTGGCTATTCATTCAGTCATCGGTCAACAGCATCATGTCATCTCTTACATTAATATTAATGCTGTATGTAAAAATACCTTTTTATTAGTAGTATTTTTTTTTATTTAAAGCATGGTGCATATTTTATTGTCACACTATTGTTGCCTATGGTCACATGAGTATTATATCAGCTTGCATGATACAGCTAACTCTAGTAACTGTTTATGTATTTTGCTCTAGAACTGTGTTGCAGTTTTAAATCAGTGAGCTGTGACTGCACTTATGGTTTCATTGTGTTCTGGATCTTTATTCAGCTCTAGGTTGAGAAAACTCGATCGCAAATCGCAAAAAAAAAAGGGGAAAAAAAAGCTTTCTTTCACCACTACTAATGAGACAGTCAGTTCTTTAGCAGCCATTATCCATTTGCAACACAAAAAAACCCAACATAATTAGAGCCCATCAGCTCTAAAGGGAGACCATTGTTCATGTGCCCTGTTTTCTGAAATTTGGGGCAAACAAGCTTACCTCTACTCCCACTGTTGGTCATTTAGTTCTGGTATTGGCAGCTGGTGAGCATGAGGAAACCTGTTTCTCACACATTCCGTGCTGAATTAGAGATGAAAGTGATTCAAATACAGTTTTATGTAGACAGCAATGTATATTTGGCAGAAAGATGTAGAAAATGTGTAGAAGTTATTGCTCACACTAATCATATACTATTACAGAGGTTTTCAACCCTGCTCCTGGAGACCCACTGTCCTGGAAAGTTTAGCTCCCATCCTAATCAAACACACATAAACCAGATAATTAAGGTCTTCGGGAAATTACAGGCAGGTGTGTTCAAGCAGGTTGGAAATAAGCTTTCCAGGACAGTGGTTTCCAGTGGCAGGGTTGAAGACATCTGCTCTACTAGGTCTTGTTACATGGCAGAATGCGAGAAATTTTCTCAACATTGCATTTCATTCTCCTCATTGCATTCTTCTGTTTCACCTGTATAAAATGTGCCAAAAGATCAGGATTGTTACATTTTTGTCATAAATTGAGTAAAATTAAAAAAATATGTTCTCTTCTCTCTTTCCCTCATAGACGTCTCAGCCAAGCCCTGGCAGTCAGTCTTCATGCGGCAGTGACCAGTCCACCGGCGGCCCCCATATCGGCCGTGGAGTCCAGCTTGCTGTAAACAGCATTGGGCTTGTGGGGGAGGTGGCAGTACTTGAGGACAAGGAAAATGAAGAGGAGGAGGAGGTGGAGGAAGGAGAGGGAGAGGAGGAGGATGCCCCCATTATGGACTCTACAGTATCCACTGCAACAGCCACTGCAGCAACACTAGCTTTGCAGACACGCCGAAGTGTAGGACGGCCCCTACGCTGGATGGAACATGTCAAGATGGAGAGGTTAAGGCAGGTGAATGGAGCTGTGCCTAGGCTAGGACATCTGTCCCCAACACCACCCCCTAAAGGCCAGGCCCTGCCTGCCCTCACAGGAAAGGGTAGGTCTTATTTTCAGAGCTTTGTCAACATACCGAACTCTACCATTTTAAGTGCAGGCCACCAGGTGTTCTTATAATCTTTTAAACTTAAAGGATTAGTTTGTCCAATAATGAAACTTCTGTCATCACCCTCATCATTTTTTTTATGACTTGTTCTTCCTCTGCGGAACACAAAAGAAGATATTTTGATGGTTTGGAATAATGTGAGGGTGAGTAAACGATGACAGAAGTTTTCTTTTTGAGTAACTTACACATTTATGTCTAAATATGACTATAATGTTATCATAATGATAACATTAACCTCTCCTAACAAGAGTATCTCTCGTTATTAGGTTCATGCCTTGGTAGGAGTAATTCTTTGGGAGTGCCCCAGCTTCCTTCACGTCCTGAACCGTCCAACACAGAGCTGACAGTTTTGAGTTTGCTGCATGAACGGCGGGACAGCAGTGGCAGCAACACCAGCTCGGCCTACCTGAGCAGCAGCCGTCGCTCCTCTGGCATCTCCCCCTGCTTCTCCAGCCGCCGATCTAGCCAGGCCTCGCAGTCTGAGCACAGCCATCATCGGCGTATCCACAATCTCAGTGCCACTGACTCTTATGACCCTATCTCTACTGATGCCTCCCGACGCTCCAGTGAAGCCAGCCAGTGTGGAGGTGGAGGAGGAAGTTCAGGTGGGATGGTGTACGGTGGAAGCTGGGGTGGTGGTGGAAGTGGAGGTACTGGAGGAAGTGGGATGGGAGCAAGAGGTGTTTTGAACCTCACTCCAGCTCAACACTATCACCTGAAGGCCAAATATGCAGCTGCTACAGGTGGGCCTCCTCCCACACCCTTGCCCAACATGGAGCAAATGAGCCTAAAGAGTCGCCTGACTTTGATGGGAGATGGACAGGACACAGGCCAGCTTACACTACCACCACTGGTCAGGCCACGTCGCTGTAGTGATGGTACACACAACTTACAAGGCAGTCAAGCAGTGTATCAACGAAGAGGACTGTACCCTGGTGAAGGTCCTGGGAATAGTGATCGAAGAGCCAGTGACCCTGTGCGCCCACGGGATCCTAGTGCTTTTGGCTTGCCACATGTACAGCGTTTCAGCAGTCTAAACAACATGAATTCATTACCCCATCTTGCTAGTAATCATTACTCAGATGGAGAAGATCACAGTCTGGGCTGGCAGAACTACACCTGCCAAGTAGGTAGCTTTCAGAAGAGTCTACACTCCCCATGCCCTCCTAGCATCATGGAGCAATCAGCACTTGAGGAATTGGCCATGGACCAGGAAGGACTTCTGTTACATGTTGATGAGGACATCCTACCAGATGATTTGGTGCAATATCTCCATTCCCAAGATCAGGAATCGGCTCAAAACCATAGCAGTGATTCCAGTCCCCATAGATCCAGTTTTGACCAGGGTATTGCAGATGGCCAGAACTTCCTCAGCCCACAAGAGCAACAGAAAGAGGCAGAAGGGGAAGGCATTAGTAAAGATGTAATGCCTATCCAGTGGAATGAAGTGAGCTCTGGTAGTGCCGATGTTACTTCTACCAGGCAGCAATCTCAGAGATGCGGAAGATGGTCAGACTCGAGTGGCATAGTGAGCAACCCCTTTGGTCGCTTTGGAAACATGATTGTGCAGCAACAACTGCATACAGATTTTATAGATCAACACTTAAGTCTTCATAGAGATGGTGTTCAACACATGACAGGTATGAGCTACGGATGCAGACATCCAGAGCAGCATCAACAAATTGCAAAACCAACCCAACAGCAGTCCAAGATGAATCCAGGCATTAAGATTGAGTCTTCCTCAACCTCCCAAATGGAATCAAGGCACAATAACTTTGGTCGACCAGACTTCTCTCATATCTATTTGGGCCCCATCCGCCCTAGCTGTGCCCAGCAGACAACTATATCCCATACTCACCTCCAGCAAAATCACACAATAACACATCAAATCAGAGGTAATCTTTTGTTGCAAAGACCAGCCAACTGCAGCTTGTCTCCGGCAGCACTACTGTCTCACCAGCCTCAGCCTCCTATGTCCCATCCACCTGTCAACAATGGCCGTAGAGGCTTATATCACCCACAGTTCTACTCCACTCAGCAGGTTGGCAACAGTCAAAATGCACATTCATACCAGCAGCAAAGCTTAAGAAATGGAAATGGCACCAATTGCTCCCTTACAAATCAGGTTTTAGGGCTGAAGCTTGAGGCAGATGATCACCTTCAAACTAGCACTTGCTCTTCCTTTCAGCAACAGCAGCCAGTGTTTATTGCTGAGTGTTTTGACGCAGCAGAGTCCAAAACTTCATCTTCTCACAACATAGCACAGTCATGTCTAATGGAGTCCTTGTCAGAAGAGACAGAAACACCTTCTGAGGCTCTTCTGTCCCCTGGGGTTGATCAGGTTACCAGCACGGTTGAAGGAAGCCCAGGTACCCTAGATAATGTGGGTTTAGATATTTGTTCAATCCTTGAGGATGGCTATGAGCAGAGTAGTGTGGTGTCTGACATAATCAGTCCTAGTTTTCTCCAGGGTCTGTCTCGGACTTCCTCCCGACTGACTACTCCTCGTGTTTCTGCTGCATTTCACAGCATGCATCCAGGCACTAACAACATGGCTATAGGTGACATGAGCTCCCTCCTTACCACCCTCGCAGAAGAGAGTAAATTTCTAGCTATTATGCAGTAGTCTGTGAACGCCTTCCCCCCTAAAAAAAAAAAAAAAAAAATCGTAACAATGTTATAGATAAGACAAATATAACAGACTTATGCATGTCATGTTTAAATGTGGGATGAGTAAAAAGTTATTACCTTATACTTATTAAAATAGTTTAATAGGCGATGTTGACAAAGAGTTCACAATCTATTTTGAAGCTATCTCATCATCCTAGAGGCAGTGACCAATAAAACCATATAGATACATATAGAGAGGCTATTTTTTCTTTTATATCGCTATATAATGATGACAGGAGACACTTTCCATCACATTGAAACAGTATTCTCTGTTGTTGTTGCTATATGTTTTGTTGTACACTGTTGCTACAAGTGCATGTTATTTTTCTTAGTGAACACATTGTCCACTAAACTGAGTAGGATAACTCATGTATTGTGTACCTTTTTTTTTAGAGTGCATTACGTACTTCAAAGACAGTGTGAATAGACAGACTTAACTGTCAACAGGTCAAGACCCTGTCTCTTAACAAGTGTTGACACTCTTAACAAGTGTCATATTTTGATTATTCTAATTGTCTTTTTAAGTGTCTTAAATCAACAATATTTCAGTGATTTCATAAGTACCAAATGTTGTTTGGATCCATTTTTTTTCCTTCATGGCAAGTAAGAGGGACCATTTTTTTTTGTGTAAGTGAGAAGAATGCTAGAGCTGATAACTCAGTATCTTGATTCTATTGACTGTATCTTTGTAAATAAATGTTAATATTTTTTTTTTCCTTTTTATATTGTAAAAAAATTACATTTTACATCATTTTGTTCATATTGTAAATGACTGGTGCTGACGTTAGGCAGTGCATTATGTGAAATTTGTGGAAAAAACATTGTGGTCATTTTAGTCAATCTCAACATACTTATTGCACAAAGATGTTTGAATTTGTGGCCAAAAAGCATTGGTGTCAATTCATGCTTCAATTTATCTAAATATATCTAAATTTTTTTTTCTTTGTTTAAAACAGTCAGTTGTGTGCTGTTTTTGTCACAGCAGTGCAGTGCATCTATAGCGAGATATCATGTATGCTTTTTAGATCAACCTGTTTTTACCTACCCATTTATGATTAAATAAGCAAAATTAAGACTTATAAACACCAAGACACATCAAGCTCCACTACAAGAGCTAAGAGACTTTTCAGCAGTATTAAAACTATCCTGCAGTTTCTAACCTGCATATGTACAGCTTTTTAAAATGGGTACTCTGGTAATTAGGTTCTGTTTGTTTTTGTACAGTTATTTGAACTTTTTCTGTAGTTGTGTATCAGTGTTTTGAACATAAAGGTGGTATGACCCATTCCCATATGAAAGGATAAAAGGGTTTGAGCCTAAGGTATGTGCCTTATTAATGCCTGTCCATACAAAAGAATCACTGCCAAAAATAAAACATGTATGGAAAGAGTCCTATGACTTTACATGTTACATGAAACATAAAACTCTGTTGGTTGGGCATTGAGAAATGTAACATGTATAAACAATGTTGGTTGCTTTGTTGTTTTTTTAATAGTTATTTGTTTTATGTTTTTTCATGCTTGTAAATACATATTCATTCTGTAAACTGTAGTCAAGAGTTTAGGTGGCATCAGGGGTCAGAATTAGTATAAATATCCTACTCTATAAAGCAGGAATCCCTGTGCCCTCTCTTACATTTAAACAGAGAGATCAAAATGGAGTCATGGTGCCTAGCACCCTTAGACTGGGAACAAATTCTCAATGTTCATTTTATATCAGATTACAAAAAAATGTTTGTATGGTTTTAATAAAAAAAAATATATAAAATGTTTGTCTTTGCTTGTCTCTGAAATGTGCATTTATGTTACTAGGACACAATTTGTTATTAATGTATAATGAAGAAGTTACAGCAAAACACATTGTAATAATAAACAGTGCTTAAATATTTAATCTGGCTGTTTATAATGCAGTACTATTTTCTCTGCCAATGAGCTAATGAGTTAATCCTTCACATCAGTTCTAACATATTCATGTGCAGTGCAATAAAGCTATATCATTCTGAAGAGATTATTTCTGCCAGGTAGAATAAGATACGGTATATTAATTGAATACATTAATCTACAAATAACATTTAACAGATTATGTGGAATACAACTTAAAATCAACCTTCTTAACATTTTATTAGACAGAACTTTTTAAAGTTATTTTTGTTACATGATTAATTGGTTGATGTTTCTCTGAAGTTTGCTAACCTTTTTCAAGGTATTGTTTATTCCCACTGCTTTATGCATTCAATGTTTGTCCAGCAAAGCTCTGGTAGTATATTTCTATACAAGAATTTTATTTTATTTTGTTTTAATTTGTCAAGAGCTATTTTAAGATGTACTACTAGGTGTTGATGAATCACATTCAATTAATGTGAAGGGCATGTCAGGTGTGTCCTGCTCCTGGAGGATCAATGTCCTGCAAAGTTTAGCTCCAACCAAACACATCTGAACCAGCTAAACAAGGTCTTCAGGATTACTATAAATATCCATGCTACACTATCCATGGTACAAAAGCTGTTGCTGGGATGTTTCCATTTAAAAGGGTTTTAATATGTACCATTTAGGAATGTACACTTTTGGTACCCAATATGTAACTAATATACACTCTAGGTAGATGTACCTTTTGATAGGGCACCACTCCAGTGACAGCTTTTGTAGATTTTTTTCTGAGAGGGCAGGCAGATGTGTGAGTCAGTCAATACAACGTCAAATGTAATGTGCAAAACATTATTTTATCGTAACAACAATGCATGCAAACAAAATTGTTTTTGATTCGAATGGGAGATTATAAAAAATGCTCTCTGTTACATATTTTGTCAAGCAAATTATCAGCTACAATGCAGAACACACACAGAAGTGATGGAGCGACACCATAACACACACACACACACACACACACACACACACACACACACACACACACACACACACACACACACACACACAAAACACCATGTTCAGGTTTGGCTGTATTGTGACATAATTGCAAAAAAAATATATATATATACTTCAGTGATGATACTTTGACAAAGATAAATTTCTAATTTTATAATAATGTCTAAAAAGATAGGCTATCTAAAAAAAACCTATGGGAAATGGCAAATGAGCCAGTGAGTGATGCTCTGCAGCCATCTAGTGGCTGTTCTTGAAATTTCATGTTATTTTAATTTTAAATGTTTGATTGGTTTGATATGCAAGCAATCTTCCACTAATGACACATTGTCAGTGTTATCTCCATGAACAAAATTAAGAAATTAAATTCGAAATAAATTATTACAAATGCAAACACATTATAAAAACATCATATAAGTGAGTGATATTACGTAAGTTTAAAAAAATACATTATCATACATTCCCATGAGTTATGAGCTCTTCAGTTTGCAAAAATATGTTGCACTTGCATTCAGTTACGGAGAGCACACACACACACACACACACACACACATTAAAAGGCGACGTGGGACATGTTATGGACATATTCTCATGGTCATGTTTATCATTGATTTTTACGTCCAATCATTGTTGCCCATACGTCATACAGTAAACATTTTACTTTTATTCATATTATATAAACTATTATTTTAATGGCATTTATCAACCTATAAAAATAGAAATAATATATAATACACCTAACTCCGTGTCAACATACTGTATGACTTGTAATCCCTCAAGTATCGTACATTAGAGGCGAAGCTTTACAGCAGCACTAATTATAGTTAAATATAACACATTTCTTATTTAAATATCAGCGATATCAGCGAGTGGTGTTTCGCGTGGCGACAAAAGCTTATAAAGTGGGATGACTTGACAATGCCGTACCGACTCAGAAATGAGGCCGTCCTGAAGACGGCGCGGTTTGACCAATCAGATGAAAGGGGCGTTTCAGCGCCTTTCAGTACGAATGAAATATTAAAGCCATAAACCGATTTGTAAATCTCAAACGAAAAATGGGAAATCGGGTCAAAATCTCATTTTCCGTTTGTTAAACTAAATGAAAAAACGAATAAACAAGCTGTCTATTCTACGGAAGCCCTAAACGGCCATGGATTATTATTATTTTTTCTAGCTTGTTTTCTTGTGATCACGACATAATTTTCTCGTGATCTCAAGATAACAAAAGTTGTTTTCTCGAGATCACGACTTAATTTTCTCGTGATCTCCAGATAACGAAAGTTGTTTTCTCGTGATCACGACTTAATTTTCTCGTCATCTCGACATAAGAGTTCTTTTTACAATGATTGATTCTGAAACACTGCACCCGGATTCTACTGTTGCTATAGAAACGAACACAACTTTCACGCGCATCAGATCGACGGATAAATCATGCGCTCTTATATCTTGTGGATATTTCAGCAAAATGTTTACTTCCCTTAATAATAAAGTTTACAATAAATAACTACATATAGGCTAATCAATCACTGTTCAATAAATGTACGCTACACATTTTATTTATGTTAACATGTTTAATAATCAACAGAGCATTCAACATCTCAAGTGCAGACGGAGCGCCTTCAGAAATATGCCAGATTATTCTATAATTCTAAAATTTTTAAAGCTGCTTGGATTAAACCCATTTTATTTTCCTCATTCGCTTGAAATAAAATTATATTACATAACGTGTTTGTTATTTTTTTCATGTAGAATAGGCTGATGTGTGTTAAACTGTCTTCCTCCTCCTAGCTTTTCCATTAAAAAGAGGTGCAATACTCCAGATTTCCAAAAAACAAAACTTTATTCCAGTTGATATAGGCTAAAACAATCTTTGAAAAAACAATGCTGTTTGGGAAGAGTGTTTATGTGTATGTGTGTGGTTTCCTACAAAGAAATGTAGAAAATACAATAGGTTACACACTATCACTGAATTAAATGACATAGGCTATAAATCATATTTCTTATCAATATACATTGAGTGACATGAGGTAAATGAACACTGAAACTGCGATGATTAAAATGGCGTCTTAAAGATACACAATAAGGTGCAAACAGAATACTATACAGTGACATCAAAATTAGTTGTAATTAACAGTTAAGTTAAGTAATTTAAGTATGTGTGTGTTAAGTAATTAACAGTTAAGTTAATTACTTAACGCACACAATACTGTACAAAATAAAGCGATCACGAAGACTCTCTCTGTCCGAAACTCGTACAATCTGGGCCAATATGAACTAATACAGTAAAGTAGATATTTACCGCACCCCATCAGTTATATTTGGTAATATACTGACACCTGTTGGCACATTTGTGTAATTTAGAGCAGAGATTAAGTCATGATCACGAGAAAACAACTTTTGTTATCTCGAGATCACGAGAAAATACAAAGTCGTGATCACGAGAAAACAACTTTTGTTATCTCGACACACACACACACACACACATTAAAAGGCGACGTGGGACATGTTATGGACATATTCTCATGGTCATGTTTATCATTGATTTTTACGTCCAATCATTGTTGCCCATACGTCATACAGTAAACATTTTACTTTTATTCATATTATATAAACTATTATTTTAATGGCATTTATCAACCTATAAAAATAGAAATAATATATAATACACCTAACTCCGTGTGGCTACTAATAACAGACGGACCCCGTCCTGGCGAACTCTCCCCAGAACTCCCGGGAGCAGCGCAATCAGGGGAAATGCATACAGATGCAGCCTTGGCCATGGCTGTACCATAGCATCCAGCCCCGGAGGTGCTGGGTTTGTCATGGAGAACCATAATGGGCAGTGAGTCGTCTCTCGAGACTCAAACAGATCCACTTCGGCTCTGCCGAAGTTCTCCCATAGGAGCTTCACCACCTTGGGGTGAAGTCTCCATTCCCTGGGCCTCGGCCCCTGCCTCGACAGGATGTCTGCTCCCACATTGAGATACCCTGGTATTTAAACTGCCTTGACCGAGAGCAGTTTCCCCTGGGCCCACAGGAGGATCTGATGAGCCAGTTTGTATAACGGGCGCGACCTCAAACCCCCTTGATGATTATATATGAGACCACCGACGTGTTGTCTGAGCGAACTAGCATATGATGGTCCCTGAGGTCTGGAAGGAAGTGCTTCAGGGCCTGAAACACTGCCAACATCTCCAGGCGATTTATGTGCCAGGAGAGATGATGGTCCTGCCATAGACCTCGAGCAGAGCGACCACTCATGATCGCCCCCCAGCCCGTGAGGGATGTGTCTGTCGTTAGCGTGACGCGACGACCGAGAGCTCCCAACACAGGTCCCTGGGACAGAAACCAAGGTTGTTTCCATATGACTAGGGCACGAAGGCATCGCCACGTGACCCTGATCACACGAAAAGGATTCCCCCTTGGTGAGAACCCCTTGGTTTTGAGCCACCACTGCAATGGTCTCATGTTCAGCAGGCCAAAAGGTATCACGTTGGATGCTGCTGCCATCAGACCTAACAGTCTCTGAAACTGTTTGACAGTGAGTGACTGGCCTAGCTTTATGTCTGTAACAGCTGATAGAATCGATGCTATGCGAGCAGGCGATAGACGAGCACGCATGACATTCGAATCCCATACCACGCTTAGATAAGTGGTTCTCTGAGCAGGAGAAAGCACACTTTTCTTCGCGTTTAGCCTCAACCCCAACCTTTTCATGTGGGCGAGAACAACATCTCGATGTTGAACCGCCATCTGCTCTGACTGAGCCAGAATCAACCAATCGTCTATGTAGTTCAGGATGCGGATGCCCTGCATTCGCAAGGGTGTCAGTGCCGCGTCTACACATTTGGTGAAGGTGCGGGGTGACAGTGCTAGGCTGAAGGGAAGAACCCGATATTGGTATGCTTCACCCCCGAAAGCAAACCTCAGGAACTTCCTGTGTTGTGGGAGGATTATTACATGGAAGTATGCGTCTTTTAGATCTATAGTGTCCTCGGACCTGATTTGTGACACAATGTGTTTGATAGTGAGCATCTTGAACTTGAGCTTTGCTACTGTTCGATTTAGCTGATGTAGATCTAAAATGGGACACAACCCCCCATCTTTTTTTGGAACAATGAAGTAGCGGCTGTAAAATCCTGCCTCCCTGCTGGGAGGAGGGACCCTTTCTATAGCCTCCTTTCGCAGCAGAGTCTCTACTTTCTTGTGCCAACACCAGAGCCTGCTCGGGGCCCACCACTGTAGGCAGAACCCCGCTGAAACGGGGTGGGCGTGTTCTGAACTGAAAGCCATACCCATTTTCTATCGTGTGCAGGACCCACTGAGATACATTTGACAGACATTTCCATTCTGTTAGAAAGTCTACTAAGGGAACCAGCCTCTCGAGGCTGGCCTCTGGTGTAATATGGGCAGCCAGTACAGTGCCCTGAAGTGGCGCCCCGGCAGGGAACGACTGGCTTGGCTGCACCAGAGAGCGCGAGCCACCCTCGGGTGACCTGCGGGGAACTACTGCGCCCCGACATTGCGGCGAGGTTGGCAGAACGCCCCCCTGAGGGCACCGAAGGCAGGCGGCCACCGTTGGAAGAGGTGAACACCGTCTGGCTTCGGAGGGGACCACCCTCAGGATCCTGACACCTCTGGCGTCAGGATTTCTTCGATGAAGCACTCTTAGCGGCAGTGATGGTCCTCAGATCGACCTTGCCCTTCGAGGACTTCGCCTGCGAACGTTAGAGTATGGGTGGAGCTGCTCAGAGGGGGAGTATGGGTGGCAACGCTCTGCTTCTGGTGTTGTCTGTGTAAGGAGCTCGTACTCGGCTTAGGATGCTCCCGCCCAGCAGCCGCAGAGACTTGGGAACGGCGGGGAAGAAACTGCTGCAAGGCTGCAGCTTGCTTCTTTGACTCCAGGAACCTCTCGGTGACAGATGTGATAGCGTCACCGAAGAGGCCGGAGGGATTCAGTGGGGCATCCAGGAGAAACGTCTTGTGCTTATCTTTGATGTCAGTCAAGTTCAACCAGAGATGCCTCTCCGTGGCCACCAGGGCTGCCATAGAGCGGCTGATAGATTTGGCCGTTTGGGGGGAGAGATGGCTTGCAAGCGTCTCTTCCGCCTTTGGCATCGCCCCATAACCGTGCTTTCTCATACCGACCACATTGCTGTATGTAGAGGTCTGTGGCGTATAAACACAGTAAGAGACTGGTCTCTTCCACGACCTGAGCTGATCTAGATGGCAGGAAGCGCTCATCTAGCTTGCTCTTGACTTGTTGCTCTTGTTTCTCGGCCGGCCAATTGATGTTTAACTTAGCCACGGCCAAAGTCAACACCTCCACTAGCTCCTCACTAGCGGGAGAGTGAAGTGGCGAGTCTTCAGTCTCTCCCGTTGTTACACTAAGGATGTCCAATTCCTCAGAACTGGACTCCATCAATGTAACTGTATCAACCGGAGCGGAAGAAACCACAATGCTGGCTGGCTGTCTAAGTGGTGTCCGCAAAATAATATAGGTTTCATAGATAATTGGAAAAGTTTTTGGGGCAGACCTGACCTGTTAAAAAGAGATGGTATTCATCCCTCCCGGGATGGTGCTGCTCTTCTCTCTAGTAATATGGCACATAGTCTTAGAACTGAAACATGACAAACTGGGGCCCAGGTCAGAAAGCAGACAGACTGGCTAAACCGACCGTCTGCTAGCTGCCTCACGTTACAGAAGTCAGAATATTCAGATAACTCTCAACACATAGAAACTCTTACACCTAGATATTTTCAAATAGAGACTGTGTCTGTACCCCGAATTAGTAAAAACAAAAAACTTCCAAACCCATTTAATGGTAAAAATTTAATTGATGTTCAACAAATAAAAAATAGAGATAATAATGCTAAACAAATGATAAAACTCGGGTTGTTAAATATTAGATCCCTTTCTTCAAAATCACTTATTGTTAATGATATTATCAAAGATAATAATCTAGATGTGCTGTGTTTGACAGAAACTTGGCTAAAACCGGACGATTACATTACTTTAAATGAGTCTAGTCCTCAAGGTTATGATTATCGACACAATGCCCGTCAGAAAGGCAAAGGGGGAGGTGTTGCTGTAATCTATAGTAATATTTACAGTATTAGTCAGAAGTCTTTCAAATATAATTCCTTCGAAACTATGGTACTTTACGTAACATTATGTAAGTTGACATTTGTGCTGGCTACTGTATACAGGCCACCAGGACACAATACAGACTTTATCAAAGAATTTGCTGACTTTCTATCAGAGTTAGTACTAGCTGCAGATAAAGTCCTTGTTGTTGGTGATTTTAATATTCATGTAGATAATAAAAAAGACGCATTAGGATTGGCATTTGCAGATATTCTAAACTCTATTGGTGTTAGACAACATGTGTCAGGACCCACTCATTGTCGTAATCATACTTTAGATCTAATATTGTCACATGGAATCGATATTGATGCTGTTGAAATTCTGCAGCAGAGTGACGACATCTCAGATCATTATCTAGTCTCGTGTATACTACATTTAGTCAAGGCGGCTAAACTGCCTCCATGCCATAAATATGGTAGAACCATCACTTCTACCACTAAAGATTGCTTTATAAATAATCTTCCTGATCATTTTCATCGCCTTAGCATACCAGACAGCTTAGAAGACCTCGATGTTGCAACAGAAACTATTGCCTCTGTCTTTTCCAGCACATTAGACTCAGTTGCTCCTTTGCGTTTAAAAAAGATTAAGGAAATTAATCCAATGCCATGGTACAATGACCACACTCGGGCCCTAAAGTTAGCAGCCAGAAAAATGGAGTGCAGCTGGAAGAAATCAAAACTAGAAGTATTTCGTATTTCGTGGAGAGAGAGAATGATTGAGTACAGAAAGGCCTTAAAATCTGCTAGATCTGCCTATTTTTCAAAACTCTTAGAAGAAAATAAACACAACCCTAGGTATTTATTTGATACAGTGGCTAAATTAACAAGAAATAAAGCTTCAACTTCTGATGTTTCCAAAGAGCACAGCAGTAATGACTTTATGAACTTCTTTACTTGCAAGATTGATAATATTAGAGAAAAAATAATAACCATGCAACCGTCTACTACAGTATCGTGTCAGATTGTGCATTGTAGTGTCCCTGAGGAAAAATTCAATTCATTTACTGCTTTAGGAGAGGAAGAATTGTCTAAACTTGTTAAATCATCAAAATCAACAACATGTATGTTAGACCCTATACCGACTAAGCTATTGAAAGAAATGCTTCCAGAGGTCATAGACCCTCTTCTCAATATCGTCAATTCATCTTTATCATTAGGATACGTACCAAAAACTTTTAAGCTGGCTATTATTAAACCTCTTATTAAAAAACCACAACTTGATCCTAGAGAATTAGTCAATTACAGGCCGATCTCAAATCTCACTTTTCTGTCAAAAATACTAGAAAAGGCAGTATCATCACAGCTATGTTCCTTTTTAGAAAGAAATGGTATCTGTGAGGATTTCCAGTCAGGATTTAGACCGTACCATAGTACTGAGACTGCTCTCATTAGAGTTACTAATGATTTGCTCTTATCATCAGATCGTGGTTGTATCTCTCTATTAGTGTTACTGGATCTTAGTGCAGCATTTGACACTATTGATCACAATATTCTTTTAAATAGACTCGAAAATTATGTTGGCATTGGTGGAATTGCATTGTCATGGTTCAAATCATACTTATCTGACCGTTATCAGTTTGTAGTAGTAAACAAAGACATGTCATATCGATCACAAGTTCAATATGGAGTACCACAAGGCTCAGTACTAGGACCGTTACTGTTCACTCTGTACATGCTACCCTTGGGAGATATCATTAGGAAGCATGGCGTTAGTTTTCACTGTTACGCTGATGATACTCAGCTCTATATTTCTTCGCGCCCTGACAAACTTACCAATTCACAAAATTAACGGAATGCATAGCTGATATAAAAAATTGGATTACCAGTAATTTCCTACTACTAAATTCAGAAAAAACAGAGATTCTTCAGAGAAAAACTTCTTCACGTAATAACCTAGAATATTGTCTAACACTTGATGGCTGCTCTGTTAAGTCTTCGTCGTCAGTTAGGAACCTGGGTGTGCTCTTTGATACCAATCTTTCATTTGAAGGCCATGTTACTAGCATCTGTAAAACCGCATTCTTCCATCTTAAAAATATATCTAAACTACGACATATGCTCTCAATGAAAAATGCAGAACAGTTAGTTCATGCGTTCATGACCTCAAGGCTAGATTACTGTAACGCTCTACTGGGTGGTTGTTCTGCTCGCCTGATAAATAAACTACAGCTCGTACAAAATGCAGCAGCTAGAGTTCTTACTAGAACCAGGAAGTATGACCATATTAGCCCAGTTCTGTCAACACTGCATTGGCTTCCTGTTAAACATCGTATAGATTTTAAAATCTTGCTAATTACTTACAAAGCACTAAATGGTTTAGCTCCCCAGTACCTGAGCGAGCTCCTAATTCATTATAGTCCTTCACGTCTATTGCGATCTCAGAATTCAGGCCAGCTGATAATACCTAGAATATCAAAATCAACTGCAGGTGGTAGATCCTTCTCCTATTTGGCACCTAAACTCTGGAACAATCTTCCTAGCATTGTTCGGGAAGCAGACACACTCTGTCAGTTTAAATCTAGACTAAAAACGCATCTCTTTAACCTGGCATATACATAACACATTACCAATTTCCAAATCCGTTAAAGGATTATTAGGCTGCATAAATTAGGTCAGCCGGAACCGGGAACACTTCCTATAACACCTGATGTACTCGTTACATCAGAAGAAGAATGGCATCTACGCTAATATTAGTCTTTCTGTTTATCCCGAGGTTCACCGTAGTCAACCGGATCCGGGCCGTATCCAGGTGAGACCAAGGACTTGCACCTTGACACGACCACAACGCAGCCCTGAAGTATCAGCAGAGATTGAGTCAACTAGATCATCCCCTGTGAAGGCCTCATCGACACGACAGCCAC
Organism: Ctenopharyngodon idella; assembly: GCF_019924925.1. Taxonomy (NCBI): domain Eukaryota; kingdom Metazoa; phylum Chordata; class Actinopteri; order Cypriniformes; family Xenocyprididae; genus Ctenopharyngodon; species Ctenopharyngodon idella. The sequence goes on along the minus strand of NC_067242.1, from coordinate 22,577,654 downwards.
GACACAGTTCCTCAACAACCGTCCATACCGGCGTGATGAATACGATCCTCAATTGGATGGAACTGAAATAAATACTTTTAATGTTGCGATCCTATTGGACTTTTGATAGCAACCTGAATTGTAACAAAGCACTGTTGGCCAGAGGAGAACTGGCACCCCGACTAAGCCTGGTTTCTCCCAAGGTTTTTTTCTCCATTTTAACACCAATTTGCCACTTGTCTGCCACCTGATGTCACCTGATGGAGTTTGGGTTCCTTGCCGCTGTCGCCTCTGGCTTGCTTAGTTGGGGACACTTGACTTGACATTTGATATTCAACAGTGCTTTGATCTGCCTGCATTGACACTATTCTTTAAGAGCTGCTGTGCAGCCAAACAATGTACCAGTTATCAATGTAAAGCTGCTTTGACACAATCTACATTGTAAAAAGCGCTATATAAATAAAGGTGACTTGACTTGACTTGACAATGCATGCTGGTGAAGGCTGAGATAGGGCAGGGCCCGTCTCTAACCCCTCTGCCACATCCATTTGCGAACCCCACAACCTGAGGCGCCGCTCTGCCTCAGCAACAGCGGGACCCGAGCCGTGAGGAACACAAGCCGAGCCGCCCTCCTCAAAGAGGGCTCGGCGGGAGCGCAGCGTTCTCAGTGGTAGCTGCTCACAATGCTCACATGCAGCCCCCTCGAGAACTGCCTGGGCATGCTGCACTCCCAAACAAACAACACAAAATTTGATGTGTATCCCCACCGGTAATGAAGCGAGGGTAGGGATGAACACACTTCCTGAAATGTTGTTCGCTCGCCATACTGAATGATATATATATATATGATATCAAGACAGACAACAATAAATATGACAGACAAGTTCACACGTAGCGCTTGCTGAAGACACAGAAGCTGAATGAATGTGGTTTCGGGTAGGCATATAGTTTCCTGGTCAGTGACGTCACCCGCCTATGACGTTCTGTCACTCTATTGGACTGATTTCATACGTGCTTCACAACGCAATCACGCAGAGGCGTTCCCAAAGCGCTTGACCTTGAAAGGGAACCACTGTTGGTGCTGTTTAGCACCATTTTTGTTGAAGAAAAAAATGCGATATGGCACCCCTTATGGGTTGTACATAGCACCATTTGACAAAGGTGCTGTAGAGCACCTTTAAAGATATGGTGCTCCATAGCACCAAAAGTGGTTCCCTTATGATTACGAGACAAGAACCACTTTTAGTGCTACATAGCACTATTTTTTTAGAGTTTAAGTGGAAAACGCTGAATGTGTAAGCGTGTTGCCTTCATGCCTGACCTGCTGTCTAAAGCTTTATTGGTCGTTTAATATCAGTGTCTTAATGCATTAAGCGATGCGTTATAATGGTACTTTATTTTCTAAGAAAATGCTTAACGTATAGGCCTAATTAATTTATTTATAAGGTGTGTACTGAATTTGCTCCTCCAATATCACATTTTTCACATTAAGAATGTCCCGCTTCGCTGGGTGTGATTGCCGCCAGTAGGCTATAGCATTCTCGTGAGTGAGAATGAGTTGAAAATCAAGTCAAGTATTGTCATGTTTCAGAGACATGGCTCTCGAAAGTGTGGAAGAAACAACAATTTTACAAAAGAAAACTTGTAGATTCAGATTTCTTCGACTTTAATCTGTCCATTTTTAATTTTTGTTTATAAAGATGCAAAACGTAATAAACAAAAATATGAAAAGAAGTCAATATTTATTTTGTGCACATGAAATTTGTGTATTCGGTTATAAGTTAAATTTTGGTATTCAACATAGCATTGAAAAATACAACAACCGTTCGTTTTTTGTTTTCCTAAACATGGTTAAAAAACGAAAAAGCAATGGACGCAAAAGTACACGGACCGAATCAGGGTATCTTCCGTTCATTTGTTTTTTTATTTAATATTGAAATCAGAAGAATGAGAAAACGGTACTTTTTTTTCGTTTTTCATTTTTAAAAAGAAAACGAAAAAAAAAAAAAAAAAGGCTTGATTTTTCGTTTTTTCGTTCTGGGATTGGAAACGAATAAGCTTGAATATTCGATCTCTACATGTGGGCGGGAATGAAACGCCTCTTTCCGCTGATTGGTCAACCAGACATCAAACCATGGCTGTGTCCGAAATCGCCCCCTATACTCTTAAATACGGCACTATTTGAGGGGACAGCCATTTGTAGTGGTGTCCGAAACCATAGTGGACGATGTTGAGTGCACTCATTCAATCCCACAATGGGCTGCAATAACGAGCGTACAACCGATGCACGCTCAACGGCTAGAGAATACCCATAATGCACTGTGAGAGTCGCGTGATGAATGAATTCCCGCGTCTCGCCAGGAGATGGCGCCCGCAGCTGAATCAATCATCCATTTATTTTCCAAACCGCGCTGGTCCAGTATAATATCATCCAGGTATAATTTCCTTTTTAATTGATCATTAAATCGTTTAATTACCATTGTACATGCTAGTTTTCATGGCAGAGTTTAACAGAAATATTCTACTGGAGCTGCCAGTTTGCTACATTTCAAATGATTATTAAATAGCAACCACAAACTATGCGAGATCGGCAGCCCTTCCGGTGCACTCAGTGTCCGAATTCACTCACTCGTTTCATTCACTCCTTCAAGTGGACTATATTAGTGGAGTAATGTAGGGAATAGTGAATGAGGGTATAGGGGGCGATTTCGAACACAGCACTTGTCGTCATCAGTTGTTCATCGGTTCCGCTCAACAGAATAAAAGACCCTCGCTCTACAGCTGTACGGATTCTTAACACATTTATTGCAACTATATTTCATCTCTTTCTCATAAATATTAGTTTACTTTGCAGCTGCACATAAACTACCCCCTAGCCTACAACTTTGGCACACTGCCTGTTTTATTTAAATGACCAACTATAAAAATATGTGTGGCAAAGCTGCTAGACGCACTGGGCAGCGCGGAGCGAATGTAGGCTACAATACATTGAAGTAAAGCGCAAATCGCCTATCGATTTAAGTGTAAATATGCAGCAGTCAAAACATTTGTTTTAGACAACATCCTGAGTTTTGGGCATGGGATGAATTTTAAATATGACAGATATGAAAAGATATCACATGTTATTAGTTCCTCAAAGCGGTGCTATTATAGTTTAGAGATGGACTTTATTGTAATGGGAATTGGACGTAATGATTTGATGACGGAGGTGACTCGGAGATGCCAATTCGAAATAGGCTATCACACATTTAAAAAAAGTAAAAAAATAAAAACTCAGCCGAATTAAATTTTAGGGGTAATGTTAAATAAATATAGTGTTAAATATAGCCATTATAGTGCTCTCTCAGTTATATCAAAACCCTTAAATAACACTAACAATAAAGAGATGAAGAGTATTTTTATAGCCTATTTATTGCCATCTGTTGGTGTCAGAAATTAACTTTACCATAAGGGCAATTGATTTTCAGGGGATTTTTCCCCCTAATCTTATTAAATTTGTAGGTATGGCATCTTTAATGTTAAGTTCTTAGAATAATATGACGCTATAGGTTGTTACCAGTTAAATCAGTATCAACCAAAGGCTTGCAGAGGTGGCAAAGAAGCAGCACCTGAAGTTGCTTGTAGATCTATTTAATGAGATGTTAGATAATGTTGCTCAGAGAGGGCAGTAAATGCGTAGCAATTACAATTGCATAATGTAATGAGATTAATGTTTTAAACAACATTTTGAATACAGAAATATTAAATGAATGACAAAATGAAACGATATTTGGATTATGAAATTAATGTCGCCAGTAGGTGGCAGCAAGTCATTGTGTTAATGAATAAGTCATTTATTCAACCGATTCGTTCAAAACACTGATTCATTCAGAAAAATATCAAGTGAATCTCTACAATCTATTGGGCCATTGAATCACTCGGTCAACTGATTTGTTCAAAGACTCTGATTCATTCAGGAACAAAACACTGCTCTGTGCGCTAGGAGTCAGTCGCACAGCAGTTCTGATTTACATGGGAAATTTAGTTGGCAGAGAAAATAAAACAACGTTTTGTGTGACATCCATTAATCAAAAAATAGCATGTAGCCTATTATATACATTCTGTATATTTGACATATCATACGCTAGTGATAACCTACATTTTCTACACTTCTCTATGGAAAAACAAAAACAAAAAAACAACAACTCAAAATAGAATAGGCTAATATAGAATAGGCCAGATATGCTGTGACTGTAGAATAAAGTAAATATCTTTTCATAGCCTATCTGTCATATCATTTCAAATTCATCCCATGTTGTCTAAAACAAAAGTTGTGACTGCTGCATATTTACACTTAAATCGATACTGGTACTTTGTGATTCACTGCAATGTATTGTACATTCGCTCCGGCTGCCCAGTGAGTCAAGCAGCTTCGCTAGATTTTTATAGTTGGTCAGTTAAATAAAATAGACAAGTGTGCCAAAGTTGTAGGCTAGGGGGTAGTTGTGTGCAGCTGCAAAGTAAATTAATATTTATGAGATAAACTAATATTGCAAGTGTAGATAAATTTATGTCTACACAGAATTAAGCCCTGACTCTGCGCCACTATGATCTGCATTCCCTAGTCTGGTTATTTGATGAGAAAGAGATGAAATTTAGAATACACCCCTTAAGAGTCCGTACAGCTGTAGAGCGAGAGACTTTTATTCCGATGAACAACTGATGACGACATGGTTTGATGTCTGGTTGACCAATCAGCGGAAAGAGGCATTTCATTCCCGCCCACATGTAGAGATCGAATATTCAAGCTGATTATTCGTTTCCAATCCCAGAACGAAAAAACGAAAAAATCAAGCCATTTTTTTGTTTTTTCGTTTTCTTTTTAAAAATGAAAAACGAAAAAAAGTACCGTTTTCTAGTTTTTCTGATTTCAATATTAAATCAAAAAACGAATGAACGGAAGATACCCTGATTGGACCGTAGGGTTATTACAATTATTTATTTATTTATTTAATTAATTTTTATGTACAAATGTACATTTATATGTACATTTCCACTTACAATTCATATAAATTATCTGCAGTTGTTAATGCAGACACTAGGGAGCAGAAGCGCTCCTCGGCGCTCTGTTCCTACTCATAAACTTACTGCAGAAGAATAACAGCGGGCCGCTGTTGAAACAAAATGGCCGACGTGGAAATGGATTTACGGAGCAAGAGGCTGAATAACGGGTAAGAGCACGTGCGTTGTATAACCTCACCAACAACACATTTTAGAGCCTAAATGGGGGTGTTTAAGGAAAAGGGACAGATATGTTTAGGGTTGTGTTGATCTCATAGTAAACTGTGAGGGTTTTGATATCTGCTTTTATGTCCGGCTAGAGTTAGCATGCTAATGCTAAATTCTCTCAACCAGCCAGTTGACAAGATTCATTTGTTAGAAATGATTTCTGTTTGTTCTGTGAAATTATCTATTTTAAAAGCCTACCACATCCTATGAATTTAAGCATTTTATTTGGTTAACTTATTTCGCAAGGTATCCGTAGTTAGTCTTCATATGATCAACACGCTCAGTTTGTTGGTTATCTCTCCGAATTTACAAAAATTACTATGCAAGTTAAACCATAAAAGTAGTAAAGTAGTATAATTTGTCATCATAGTCCCTAAGCACTTTAACAAACGTATCTATATAAATTTGTTGGTGAGTTATATGGTCAGTATGTGTGTCCTTGTGAAGAACACCGTGTTGCCTTTACAAACCATAACAAAACCTCAGCATGTTATTTGGTACCGAAATATAGTAAGCGCGAAAAATGTGCGTTTAAAGAAACATTAAGTTTAAACGTCTATGATTAGGTAAAACTGAAGTCTTGTATATATGACCCTTGTTTCTTTTTACATCAAGTTTTACTGGTTCTGTTTGTTAATGTGCTTGTGTTGTTTGTGGTGTTTATATTTACAGGTCAGAGGATTTGGAGAGTCCAGAGAAGAGCGGGAATGAGGATGAAAATGGTGAAATGTCTGGAGAGGATGAAGAGGAGGGTGAAGAGCAAGCGGAGGTGAATGGAGAAAAGCAAGAGAGCTGTTCTAAACATCACAGCAGCAGCAGCAGCAAACACAAGAAAAAGAAACACAAGCACCGTAGCAAGCACAAAAAACACAAACATGCATCTGAGGAAGATAAGGACCGTAAACGGAAACATAGACACAAACATAAGAAGCACAGACGCAAAGAGGAGTCGTCCTCCTTGCCGTCTGGGGCCATCAACAGAAGGGCTGAGGATGTCTCTCCTTCTCTGGGCAGTGCAGCCCTGGATGACAAGGCACTTCTTGAAGATCTGGAGAAACAAAGAGCACTGATTAAAGCTGAGCTGGACAGCCAGCTGATGGAGGGGAAAGTTCAGTCAGGAATGGGCCTAATTCTACAGGGTTACAATTCTGGCTCTGAAGAGGATGGAGAGGGACAGAGGGCACGTAACGGGGAGCAACGGCAAAGAGGTAGCGGGGCCAGAACCCGCTCACCCAAAGACCAGATTAGCAGGGGGGGTAGATCCCGACGGGACTCAACAGACACCAGCAAACCAAGCGCTAAACGACGCAGTCGCAGCCGTTCCCGAGAGAGAGCCGGGAGAGACGCTAAGCTTGAACGAACGACCAAAAGTGCAAAAGAGACAGTTAAGGAGCATAGCAAGTCCAAAGAGAAAAAACGCTCCCGGAGCAGGGACAAATCCAGGGAGCGCGGGAGGAGGTCCCAGTCCCCATCTACGAGAAGATGCTCTGCAGAGAGAAAACCAGACCAGAAGGGACATTCTGATCGACGTTCTTCTCCTCGTACTGAGGAGAAGCGGGAACAAGCCAGGCAGAGATCAGGCTCACGAGGGCGCGAGAGCCAGTCGCAAGATCGACGGTCTCATTCTAAAGATGCCCGGGTGGGTCGATCAGAAACTGACAGAGAAAAGAGGCCAGGAAAGTCTCCATCGAAAGACACGTCCTCTGGGAAAGAGAATCGGTCGCCTCATCAACGACGAGCTCTTAGCCCTCAACGCCGACGCAGTTCCTCTCCTCGCCACAGGGACCGCCAGTCCAACCAGCCCCCCTCAGGTTCTGCAGACCGGAGCTCCAAACTGAGCCACTCGCCATCTAGGAACAGATCACCAGCCAGGAGAGCACGAAGCCGCTCGAATGAGCGCCGGAGAGATTCCCCTTCCAGGTAATCATCAGCACACCTTTCTATTAAGGGAAAAATTACCGAAAAATTGAAGGGTTCGTTCACCCGAAAATGAAATTTCTGTCATTAAGTACTCCCTTTATGTCACCCCAAACCCTTAAGACCTTTGTTCATCTTCAAGACACAAATTAAAGATTAAGATATTTTTGATGAAATCCGAGAGTTTCTGAACCAGACGTAGGCAGCAGCATCATTGCACCTTTTGAGGTCCGGAAAGGTATTAAAGACATTGTTAAAATAGTCCATGTGACTACAGTGGTTCAACCTTAATGTTATGAAGCGACGAGAATACTTTGTGCGCAAAACCAAAAATAACGACTTTAACAATTTGAACTGTTGTCATACGTAGTTGATGTAGTGAAGCACTTCCGTTTGAACGCGGCTCAGTATTGCCCGACGCTGTACATGTGAGCAGCCCGATGCATGCCTGTGATGCTGACGCAGAAGCCAGTCAATAATGAGTCAGAGTTCTGGCGTATAACACGGAAGCGCTGAACTGCATTCACTACGTCAACTGCGTATGACAACAGTTCAAATTGTTAAATAAAGTTGCTATTTTTGTTTTAAAATCTTTGTCTTGTTTTAAAAATTACACTGTGAACACTAAGTGAACAATGACTAAGGGGGCTTTCACACTGGCAGTTTAGTTTGAAACAGGGTGTGGTTTGCATGAAAAATTGCTAATGTGAAAGCTGTCATGCGAAACCGGGTGCGCACCGAGGTACCGAACTCGAGACTACCTGAAGGAGGTGGTCTGAGTTCAGTTGCACTCGAACTGTGCCGTGGTTCGCGTAAATATAAAAGCAACACGGACTCAGGTGCGCACTTGTTCAGGAAGTAAAGTAACCTGTGCATGCTTTTTTGCCGATTGTAATGTATTTACTTAAATAAAACACATGTAAGAGATGATAATTTATCTTGGATTCGAGCAGGAGTGAGCCTGCAGTGTATTCGTGCTTTGCGAGTGCAATCAGAGCGGCAAATGAATAACAATCAGCTGTCTCCTCAAAATAGTCTGCTTACAAGCAGTGGAAAACCGTCTACATGCGGCGCACATACAGTAAACACAAGTGTTTACTCTGCTGCACATAACAGCATCACATTAATAAAAAACACTATTGACCCGCGTTCTGTTTTCTGTCATGCGCCTTGCACACCAGGGTTCGATAGAATCAATTTGAGTGTGAAACCAGACCAATGCTACGGGGGGCACCGGGAACAATCACGCCTGGGCTCGGACTGCGGCAAACGAGCCCAGTGTGAAAGCCCCCTAAATGTATCATTTCTTTTTTTTGGTCCGGACCAAGGACCAAGACAACTGAACTACAACTGCAAACATACCCTAAATCATCGCCTTTTGAAATTTAATAATCATTAGGCCATATCACTGTTTTTTTTTTTTTAATTACTAAATTGAAGACTTATTAAAATAATTAAGATGTTTGTTATACCATTTAAGAATGAGGTCTGCAACTCACTGTCCTGTAGAGTTTAGCTCCAACCCTAATTAAATGCACCTGAACCGAAAATCATGATTTTTTTTTTTGTGGGACACATTGAGCAGATCTTCCCCTTTTTTAAAATAGCCAGTAGCATTTTCTTTGTATATCACAGCTTGGACAGTGCTGTTGAGCTCGGTAATTTATATTAGGGCTGCAACTAACAATTCATTCAGAAATAATTATTCAGAAATAATATCCAAAAAAAACTTAACAGCCTCTGTTGTTATTGACTGTAATTGGGCATCTGAAAAAACAACTATAAAGTGCTTTACTTTTTTCCTGCCTTTCTTGTAAAACAGTAAAATCGAAAATTCATGGAACAGTAATTATATTGTAGCATTAGAAATTCTGCTGTGACTAAAGAACTTACATATACTGGTGGATTAACATTACAGAAATATGAAAAATGATTTTAGTAATCACCAATATTGATAGTTTAGGACAGCTGTGGCACAAACCTTACATTGGGTGGCAGAGGTCTAATAAATTTAAGCACTGTATAGTGAATATAGTGTAAATCTCTACATTAAAAATTAAGATAGTAGTAAAGATAATAAAGAAAAACACAAACTCAGTGTTAACCAACAGGCAAGATAAATGTTCTGCAGCCCAGAACACACACATTCACTCTGGACACAATCACCTCTTACTGTCATTTCTTTATCCTGTAAATAGGCTATAAGAAACGTCTTACATTTAATTACATGTTGTTATGCCTTTACATTTACTACTCTCATAAAATACTTGAATAACATGTTGACTTTTAAATCAAAATTTAACTTTAAACAGATATTTCAGCAAAATGAATATTTTTGCGCTGAATATCCCTCTCTGCCGCGCCCTGTCTGTCTGATGCGGGTGTGCGCACCGGTGCTCATTCAGTAAAGTTTGAAGTTTAACACAGACTGTCAGGACGAACATTTATGCAAAATGGAAATGTTCACATGAATTTGTAACATTTACAGATAAGGATATAGCCGTAGAATGAACGTTTTGCGCTGAGGACGCACATGCGTCAAAGTGCCTGACAGGGCAAGCCATTATGTTAATGCATTAGCTTAAAATAAAGAATTCTCATGTTTGGGCAACTTGGATCACGTACCTTTCCTGCAGCAGCTCACTCTGCTTCCTCCACTATTTTTATATGCATTTTTATCCATAGAAATCTGCTATTCAGTGCTGTTATTTGACGAGACTGGCAGAAGTTTTCTGTGCACGGTGGGCAGACCCGACTAATCGATAATGAGAATTGTTGTCGATGATTTTCATTATTGATCATTGACTATCGATTTTATCAAATAGTTGTTGCAGCCCTGATTTATATTTGTGCATGGCACTGGTTAGAGTTGTCAAAAGTACTGACTTTGGTACCTAGTCGGTACTGAAATTTAAAAAATGTGACGCTTTTAGCGCTGTTGAATAGATTCGTAAACAACTCTGATTGGCCGTTGTGTTGACGTGCTCATCGGATATGTCTGTGATTGGCTTCAATGATCAATGCTGTAAAAACGTAGTAAAAAGTCATCAATGATGCTCTTCACCGAGCACTTACACAGATACACACAGGAGCATTTGAAAGCAGGCGTCAATGATATGATCTGTTCTGTGAGCCGCACAACAATGAACTTAAAATTTTAAAATCACTTACTTTTAGTCATCCTGTTGTTTATATATGTCTCCTTTACAGTTTCAGCTTTTTCATCTTGTGACTTCTCTGGGAAATGAATGTCACTATTTTCAGTTAATACTATTATAGTTTTTGTTAATATTTTGAATCCGATTAGATTTTTATATTCTGCTTTCATTTAAGTTTTTTTTTTTTTTTTTTTTTTTTTTAGTTTTTTTTTTTGTTGTTTTTAAACATGTCTGTTTAGTTTTAGATTTTTATTTTAGTATTAACATTTATTTCAAGCAATAAAAAATGTTTTTAATGGTTTTTGGTTTTTAGTTTAATGGTTTTACTATAATAACCCTGATGCTAGTAAAATCTTTACATTGAATAATGTCAAATAATGTTCTTAGTCCTTCCTTCCTGAAGCTACAACAGTTTATTTTGAATCAAATGTAAATAAATATAAATATATGGAAATAAATATATAAATATATTAAATTTGGTTTGTGTAACCAAATAACAAACAGGGGCAATTGCTATACATACTGCTTGACTTTGATTACTTTGAAATACAGCGGGACTCTTATTTTTAAAAGGTACTGAAGACTTTAATGACCTTAAATTTATCTGATGAGCATGAGCGGAGTGGAATAAAAGTGATCAGCATGATTGATGTTCAAACGGTAAGCACGCGCTGCATTGTGTGTGTATCTGCAGTCTGTAGAGCCGGTTTACCCTTTTGAATGACGAATATAGACAAATTTATATAAAGAAATAGGCAGTTGTCTCCTTTACGCAGGAGCAGAACGGTGTGTTCAAATGCAGCTGTTTTGCACCGATGCAGGCGACGCGAGGCAACAACACAGTCGGCTTTCATCAGCTCTAGTTCTTTGGCATCTGTTTGGTGTGTGAAATTCTTCCCTACCTGTTCATATTTCGCAGCTCTAACTCAGTGAAATATTCACACGCAGCATCTCGTTTAATTACGTAAACACAGCAAATAATGTGATAGGCTACTGTTCACGGAACACGCAAATAACATTGCAAATTTTATAGTCATAATGTGTGAACTTGTATGGTCGCCAATGGCGACCTCAGCAAAAATATCACTCACAAATTAATATTTTTAGTTGCAAATGCGACCGTTGTAGGCGCAGTCTGGAGCCCTGTTAAAGGGGACCTATTATGCAAAATTTACTTTTGCATGGTGTTTGGACATAAATGTGTGTTGGTACACAACCACCCTATAATGATTAAAATCCAACAACTTTTCTTTTTTTTTTTTTTATCCCTATAAATCATAAGCAGTGTCTCAGAACAAGCCATTTCCAGATCCCTGGCAGTGTGACGTCACGTGTTCTGTAGCTGGATGGATTAATCCACATAGTTCTCTCCATTTACTCCTTAAATCTGAGCTGCTGAAGACGAGGTGGATTCATTTTGTTTTTGAAGAAAATGCTCCCTCAACTCTACCGAAATTCATTTATGTCTGCGCGAATCACTTCGCACCGGACTGCTCTGTGAACCAATGTCAATACAAAGGGACAATACAAAACAGAGGTTGTGCTAAAAAGTTGTTACTCAAGGATAGATCAGTAAACTGATCCAGCTTACAGCCTCCAGAGTGATACTGGGTACGGCAGTAATGAAGGTGAGAGCACTTTATTACAGTTCATCGGAGTTGATTTACGGATATAAAGTTTACCAGTTTATTAAGCACCACCCGAAAAGTTATTTATATATTTGTTTACTGCTAGTTGTAACGAGTGTTTCTGTGTACTTCGCTATGTAATATTCGAATATTCGTTTGGTAGGTTGGTATTCAATTTTCAATTTTGGGATTCGAATATTTGTTTTTTTTTTTGTTTGTTTTTTTGTTTTTGCACATCTGGCATACCCCTTGCGAAACGGTTCACATTCGCGCTTGAATATGTTTACACTACAAAATATGGTGAAATACAATATATTTTTTTACTATTATCTTATATAGCCTAGCTGTTTTTAATATGATGGACAGTTTAAGGAACCCAACCTTGTTATACTTAAAAAATATAAATCTTCTTAGCCCTCTAATGTGTTCCCTGCAACTGGAGTATTCTCTGTCTGAAGCGCACAACTGCATGAACTCGTATTTTGGGTTAAGCTGCGTTGCTTTGACATTGTGGAAAATAGAATAGAAACAAAATGTAATAGCCTTTTTACCCGTTATTATCAGTCTAAATGAATCTACTGCAAAATGTAGGAGCTTGTTAAAACTCAAACGTGAGATTTTACTGGGACGGTGTTTTTATTTATTACCGTTCGTTCATTTATTTTTCGTTATTTTTCGTTATTTAAATAGCCTACCCTTTACTGTGTCAGTAATTACTGTGCTGCTAATTTCTGATTTGGGAGCTATTTGTTTGTCAGAAAAATGTTAGGCTACCTTTTTAAAAGTATTGCTCTTAACAGACCTGTGTTTTATATCACTAGTGCAGTGTCCGTTCTCGTAGCATTTAAACCCTGCCCGCGTGAGGCGCGCCGCTTCCGGCTGGCGCTGTTCTGTAGTTTATTAAAAGTTTATTAATTCTGAACTTGTTCTCGACATAATCAAAATGCAGACAGACACACAGAGATTCCTGCTGTAACGCATTGTCTACGGAGCAAATAGGGATAACGTTAGCTCACTTAGCTCGAGTTATTGATACCACAGACTTAACAGAGGCGATTGACATTTCACAACTGGTGCTTTATTCCCCATGAAACACGTGTAACTGTCTGTCGCAAATGTTATGCCGTCTTCAGTGTTACTTAATAAAGAAAATATACAAGACCCACCATCATCATTACAAGAAACTATTAAACTCATTGATTCATTCTCAAATATCTCTGAATACTCGATCAACTGGAGTAAATCTGCCATACTCTCATTACATTCCAACAGCTTGGATGTGACATCCCAGACACCACCTATTCCTTTGTGCACCAACTATATCACATACTTAGGTATTAATGTTTCCCCCAGGCTGTCAGAGCTATTTGGACTCAACTTTACTCCATTACTTAAAACAATAAATGATGACCTTCATCGCTGGATGAATTTACCACTATCCATTATGGGCAGAATATCAGTAATTAAAATGACTATACTCCCTAAATTAAACTATTTATTTACAATGACTCCAGCACTACCCACCCTCACCTGGTTTAAATCACTAGATTCAATCGTCACTAAATTCTATTGGAAAAATAAGACCCCAAGAATTAAATTAACTACACTACAGAAACCAAAAACACAAGGAGGACTGGAAGCACCACATTTCTACCACTACTTTTTGGCCAATCAGCTCCAAAATATATACAAATGGATTCACCCAAACCCATCAGAAAGCACATGGCAAGATGTTGAACAGTCAATTTGTAAAGACTTTAACATTTCAGAATTACCTTTCTATAATCAGACAATCAAAAAGCATCACTGTTTTAAAACACCGACAATAGCCGCAGCTCTGACAGCCTGGTGGAAATTTCATCAAATCACGAACACCCCTCTTGCACCATCTAAATACACCCCAATCTGGAATAACCCAGATTTTATGGTTAACAAGAAGCCACTCAACTTACGCACATGGGTAGATAAGGGCATCACACAACTTCAACACATCCTGCTTAATAACAACTTGGCACCATTTTCCCACTTGGTCCAGAAATACGGCATTGGGAATAATTGTTTTTTGGAATATTTACAAATCAAATCATCTATTCAATCAAAAATCGACACTCAGACAATTAATCTAGACCTTCCCCCTCCAATCTCAGAGCTAATTAATATAACCTCCCCAAAAAAACTACTCTCCAAAATATATAAAATAATATCCAAATCAGACAATACATTAAGCCTACCCAATGCAAAATGGGAATCAGACTTATCCATTGCTCCCAATGCCGCTTTCTGGACACAAATCTGTAAAAATATCTACTTCATGACAAAAAACGCCAACTTACAACTTATACAGTATAAAGTACTTCATAGATTTCACCTAACTGGACGGAAATTATTTAAAATGGGTTTTTCTTCAGAAACATGCTCACATTGCACACAAAACACTTCAGACACCTATTTACACGCTATTTGGGATTGCACCTCAGTTAAAAAATTCTGGGAAAACGTTACTGACTCACTATCCAACCTTATGGGATGTCACATCCCGCTGTCTCCCTCCCTCTGTATATTAGGTGACATATCCATAATCAATTTAAACAGTACAAACAGTCAATTACTCCTAGTGGCTCTAACTATCGCCAAGAAAACTATCTTCATGAACTGGAAATCAAGGAACACCATACACATTACAACTTGGACAAATTTACTAATAGAGTACATCTCCGTGGAAAACTTGTCTACCTCCACTCAAAATAATACATCAGAATTACACCCTTCTTGGTCATCTCTCTTTAACTTCCTACAGTCATGAATCCACTGACCTTCTTTGTCTGAAGCCATCCTCAATGGTACACCATCAATATTCACACATGATTGGGGGGAGGGGGGTCAGGAAGAGGTAGCAACACCGACTAATATCAAATATAAATAAAATACTTATACGATTATATTTAAATCTCTCTCTCTCTCTCTCTCTCTCTCTTTTTTTTTTTTTTTTTTTTTTTTGTTTCTGGACCCTGGTTGGCTGTGGCATACTAGTCCCTGACATGTGCGGTTTTGATTAGTTGTGGGTAGGTGTGATGTGGGGCCGGGGGCCTTGGGCTTTCACCCTCCAGCTTGTACTTTCACCTGGGATTTCTTGTCTCTGGCTGGCTCAGCACTTGTTTCGCTGTTTTAATGCTTCACATATTAGATGAGGTGCACACACACATTCATTTGGAGCATAAAATAAGTTTAAAGCAGGAAAGGGAAAAGGAAAAAAAAAGAGAGAAGGGGGAAAAAAAAATAATAATAAAAATGCACACACATAGGGTAAGTGTGGCGTGGGCGTGGCGGCCTGGGCTTTGCACTGGGCTGGTTCCATGCTGCACGCCATGCTTTTTTAATGCATTATACACTAGTTGACAAACATATCATGAGTATAACAATGAAAACAGCCATAATTATAAAAAAAAAAAAAAAAAAACAGACAGGTAAGCGTGGCATGTGTGGGACGGCTGGGGATGGGGATGGATTTTGGGACCCTCGGCCCCGCAGCACCGCACCTTGATAGCTCGTTGCAACATGACACTGACGGGGGTCTATCCTATGCCATGGCCATGAGGGGAATAGAGGCAGCTTTATAATATCTTATTATTAATAGCTGTATCAATATTACCATTATTAATACTATTATTATTATTATTATCACTGCCATTGCAACTACTACTATTATCATTACTATTAATGGCTGTATCAACATTACCATTATTAATATTATTATTATTGCTATTACTGTTACCTTTATTTTTCCTCTTCCTGATCCTTTAACCTCCCCCTCATTCTGGATGAAATTAGTATATTTCTTAATATTTATCATTACTACTACTGCTAATACTATTATTACTATTTGTCATTTCTTATTAATTGGATTTATCATTATTATTATTATTATTATTGTTATTGTTATTGTTGTTATTATTATTATTATTATTATTTATTATTAATACTGTTGCTATTGTCACCTTCCTCATTTTTTGCGTGTGATACTATTATTATCTTCATCATTATTATTGTCAATTTTTTATTTATTTATTTATTTATTTATTTGTTTTTTTAATTTTTTAATTTTTTATTTTTTTCCTCCTCTTTGATATATATTTTTTCTTAACTCTGGTTATGTCTGTTGTACTTTCCACTCCCACACCCAGTTACACTTAGTTATATATACACACACACACACACACACACACATACACACATACCCAAATCATACTGGCTGTTATGTATGTTTTGTTGGTCTTTGTATTTGTATTTTGCATTTAATTTCTTTTCTGTAAATATTGTAATTGTCTGTTTGCATAATAAAAAAAATAAATAAAAATAACTTTAAATGAGCAACAGAAAAACAGAAATGACCCGCATACATGCGGTGCTCGAGTCGTTCGACAGTTCAACCGGGAGCGCGCAGCTCTTAAAGGGGCCACACCATATTTCTACTCGTTACACATGCCTCGAGAGAAGAATATCTTTAGCCTCCTCCCGCCGAAGCTTCGAATATTTGGTGCTGATTGCTACCGAGCTTCGAAGCTCAAAAAATGGTATTCGGATCAGCCCTAGTATGTTGATGATAATGCAAGGGAGAGAGAGAGAGTTTATGGATAATATTTTAATGCACACTTGCACTGTTTTACGCTCTTACAGTGATTTTCTAGAGTGAAAACATACGCTTCATATTTTGTGTGAAGTACAATAAATGTTATAAAACTCATCGGTAAACTGGCTTGTACTAATATAATGGATAAAACAAGACAATGTTATAACCGTAATTAAACTAAACTATACCTGTTCTATCTCCATGCAGCATATATTCTCAGTTTCTGACATTATAGCGCGTCCTGACTAAATCCTGACGGGAGAATGAGCTCTTGAAGCTCCGCCTTCTTAGGCCGAGCGCAGCAGCTCATTTGCATTTAAAGGGCACACAGTGAAACGGCGCGTTTTTGCTCAACCCCAAAAAGTGGCAATTTTAACATGCTATAAAAAATTATCTGGAGTATTTTGAGCTAAGACTTCACAATACACACTGGGGACATCAGAGACTAATTTTACATCTTGTAAAAGGGGGCATAATAGGTCCCCTTTAAGGCTAATGTATACTATAAGCCAAAAAAACTTACTTGGTTTCATGGGGACTTTGAGATATAACTGACTGTGCTTATGTAAACCTTGTGTGTATTTGACAATTTAAGCCCAATAAGAAGGAAAGATAACTAGTACTCACGTGTTGTTTGACAGGCTTTTAGTGTGCACGCTTTGGGTGTGCATGCTCAGAAAAGTGCATGTCAGAACAGCTTGCAATAAAATGTTTAACCGGTCCAGCAAGGCTTGAAAATGTATGCAAATAATAAACTTTCATCATTGTGAATAACTGCAACATCACGTGAGTGTAAGCCTACTTCTGCGTTAACGTGATGTGAATGTACGTCGAGTTTAGGGCTCTCACGATTCCTTGATTCAATTTGGGTACTCCATTATTAAAAATCCTCGATGGCAATCGAGTAACCGACAAAATACCGGAAGTGGTGCATTCCATGGACGAAAATCCATGAACTGCATTATTAGACCGTTTTTTAAGGCTGCATGATGTATTAAAACCATTTAAAAATGATAATATAGCATAGTGCTGTTGTGTAATCACTAAGGCTGCGATTCCTTTAAATAAATACAGTATCTCACAGAAGTGAGTACACCCCTCACATTTTTGTAAATATTTTATTATATCTTTTCATGTGACAGTACTGAAGAAATGACACTTTGCTACAATGTAAAGTAGTGAGTTTACAGCTTGTATAACATAACTCAACACACAGCCATTAATGTCTAAACCGCTGGCCACAAAAGTGAGTACAACCCTAAGTGAAAATGTCCAAATTGGGCCCAAAGTGTCAATATTTTGTGTGGCCACCATTATTTTCCAGCACTGCCTTAACCCTCTTGGGCATGGAGTTCACCAGAGCTTCACAGGTTGCCACTGGATTCCTCTTCCACTCCTCCATGACGACATCACGGAGCTGGTGGATGTTAGAGACCTTGTGCTCCTCCACCTTCTGTTTGAGGATGCCCCACAGATGCTCAATAGGGTTTATGTCTGGAGACATGCTTGGCCAGTCCATCACCTTTACTCTCAGCTTCTTTAGCAAGACGGTGGTCGTCTTGGAGGTGTGTTTGGGGTCGTTATCATGTTGGAATACTGCCCTGCGGCCCAGCTCTGCTTCAGTATGTCACAGTAAATGTTTGCATTCATGGTTTCCTCAATGAACTGTAGCTCCCCAGTGCCGGCAGCACTCATGCAGTCCCAGACCATGACACTCCCACCACCATGCTTGACTGTAGGCAAGACACACTTGTCTTTGTACTCCTCACCTGGTTGCCGCCACATACGCTTGACACCATCTGAACCAAATAAGTTTATCTTGGTCTCATCAGACCACAGGACATGGTTCCAGTAATCCATGTCCTTAGTCTGCTTGTCTTCAGCAAAAAGTTTGCGGGCTTTCTTGTGCATCATCTTTAAAAGAGGCTTCCTTCTGGGATGACAGCCATGCAGACCAATTTGATGCAGTGTGCGGCGTATGGTCTGAGCACTGACAGGCTGACCCCCCCCCCACCCCTTCAACCTCTGCAGCAATGCTGGCAGCACCCATAAGTCTATTTCCCAAACACAACCTCTGGATATGACGCTGAGGCTGCAGCTCAGTTTCAGGGTCTTGGCAATCTTCTTATAGCCTACGCCATCTTTATGTTGAGCAACAATTCTTTTTTTTTTTTTTTTTTTTCTTTTTTTTTTCTTCAGATCCTCAGAGTTCTTTGCCATGAGGTGCTATGCTGAACTTCCAGTGACCAGTTATGAGAGAGTGAGAGCGATAACACCAAATTTAACACACCTGCTCCCCATTCACACCTGAGACCTTGTAACACTAACGAGTCACATGACACTAGGGAGAGAAAATGGCTAATTGGGCCCAATTTGGACATTATCACTTAGGGGTGTACTCCCTTTTGTGGCCAGCGGTTTAGACATTAATTGCTGTGTTGAGTTATTTTGAGGGGACAGCAAATTTACACTGTTATTCAAGCTGTACACTCACTACTTTACATTGTAGCAAAGTGTCATTTCTTCAGTGTTGTCACATGAAAAGATATGATAAAATATTTACAAAAATGTGAGGGGTGTACTCACTTCTGTGAGATACTGTATATACTTTGAGGGTGAAGTGTGGCGCTTTAATTATTTACATGCGTGCAGGTTACAAGTTTCTTCCATCTCAGAGCAGCTCCGTTCATAGAAGCTTTGCAACTCGATCTTAGCACGTGTTGTTTTTTTGGGTTTCCAATAACGTGCATTTGGGAATGTGTAACATGCTAACATGCTTTGTGTTTCATACGAAGTTTTGCTTTTTTTTTTTTTTTTTTTTTTTTTTTTTTTTTACAAACTCAATTTCTGCATATTCAGTGAGTTTGGATTGCTTATAACGTTCATCTGGGAATGTGATGTGCGCCATTTAATCAGATTTGTAACATAAATCACTTAGAAACCTAAGCAAACACAGGAGAATACGTTTCTAAATATGCAAACTGTTTATCATGATTTCAAAACAAGTTTAATCCCTCACTCTGAGTTTGCATGTTTTGATGTCCACATATTCTTGTTCAAGAAATTACAGTGGCTGTAGCATTTGCATTGTAAAAAAGTGGCCAGTTATTAAATATTAAGTAAACATTTGGCCAGTATTAAGGTTTTTTCTGTGTAACAGCAGCAATCACTAAAATGGCACTCTCTGGCACCCTCTGCAGGCATTTGTTATAATACATAATGCACTTTCTATTTTTATCAAAAAATCTGATTTCTCAATTAATTACCAAAATAATCGTTAGTGACAGCCCTAGTCGAGTTGTACAGTTTGTTGAGATAGTCTATGGTTTGGACGGAAGCGACAGAACTTCAACTGATAAAAATGCACTGTACTACGATACTACTAAGCAGATCATGGAGACATAAGCGTTCATGATCAAAAACTGTGATATCGCACATCCCTATTTTGCAGTTTGCGCATCTATTTTTAGTTGCAAATGCAAGTGGAACCCTTGCACTGTTGAAAGCTGATCAGAACTATTTTTAGGTTTGTTATCAAGGTGAAGGACTGGCCAGTCACTGGGAATCTCCCTTTTGAGTAGATCGTGCCATTAAGGGAGCCAAACATTTGCTTTCATTCATCTAATTTTGTTTTTTGGCAGTTTTATAGTCTAAAATGTCTTGTACACTATTAAAAGGTCCACTGAAACAGCCTGGGCTTAAATTAAAATTCATGCACTTGTCTTGAATAACTTGTCAGTTATCATCTTGATAGGTTAAATCATTGTTGCAGTGCATTTATGAGTTGGTGTAGCTCAGGTTTACCAGAGTGCAACAGGTTACCTATGTGATAAACCTAGGGTCAGAATAATAGATGGCAAGATTTGACTATTTAAGGTGAATTGGTGTTTTATATGTATCCTGATAACTCCTGGCTACAAACATGACCTATGATAAAATAATCTGACAAATGCATCATGTCTCTTAGGAAGCGTCCTCGTGTGGATGGAGTTGGGAGATCGCGGGAAACGAGTCCAGCTCGGCGCAGAGTGAGCCGCTCACCACTCAGACGTAGGTCTGTATCACCACGGAGACAGTCTCGCTCCTCCCCCAGAAGGCGAAGTCGATCGCCCCTAAGACGCAGGTGAGACACAGTGAGAAATACTGTCTTGAACTGTAGTTTTTGTCAGTGAAACCCAGTCCAGTCTGGTAGTGCTGTAAGATAATTTTGTAATGTACTGTTCTGTATTGGCAGGTCTGCTGATAGGGATCGGTTTGGCCGTTCCAGACTGCGACGATCAATCTCCAGAGATCGCGAGAGGAGGAGGAGGAGGCGGAGCCGAGATGAAGACAAGTTTAAAGGCAGTCTGTCAGAGGGTATGAAAGCAGACCAAGACTCCTCGTCTGAGGAAGTGTGAGTAATGGTACTATTTTCAAAGCTTAAGCCTACTGGGGTTGTCTGTGATGTCAAAAAAAGTTTGAAAAATCACAAAATGAAAAACAAGAGTTGTAGGGTTGGGAATCGAAAATCGATTCCAATTCAGGAATCGGATACTTATTATTATAAAAATTGATGTTGATTCTGCCTATCGATTCCTGTGTACGCATTTTAATGTGGTTTTAAACCATTCAAGCACAAGCAGCAGTGAAAGAGAACTCAATTCGGAACTCGCACACTGTTTTGTTCGTGCTGGGCGCAAAAAGTTTCTCAAATAGTGCACAATACTGAATTGAATTCTCTTTCGCGTCTTCCTGCATTTGAATGGACAAATACACACAAAATTGTCAATATCCTCGTAAACACTTAGGGTTGTTTTAAATGAACATAAACAGTTGAGAAAGAAAAGGTATGTATAACTGTATGTTGGATCTGTGCATTAGGTCTTAAAGTGACAGCAGGCTAATAAACTTGTCTCTGTCATTACTGTTAATCAGAGAACAAAAGAAAATCACTCGCTGATCTTGACTGAATTACTTTTGTAACTTTAATAAAGATTAATCTATATTTTATTTATAAAAATGCAGTGTTATTTTACGTTTGATTTCAATTTCTGAACTTTGTATTTGTGCTATTGCTAATTTGCTTATTTGTTATTGTATTACTGACTATATACTTTAATAATGTTTGAAATTTATATTAGTCTAATTTATTCTTTAGGCTGCTGATTTTTGTTCAGCTGCGACAATGTTTTACAAAAAGATAAATATGTTTGATATCTAAATGTTTGACTTCATTTTTTTTTTTACCATATTGGAATCGAAACTGGGAATCGATAAGAATCGGAATCGATAAGTGGATTTGGAATTGGAATTGTAAAATTCAGATGATACCCATCCCTACAGAGTTGTCAAAATAGGTTGGGCTGTGAAAATGTGACCTGTTTACTTGAATAATTACTTAAAGCATAAAACAATCTTTATTTAACTGAGAAATACTTGAAAGCTTTTTATTCATATTCCTTGTAATATTTGACTTTTAAAATAATTACACTACAATTCAGTAAGATTTTTTAAAAAGAATTTACTGAGACTTTTTTTATGCTCAAACAGCAACATTACACACTAAAGAAAATTGAAAATGTAAAAAAACATAAGGTCCTCTTTAAACCAGTGTTAATTTTGTTGACAAATAATTTTCATCAACATTTTTTTTTCACGGACGAAAACATGACAATAAATAAAAATGCGTTTTGAATGACTAAAACTATGACTAAAATCTACTCTAATTTTTGTCAACGAATAAAAAACGAGACGAAAATGATAGAGAGGGACAATATGGGAAGATATCCAGTCAGAACTGCTGTCCTGTGTGGAAGATGCGCACATTTGAAGTGGGATCTAACCGTGGCGCTGTTGCACGCTCTACAGGCTCGCCCAGCAGCACTTCAGACTGCTTTGCAATCAATGAATAGCGCACATTTATACCAAGCGATTGCTTATAAGCTAATGTTGATGAATTATGACAATGTTTACCACACAATGTTTATACAGGGTGTCTGCGGGGTCTTAAAAAGTATTAAAAGTTGATAAATCAATTTAGAGAAAATTAAGGCCCTTAAAAAGTATTCAAAAAGTCTTAAAATCCATTTTCCAAGGTATTACATTTTGTATAATCTTTATTATGTATATTTGTCCAAAGAGGTTGTATGCTAAAGTTTACCTGAATTTAATCATTGCGTAGGCGAATAGTGTGATTCTGTGTAGTTTATTTATAGAATCCCGCTAGATTTGATGTCATCTGTTACCGCGCTCACTGACTGACTGATAGCACAGGTCCTTTCACGCTTGGTTGTTAAGCAACATCGTTGACTAATCTGCACGAATGGTTGGAGGATAAGGAGTTGGAACTAGTGGTGTAACGGTTCTCAGTAAAAAATCCAACCGTGCCGTTCTCCACACACGTTTCGGCACACACTTGCACCTCGGTTCATCTCATATCTGACAACGCATACGCATCTATAATATGGTTTGTTGAAAATAAATAAAACAGACAGAGTTAGGCTAATGTATGTTTCTGTCGATGGATACACATTCTGGCTTCCCCTAAACTTTGTTCAATGCGAGTGCTGTATGCTCTATATGAGCAGTCATTTACGCCGTCATCATCCGAGTGTTGATAGCGCGCGAGCACAGGTGAGACCTGAACAGAACACATTGCTATCTGCGTTTAAACTAAACTCATTTAAGCCTGGCTAATTTAAACATTCGAGCGCAAGGGGTGAAAGAGAACTTACACGTGCGCTGTGAGTAGATTTGTGCACTCATCCGCAGCGCGTGCGTGTACAGTGTGCAAACATCGAGTTCTCTTTCAAGTCTTGCGGTTGAATGGACAAATTCACACAAATTGTCAACATGCCCGTCTTGGCGAGTATCCTAGCAAACATAGTCGGTTATTAAGTGAACTTATACACTCGAGAAAGAACGCATGTGTTCAGTGTCAGTGTACTGATCCGTGCATTATGTCTTAAAGACAGTCCTGCATTCCTGTTGTCTGTGTGTTTTTAATGTTAATCAAACAACAAAAGACAAGGAAATCACTCACTGCTCTTGATGAAATAGCTTTTGTTACTTAATTAATAATTAATAATGATTAATCTTGTGAAGATTATGCAAAATGCAAATGAAGTGTTGTTTTAATAGCTAACGTTACTTCATTCAGTTTCTATATACCTGAAAACTACTGATACCAGAAAAACCTGAAACCTTTGTATCTTTGCTCTATTGTATTTATTTGTGCTGTTGCTTGCAGTTTGATTTTTATTTTCTTTATTTTTATTTGGCCATAGTCCTTTTTTCCCTGAACATAGCACATACCAAACCGTACCGTAACAGTGACCCTAAAACCGTGATTAAAAACTGAACCGTTGCACCCCTAGTTGGTGAGGGTGAGGGCCGTCTCTGGGAATAACCGTGAGGCGTACTGCTCTGTGTTTCGGAAGGCAATTAGCGTAGCCTCGATGAGGATCAACGCTGTCCAGTCCCACATGCTAAGTGCTAGCCACAAAGCCGCTATGGGACGCAAAATGCAGGTCTCTATCGCGCAAATGCTTGGAGAGCTTTATTTTCCCTCTTCAGTAAGTTTTGTCAATTGTTTTGTTTATTGGTCTAATTCTTGTTTCTGGTTTCTCTTTCTAATAAACCTTGCATTGGGTTAGTCACTCAATTAATTCTCTTGTACTTTGTTCCCACCCTTCTGAATTATGTTGCATTGATAAGGAGTTATCACAAACTAAGACTGTTTAGTTGTGCTATCTTGCAATCAATATATAGTAAATTTAAGTTAAAGTGTCGCTGATGTAACCGGTTAAACTTGAAGTGGCGATGAGGTCTTAAAATGTATGGGAAAAGTCTTAAAAAAGGTCTTAAAAGGTATTAAATTTAACTTCACAATTCCTGTATATACCCTGTTATATGGTAGTATGTTTTAGACGGTTGTAAGAGTGCATATTTTATCTCCCTCATCTGAACTTAAATGAGCAGCCTGCTACTGCTACAGTGCAGACTGCAGACATTTCAGAATAAGAGTCACAGTGTATTTCGGAATGGTTTATAATTATTCTTTTTTCCTGGTCATTATTGTTATTTTGTTTACACAATAAACTGTATTTAATTTAATTTAATTTAATTTCTATTTAATTCATAGTAAACTACTGTATCTTCTGTCACAGGAAGGAAAGACTAAGAACATTTTGACACATTCTATATATTTTACAGGTATAAGGGTTATTATAGTTAACTAAACCTAAACCATAAAAAATCTTCATTACTTAAAATAAACGTTAACTGAAATAAAATAAATATATATAAAAATGTAAACTTATTTTATTTAATCTAGTTTCCAAGCTTTAGCTTAACCTGATGTACTAAAATAACTAAAACAGAAATAAAAAACTATATAGACATTTAAAAGCAAAAACTAAAAGACATAAACACAAAAAATTACTAAAACTTTTAACTAAAATTACAATGAAAGCAGAAAAACTAAATCTAATCAAAATCTTAAACAAAAACTATAATAGTACCTCAATGATAAGTGTCAATCCCTGCCAAGTACTGAATTGAGCTCTCTGTTTTTGCATTGAATGGTCAAAAACCGTCCGCTTTGGTGAGTAAAGTGCAGTTGGTTGTCTTAAGTGAACATAAACAGTTATCAGTATATTGGATCTGTGTATTGTTAGAGAAATGCTTACTTAATGCATTACAATTTAACTAAATTAGATTTTAGTTGACTAAATCTACTGTAGAATTAGTCGACTAAAATCTTATGTATGCGACTAAAACTAGACTAAAACTAAAACAATTTCTGATGAGTAAAATGACTAAAACTAAATGGCATTTTAGTCAAAAGGCCATAACTACAACTAAATCCAGATTTGCTGTCAAAATTAACACTGTTTTAAACAGCACAACAGTTTTCAACAGTGATTTAAAAAAAAAAAGTTTCTTGAGCACCAAATCAGCATATTAGAATGATTTCTGAAGGATCATATAACACTGAAGACTGCTGAAAATTTAGCTTTGCAATCACGATAATAAATTACGCTTAAAATCCAAAAAACAGAATTTATTTTAAATTGTAATATTTCACAATATTACTGTTTTTATTTATTTTATTCTATTTAAAATGCATCCATGAGACTGACTAACTTTCAAAAACATTTTAAAATGTCTTATTGACTCCCAAATTTTGAACCGTAGTGTGAAAATAGCAATTTTTTAGTGTTAAAATTGTTTGACTGATATTGTATTGTAACAACCTTTTTTGAAATATGATTATTTAATGCAGCTAATATGTTCTCAGAAGTGTGAAGAAGTGTGTTGGAAGTCATCTGATTTACATAGTAATGTTAAAGTTGCCATGGTGGAAATATGTTTAGGATGGAAGATTTTGATGCAGAAGAGGAGGATGAAGAGGCTCTGATTGAGCAGCGACGACAACAGCGGCTTGCAATCGTACAGGTAACGCAATACAACAATATTCCTGAGGCACAGTAACTTCCTTCTATTGAGAGAGATGATTTGATTATAAAACTGTTCTGTTTTGATATAGAAATATAAAGCAGTAAATGAGGACAGCAATATGGGCTCCATGGCATCAGAGCCCAGCAGTCCTCAGAGTAGCACCCGCAGTCGTTCACCCTCCCCTGATGACATCCTGGAACGGGTAGCAGCCGACGTGAAGGAATATGAGCGAGAGAATGTAAACACTTTTGAGGCCAACATCAAGGCCAAGCACAACCTCATCGCTCAGGAGAAAGAAGGTGGCGTAATCTGGCTGAAGTTGGCACATTAGCAGGGTTCTTGCTTGAAGTTTTCAGGAAATGTTTCAGATTGTAGGGACAATTTTTAATCTGGGTGGTCTTTCTCATTATGACATATCAAAGAATCTATAAGCTAATGAATGACTAACAATTTATTGTCTTTTATGCAGGAGCCAACCCAAAGAAGCCCTCAGCACCTGACATGTTCACTGAGTCAGATGACATGTTTGCTGCAGATTTTGATGTAAGCTTATTCGGTTTTTCTGCAGGCCTGAGATTAAACCAGTTTTCAGTTGGTTCATTTTGAGAGATCTGACTTCTGTGTCTCTCCTTTCCACAGAGTGCCAGACTCAGGGCTGCAGGCATTGGTAAAGACTTTAAGGAGAACCCCAACCTCAGGGACAACTGGACTGATGCAGAAGGATACTACCGTAAGCCTTATTTAAGTCTTTAAATCCAAAGTCTTGCTACTTTCAGAAAGGAAATACATTTTAAATGCAAGAATGAATCATTACAAAGAACTGTTTTTAGGTGTGAACATCGGTGAGATACTGGAAAAGCGGTATGATGTGTATGGGTACACTGGACAGGGTGTGTTCAGTAATGTGGTCAGAGCTAGAGACACTGCCCGGGCTGGCCAGGAGGTGGCAGTCAAGATCATCCGAAACAATGAACTCATGTAAGTATCCTATTAAACAATGACCATCTTTGTGTTCTTTAATATTTTAACATGGGTTGTCAATTTTAACACATTAATTTGGACCCTGCATCCCGCCCTGGCCCAGACCTGTGTACATTGCATTGAGTTTAGTTACAAACATGATGCAGGGCAATGACTGACTGCATGATGAAGCCTATTAGAATGCAGTTAATGCCACTAAAATTCAAGATATGAGTGCAAAAAAAATTTCTCATTTATATAATATATAGTTTAGCAAAACCACATGAGCTAGAGTGCAGGTTTTTTTTTTTTTTTTTTTTTCCCCAAATATCTGCACGATTGCAAATGTGAAATTAATTTTATACAACAGTTCAATAAACAAGAAGTTAACATTGAGCACGTTTACATGCACGCAAGTAAGCTGGTAACTCACAACTATCAGCTTATTGAAATAACCAGTTTTCCCCGTTTACATGCAAACCAGTAACCTGACAACGCAAGTAAACCGCGTTTACATGACTTTATTAATAAAACGGGTTATTTCCCTGTAGTGGCGTCAAAAAAGAATCATTTGCGCATCTGACTCAGAGTATTTCATATATTATGTCAGTTGTGATGTTAAATAAAGCTTGCAACATATCAGCGGGAAGCTTACGGCTCATATTGTTCTCTCATGCAGTTACAGATGCTGCGTTTTGACTGAAACATTCTACTTCTGCTGCACGAGAGATGAGAACACAGTTTTACAATTTTCTGGGTCTTGAAAGAGTCTGCGTTTGTGATAGTTCCATCTTCCTTTCCCACAAAACACTCACTCTGTCTCGATGCGTTTAAATCTTCACTAAGGATGTTTTTCTGTCACGTATCACACATGCGCACTTCAATAAGCCGACAGAAAGCAGGTTACTGCGTTTACATGCCACGTGAAATCGGTGTAAGAGCCAAAAAACTACCTGTTCCGACCGGTTTATGCTTAAGTCTTTATGACCTTACTCTGATAAAAGAAAAACGGGTTACTGCGTTTACATGACCACGTTCATTGTCAGCTTAAGCATAATCGGCTTAAGAATGTGCATGTAAACACACTCATTGTTACAATATTGACAATATTGTCTAAAATGTCTGTTTTTGCTCAATTTCGGCAATGAAAATAAAGTCACTGCAGAATTGTTTCCAAGCAACAAACAGCAGTTTCATTCCTGAATGAATTCCCATTTTAACAAATCGAATGAACCATTGATACAGTGACCCATTTAGTGTTGTCACGGTACCAAAATTCCAGTAGTCGGTACCAATACCAGTAAAATTTTACGGTTCTCGGTACCAATTTCGGTACCACAGGAAAATCTGTTGGAACTATTTTACTATTTTATTTAACTAGCATATTTTTAAAAACATTAAATATGATGGTTATCATACATATTGTAAACATACCTATTAAGCTCAAGTACCCATTACAGGGTATCCGCAGGGCATTAAAATGCATTAAAAGTCATTAAATGGATTTTGCGAAAATTAAGGCCTTAAATGGCATTAAAAAGCATTACATTTTATTTCTACAGGCATTAAATTTTTTTAGATAGTTTTGAAGAAAAATAATACTACCAGTTTATTTTGAATAAAGCCTGAATAATTAATAACTTTGATTTGCTGTTGCAAAATATGCACATTGGTGTGATACACACACGGAACCAGTATTGGAGACATGGAGACGAAAGGCTGCCTCAGTGTTGCCAACTTAGCGGCTTTTTTTTTTTTTTTCCTCCCTTAAGAAAGCGCGTTGTGACGAATATAGCGACTTGTTAACCTGATCTAGCTTCCGAGACCAACCGGTACTACTGCATGACCGTGAGATCTTGCTTTCCTGCCGCAGGCGCACCTCTCTGGTTCAGCAGCGCATTCAGTTGAGGATGTGCGCTCTGTCAGAAAACAAATAAAATAGATACTATTGCTTCTAACCTGAGTGATCATTTTACGTGTACATATAGCCAGAATCACAGCAGATGTCTTTATCTTATGTCTATGGTAATTTTTGTTAGACAACGTCAGGGCTCGACATAAACGCTTGTCCATTAGTCTGGGATAAGTGTATTTTTATTTTTTTTGAAGGGGTAAGTGAAAGAGAATTTTACTTTCCCGACCGGGCAAGGACCTGATTAAAACGTCAATATCAAAAAAAACAAAAACAAAAAAACAACTTGGGAATCGCCAAAATGCCAGAATGACTGATTTTACTACATTTAGCGTAAGTGGATAATAAGTCTGTATAATGTACAGACGATAACAAGGTTGTGCTGTTGAGGCTCGCTCACCATCTCGAGGAGAAATGGAAACATGAGCGAAGCACACACAAAAAGAAACTCCGTTAAACATACTGCGGTAAATATTAAAAATGTGGAGTTTTTATAACTTGATACTGGTAAGCAAAATCACACGACCAAGAATGCTGTTTTCCTAAATAGGCTACCATCACGATTAAAAACGTGACACTGATTTCATACAACAGTTCAATTAACAAGTAGTTAATATTAAGTCACTTACATTTTAGAAGGAACATTGACTGTTTTTGTTCTATTTTAGCAGCAAAAATAGTTTCAAACAAAGATCACAGCAGAACCAAAGCGCAACATTCAGCCTTGTTTTTACTGAATGATTCAGCGTTTTGAACGAATCGGTTGAGTCAAAGATTAAATGACCCATTCATAAACAATTGCCTCATTCTTGATTGAATCAGCCATTGGAATGAATCGTTTGAATGAATGACTCAATGAATCACTCATTAAGACAGTTACTTGCTGCCACCTACTGGTGGATTAGTTTCATTTTTAAAAGTATCATTCCCCCCCCCCCAACATTTATTTGTATTTTCAAAAATTATTTAACACAATCCCATAACATTATTTAATGCAGTTGTTAACTATCACAAATATGCAGATTTACATAATTATGTCAAAGCTGCAATATTCTGAAAGGATATTGCTTCAGAAAACATTTATATTTACATTAAAAAAAAATATCCTTTTTTTTTTTTTTTTTTTTTTTTCAACTGTTTTACTTGTACAAGTGAATGACTGATTTACGCAGCCACCATTTCATATTGTCTGACAAGAAAAACAGAAAAATATATAGATGAAACAATTTTATTGGGAATTTGTCTGTATTAAAATATATAATGTGAGCAAAAGGGTAGCAGCAGAGAAGCAAACAAATGTTGGGCTGACACTTGGCAGAATGCGAATACAACGACATGATGAATATTCTAATTGCTGTATGTCGTCATCTATCGACATTTAGGGACATATATATATATATATATGGCATTAAAAATGTAAAAATTGGCATTAAAAAGGCATTAAAAAGCATTAAATTAGATTTGATGAAACCTGTAGAAACCCTGCATTAAGCACACTACCATCTTTGAGCTCAGATTATAAAAAGAAAAAATAATGTATTATCCTACTTGATGTCTTAACCAGTTGATGTGTTTGTTACTACATACCTCCAGTAATTTCAAGAAAATCAGACCATTGTACACTGAGATATGGGTATCCATGTGTTCACACTGTCTGGTGGCCATTTTGAAAGCTGTCTGAAAACTTTCACCAAAAGAGGAGCCTCTTAAATGTGCATTTTTAAGGTGGTTGAGCCTTTTTTTGGGGTAGTTATAACTACTTACTGAAAAATTAGGAGATTAATGTTTAGACTTTTGCATAGTATAATTATTACAGTTAGATCCAAAAGATAGTTTGTTTAGCAACATAGCGCAGATGCTACAGAACGTAGTTAGCTTACTAGCTGTATTAGATTGTTTGCTACACTAGTATATTACTTTACAGGCATTACTGGCTTGTACTTTTAAATCCATAATATTATAAATTTACAGTTTATTGATGGTCTGTGATTTTAAACTGCTGCCATTTTTAAAGACTTCATATTGTTGTTAGGTGAGCTTAAAGGGTGCACTACTATGAAAATCACACAGCTTCAGTGTGACATCAATAAGAAAAAGTATAATTTCTTAGATAAACTTTATTATCCCGAAGGAAATTTGTCTTGGACACATACACACCAGTGACTGCTGCTTAAATAAATAACTTAGTACATACATAACATACACATACCCACACACACACAAACACGCACAATACCTGTAATTAACCCACAACTGCCATCAACCAACCAGTTGCACACTACCCATCTTACAGCAAACCTCTAATCGTTGTAATAATAAAATTCACAAGAAAAAAAGATCATAAAATATACATGAATATCGGGGCAAAGGGCCACTATAGGGGCAAACCTCTCGCTGACTTGTCATTTAAAGCTTTGATGGACAGGGGGACAAAGGAATTCTTAAAGCAGTTAAGCCTGTACTGGGGAACTCTAAAGCGTCTTCCTGAGGGAAGAAGCTGGTACTCGGGTGAAGGACATGACTGGGATCTGAAATTATTTTTTGGGCCTGTCTAATAATAGTTTCATTGTAGACAGCCTGAAGTGTGGGATGCTGTCTAACTCCCATTATTTTCATGGCTGTGTGTGTTAGCCGTGTGATCTGGGCTTTCAGCTGTACACTAAGGTTGCCAAACCAGGCTGAGATGCCGTACCGCAAAAGGCTCTCAATTACAGCACGATAGAAAAGAAGCAACGCTTTCTGGTTAACGCCAAAGACCCTCAACATACGTAAAAAATATAGTCGCTGTTGAACCCTACAACAGATGTTTTCTACCTGAGCACTCCATGTCAGTTTATCAATATGTATGCACAGATATCTGTAGGAATCAACCTGGGCTATATACTGGTCATTGATGGCCATCTCCACTGTTTTCTTAGTGTTGATGGTGAGAGAATGCTTATCGCACCACTGGGCAAAATTCTGGACCTCATGTTTATATGCAACTAAATCTGATGCATCCAACATGAGACCCAGAATAGCTGTATCGTCAGAGAACTTAATCATGTAATTGTTAGCAGTACTACATGTACATTTATTAGTGTACAATGTGAACAGTACAGGGGAACTTACGCACCCCTGGGGAGCGCCAGTCCTGATGGTCAGAGGTTCAGACAATGTCCTGTTCACCCTGACTTGCTGGCTACGATTTGTCAAAAATGAATGGAACCATTTAATAATAAAGGGGTTGACATTCATCCGCTGCAGTGTTTTCAAGAGAACATGAGGCTGCAGAGTGTTAAAGGCTGAAGTAAAATCTACAAACAGTCTGGCATAAGCCTTAGAATTCTCAAGATGTTTTGTCACTAGGTGCACTATACTGTTGATTGCATCATCAGTGCCTCTCTGGTGTTTATAAGCTGAAAGAATGGGGCACCAGGCAGGTGTCAATTCATCTGCACATGATCTTAATAAAAAGGCAGAGATGCCATCTGGATCTGTGGCCTTGTTGACATTAGTTAGCCTGAGGACCTTGTTGACAGATTTAAAATCAATCTCTAACCTATCAGCATCATCAATAGCGATACTATCAAGCACCATATTACATTCTGTGGAAAAATCATGATTGTCAAACCTCTTATAAAAATGATTCAACTCATTTGCTTTTTCCAGTTCATCTACAACATGCAGAGATTTCTTAGTAGGTTTTATATTGGTGGCTATTTTCATTGAGTCCCATAATTTTAATATAGTTCATAGTTTGCAGCTTTTCCTCCATGGACTCCCTGTGGTGTTCCTTTGCTTCTTTAAGTTTCTGGTTCAACTCTTTTTGAACAGTTTTAAGTTGTAAATTATCTTTGGTCTTAAATGCCTGCTTTTTCCTGTTAATACAGTCCTTCACCTCCTTTGTGATATAAGGTTTGTTGTTGGGATAGATTTTTATTTTCCGTTTTGGAATCACAGTATCAACACAGAATTTTTTATATTCTGTAGTAGTTTCTGTGGCATTGTCCAGGCTTGGCTCCCTAGAGAAAATATCCCAGTCCGTGCTTAAAAAAACAACCTTTCAGAGTTTCTATACTGTCTTCTGACCATACATTGATAGTCTTAACCAAAGTTTTGCAACTCTTTAGAGCTGTCTTATATGTGGGGATCAGATGAACAGTATTATGGTCAGAGTTAGACAAGGGCGGTTTAGCTATGGCTGTATATGCATGTTTTAAACTTCCATAGCATTTGTCCAAAGTCCTATTCTTCCTGGTATCACATTTAATATACTGTTCAAAACCTGGAAGTGCAGTATTCAAACAACAATGATTAAAATCTCCAATGATAAAAATAGGAGCATTTGGGGTGCGCTGTAATTGTTCATGAACACAGTCTGCCACCTGTGTCGCGGCTCGTGAGGCATTACCGTTGGGGGATACATAAACAGAACCGATAAGGATGTTGCCAAACTCACGTGGTAGATAGAATGGTCTGAGACTTATATGTAACAGTTCGACATCAGAGTTACAGATTTTCTCCCGAACTGAGTGCTGTCTGCACCACTTGTCATTTATGTACAGGCAGAGCCCACCCCCTTTGCTTTTTCCCGACAGCGCGCTCCTATCGGAGCGAATGTGTGAGAACCCATCTATTTCTACAAGACCGTCAGGGATCTCTGGGTGTAACCAAGTCTCGGTGAAAAGCATAATACAGGACTCACGGTACTCAAAGCATCCCCTTGTTAGAACTCAAAGTTCATCCATCTTATTTTTCAGCGACCTTGCATTGCTCAGGATCATAGATGGCAGTGGGGGTCGATTACCTCTTTTCCGTAGCTGCTGTCGTGCGCCTCCTCTTCGGCCTCTTTTTCGCAGTCGCTGACGACGTGCAGCTGTTATGCCCTACGGTAAGTTTTTAGTGAACGATCGGGGCAGGTCTGCTGCGTATCCACAATAACGTAGAGACAGGAGCGCCTCCCTCGAATAAACTAGCGCCCGATTGCCACTAGTTTTACAAGTGGAAAAAAGTTCACACAGGAGCAACTAGCTAACAAACGAAACAACAGCACACGTGTGTGTGTGTCCATGTCGCCCGCAGAGCATCGCCACTGGATATTGTCAATAATAGTTGTTCATATTAAAATATGTATAAACTTAATACATGACCTAGATTATTTATCAAAATCGTGTCCTTTAAATTTAATGCAATATTTATTAATTAAAAATTGTTGCTGCTCCAATTTAATCTGTGTGCTCCTTTCAAACTTATTCACATTAAACGTCTATGTAAATACTTCATAAACAGACTTTAAATATTAACTGATGGTTGTCACTTTAAGTTAATCTTTATAAAATGATTAATAACTTATTTTCACAGCCTTAAAGGGTTGGTTTACCCAAAAATAAAAATTACCCCATGATTTACTCACCATCAAGCTATCCTAGGTGTATCCTCAGACTAGTACAATCGGAGTTAACATTTTTAGTATTAAATAATGTCCTGGCTCTTCCAAGCTTTATAATGACCGTAAATAGAGGAGATTTTGAAGCGCAAAAAAGTGCAACCATCCATAATAAAAGATATCCACATGGCTCCGGGGGTTAATAAAGGCCTTCTGAAGCAAATCGATGCATTTGTGTAAGAAAAATATCCATATTTAAAACTTTAAAAACTAAAATAACTTCCAACAGACTGCTGTACACATCGATTTACAGCGAAAGAGTGAACTCTTGACTTGACGCATGACGTAATGACGAACGCGGAAGCGGAGAGGATGGAGCAAAGCAAAACACCGGTCACGAATTAGAATATATAACTGATCAAATTGAATGCCTTGTTGCTTGATTTTATTGTTCTGTTTTTTTTTTTTTTTTTTTTTTTTGTGATTGACTCTGTAACTTCAAAAAAAAAAAAAAAAAAAAATCAATTTTTTAAAAAGGTTGTTTAAAATAAACAAGAATTTTTTAATAAAACATGTTGTGGCAACAGGGGTGTGCTTAAAGGGTACAAAAATGTACCCATTAAGCACAGCCAGACTTTGTATTTAATGATGTACATCTTAATTATAATGCTTTTGTCATTTAAAATTAAATATTATGTGAGAGATTAATATTTTATTTTAACATAACTTCTTGTACTGAAATCAATATCCTGCGCACTAAAAATGTCTCAGTATAGAATTTGGTGAGCTTAATAGGTACGTTTGCCCTATAAACATTTGGAGCGTGTATGTTTGTGTGTGTGTGTGTGTGTGTGTAGGCTATATATACCTTGATGAAATAAATTTTGAAATATAAAAAAATAAACAAATGCTCAAACATCCATTTTGAAACAGACGTGTTTATTTTAGCTATTCCTTCAGTGAAACGACACACTACAGCCTGTAAAACTAAATAATAAATATCAGTAAATAATGGTAACCTAAATAATAATAAAGTTAAGTATTCTAAAAAAACATTCGTTTTTTATTTCCACAAAAAGATGCGTGATATAGCCTCACTGCGCTTTGAGAGGGATGTGGGACACGAGCAGGAAAGAGACCATTTCTCTTTAATAATATCTTTATCTCCTGATGTTACAAGCAACTGACACGTGTTATAAAAGGTCTGAAGAGCTAGTTTTATCTTAAGATATTCAGGCTATGTTTGATTTTGCGCTGCCAGAGAAAGCGAAACTAAAAATCACCAGCGTGTGTGAAACGCGCTATACAAATAAACTTGACAGAGTACGAGTACCGATATATATATATATATATATATATATATATATTTTTTTTTTTTTTTTCTGGTACTCGCCAATACCGATGCCTATACATTTATTAATTTCTCTCTTTTATTTATTTATTTATTTATTTTTTGGTCAAGTCACCTTTATTTATATAGCGCTTTTTACAATGCAGATTGTGTCAAAGCAGCTTTACAGTGATAAATAGTATATAATTTTGGCTGCACAGCAGCTCTTAAAGAAAATGCTGTCAGTGTAGGCAGATGCAAAGCACTGTTGAATGTCAAATGTCAAGTGTCCCCAACTAAGCAAGCCAAAGGCGACAGCGGCAAGGAACACAAACTCCAACGGGTGACATCAGGTGGCAAACAGGTGGCAAATAGGTGTTAAAATGGAGAAAAAAACCTTGGGAGAAACCAGGCTTAGTCGGGGGGCCAGTTCTCCTCTGGCAAACAGTGCTTTGTTACGATTCAGGTAGCTATCATAAGCCCGATAGGATCACAACATTCAAAGTATTTATTCCAGTTCAATCCATCGTATTCATCACGCCGGTATGGACGGTTTGTTGAGGAACTGTGCCACTGGCTGTCGTGTCGATGAGGCCTTCACAATGGATGATCTAGTTGACTCAGTCTCTGCTATCTTGTCTAGATTTAAACTGACAGAGTGTGTCTGCTTCCCGAACAATGCTAGGAAGATTGTTCCAAAGTTTAGGTGCCAAATAGGAGAAGGATCTACCGCCTGCAGTTGATTTTGATTTTCTAGGTATTATCAGCTGGCCTGAATTCTGAGATCGCAATAGACGTGAAGGACTATAATGCATTAAGAGCTCGCTCAGGTACTGGGGAGCTAAACCATTTAGTGCTTTGTAAGTAATTAGCAAGATTTTAAAATCTATACGATGTTTAACAGGAAGCCAATGCAGTGTTGACAGAACTGGGCTAATATGGTCATACTTCCTAGTTCTAGTAAGAACTCTAGCAGCTGCATTTTGTACGAGCTGTAGTTTAACAGGCGAGCAGAACAACCACCCAGTAGAGCATTACAGTAATCTAGCCTTGAGGTCATGAACGCATGAACTAACTGTTCTGCATTTGTCATTGAGAGCATATATCGTAGTTTAGATATATTTTTAAGATGGAAGAATGCAGTTTTGCAGATGATAGAAACATGGCCTTCAAATGAAAGATTATTTTTTGGTGATGTTGCAGTTTTCCAAGCACAGTGATACTAATTAATGTAGGACAGTACAGTAATACATTTTTATGTACTTGTCACAAACTTAAAGGTGCAATATATGTAAGATTTTTGCAGTAAAATATCCAAAAACCATTAGGCCAGTGTTATATATTTTGTTTACTTGAGTACTTACAATATCCCAAATATTTCCAACTATTTGTAAATCGTGAGAAAATTGCTATTTTAACCAAGGCTCTGGGACGTGTGAAGAGTCGCCTGTCAATTGCGTCATACTCGCGTTACCCTCGGTTTCCGGTTTTATTTTTTAGAAACCATGGAAACACCAAAGATGCTTTAATATATTACATGTTTTAATAGACAAGGAAACAACTGTTTGGTTACGTTTATAGAATTATTTATATTATTGTTTATAGAAAATGAATTATTGTTATATAGCTCAACACGTTTAGTCTTATTGTTTAAATCTAATTTTCTTTATTTTTTGCGAGTACCATGCTTTACCATGCCTCAGAGAAAAACACTGTTTTGTCAAGTAGCTAACATAGCATAATCAGATGCAGCTTTATTTTTAGTAACAGTAATACAGAATTTTCTCCATCATACAATATGTTTTAAAATTAATTGCATGCCATTTATCAACACAAGCCATCCAGCATTTAATATGATATTCTAAAATCCATCTCGCTTACTGCAGTGTGCAACAAGTATCTCACAGCAGCCACCAAGTGGATGCACAGAGTAACGATATAACATCATTTTCAACACACTCAAATGTAGTGTTGTCACGGTACCAAAATTCCAGTAGTCGGTACCAATACCATGAAAATTTTATGGTTCTTGGTACCAATTTCGGTACCACAGCAAAATCTGTTGGAACTATTTTACTATTTTATATAGCCTATTTTAAAAACATATTAAATATGATTTGGCGCATGTATGTTTGTGTATGTGTATATATAGGCTACCTCAATTAAAAAAATTTTGAAATATTAAAAAAATAAATAAATGCTCAAACATCCATTTTGTACTGTTGAAAAAACCAGCATATGCTGGTTATGGTATAGGTTTTGAAGCTGGTGTGCTGGTTTGAGCTGGTTTATGCTGGTCCTATGCTGGTCCTAAGCTGGTCCTGGACCAGCTCAAACCAGCATACCAGCTTCAAAACCTACCTTACCAGCATATGCTGGTTTTTTCAACAGGGGTAACAGACATGCGTGTTTATTTTAGCTATTTCGTCAGTGAAACAACACACTACAGCCTGTAAAACTATGAAACAAATATCGGTAAATAATGGTAACCTAAATAATAAGAAAGTTAAATATTATTTAAAAACATTCGTTTTTTTTATTTCCACACAAAGATGCGTCATATAGCCTACCGCTCTCTGCTCTTTAAGAGGGATGTGGGACACGAGCAGGAAAGAGACATTTCTCTTTAATAATATCTTCGTTATCTCCTGATGTTACAAGCAACTGACACTTGTTGTAAAAGGTCTGAAGAGCGAGTTTTATCCTCCGCAGGGGCAAGACATTCAGGCTATGTTTGATTTTGCGCTGCCAGGAAAAAGCGAAAGTAAAAATCACCAGCGTGTGTGAAACGCGCTATACAAATAAACCTGACGCGCCTTATGAAGTCTAATAACAAGCGCAAACTGTGTTAAATAGAAATTGACATGCAAGCAAAAAGGTTTCTGTCCTATGGTGTTTTTTCTACTTTACTACAGTAAAGAATGCGAATAGCCTATAATAGGCCTAAATGCGAATGAAAGAAAGAAAGAAACGTTTATAATCCCCTTCGTGAGTGAAGATTTGGGAAAAGAAACAGAGATTAAATGTTCAGTGGAATAACTAATGGAATATTGTTAAATTCTCTGCTAATCGGGTGACCAGATCGCGATTCACAAAACAGAATACAAAGCTGAAATTTATGGGCTCACGTACCTCTCTCATTCGGCATGAACCTAAATGTTTCCGTAGCTGCTATGTCACATTTAATTGCTAACCTATTATTTCTTTTGTAAACAAAGCTTTGTGCTTCATTCGTGTCATATTCAAGTAAATACTGCCACAGCCCTATCAGTGGGTACCGAATATACCCAGATTCTCGGTACTACCAGTACTACAGAAATGCAGGTATCGTCACATTTTCAAAATTTCAGTACCGACTTGGTACCGAAGTACCGGTACTTTTGACAACACTACTCAAATGTATCTAATATGATAAACAGGGCTGCATTACCTCATACTCATGACCGGAAAAGTTCCACTGCTCGTGAGGCGTGTGTTGCGCAATCGCTCCAGCGGCCTCGTTCAGCTCCCACATTACTCGGTCCTGCTCTGCTTCATACTACAGTAACGTTAATAATCGCGTCCATGAACGTGATTTCTTCCTGAGTCCTATCCCTATTCTTTTGCACCGTCCATTGAGGTGAAGACCACATGTCCCAAGATTCCGTGCTCAAACTTTCCGTCATCAAGCTACGCCTTTGTTTTGAATCAACCTCTAGCGGACAGAAATCATACATACTGCACCTTTAACCCTCTGGGGTCTGTGGATTTTTGGGGCCCTGGAGAAGTTTTGACATGCCCTGACATTTGTGCTTTTTTCAGTTGTTCATAAACATATTAATGGAAAAGGTGTCATTACACTGTATTCAGCATGAACTAGGCTACCATAATATGTGAGGAACATGTATGTACATGTTTGTATTTTTGAAGGAATAAAGTTTATGCGTGGTTATTGAAAAAGCAAAAAACTTAAGTTACTGAAATAAGGCCACCAAATAAATACAAAATATGTGTTCACAAGACTTCTGGGTATTGGAGGTTGTAGTCTAGAGTTTTTGCTTCAAAATGATGTAAAAATGATCCTGCCTACTCGTTCATATAAAACAATTGATTTAAATTTTGTAAGACGATGTTTGTCAAGACACACAGTATGCATGGAGGCAAGAATCTTCATTAATAATGCAGTGATTCACACCTGAGAAGACAAAGACCCACATAATGACCTGCGTAATGACCTGCATAGTGAGCCCTTTCAGTCAGGTAGGCAATGTGAAAAAACCCTCTGATAACAGGATCACATCAGCTATTGTATTAACGTTAATATAATGTCCACTCTTGACAAAAAAAACATGATTTTTGTGATCTCATGCATGCACGTATTGCACATCATGTGAAGAAAATTTTGTATAGGCCTATTATAGTTTAAATTACAGTACCAGTCAAAAGATTGGACGCGTTACTATTATGTTTTTAAAAGAAGTCTCATGCTCATCATGCTGTATATCAAACATACAGAAAAAAGAGCAATACTGTGAAATATTATTACAATTTAAAATAATGGTTTTTCTATTTTAATATACTTTAAAATATAATGTATTTCTGTGATGCAAAGCGTCTGAACATTCATGTTACCTCTGTGGCATTTCATATAGGCTATTATATTTATTATATTATATAGCCTAAATGTTAATGTGCAGTTGACAAACTATACATCATTAAAAAGATCTAAGACTCAAGCTTCATATTTTGACCTCTGTTTTACTCTTAAAATCTTATAGTGACCGTAATTTCTTAATATGCGTCAGGAGTTATGATTATGAAAAATAAAGCTGTTACCTTTGACAAAACATCAATCAGGGCTTTTAGCTTAAAAGCATGCACATTTGGAGAAATATTGATGGATTCTCATATGTTTGTCAATTTTCTATACAGAGGAGTAATATTTATTCAGTATTTATTGTCATCACTGTGAGCGCTGGATACTGTTTTCAATTCATACTTGCAGCCGGAGGGCGCTCTGTGCACATTTAGTCCACAAATGACACGTAATGAAGAATAGGCATACCATGTGACATTCCAGGAACTAACAGAGGCTTTCAGACATCGCCATAACCATGGCTATAACATGCAGATAGACACTTTTGAAGATAATAAATACACAATTGCGACGATGTATACATGTATTGCCTCAGAATTTGCGTCTGAATAGAGCGTGAGCTCTGTGGGTGTGGCCGCATTAGCGGATAATGAGCTGACTTGCAAACGATTTGAATCTCTTTTCATTCAGATTACATAAACGGAGATTATTTGTTTTCAATTTGACTTACACAATTTAAAACCTGACATTTCAATGTTTCTTTAGACATACGTCTCATTTTTTCATTACTATTCACTAAGTTACAGTTCATTTTCTGAGTATCAGATTGGACTTCATTCAGAGGGAGACGACAGGTCGTGCATCATGTTAGTTTTCTTTATTTTGCAAAAAGCACAACATTTGTTTTTACTGAGTGTACACAAATAAAAAGATATTTCACAGATTAAAATGGAATATAACTCTTAATTGTATGTGCAAAATAGATGGAGTATTTTGAGTCTCTTTCATACTGGTAAGAAAAAAAGCAAGGTGGTATCGCCGGCGTGACCGCTGGCTCCAGGGGTTTAAAGAACACAAATTTCACCTTCGAAGGGCATAATTACCGATATATATATATATATATATATGTATATATACATACATATGTATGGTTATACATATATAATATAATATACATATACATAATGTATACATGGTTTATATACCATGTATACATTTTTTTTTTTTTTTTTTTTTCTTTTGTTGTTTTATTAACATTAATGACACATTTAATTAGGCTACGGTCCCTTTAAGACCGAATCCATGGATAGTAACGCATATCCTGTTTTCACTCAAATGTTTACGTCCACTTAAGCCATAACCGACTGTATTTACGTTAGATACTCCACATGATGGACATTTTGACAACTATGTGTGCATTTGAGCATTCAGGTGCTAGGAGAACTGATCGCGTGCTGTCTGAGAGCACTGGGATCGCGTGCAAGAAAGGGAGAGAGAGAGCGCGCTTCTGGTCTGTGTCATTAAGCGCGATTCCGCCTATCCCGCTTTAATAAAAAACAAATTGTGATTGAAAGCATGCCGTTCGCAATGTGTGGGTTGTAATCATTCATTTTGAAGTAGATCCACACCCCTGAGGCTGACATTGTTTCTGCTGCTGCCGTTGGTGTCTCTGTGCACGGAAAATTCTGTCAGTTACATCACGTGAGGTATTGGTCTTTGGTATCGGGGGTATTTTTACAGGTACGAGTACAGGTACGAGTACAAGTACGAGCTTGGTATCGGGCCCAATACCGATACCGGTATCGGTATTGGTGCATCCCTAACCAAAATGTTTCCATGTCTGCGATGTCACATTTAATTGCTAACCTATTAGCCTATTTCTTCTGTAAACAAAGCTTTGTGCTTCACTCGTGTCATATTCACGTAAATACTGGCACAGCCCTATCAGTGGGTAGCGAATATACCCGGACACTCTGTACTCCCAGTACTACAGAGATGCTGGTATCGTCGCATTTTCAAAATTTAAGTACCGACTTGGTACCGAAGTACCGGTACTTTTGACAACACTAGACCCATTCATAATTACGGTTCACTTGCTTTGTTCCTAAATTAATCCATGTGAATGAATCGGTTGAATGAATTACTGAAGACAGTCACTTAAGACAGTGATTTTCTGCCACTTACTAATGATTTTAGTTTCATATTTATCATAGCATAGTATTTAATTTTTTTTATTCATATTCATGTCACCTCTGAGCTGCATTAAACAGTCTGTGTAAATATTCCTAAATGCTAAAATTCATTTGTCTAATTGCAGGCAGAAGACGGGACTGAAGGAGCTTGAGTTTCTGAAGAAGCTGAATGATGCAGATCCTGACGATAAATTTCATTGTTTGCGTCTCTTCAGACACTTTTACCACAAACAGCATCTCTGTTTGGTGTTTGAACCTCTCAGGTACTTCAGATTCCTGCTGTGTGCATGGGAGTGTGTTGTTGAAATCGGCAAATGTCCCTTTGGAATTATAAGGTTCTATCTGCATTCTGAGCAGTTTTGAGATATTGAGCTTCAAAGATTTTGCATTCCATAAAGCAAAAATTATATGGGGAACAAGTTTCTTTAATGCATAAATGACAGAGATGCTAAATGTATTATTACTGTACAATATCAAAAACCTCTCATTTGTAAATGGGGATTTTTGGAACGGGTCAAATGCAGATAGAACCTTCTAATTCTAAAAAAACATTAATTGAAGCAATAATTTTCAAGAAACACAGTTTAATTATTTGTTTTAAAACAAAATTAGTTTTAAAACAACCCCCCTCTTGTTTAAGCATAAAAGGCAGTGCTAAATATTTTGTCCATTGCAGATGTTCAATTTAGGTAGGAATATGGTGGGTAATTTAACACGTTATTGCAGGAACCATTTAAGTTTAAGCTTCCTTTTGTTTAGACAGACAGCAGCTACTGTAATACTTTTGACCAGGGCTTTATTCCACACAAAGTGGGGCAGGTAAAATTACTTTCTCTCTAGACATCAGTATGGCTAAAATAACATGATGTTTATTGTTGTAATTAAGACCCCGTCAATTAAATTGACTATTTGACCTTTAAGGCTTAATATTGTAAAATTTAAGACCTTTTAAGAAAAACTGCAAGAAAACAGACAATGCTTTAGCAGAGGTGTTAAACAAAGTTTAATTAACATTGAAAAAATGTTTCACTGACTATATACAGTGCTGCTTGAAAGTTTATGAACCACTTGCAGAATCTGTGAAAATGTGAATTATTTTAACAAATAAGAGGGATCATACAAAATGCATGTTATTTTTTTTTATTTAGTACTGTCCTGAGTAAGATTTTACATAAACGATGTTTACATAAAGTCCACAAGACAAAAAAAAAAAATTATAAATATGACCCAATTCAAAAGTTTATGAACCCTTGATTCTTATTACTGTGTGTGGTTACCAGGATGAACCACGACTGTTTTTTTTTTTTGTTTTTTTTGTTATGGTTGTTCATGAGTCCCTTGTTTGTCCTGAGCAGTTAAACTGCCCAATATTCTTCAGAAAAAGTCCTCCAGGTCCCAAAAATTCTTCAGTTTTC
Source organism: Ctenopharyngodon idella (assembly GCF_019924925.1). Classification (NCBI taxonomy): domain Eukaryota; kingdom Metazoa; phylum Chordata; class Actinopteri; order Cypriniformes; family Xenocyprididae; genus Ctenopharyngodon; species Ctenopharyngodon idella. Next base: position 22,533,883 of record NC_067242.1, on the reverse strand, counting down.
CAGCATCTTTTGCGTATTTGATCCCTTTCCAGCAGTTACTGTATGATTTTGAGATCAATCTTTTCATCTTGTTCATGTTTATACACTTTAATCCAATATGCCATAGCTTTATAGCCACATACAGCTCAAGTGCACAGGATGGATCAAGGTTAAAACATAACCTAATATATACATAACATTCCCTCGTATGACAATAACGTGACTGGAATTAAGCAAATAGACTACAAAAACCGAACCTATCCTCTTAATAGCTCTGATGGCTAGCGTGGTGTCTAACTGAAAATAACTCCTCAGCAAGAGCTACAGCAAAACACACAAAGACTGTTTGGATTGCTGTCATTGACAAAATCATAAATAAAATAGTCAATCATGAGGTTTCTAATAAACATTGCGCTGTGTGGAATTGTTTGTCTTCACTGATTTAGTGTTTTCTGCGCTCTTTTTTGCTGTCACGGAGCGGTCCGGTGACATGACAAAGAAAGCTGATCCTGATTGGTCCTTCTGTGTGCATTTAAAGTGCTGATTGGCTCACAGATAGAACCTTATAGAACCAAGTTAAAGTTCGACTTAGCACCTTTTTTGTTTTCTTAAAGTCCCAAAATGTACACAACTTAAAAAAAGAAACATCACAATGTAAATAAGTTGTCACAGAATAAGAATATGTGAATAACTCAATGTTGACAAAAATGTCAAATAGAACCTTATAATTCCAAGGGGACGAAATATCTGTGAGCCACCTCAATACATCACATTAGAAAATCGATAAGGATGCAGTATATTAATTGATTTGTATTTTAAATTTGAACTTTCTATTCATCAAAGGAAACAAAATGTATACCGGTTTCCACAGAAATATCAAGCAGAACCATTGCTTTCAACACTGATAATAATGTTTCTTGAGTATATAAATCAGCATATTAAAATGATCTCTGAAGGATCATTTGACACTGAAGACTGGAGTAATGACTGCTGAAAATATAGCTTTGCCAACACAGGAATAAATTACATTTTAAAATATATTAAGTTAGTAAACAGTAATATTGTAAAATATTACTACAATTTAAAAACTTTTTTTTTTTTTTTTTTTTTTTTTTTTATTCATTTTTAAATCAAATAAATGCAGCCTTGGTGAGCACAAGAGACTTTCATAAACATTTGATCTTACCGACCCCAGACTTCTGAACCTTTGGTGTAAATTCATAGATGCATGTACGATTTTACATTCTTTATGTGAAATAAGGCATCAAAAAATTTTATAAATGAATAAAATGTTTTGTACTTTTAAACCTTGAAATGGAAAAAAGAGTGCTCTATTTGAATTGGGGAGAAAATCCGCCTTGATATTATCTGTTTGCCTTATCAGCCTAATCGGACACATTCTGATAATAAATTTCAGGTAACAAATATGAATATTAATGTTGATAAGGTCAATAATATACAATGCATCACTAATAATCTCAAAGATAATGCAAAAGTTATTCTCATCTTTTTTTTTTGCCATATTTGTCTCGCAGTATGAATCTGCGGGAAGTGCTAAAGAAGTATGGTAAAGACGTAGGGCTACACATCAAGGCAGTGCGGTCTTACAGTCAGCAGCTCTTTCTGGCCCTCAAACTACTGAAACGCTGCAACATCCTTCATGCTGACATCAAACCAGACAACATATTGGTTCGTATCATCTACATAGCCCCTTACTCAAATAGACCTCACTCACTCACTCACCCACCCACTCACTTTTCTGTCTGCAGGTAAATGAGTCAAAGACCATTCTTAAACTCTGTGATTTCGGCTCTGCGTCTCATGTCGCCGACAATGAAATCACTCCCTACTTAGTCAGCAGATTCTATAGGGCACCTGAAATTGGTAAGTTGCACTGTAATTGTGTGATTAATTGTGTGATTACAGTGTGCACAATTACTGCAGAACATGTGAACCGATTCTATGTGGGCCTAGTAATTCGAACTAACTCTCTCTTCCTTCCTAGTCATTGGTAAACCATATGATTATGGCATTGATATGTGGTCAGTCGGCTGTACCCTGTATGAGCTGTACACAGGGAAGATCCTGTTCCCTGGCTCCTCCAACAACCACATGCTGAAACTGGCCATGGATGTGAAGGGCAAGATGCCTAACAAGGTATTGTGAATTCACACAGAATTCACACAGTTTCTACTGAGATTCCACACGGATTCTTTTTCATTACTAAAAAAAGAGAGAGATTATCACACTGCTCATAAAACATTCACTACTAGCCTTAGTTTAGATGGAAAGGATCTCAAGCTCTCTAGCTGAAAACGTTACTGCAGCTACAGCCATTAACTCTTTCCCTGCCATTGATAGAATTTTCTGGCAATCCATTTTTACATTGTTATACACTAGGGGGCACTATTACGCATCTTCTGAAAGAGTACAGAATCTCCAGATCAAAGCGCAAGCGAAGCAGAAACAAGTGATAGAAGCACACATAGGGCTTCCCTCAGTTCTTGCCATTTCTGAAAAGTCAAACCAATATTGATTCTCATTTTATTACGAGCTGTCATGTTCTCTTTTTGCAGCAGACTCTGCATTTTTTTTTTATTTTTTTTTTTTATTATTTTTAAACGGGTAATTCCCTGGAGGTTCAAGATTTAGCGTGCTCCATGTCAACCTTTCTCACTCGTTGTGACAACTAACCTATGCCACTCCCACACCATATTTGCATCAAAATAACCGGAGCAACTTTTCTCTTTTTACGGGTATGATGAGACACGCACAAGCGAGTGACGCATGTACACAATTTCCAACAAAAACAATCTCGTCAGGTCTAAAACATAAACACTTATAACATGCTTACCATAGTGAATCAAGGTAAGACATAAACATCTTTTGGAAGAAGTATTGATGTATTGACTCATTATTTAAGTTAATTTTGAAGGAAAAAAGTTACCTTTTTAAAGTGTACCTTTTTAAATAAAATTTACTTTTACTTACTTTATTATTGTATTTAAGAGCCCGTCCACACGGAGACATGTTTAGATGTATATGTAAAAATTTTGTATTGTATCAGTGTTTTGGGGGGAAAAAAAAAATTGGATAGGGAAAGCTCTGGCTTCGTGTGGATGTGACCTAAGTCTCTTCTTACATGGTGTTTTATTTTTCATTTTTGTGTAGATGATCCGGAAAGGCTTGTTTAAAGACCAACATTTTGACCAGAACTTGAACTTCCTGTACATAGAGGTAGACAAAGTGACTGAAAGGGTATGTTCTCAGATCTCACATGTATTGATTTTCTAGTTTACTCTAATTTAATTTACACAGCTATGATATCAGCACACACATCTGCTTCCTGTTTTATACCCTTTTCTTGCACTTTCTTTTAATCTTTTAGGAGAAGGTAACTGTGATGAGCACTATTAACCCCACTAAAGACCTGCTTGCGGACATGATCGGAGGTCAGAGGTTACCTGAGGATCAAAGGAAAAAGGTCATGCAGCTGAAGGATCTGTTGGATGGGACTCTGATGCTGGACCCTGCTAAACGCATCAGCATCAACCAGGCCCTGCAGCACCCTTTCATTCAGGAGAAGATATGACACTTTCACCTCTGACATTTGACCGTCCATTGTTCCAGGACTGAGCCAACAGACTCCCAAATGAGAATGTTCGGAATCATCACAAGACTTTAAATTTTCTATTTTTATTCATGTTTTTCTAGTGATTTTTTTTTTTTGTTTTTGTTTTTTTGCGCCCAGTCATTTAATTCAAATCTCTCAGAATGATCTTGTTTTTATTGTACATATGCACACATTGTCATTCAATGAGAGAGAGAGAGAAAGGCATGTTTAGTATCGGGCTTTGTCTTATTTAACTTCAGAAGTGACTGAACTGTGCAGAGCGCAAAGGTTAAAAGGTTAGTTGAGTTGTTCAGATATTGAAATATCTTGGCCAGCACATCAGAGGGGTATTTAAAGACCAATTATTTTTGACATGAGCAGATTATAATCCAAATGTGTCACTTTTGTTGACTGATTACATAAAAGGAATCAAAACTGAAGCCACTGGTTTAATCAGAGTGCACTGGTGTCAAACTGCTCATTCACCAGGTGATCAGAACTTTTGCTGGTTAGTAACTTCGTACAGTCTCCTTCCTATTGAAAACAATACACCATAGTTCATCACATACAGTTGTTTAAAATATTGGTTTTGGTGTAGTACATTTACCTCAAAGTGGTACTGTAGATCACACTAGAAATTTTCTTGTCTCATTTTATTGACTTTACAAGCCTGTCCTATTGAGAGATTGATTTTATGAATAATTTAATTTACAAGAACTTTTGAATTAAATCTTAGTAAGTGGATAAGTTGTCACTTTTAGACAGTCAGCTAAATGGCCAATTTGCCTCACTTCACTTTTTCCAAAGGTCTTGTTTTAATTCGAAATATCTACTTTTTGGTTCATTTGTTTCTAATGGTGTCCATCAGCAAACTGTTAGTACTAGTTATTTCAGAGGTTTGAATATTTGTATACAACTTCAGCATACCAGTAATTGCACCTGTTAAAATGTTTGTATTCAAAGTCCCTAAAGTAAAGGTTATCTGATATGAAGTGCCTCCCTTTTGTGACCGAATTGAACCATAATAGAAAGCCTCTCACAGATGGGTCCTGACAAACCGATGATCATTTATTTCACAATGTAAATACTTCATAGTTTTTGCTATGTAAAATGTTTTTTTTTTTTTTTTTTTTTTTTCTATTTGAAAAATAAATTGTTGGGGTTTTTTGGGTCATAATAAACACGAAAGATAGGATTGTGAAGGAAAATGACACCTTGAGTGTTATCATTTTAGTAATAAAAGGTTTCACTTTTCTGATGTATTATGTTGTTTTAACTATTATGTAACCTGTTTTAAGTCAACTGCAGCTTACATCATCTTTGGCCAATTGAGAGTGCTGTGACATCAGAGACATGCTGAGGCTTTTTCTGTTTTGACTCCCCAATGCAGTCATTTGGATGTCTAGGTGGAAACCTGCAAAAATTCTGCCTCCTACCTTCAGACTTCCTACATCTAACAACTTGCCCACAAGGTTTTATATGGTTTAGCTGACAAATACAGATTGAGGTAGTGAAACCAAATACTTCAAGTTTTAATATTTAGTTTTTTGCTGCAAATGGTTATTCTAACTCAACAAATTTTAAGATCTGTAATATAGATGTGATGAAACGAAAATAGTGACATCTGTAATTTCATAACGTACATCCGAGTGTAACAGGCACTTGGTTCTATCATTGGTTGTTGGAATTATTTTAAGTTTTGAGTGTGAGCTTGCAGTAGGTTATGGCAGAATGCTGTTTAAGTGGACTAAATGATTGGAGATGTCTGTCTTCACCAGAAGTCCGAGTATCATTTTGATTAAACATTACAAGGTCAAAAAAAAAGAAAGAAAAAGAAACCTATATGATGGATAAATTGTTCACAATAAGATCTGTAACATGAATTTACAAGACACTGAATTTTAATTTCATGCCAGCTTCAACTAAAAGAATTTAGTCAAGTGAAATATTTGGATTTCTTCCATTAATGAGTCATTTCTCAGTTACTAGTTGTGTAGCAGAACAGACTTCAGGATGCAATATTTCTCCACAAGGATGATGTTTTACTAAGTACAACATCATGAAAAGCTGTCAAATTATTTTTTTTTTAATTATTAATTTTATTACTTTTATTGTTTTTTTTTTTTTTCAACTGCTTACAACTTTTGTTTACTCCAAAACTTTGCCCTTTTTTTTTTTTCAAAACTTTATACACAAATCCAAGAATTGCACACACAAAATGCAAAATGCCTCACATCTCTTGCTAAATGAAGCACTGCATTCAAAATATCACAAAAACATCTCAAAAGCAAACATTTGTCTTACGTTGCAAACACCTTTGCCATAATATTCTGTTTTTGGATATATCAAATACACAGTTGTTCAAAACCTAAAGCTCTTCTTTCATGAGCTCCTATGTACATTTCTGTACAAGATTAAAAGTAATTGGCAGAGAGATGTTGAAAAATTCACAGTAAACATGAAAACAAGACTGAAACCAAACTATTTTTTTTACTGTAAGCATTTGTGCATTGTACTGTGTAATGCATTGTATTACACAGTACGAAAGAAAAGAAATACATCAACCAGGTGTAGTTGTGTTTGAATGAAAACAATGGTTGTGTTTGAAAAAGGAAATCGAAGATACATCCTGATTTTTGTGTTACATAGAGAATTGTGTGTTGTGTTTTGCAAAAAGTATTTTATGAAAACGAAGTTGAAGGCCAAGAATTAGTGTATGGTTTTGCAGATTTGGTGTGGTTCTGGTGTTTGAGTGTCAGGTTTCAGAAATTGTGTGACAAGGATTTTGTGTGTAAGCAGTTGAAAAAAACTGTAAATTACAACTTAATTCAGCTACTACAGGTATTAACTGATTATCAAAAAAAGTAATATATTTTTCATCTTTAAAGTTTACATAGACCATGAATAAGTATTACGTCAATATAAAAATAAAACAAATGAGATTATCCAACAATGATTTTGATCTGCCTGCATTGACATTATTGTATGCAAACTGAACTGAGCTGGACGATGACATCACTGTTTTCTCCAGAGCTGCTGTATAGATAAACTAAATTAGTAACTAATTATTTTTACAACGTAATACTGAACTTCCTTAACCTGGACACTATTTTCTTCTAGAGCTGCTTTACAGCCAAAATTATGTTCCCTCTATCACTGTAAAGCTGCTTTGACACAATCTGCATTGTAAAAAACGCTATATAAAGCAAAGTTGACTTGACTTGAGATTAACTTTTAGACACATCCATCTGGAAATCAGGATAGTACCATATTCCCTTGTTTACATTGCACGTTTATTAAGTGGAGCTTCCAGGTGTACCTCCAAATCCCATCCCTCTCCTATTCATTCTGAAGAGGCTTATTAGATAATCAATTATATTGTAATGTGGGGCATGTGTTTTCTTCACACATATGATGATACATGAAGTATTATCACACATCACTTCATGGATGAGAGACTCCAGAGTAGGCCAGTAACATTTACGAACAAAACACAGCGCAATGAATTGTTGCATTAAACCAGACACTTTAATGATAATTCCTCTTTCAGTTATTTTTATTTATATTAAAGCTGCTGGACATACACTATCAGAAAAAAAGGTATGCCGCTGTCACTGGGGCAGTACCCTAAGGTACAAAAGTGAAAAGGTATATCTTTGTACCTTTGACCACATGTTCACTTTTATTGCATGTTTAAACAGTTTTTCTTGTGTTCATTATATTAATCACTTTTATGTTACAAACTCTACTGAAAGTATTTTTTTTAAGTACAAGTGAACTTTAAGTAACATTGTTAGCCAGCATTCGTCTTTAACGAATGTTCAACCCCAGAAAATTTCATTTAAGTGCTTTACGGTAAGTTATGCCTTTGCCTGGCAGATTTGTCAGCATTCATAAATTACCCTTTTTAAAGGGTGTCCACGATTGGCTCTGCAGCAGGAGTTGAACACAAACTGATTGGCAGAATATTCATTCACAGTGAAAGAGCAGCATCACAGAAGACTAAAAGAAGACAGATTGTCATACTAATCTGAAAATGTGAACAAATATTTCTGAATTAATATGAATATAGATTTTAAAATCTTAATTGTAGCTTATATTAAATATTTTACAGAAGTTGCAAGGAAAATGGGAAGAAATTTTCATATTTGACATATTGTGAAATTGAATGGGTCACACGCTTTTACAAAATATACACTTGCAAATAAACTTTTTTTTATAATATTTGTGTAAGTTTTGAAATGACAAGGACAGCTGTATATATTATGATTAAGTAATATCACACGAGCAAGACTGCTGAATTATCATTTGTGCTTCTTGTAGCAACAGTAGAGTTTTATTTTTGATTGAATCAGTGTTCTATATGAATTGGTTGAGTGAATAATTTAATGACACCCAAAGAGAGTGGCTGTGTCCGAGGTCACATACTTTTCATGAATGAATGATATCTGGACTCACTCATAAAGGCAGTAGTCACTTGGTTTGTTTCTAAAAGAATCTGTGTTTTTGATTAAACTTGGCTGAATGAATGACTCGGTGACTTACTTACTTATGGCACTTAAAAACAGTCACTTGTTGCCACCTACTGCCCTATGGATGTAACCCGTATACACATTTAAGAGAACATTTAAGAGTCCTCTGTGTTGTTGGCAGTGCTCTGTTCTTATTTGCAGTGAACAGGTTATATACAGCAGTTTGTGTGTTATCATTATGTTTCCATTAGGGTAGTGCCCAGTCTCCCATGATACTCATGAACAAGTGCAGCATTTGTTCCTCATGACTTCCTGTCTCCTGCCACAATGCTGACTCAAGTCTGCTGGTACTTACTGTCAATATAAACATTAATGTGACTGCAAAGATGGCCAGCTGATCATAAAACACTTTATGTTAAGAAACATCTTTAAACAAATTCTAAACAAAGATAATAATCATTTCGACTTAATAATAATGATTAATAATAATTAATAATAATAATTCCTTACATTTATATAGTGCTTTTCTGTGTACTCAAAGCGTTTTACATATTGAAGGGGGAATCTCCTCAACCACCACCAATGTGCAGCATCATTCAAACTTCAAGCTTATTCAAACTTCACATTACTGTATCCCCTGGATACAGTATCACATTACTGTATCCCCCGGATACAGTAATGTAGCCCCCGGTTTCACAGAATATGAGTGACATGAGTGACATATGTCACTCAGTGCCATTGTTTTGTCTCAAGAAGCACACCAGTAATGTTTTTTTTTTTTTTTCCTAGGGCATGTTCATAAAAGCTATACTTTGATGCCCTAACTAAACTAAGGCCTAATCCTGTCTTAGTCTAAGCCCTGTCAGTGAAACCAGGCCTATAATTATTTAAACTGTATAAAACTTGTGGTTGTAAAATGAGAAGTGAAACAGAGAAGAATAGCTCGGTTTGTATGTTTTGAGTGAGTTATTGAGAACAAAATGAAGAACAGACAAGCATCTCTACCCTGAGAGGAAAATGATGTCAATGATTCACGAGCACATGAGAAATGTCACATGAAAGTCACAAAAACTCCTGGTGAAAAAAACCCCAAACTGGATGAAACAGCTGTAATCAAAATCCTAGGCAGCTGGGACAGGAATTATGTCCCATTATCAAGTTCTAGCTGGCTAAATATTTGAATATTTGACATAAAGGTACAGACACATGTACCTACTGTAACACTTGCTTAGAACAGTTAATAAAATGAAAACAATTCATATATTCATATATCAACAATTCATATTCCCATATGTTCATCATGAACAGAATAATCATGCTATGACACCATCCCAGAAATCACAGTTAATTAATTTTAACAGATTAAATTGCACAGATTAAAGATTAAATGTGCACTCTGTATTTTTTTTCTCATTTAAATTTTACAGATGAAGAAATTAATAATAATTTTGGAAAATATTTAAAAATTATGTACAGTAACATGAGTAAGCTAATGAAAGCTGTACATGGAGCAGATCGCCTATGATGGCGGGACGATGTATTGTTTAGTTTCATTTCCATGGACTTTTAGTTTGTATGTTCCTGATTTCCTTTGTCTTAGTTCCTGTTTCAGTTGTTATTATGTCTTTATTTCTGTGGTGTTCACTTCTGTCTTGATTAATCCCTCTTTTTTTTTTTTTTTTTTTTTTTTTTTTTTTTGTGTATTTAAGCCCTCAGTTTGATTCAGTCCTGTATGCTGTGCTTAGCTGTTGTCTTTTTGCCTTCTGTTTTGGAATTACTCTTTGTTTTTTGGTTTGTCTTGTTAATAAATGTTTTGGCTGCATCATGATCCATCTCTCCCCTCCGTGCCTGACCCTGTCATAACAGCCACAATGTTGGGATCATGTTACCAGCCAAATCCCATTACTTAACTTCATTAACCTGTTATTTGACACATTTGCTCAAGGAATAAATTAAGTCTTGATTATGAATAAAGCATTTCCACAATGATAATTGAAAACTTGTTACATGATACTGCATCCATGTCATTAAGTCTTAGTATAAGTCCAAGACAATTGCCATATTGCTCAGCCCAACATACATTAAAAATGACTGAGTGTACCTTTATGATGTCTATATTTTACTTTATGATGTCTATATAATTTTTCTGAAACTCAACATTTAAAAATAATGACCACTGCATTTGGATTAATGGCTAATCTTTTAGTGGCCTATCTACATTTATGTCATAAAACATCCAAATTCAAAACTGCCATTAGAACACATTAAACGCTTAGAATGTGGGCGTCCTGAGCCCTGCCAGCACTCCCGTCTGTCTGCTTCCAGAAACATGTCCCATAAAACATGAACTCCAGCTGCTGTCTCTAAACTCTGACCACAGTCCATTACAGTGTTTTTAAAAAACCTAGCCTTCTGTTGGCATTAATTCCTGCATCCCTGTCCTGGGCTTTGTGTGCGTGTGTCTACAAGCGGGGCACCGTTCAGAGTTATGGGTGCTCTAACTTCCCCCTTACTCCCAGTTGCTGTGGAGGTAATGGTCTTACACATTGATTAAGTGGAATAGCTGCAGATGTTCTTTGTCTGCAGCAGATGCCTCTGTCCTTTTGTTTTCCATTTTCTCGCATTTGAAACGAAGAGTTTTATGGGTTTCAGCATTGAGGGCATGAGAGGGAAATTGTAAAGAATCGAGGGAGCAAGAGAGCACGTCTTGGGCATATGGCCTTGTCTAGAGGAGAATTTATGGCTAAGAAAAAGATGCACATGATTTGTACCCCTTTTTAAGTGATTATAAGATAGAGGGTGCTGCGAATGACACCCTTGGCAAAGGCTTATGGGTAATTGATTTCTTAGAATCTTAACCTAAGATCTTAGCCTAGACCGACATTAGTTTTTCTTAATATAAAGAAACTAAAAAGGAGAGCGAGAACTGTGGCACAGTTTACAGACTTGCCTTATTTTGATCATCCACACTGTCAGAATTAAGTTGCTGTATAGAACAATCCAAAAGCCCAAAAGTCTGAGACCACTTTGAATATCTGGGTTTCAAAACTTAATTCATCCAAATACTGAGAAAATGTGAAATTTGTTAAGTTTACAATTAAACTTTTGAAGCAAAAGATTAGATTAAAAATTAAGCTGTTTATGCATAAAGGTGTATGATAGAACAGATGTTCAGATGAATGTTAATTTAATTTAATACAAAAACAGTATGCATAATAAAATAGATAAATGCTTGTTAAAATATAGAATTTAGATAAAGTACAACATATCACATCATAGGACAAGTCAACTACACACATACGCACATGCAAAATCATATCTGGTTCATACTCCCACATCAGCATTTTTTACACTTCTATAGCAAGAACTACCATAGGCATTAAACCAGAATGACCCCTGAGACAAAATGAGATGTAGTTTGCTTCGTGGAGAGTATAATCACAAATCCTAGTGAAATTTTTGTCCTCAGTCCAAATCTTAGCGATGTAAAGACAGGGCTTTACACTGTACCAAGGAGCTGTAAAACAGGCTTATGCATAGACACAACAGTATCATCCTTTTGGCAAGGGGATGCTAGCGAGGCCTGTAAGACTCTCTCCAATGCAGGATGTATGAGTCGTAGAGTTTGTAGCTCAAGACACAGAAACCAAAGATACAAGACCTATGATCCAGAGGAAAATTTCTTTAAATAAAAATAAAGAACATCTATTGTGATGAAATTTTAGAACATATCACTAAGTAACCCTCTGCTAAACAGGTAGGTGAAAGGTTGAGAGATACCAATAGGCCTGTCAATCAAAATGCATATTGGATATTAGCACTGACAGAATGCAAAATGGTTTGTCAGCCTTTAAGACCTAAAGGAGAATACCTTCTTTGTTCACTTTCTTTTCCTTCTTTCAACCAAAAAATCTGTCTGGAATTTAATTGCCATCATAACAAAGGTTTCAACTGAAATAAAACAGCTTTAGCACTGCTGACAACAACTGTTTAATCAAAGCTCTCTGTTAATTTATGCAGCACCTGGGCAGAGGAACATGTAATAGATAAAAACTAGGAACACCCTCAAAAATTTGTTCTACTGCAATCTCTATGCTGAAATTGTATTGAAGACAAGTAAACTGAGTTAAATGAAATTAAATCATATGACTAACATTGTTCAGATCAGTGAATAATTGGATTTTAATGTAGTTTAGGCCTCTCCAACTCTGTTCTAAAAGCTAGTAAACTTCCTCTGAAGGTGCAGAATATTTCATTATACAGCCCACCTCTAACTCTATCACCATGCTGCAGGTGGTCTCCCTGGCCTGCCCTGCACCCAAACACAAAAACCATTGTGCAGTACTCTGATCAGTGTTTAGTGTAGTATCCACAACTATGTTGGTCTAGGTGAATTACAGAGTCCTGTAGGACCCTAAAAAAACACTGATCTGTAGTGACTACTGTTATTTGAATACAATGAATTCGGATATATTATTTTGGCATATTATTTTCTCACATACTATATAGTAGGGAAGTATTCAATTTTGGATGCAGTGTCTTCCTAATATTAATTATGTTATATGCACACAAAAGTATTTAATAATGTATTACAACAGGTTTTGTCTACAACAGACTGGTGGAAACACCTTTAGTATGATCCTCACCAAAGAGACATGCAACTACCAGATCATTGTGGTTTGCAAGACTACTCACATGTTTTTGCGGGGGCCCTGGCAAGGGATCAGAGAAGCCTTTTCAAGTTTCAGACCTTCCTTTCCTTCATTATCCTTAATTTCCCAAGCCCTTTCTTTCATCAGATGTATATTTGTTAATCATGGCCACAGTCAAATCTTCTTGTTAAAAATGTGTTGACAAAAAGAGCTGTAGACATCAATCTCACTTTATTTTCAAAAGGAATAATGCCTATATGAGGTGAGAAAAAGAACAGCTTTCCGCTGAGCATGCAGAGTATCTCAGACCACACTGTGTGACCCTTCTTTAAGCACAGTGATTCCCATTAAAGAGAGACGAGGGGAATTCTAAGACAATGATTTTCTCGGTTAACCCTGCAGTAACAAGTATCACATTAGTACTATTTTAGTTACTTCTGTTACTAAAAGTTACTTCTTTTTTTTTAGAAGTCCATTCTTGTGTTTTTTAGAGAAACAAAACCGACCACTGCTGCACATCATCATCACATCATCAAACACATCATCATATATGGTAAAAATTTGTACAGCTTTACCAGACCGGTGAAGCTGTACAAATTTTTACCATATATGATGATGTGTCTGTATGTTTGAGACTAGTTAATAGCCTTTTTGTGCTATTTCTCATTTATTTAGCTGGAACCACCCTTGTGATAACTTTTAATAACTGAATTAAAAGTGCACTTCAAATCTTAAAAGTATTTTTTTAAAAACTGTACTTCCAGATAAAATAATATTATTTAATTAAAAAACCACTTAAGTGCACTTAAAGAAAGAACACTTTTATGTTTCTTAACTAATTTAGTACACTTTTAAGGAATGCATCTTGTAATCTTGTAATAACATAAAAGTTTTACTTCAAAGTACATTTTAAACTTCTAGCGCTCTTCGGGCACTTTTGACCGAAAAAAATTACATTTTGAATTTTTAAAACCATAGCTTTATCGGAATGGTAAGAAGCTTGATGACTTTTATCGCATTGTGTCACTGCCTATGAAGAAAATGAGAGTATGGATGCGCATGAATTAATAAAGGTCTTGCTCAAAATTATGAAGAAAATCCGAGTATGGATGCGCATGTATTTATAAAGATCTTGCTCAAAATTATGAAGAAAATCAGAGTATGGATGTGCATGAATTAATAACGATCTATTTGCTCACAATGTGGCTTTCGTTAGGGCAGTATATATCACGGCCTTATGTCCACTTTAAAGCATTCTCTGTGACGGCCAAGAAACAGCGCCATTAATTGGAAGGCCTATTGTTTTTTTTTTTTTTTCTTTTTTTTTTTTTTGCCAAGTTAAAAAAAAGGTGATACAATAAAAAATGCTCAAAATGTGGCTTTCCTTAGGGCAGTGCGTCATATTTCAAGCCTTATGTCAATTTAAACGAATTTAACTCTGTGGCGGCCGAGAAATCGCGCCGCGAAATGGGCTCAGTGTGCATTGTCATGAAAACATTGGTACAGTAAAAATGATAAAAATTTGGATTTCGTTAGGGCAGTAGGCTATATTTATATTGCCCAATATAAAAATATTGGAACTGTAAAATGTATGCCTACTAAAATTTCGTATTTCACAGAATCAAACGCCCCTTTATTAAACTACTGCATCCTTACAGGTGGCAGACAAATACTTTTTTTCTTCATTCACAAGTTCGCCTGCCCATTCAGTCTGAATGGTTAATGGTAAAACGAACTTGGCTTGCTGTCCTCGAAGGAGGCTCGAACCCGAGGAGGACTTTAGATTAAAGGCACACGTTTAAAAAAATTAAAACGAATAAGTAGCTGGATTCATCCACGTAGCCTACTAGAGGAACTGGCCTAAGAAAGCCAGCTTTATTAATTCACGTGCATCCACACTCTCAACCACACTCTCGCTTTCTTCGAAGGCAGTGACGCACAAATGGAATAGTTTTTGGTATGAAACAAACCGGAAATTGTAACGCGTGTGCACGCACGCGATAAGTTGTGCGAAAGCGAAAGTCTGTATATATATATATTTTTTTTTTCCCCCGCGTGCTCACAAGAAACGTTTCGCGTGTGCACGATAAACTATTGCGTGATCACGAGAAACTCGTGCGCACTCGTTACAGAGTCAGGATTATGTATTTCCTTTGTGCACCACAGCCATTTTATTATTAAAGAAAACGAGAGTATAGATGCGGATTATTTAGGCTATTGAAGATCTATTTAGCTCAAATTGTGGCTTTCTTTAGGGAAGTACACTTCTAATACCAGGCCGGTTTATGTCCGCTTAAACGCATCCTCTGTGACGATGAGGCTGAATCCAGCTCCTTATTTGTTTGTCATTTACTGAAGCGCCTTTATGAGACGCTTTGTCCATTCACAGCGCAGTTTCTCGGCCTCCAGAGTTAAATTTGGTGAAGGGGACATAAGGCCTTGAAATAAGACGTACTGCTCTAATAAAAGCCAAAATTTGAGCACCTTTTGCTGTCAGTCTGTTTTTATGGACACATGAATTTGACAGATGCTCACAGCCCTATTGAGCCATCAGCTCATCAAGGCGCGGTTTCTCGGCCGTCACAGAGGATGCGTTAAACCGGCCGTGGTACTGCACAACTTAAGCAAATAGATATTTAATAATTCATGCCCATTTAATAAAATGGCAGTGGTACCAAAGGAAATCCGGACACTGTAACGCGTGCGCACGTGAAACGTTTCTATTTTCATACGGAACGACAGAAAAGAGTCAAAGACCCAAAAGTGGATTTTACGTTGAGTCTTTATTCAGGTCACACCGTTACACCAGTAGGTGGCGACTGACTGTGCGAGTTATTAATTATTCATCCAATTTGTTCAAAAACGCTGATTAAAGAAAGTTACTCAATATCAGCTTCTTGTTTATTGAACTGGTGGGGGATATTTGGAATAAAATAGCAATGCAGATGAGCTCGGGTCCTGCCAGCCCAGAAAATAATTCTCTTGACTGTATATTTTTATGTGCAGCATGTTTGGTATTCCTTAAATGCGTCCCTGACCATTTTTTATGCATAATTTCCCTAACAATATACGAGGGAATCTATCAAACTTGCCATTGCCGATTGGTCTTGGTCTTGCTTGGAGAAGATGAGAATTTAAACATTAACATTACATTGCTTTTAAGAAGATTAAGATGACACTTTTAGATTCATAAGAATGAAGATAGTCTTTTCAGAACGGCATTTATTTCAGAATTGGCTGCTGAATAGCTTATAGTTTGTGTTTATTTAATTAATAGGAAAACATAATTTTTGAGTGTATCATGTGATCACTTAATAGAATAATGGAACGGAAGTATCAAATAATTATGCAGATATTGTTAATAAAATTAATGAACTTTAATGAAGCAATTTAAATGACTACCTATATCTGCCTAATTGGGCAGCTGAATTAATCTAATCTATGGTCATTCAGATTGTTACATATCTTTGGGCCATATCTTGTTTTTTATTTTAATCAGCAAGTTTACAATAAGCTCTTTATATTTTCTACGATGTCTTTAGATTTGTATATAATTTTGTACTAAATTAATTTGATTATATATATATATATATTTAATCAAGATTTATTTATGTTCCTGCCGTGTTTTTCTAGAAATCATTTTCATGTTTTTGTGTACCTCCACATTCAGGAAGTGTAAAGCCCCTGTATAGTGTACATGCCTACAAATGTGTGAATGAGTGCCATAATTTCTAGCATATATTTTATGTCACAACAGACACATAATGTACACTTTAATATCCATGACAATGATGTAATGGCTATGTGTGTGTTTCTTAATGCAAATAGAGATGTGTCCTTTAAACATGTGTACTTTAGAATAGAATGATTTTGTGTGTGTGTGTGCGTGTTTACTTATTAGGCTTGGTGTAATTTTTTGAAACTTCTTTTGCCATTTTTCCACTTTTCCACATTTTTTTCTGTAATATAATTTCTATTTTAAAGCATATATGTTCATGTAGTTTATCAGGTAAATTGCAGATATTGTAAGGGTTGTTGTGAATTTTTGGTTTCTTTAGAATTTCAAATTCGTGAAGTTCCAAAACGTAATTTAGGGAGGAGCAAGCCAGTTCCAGCGTCCCTCCACCTCCCCATACTCCACCTTCATCTCAGGTACCTTGCCCTATGTAATCATATCCTATATTTATTCACTGTGGAAGTATATCAGAGTTGAAGCTGCTTCATCGAGCCCCTCATCAGTGGACAGCAAGCCAAATAAGTTAACGTAATCCCTTAAAGATTATATGGGTAAACAAACTCGTAAATAATCCAAATATAAAATATATTTCATATAGCTTTATACTGGCTGACAGCAACCAGCTTGGACTAAAATTGATGCACAATGTGACTGGTCAGATCTATTCAGTGACTTCATGACTTCGTGTCTCAATGGTGTGACCATTACTGCTCTGTGATTCAGAGTGAGAATGTCTAGTGACATTCTTATTGAATCTGAAACTTGACAGAGTTGCTTAAAAAAGATTAAAGAAACTAACACCAACGCCACGGTACAACAAGCACACTCTGGCCCTTAAAAGAGCAGCCAGAAGAAGAAAACAAAACTAGAGGTTTTTCGCATTTTGTGGAGAGAGAGCATGATAGCATACAGAAAGGCTTGTATTTTTCAACCCTCTAGAAGAAAACAAACACAACCCTAAGTATTTATTTGATACATTGGCTAAATTGACGAGAAATAAAGCTTCAACCCCAGACATTTCCAAACACCACAGCAGTAATGACTTTATGAAATTCTTTACTTACAACATTGATAATATTAGAGAGAAAATTACAACATATATATGCAACCGTCTACTACAGTATCACATCAGACAGTGGACTGTAGTGTCCTTGAGGAAAAATTCCATTCATTCATTGCTAAAGGAACGGAAGAATTGTCTAAAAAGGAAGAATTGTCTAAACATCTAAATCATCTAAATCAACAACATGTATGTTAGACCCTGTACTGACTAAGCTACTTAAATAGATGCTCCCAGAGGTCATAGATCCTCTTCTTAATATCATTAATTCATCTTTATCATTAGGATATGTACTCAAAACTTTTAAGCTGGCTATTATTAAACCTCTTGTTAAAAAAAAAGATAAGATACTAGAAAAGGCAGTCTCCTCACAACTATGCTCCTTTTTAGAAAGAAATATACCATTTCTGCAAGGATTTCCAGTCAGGATTTAGACCATACCATAGTACTGAGACGGCTATCATTAGAGTTATAAATTGTTTGCTCTTATCATCGAATTGTGGCTGTATTTCTCTATTAGTGTTACTGGATCTTAGTGCTACATTTGACACTATCGACCACAACATTCTTTTGAATAGACTCAAAAATTATGTTGGCATTGGTGGAATTGCATTGGCATGGTTTAAATCATACTTATCTGACCGTTATCAGTTTGTAGTAGTAAACAAAGAGATGACATATCAATCACAAATTCAGTATGGAGTACCGCAAGGCTCAGTACTAAGACCGTTGCTATTCCCCTTGTACATGCTACCCTTGGGAGATATCATTAGCAAACATTGCATTAGTTTTCACTGTTATGCCGATGATACTCAGCTCTATATTTCTTCACGACCTGACAAATCTTACCAATTCACAAAATTAACAGAATGCATAGCTGATATAAAAAAATTGGATGACTAGCAATTTCCTACTACTTAATTCTGAAAAAACAGAGATTCTAATTATTGGACCAAAAACCTCTGCACGTAATAACCTAGAATACTGTCTAACACTTGATGGATGTTCTGTCAAGTCTTCGTCATCAGTTAGGAACCTGGGTGTGCTCTTTGATACCAATCTTTCATTTGAAAGCCGTTTCTAGCATTCTTCCATCTTAAAAATATATCTAAATTACAACATATGCTCTCAATGACAAATGCAGAGCAGTTCATGCGTTCGTGACCTCAAGGCTAGATTACTGTAATGTTTTACTGGGTGGTTGCCCTGCACGCCTAATAAACAAACTCCAGCTGGTCCAAAACGCAGCAGCTAGAGTTCTTACTAGAACCAGGAAGTATGACCATATTAGCCTGGTTCTGTCAACACTGCAATGGCTCCCTATTAAACATCGAATACATTTTAAAATCTTGCTAATTACTTACAAAGCACTAAATGGTTTAGTTCCCCAGTACTTGTGCAAGCTCTTAACACATTATAGTCCTTCATGTCTATTGCGATCTCAAAATTCTGGCCAGTCGATAATACCTAGAATATCAAAATCAACCGCAGGCGGTAGATCGTTTTCCTATTTAGCACCTAAACTTTGGAACAGTCTTCCTAGCATTGTTCGGGAAGTAGACACACTCTGTCAGTTTAAATCTAGACTAAAAACACATCTCTTTAACCCGGCATACACATAACACATTATCTACTGCTATAATTCAAATCATGTAAATTGTTAGGCTGCATAAATTAGGTCAGGTGGAACCGGAAACACTTCCCATAACACCTGATGTACTCGCTACATCATAAGAAGAATGGCATCTATGCTACTATTAATCTCTCTTTGTTTATTCCGAGGTTTACTGTAGTCTGCCAGATTCAGGCCGTATCCAGATGAGATGAAGGACCTGCGCCTAGACACGACGACAATGCAGCCCTGAAGTGTCAACTAAACTATCCCCTGCGAAGGCCTCCTTCCCTTTTCTTTCCCTATGTGTAGATAAAATGTTATCAGAATGATTCCGGTTCGCATGGATCCGCGGAAATGACTAATAATTATGTATTATGCAGGCCAGACAAGTAATTTAGCAATGTCACTTTGTAAAAAAGACTAAGTGTCTGCTCACATACAGTACATATTCAAACGCACATACCTATAGACTAAGCAAGTAAATGAACGGCAAAAACGCATTAAAAGTGTTCTGTATTCAGTTAAAAAGGTGTCATTTAAGCTGCCCCTAAGTTAATAGTTAACGATTTTTGCAACGGAAGTGATTCAATCAAAAACTTACTTTAGCTTGAAAATAACTTTTTCCTAGAGCTGCTGTAAAGGCAAAATAATCTCTGTCCATTAATTTTAATTAATTTAACATTAATTCTGAGGTTTACTGGCAGACTACAGTAAACCTCGGAATAAACAAAGAGAGATTAATGTTAGCACAGATGCCATTCTTCTTATGATGTAGCGAGTACATCAGGTGTTATGGGAAGTGTTTCTGGTTCCATCTGACTATTATCACTGTGAAGCTGCTTTGAAATAATCTGTATTGTAAAAAGCGCAATACAAATGAAGATGACTTGACTTGACTTGAAATATTCTATTCCTCCCTCTGAGACTGTAAATTCACAATGTTCATTTTAACAGAACTGCATGAATACAGTTCTGATTCCAGTCAGTCACGAACCCTCTACAGTATTATCTATTTACTGTCAGCTCTTGAAAGCTTGTGTAATTTTAAAATGATTTGGCTTCATTTGCATCTCTGTGACTGAAGCTGTCTGACTGTAGGTGTTGAATTTCAGCATCACTTCAGGAGGGTGTGAGTAATGTTCCAGTTACAGCAACTTATTAGTCTGAGTTTCACTCCCCTTCTTTAGAAACGTCTATAAATCCCCACAATCAGTAAATTGCACATGCACAAATATGAAATTTTATATTATAGGCTACATTGCCCTTTCTCATTGTGCTATATATAATTTAGCACTGCCTTAATTTTGAGTAAAGGCCATTATTGGTTTGCACAGATAAAAAAAGACTGGGTATAGCATTACATTAAATATTGTTATACCTTTATAATGACATTTAACATTTAATTAGAGGTATCATCTTTGATTGAAACCAGCTATTAATTACAGCTGACTTTATATGCTTTTATATGAGGCCATTATGATTGTTTAGTTTGTTTCAGACTGGGCTGAGGATATGATTGTATACTGGAAGCACTTAACACACATCAGAAATACATTACTGAGCTCTCATGCTAAATGGGCCATAACTGAAGAAAAATAACTCTCCTGTCTTTCTCTTCACCTTTCTCTAAAAATTGAAAGGATCGCTACAATGACCTGAAAGGACTGTTAATTATGTAAATAACTTTAATTATGTGAGTTCTTAACAATCTAGCAATCAGAGTTTGTCAGGGATATGTGGATATCAGCAGCATTGGGATCAGGTGAGCAGGTTTATTTATGGATTCATGACACAAGTTCTTTATCGGTTTCACTGATGTAACTGGTGTGATAATGTGAAAGTTATTTTTATTTATTTCAGATGAATCCAGTCAAGTCATTTTATTGTAATTTCATCTCTTATGTGCATTAGTGTAATGATGGAAATGCTTGGTGCTACTATTTTTTTTTTACTAAAATTATAAGTCAAATTGTATTGTGACACCTTGAAAATCTTGGCTACAAATAAGTAACTGAACAGTTCTACCTTTATTTACAAAGACGTTAATTTAAAATAGCCTATGACATAACTTACAATTTTAACACCAACAAACCATATATATATATATATATATATATATATATACTATATATATATATATACATTTTGCTTTGAATGTATATATATAATTCATTTTGTTTCATTCGTTTTTATAGTTTATTATAGTTTAAAAAAAATGGTAATAAAATATGACAAGATCTCAGAGTTAAACTGTATCAGAAAAAAATAATCTTAATCTTATATCAGATAACACCTAAGCAAAACATGGTCAGGTGAAAGTATCTGAATAATTTTTATACATTTTACTGGTAGTCCACTGTATGAAGAATTTTTGGGTATAATATGTCACAATTTACTTTATTTTGCTATCCTCACTTACATAAATGAACTATAGTGTCTTGCACCCACTAGTAAAAAATATATATATAAAAAACTATATATAGTGTCTGAATAATTTTTGGTTTGACTGTATAAATACACTGCTCCAAAAAATTAAAGGAATGCTTTTTAACCAGAGAATAGCATCAAGTCAGTTAAACTCCTGGGATATTGATCTGGCAAGTAAGTAGCAGAGGGGGTTGTTAATTTTTCCTTACTCATCTTTTCTGACTGTTTTTCACTAATTTTGCATATTGCTAGGGTCAGTGTCACTACTGATAGCATGAGGCGATACCTGGACCCTACAGAGGTTGCATAGGCAGTCCAACTCATAAATACGTGCCATTGCCAGAAGGTTTGGTGTGTCTCCCAGCACAGTCTCAAGAGCATGGAGGAGATTCCAGGAGACAGGTAGTTACTCTAGGAGAGCTGGACAGGGCTGTAAAAGGTCCTTAACCCATCAGCAGGACCGGTATCTGCTCCTTTGTGCAAGAAGGAACAGGATGAGCACTGCCAGAGCCCTACAAAATGACCTCCAGCAGGCCACTGGTGTGAATGTCTTTGACCGAACAGTCAGAAACAGACTTCATGAGGGTGGCCTGAGGGCCCAACGTCCTCCAGTGGGCCCTGTGCTCACTGCCCGGCACCGTGGAGCTCGATTGGCATTTGCCATTAAACACCAGAACTGGCATGTCCGCCACTGGCACCCTGTGCTTTTCACGGAGGAGAGCAGGTTCACCCTGAGCACGTGACGGATGTGAAAGGGTCTGGAGAAGCCGCGGAGAACGTTATACTGCCTGTATTATCGTTCAGCATGACCAGTTTGGTGGTGGGTCAGTGATGGTCTGGGGAGGGATATCCATGGAGGGACACACAGACCTCTACAGGCTAGACAATGGCACCCTGACTGCCATTAGGTATCGGGATGAAATCCTTGGACTCATTGTCAGACCCTACGCTGGTGCAGTGGGTCCTGGGTTCCTTCTGGTGCACGACAATGCCCGGCCTCATGTGGCAAGAGTATGCAGGCAGTTCCTGGAGGATGAAGGAATTGATACCATTGAATGGCCCCCACGCTCACCTGACCTAAATCCAATATAACACCTCTGGGACATTATGTTTCGGTCCATCTGACGCCACCAGGTTGCACCTCAGACTGTCCAGGAGCTTAGTGATGCCCTGGTCCAGATCTAGGAGGAAATACCCCAGGACACCATCCGTCATCTCATTAGGAGCATGCCCCAACGTTATCAGGCATGCGTGGGGGCCATATAAACTACTGAGTACCATTTTGAGTTGCTGCAATGAAATTTCGGGGTGTCTTTGAATTCAGTCCTCTGTAGGTTGATAATTTTCATTTCCATCAAACGATGTGGCATCCTTTTGTTCCTAACACATTACCCAGTCCATATCAGTATATATATCCAGCATGATATTTTTGCCCATTGAGATCTGATGTGAAATTTTTTTTTGAGCAGTGTATATATATATATATATATAAAAATTGTATATATACATATATATATATATATATATATATATATATATAAAATTGTATATATATATATATATATATATATATATATAAACTGTCCTTGTGATAACTTCCCTGTGTAACAATATATAGTATATTTATATAGTTGTATAAAGTATATTTTAAATTAATTTCACAGAATTTTATAGATTTTAAAACGACAATAAGATCACGGTTGCAAAATGACCAGACTTCCCAAATATAGAGCACATGCTCACAGAATGACGTTCACTGGGTGTGAGTGAGTGAGTGATGAGTCTCGAGTCTCTCTCTCTCTCTCTCTCTCTCTCTCTCTCTCAGATGTGAATTCCTCGCATAGCGCTGTGTGGAAGAGAATGAGAGGGAAGGAGGGGTGAAGACGCAACTTCTGCCAATAGAAGGAAACGCTGTCTTTTTTATGTCTCAAACTCTCGGCCTGTTTTCGGCGTCCGTTATTCACTTTGCTCAGCTGATTGACTCTGGACTTTATCTGTGATTAACATCATCTAATGGGATTAAAGAGGCTCAGTTACCGATGCGTACAAGGCAACTGTCGCAATCCGTTATATTAAGTTGCAACAGACATTTAAGAGAACGCCTAAACTTTTTTGATGAATAGATGTGCGCAATTTTGGATAAAACGCGAGACGTCTTGACATCTACGCACCACGCGAAAGAAAAACGAAAGGACGATAGAAATGTTTAGGATAGAATAGAAACTAGGCTACTTATTTAGCTGCGCTATTCTTGCATATCCGTCTGCACACGTACGTAAACGAATCGAAATTGGAAGTTCCTTTAAAGGCTTTTGGATGCGAACTCATATTTATTACCTGTACATTTGTTGTTTAGCCCTCAAACTTGCACATTTTGAGCGACTTAAATGCTGTTGAAGTTGAGCAGAAAATCCACAGAATGCTGGAGTGAGGGCACTGAAGATGGCATCGGCGATTTTTGAGGGCACATCCCTGGTGAACATGTTCGTGAAGGATTGTTGGGTTAACGGGATTCGCAGGCTCATCATTAGAGGAGAGGAAGAGGAGTTCTTTGAAATAAGGACTGAATGGTCGGACAGAAACATTCTTTACCTGCACAGAAGCTCCTCAGATTTGGGAAGACTTTTAAAAAGACTACTGGAGTGTTTCCCCGAAGACAGACGAGATTTGTCAGAGTCTCCTCTGATAGTAGGTGGGTGCGAAGTGTTATTATAAATAAAGTGCAAACAGTTCTACTTGACCTATTCTATTCTATTCTATTCTATTCTATTCTATTCTATTCTATTCTATTGTTCAACACTAACTTAGGCTATACAGTAGGTGTAGGCTATATAGTAACGAAGTACAAATGCGTCGTTTGTAGGCTACAATAGGCTACGTCTTTACTTTTTAACGTTTTTGTTGACTTCTACTTTTACTTCACTACAATTTAAAGAGCAAATTGATACTTTTACTCCGAAATATTTCTGCAGACCCTTTCCTTGCATTTGCGATTGCAAAGCTAAAAAAATCAGGCAAATTAGCTGCGGCTCAATAGCGATATCCAGTTCGCCAATAATTGTTGCCCAAATTTTTATTCTCTATTTATTTCTACTTTATTCACTACCACGCTGTCCTGTTCTATTCTATTATACTTTACAGTGCTCTTTTTTTCTCTTTTCTGATCTACCCTACTCTAGATGAGTAGGCCTATAGAATATTCACTATTGTACCGTACTCTATTACAGTTACCTACTTTATTCTGCACTGCTATTCTACTTGGCCCTAAAATGTAAACAACAATGAAAAAAAAAAAAAATCTTAAAAAGCTATTTCTACCGGATTAAAATGACTTTTGTTGGTTGAACATGAAGTAGTAAGGTTTATTCAGTCATATTAAATAATATTTTGTCTAGAATAAAATCAGTTAATTTAGCACCTGACGATGAATATTTGGTACTGCATTCTAATTTCAAAATTCATATGTTTTCCATCAGAAAAGACCCACCCAGAAGCAAACACATTTCTTTGTTTGGGGACAAGGTTCAAGTATTCTGCTTAATAATTCACACTGGACTAGATACAGTGACACACAAACCAGACCTATCATGTGGCTCCTTGCTTTCTGAAACAGATGAGTCAGTGACTAGCTTTCTGAATATAGAGCAGCCTTTTTTTTTAGATTTCACATGCCAAGACAGGTCATACACACTTCTATTGGGATTGAATTGTTAAATTAGGCTTAAATTCCAATGAAAATGCATAACTGCATTATTGCAGCATAACTGCAGTGCTAAAATTTCAAATAGGCCCAAACTGCAATTGTCCCTTAAAGCACTTAAAAATGAGTCCTGCAGCTATAGTTTGATCAACTAGGACCCAATTGGGTCAGCTTTCTTTCCTCAGTAGTGTCCTCTCATAATTCTGTTAGGACTTTGTGATTTGTGAGTTTTGTGAGTTTTGACAAATATCTTCATTGTGCAAGATGAGATGACTGTTAGATTTGTCTCATTGTGAAACAGTAGAAATGGTATGGTTCATGTTTTTGTGTGACTTAAAGATATCAGTTTGCAGTGTTAAACTACTTAATATAGTTAATATCAGTGAGTTTTAAGTCAAATGACTTGCAGAAATCTTTTAACCAGACATTTCAGACAAGCATGATTGTGTGACATGGCATCTAGACACATGGCAGCCTGCTCGGGAGATTTGTTGCTGGTATGCAATTCAATGTTGGCGTGATACATAGCACATAACTTGTTTTGGGTTGTCGATATTGTCTTTGTCTGTAGCCTCCAAAGCAGAGTCAGTCTTGGAAACCATGTGCCACAGGGCTTTTATATAGTGGCTGCAATGCCTGACCTTTATCCCTCAGACAGAAATAAGCATTCACAACCTTTGAAAACAAAATATCCGGCACCATGGAAACAAGACGGAAATTACTCACTTTCAGAATACTGACTCTTTTCACACCTCTTTCACTTCTTTTTTTGTACCTTTTTATTTGTGGTCAAGATGTTATTGGATCCAGAGTTTGAGTCTGACAGTGCTACTTATGTTTTATGTTTGTGTTAGTGTTGTACAAAATTCTGTTCACCTCTCTTCATTGTCCTAGCACCTCTTTGGCTCCTTCTTGTCTCTCTTTGATTCCATTGGCCCACTGCTTGTTTTTAAGTGAAAAAGCATAATATTCGCAACAAGTGAGACATATAGCGTTCTCTGGTAGGCTATATGTCATTATGAGGCTGAGTGTATGCTGTAAGGGGCGCCTCCTAACTTTAGCACCCCTGTGGCATCAGTGACCACACACATGCACACAGAGCACAAGCCAATGATACTTCAAATCCAGTTTATTGAGTTAAGGTGTTTGTTTGTTAAGTGATCTTTGCCTTGTGGATGGTTAAAAAAATCCCATAGACTTACATTGATTGATGGATCTGAGCCATATAGGGTCCAGAATGTTAATCTTCGAGGTGGGCAACCACCCACTTTAACAATTGTATAATGCACAAACAACCATCCAGAACTCCTTAGAAACCAGCTAATTTAGCAACTGCAAAACATCATCATACATGTACTTACAGCTCTGTGGAAATTTTTTATCTCCATGAGTGATTGCAATAAAGCTTGCGTAAGTTTTATACTCGTGTGTATAGAAATTCATGGATCAAAATACATATAATTATACAAGAAACGTGTTTAAAAATGTGTTGGGTGAAAATGACAGCTTTGATGAGATAATTTGCTGCAAATGTGCTACTCACCATAAAACACAAAAAATTACACTGTCAGCAGGTTTGAGACTTCACTAAAAACATTAATAGTTCTGATAACATACCATTTGAAATGGACTCTGATGTAATGTATTACTATTTTGTTTGTTAGTTGTATAATTATTCCAGTGAGCCAGTGTTTACTAGTATCTAGTGTAATAAACAACACTTAAACCATTTAAAACTATTTAAAACACAATTGCATTTTTTATCGTTTTGATATGAAGATGAAATGTATCAATAACAGAAAAAAAAATGGTTCTGCGTAATGGTTATCAGACATATAAACAACAAATCTGTATTTAAAAAACATTATCAGTCGATACATTTAATGAGCTAACAGCCATCCAGAACACCATAGAGAAACCATAGAGTTTTGAACTTGCAGATTCATTTCTTTAAAATAGTCTTGTACTTGTTATCAGTAGTTAGCCAAAACCTTTAGAAATGTAGCTTAACTTCCTCTGTCTTTGTGATTTTATCAAAGTCTGCTTTTGCTGGTTTGGACCACTGATGCAAACATGTATCTAGATAACTCACTGCAAAAATGTGCTAAAGTCCCAACGCACGGCTATGTAGATAACGTGTTAATGGTTTACAGAGCAATCAACATGAACAGACATGACTAGATATTTTTGCTCTTATTTCTCTTTTTCATCATTAGACATGTTTCTTGTGAAACAGTTTTGTTGTTATCAGTTCTTGAGTTTAGTACATCTGCTGGAGTGAACTGCCACTTTAGCCACATCATGCTGAGTGTTTACAACAGCTTTATGTACTGAATAATATTTAAATTATGTTATATTATAGTGTTATATTGTGCCTAAGGGGCAGTTTGGTAAATGTGAATGCTGATTAAGGGAGAATATCAATGAACTTGGTGAAAGATCAGGTTTCAAAGTTATTTCCCTCGTCTGTTTGGTTTGTGTTAACACGTGGCTCCTCTTTTGTTATCCATCTGGAAACAGTTCAAACCAAAATGGTGGCAAAATGGAAATGGATCAGATATGTGCTCTTTCCCCATAAGGAGAACATTGAATGTAGAGAGCTTAGGAGTGTCTTTTTAAACACACAAACACTGCAATTTTACCCAACATAAGCTTAAATCTTTAGCCCACAGGAAACGGACACTTCCACAGCAAATCCTGACAGGAAGAACCCCGGACGAGCACGGATATCTGTTCAGACAAACAGTACAGCTGGATTAAGTCAAATTTTAGCTGGTGTCTTGTTTGGGAAAGAAAATGGTTAGAGAGTTGGACTTGCAACTGGTCATGGGTTCGAGTCTCAGTACCAGCAGGAATTAACTCCCAGTTGCTCCCTGGGTGCCATAGCAAAAATGGGTGCCCACTACTTTGGGGGGGTGTTCATGGTGTGTGTGTGTGTTCAATACTCACTGCTGTGTTTGTGAACTTGGATGGGTGAAATGCACAGCACAAATTCCGAGCATGGGACACCATACATGCCACTTCATTTGTTTTGCATCTGTCTTGACTCATGGTGCCGGAGTGTTTATTATCAAAAACACTTCTGCAAGTCTAATGAGCTCTATATAACATCAGCTTAGCTCAGTTTTCTGTCCAGGGTAACATTTAAAGATCAGTTCTTTTTGTTCAGCACAGTGCTATGCGTATTTTATGCGTTTTGCTCTTTAATTCCTTTCTGTGAATATTTACTTAATTTGTATTTCTGATGTGCATAAAAGTGTCAAGCTTGAAAAATTAACACAGGAGAAATTATTCCATATAGGTTTTATCTGTCAGCAAGCCAAATCCTCCGATTTGTTGCCTGTAAAATATGTTCTTTCAGATGTATGATAAAGGTAAACATGGGAGATTTAAAAAGACACAGCATAACTCAGCTAGGGCTGGTAGAGTCATTATGTTCCAAAGATGATTTAATGACCTAAAACCTCTATACTGCCCTGAGGGGTGATGTCATCAGCATGAGACATTAGTAAAGAATAGTCATTACATCAGTCTGGAGTTTTGTGGAGTCTTTCACAGCCTGAATAAAAAGAGGCTGTTGTGTAAATTCTTTGTTTGTGACTAGAGATTGTGGTCGTTGTTGTCATCACCAACATCATAATTACAGCTCTGGGTTGGTCTGGATGATTAGACATGCTGACCAAAAACAGCACATTTGTCATTGTTTTCAGAATGACTTTCAGAATCCATTAAAAATTGTAATTAAATGTATTAGATGATATGCTGATTAATTATTGAAATAAATATAAATTAACCATAAAGAGAATATAAAGGAAAGTGACACAGAAGACATTGTTGAAGACATGTTCGTTTTTTGAACGAAGCCTCTTTTGCTCAACTATTTATTTGTTCAAATAATATACAGTATATATATATATATATATATATATACACCGATCAGGCATAACATTATGACCACCTTTCTAATATTGTGTTGGTCCCCCTTTTGCTGCCAAAACAGCCCTGACCCGTCGAGGCATGGACTCCACTAGACCCCTGAAGGTTTGCTGTGGTATCTGGCACCAAGATGTTAGCAGAAGATCCTTTAAGTCCTGTAAGTTGCGAGGTGGGGCCTCCATGGATTGGACTTCTGTCATTTATTACTCACCCTCATGCCGTTCCACACCCGTAAGACCTTCGTTAATCTTCGGAACGCAAATTGAGATATTTTTGTTTAAATCCGATGGCTCCGTGAGGCCTACATAGGAAGCAATGACATTTCCTCTCTCAAGATCAGTGGTTCAATATTAATATTATAAAACAACGAGAATATTTTTGGTGTGCCAAAAAAAACAAAATAACTAATTATTTAGTGATGGCCGATTTCAAAACACTGCTTCATGAAGCTTTGGAGCATAATGAATCAGCGTGTCGAATCAGCTTGTCGAATCCGCAATTCGGAGCGCCAAAGTCACGTGATTTCAGCAGTTTATCGGTTTGACACACGATCCGAATCATGATTCGACACGCTGATTCATAACGCTCCGAATCTTCCTGAAGCAGTGTTTTGAAATCGGCCATCACTAAATAAATCGTTATTTTGTTTTTTTTTGGCGCACCAAAAATATTCTCGTCGCTTTATAATATTAATATTGAACCACTGTACTCACATGAACTGATTTAAATATGTTTTTAGTACCTTTATGGATCTTGAGAGAGGAAATGTCATTGCTATGTAGGCCTCATGGAGCCATCGGATTTAAATAAAAATATCTGTTCCGAAGATCAACAAAGGTCTTACGAGTGTAAAACAGCACGAGGGTGAGTAATTAATGACAGAATTTTCATTTTTGGGTGAACTAACCCTTTCAGCACATCCCACAGATGCTCGATTGGATTGAGATCTGGGGAATTTGGAGGCCAAGTCTACACCTCAAACTCATTGTTGTGCTCCTCAAACCATTCCTGAATCATTTTTGCTCTGTGGCAGGGCACATTATCCTGCTGAAAGAGGCCACAGCCACCAGTAAATAACCGTTTCCATGAAAGGGTTTACATGGTCTGCAACAATGCTTAGGTAGGTGGTACATGTCAAAGTAACATTCACATGGATGGCAGGACCCAAGGTTTCCCAGCAGAACATTGCCCAAAGCATCACATTGCCTCCGCTGGCTTGCCTTCTTCCCATACTGCATCCTGGTGCCATGTGTTCCCCAGATAAGCGACGCACGCACCTGGCCATTCACGTGATCTAAAAGAAAACATGATTCATCAGACCAGGCCACCTTCTTCCATTGCTCCGTGGTCCAGTTCTGATGCTCATATGCCCACTGTTGGCGCTTTTGGCGGTGGACAGGGGTCAGCAATGGGCACCCTGACTAGTCTGCGGCTATGCAGCCCCATATGCAACAAACTGCGATGCACTGTGTATTCTGACACCTTTCTATCAGAACCAGCATTAACTTTTTGAGCAATTTGAGCTACAGTAGCTCGTCTGTTGGATCAGAACACACGGGCCAGCCTTCAGTCCCCACGTGCATCAGTGAGCCTTGGCCGGCCATGACCCTGTTAGTGTTATTCACTTCACCTGTTAGTGGTCATAATGTTACGCCTGATCGGTGTATATATATATATATATATACACCGTATATATATGTCTTTTCTTCTCAATCAGCATTTTGCTGTTCATTGGTCATACATTAACTTTGCAATTTCTTGTGTTGCATTAGTATAGCATCCTTCTCATGGGCATTTAATAATTTTTGACTTTTCAGTTTGAGTTAAATCTCTTTTTTGGCTGGTTTTATTTGTAAAAGAAGCCCTGCTTAATAATTATGCACACCTGAATATAAGGCGTTTTTCACTTCTAGCCTTCATGAACAATTATACATCACTTGTAAATGATTAAATACAAAATTAATAGTAGTTATTAGATTGATGTGTATATATATACAGTGGGTATGGAAAGTATTCAGACCCCCTTAAATTTTTTATTCTTTGTTATATTGCAGCCATTTGCTAAAATCATTTAAGTCCATTTTTTTTCCTCATTAATGTACTCACAGCACCCCATATTGACAGAAAAACACAGAATTGTTGACATTTTTGCAGATTTATTAAAAAAGAAAAACTGAAATATCACATGGTCCTAAGTATTCAGACCCTTTGCTCAGTATTTAGTAGAAGCACCCTTTTGATCTAATACAGCCATGAGTCTTTTTGGGAAAGATGCAACAAGTTTTTCACACCTGGATTTGGGGATCCTCTGCCATTCCTCCTTGTAGATCCTCTCCAGTTCTGTCAGGTTGGATGGTAAACGTTGGTGGACAGCCATTTTTAGGTCTCTCCAGAGATGCTCAATTGGGTTTAAGTCAGGGCTCTGGCTGGGCCATTCAGGAACAGTCACGGAGTTGTTGTGAAGCCACTCCTTCGTTATTTTAGCTGTGTGCTTAGGGTCATTGTCTTGTTGGAAGGTAAACCTTCGGCCCAGTCTGAGGTCCTGAGCACTCTGGGGAAGGTTTTCGTCCAGGATATCCCTGTACTTGGCCGCATTCATCTTTCCCTCGATTGCAACCAGTCGTCCTGTCCCTGCAGCTGAAAAACACCCCCACAGCATGATGCTGCCACCACCATGCTTCGCTGTTGGGACTGTATTGGACAGGTGATGAGCAGTGCCTGGTTTTCTCCACACATACCGCTTAGAATTAAGGCCAAAAAGTTCTATCTTGGTCTCATCAGACCAGAGAATCTTATTTCTCACCATCTTTAGCAAACTCCATGTGGGCTTTCATGTGTCTTGCACTGAGGAGAGGCTTCCGTCGGGCCACTCTGCCATAAAGCCCCGACTGGTGGAGGGCTGCAGTGATGGTTGACTTTCTACAACTTTCTCCCATCTCCCGACTGCATCTCTGGAGCTCAGCCACAGTGATCTTTGGGTTCTTCTTTACCTCTCTCACCAAGGCTCTTCTCCCCCGATAGCTCAGTTTGGCCGGACGGCCAGCTCTAGGAAGGGTTCTGGTCGTCCCAAACGTCTTCCATTTAAGGATTATGGAGGCCACTGTGCTCTTAGGAACCTTAAGTGCAGCAGAATTTTTTTTGTAACCTTGGCCAGATCTGTGCCTTGCCACAATTCTGTCTCTGAGCTCTTCAGGCAGTTCCTTTGACCTCATGATTCTCATTTGCTCTGACATGCACTGTGAGCTGTAAGGTCTTATATAGACAGGTGTGTGGCTTTCCTAATCAAGTCCAATCAGTATAATCAAACACAGCTGGACTCAAATGAAGGTGTAGAACCATCTCAAGGATGATCAGAAGAAATGGACAGCACCTGAGTTAAATATATGAGTGTCATATGATATTTCAGTTTTTCTTTTTTAATAAATCTGCAAAAATGTCAACAATTCTGTGTTTTTCTGTCAATATGGGGTGCTGTGTGTACATTAATGAGGAAAAAAATTAACTTAAATGATTTTAGCAAATGGCTGCAATATAACAAAGAGTGAAAAATTTAAGGGGGTCTGAATACTTTCCGTACCCACTGTATATATATATATATATATATATATATATATATATACACACACACACACACACACACACACAATGGCTGGACATAAAGAAACACTTACATAATTTGGCACATCCTTTCTTGTATACCACTCTTGTGGACTTCAATTATGTCACCTAGAAGGAATGTCTTCATTTTTGTAAATACTACCTTGAATGGACAGATAATGGGTTGAGTATTGTTACTACAAAGGTTAGGACCTTTATCAGAGGGGTTCACATTTAAGTCAACCTTTTTTAAACCAGACAGGATTTTTTTCTCTGTGGTCTCTTACATGTTTTGAGGTGAGATAAAGTTGTTTTTGGTGTTGCCTGAAAGTAATTTCACCACAACCTTGTCTAGACTGCACAATAATTGCTTGTAAATGGAGAGGTAAAATAGTTATTGGCCTGTTATTGAATTAGTCAATGAACCACATCTCATAAAGTCTTATGAAAAAGCACATAAAAAAATCTTGAGCTGAGAGGCAGAATACTGATCTGATGTAAAAGATTTTTAGAAAGGCTGGATATGCTGATATGTTTGTGCTCTCACAGGGCTTGTGAAGATTAAAGAAGCAAGAGACATTGAGACAAAACTAAATGAAGTGGAGCGACTGTTGAAAAACGCCATTAACATGCCTTGGAAGGTGAGAGATCTCTGATGACACCAGTATAAGGGAAAAAAGTCTTGTGTATTATTAAAGTGTGACTGTAACAAACAAGAAACATGTATTGTTATTTTACTTTTTTACCTGAACATCTTTCTGAATGACTTGCTAAGGTCTTATCATAAGCTCATAAAAGGATGTTTTTCTCAGTTTTCTAGGTCAGAGGTTGTCTTAACATTTTTTGAACGCTCGCCGCTAGACCAGGTCCTGAGGAATGACAATGTCCACAAGATTCAGCCATGCTTTCAAAGTCCAGTTAAGATTTCAGGTAGGCTTTTAATGATGAAATGCTGGTTAATATTGATGAATATTACAATAAGTACATTATATAATATGAATAGTATTGTTAATATAATTATTATTATGTTATTTATCTTTATAAATAACAAAAATTAATTAGACATATTTTCGGAGATCATTTTATTTCTGACCATTTACTGACATCTCTACAGAGATCATGAGGTCTAATGGGTTTTGCCTGGCGAACACTGAGACCATTGTGTTTGATGAGAGCGTTCCACTGGACAAAGAGAGACCCTCCTCCACTGACTCAGCCCAGCACTCGTAAGTGTCTGACATTACCTCTGTGTCATCCCAGTCCAAATCACTGAGAACATGCACATAAAAGAAATATACAGTGATAAAGCTTTGGTGTAGGAGACCCTTGATTACATTCATATAAAGTTTTTTTGTTGTTGTTGTTGTTTTACATTAGCCATTGACTACATGCTTGAAGTAATGTTTTCCTTGAGTGCATAGTGGTCTGTCACACACAGGAAGTGGTACTTCCTTCCCTGGGTGTGAGAAGGAAGCTCTGGAATGAAACTGAAGACCCTCCCATAGATGTCTGTTGACATTATTCCCACAATTATACATGATATACACAGTCCCTTATTACATCCTGAACACTGTTGATTAATACAGCATGTGAAGTCTTGTTAGATGTTGAAAATAAAAACAGCCTTTATTTTAGAATTATGCCAGTGATGTCTTAAAAATGGGCAGCTTGCTAGGTTTTGGAGTTATATTGTTTCTTAAGATGTTGTTTCCCCATCATTTCATATATTAAAATTCTTTAATAATCTCTGAATATGCAGGTATGATGAGGACGGGAGAGAATCTTTGGATCCTGTGGATCAAGACCTGAGTGACGATGATCCTGAAGCTTATGTCACCAACCTGTCCTACTACCACCTGGTTCCATTTGAAACTGACATCTTGGAGTGATGCGCACAATTCTGCATGGGTGGACATTCACAGGGGGGCACTGAAGCCCACCACTACGATGCAGATAGCCTGCATGTAATTTTTGCCAAGAGATGGGATGTGCTCTAAACGAGGCTAATTCTGATTGTGTTTATGCTGCAGGAAGAGATCACCACTAGACATAGAATCTGTCCATCAGATTTGGTGGCCTAAGCCCACAATGATGCTGTGTTGACCAACGTGCCTCATTATTCAACCTAGAGTCATGCTGCAGACAAGAAAATATAATAGTAACTGACAAAAGGAAAAAAAATAAGTTGCTATTCCTGTTGCACAGATTGATGGTGGCCTGAAAGATTTATTATTATTTTTTTATTTAAAATCCACTGTGTCCTAGTGATTCATCTTTTTCAAGGCCCAATGCCCAGAAAACCTGCCTGGAAAAATATATTTCTTCTTCAGAAAGAGTCTGCACTATGTGAATCAGTCCTTTGGCTTTAGTGGATGATCTGAAGCTACTCCTGGAGAAGAAGATTTGCATATGGATTTACCAAAATGGAAGGTTGTGATAGTAAAAGAACTTGAACATAAAATGCTGATTCAAATAGCCAAATACTGCAAAAAAAAAAATCCCATTTCAACAACTCAGACCTTTGATGTTGTACAAAAATCACTGCTTTATTAATCTTGACAGCCATTTCTGCCTTAGTTTTAAAGACTTTGGATTTAGCTAAATTAAATTTGCCAATGTATAAAGACGTTTTTCTGAAGTGAATTTTATTAGCTTATGGCCTCTCTTCTACTCAACAAATATGGACAGTAGCTGAACTTTCTTTTTTTCCACTTGAACACAAAAGATGTGCACACACACTTGGCTCATGGCTTCTAGTACACACTTACACAAATATATACACACATGCACAAATACACCCCTACTTTGTAATGCAGTCATGTTTCCCTGCTACCCGTGAGAAAGTTCTACTCTTTGTTTTGTTCACAATTTTTGGTGCTTTAATAATATTCTCCAACATTTTCAATTCTGTGTGAGCTAACCCTTTAAGTAATTGTGTTTGCGATTATATATTTTTGCAACATGCAAGTAATCTGATGCTTGATTAAATGTTTTATTCTTTAGGATGTAGGCTATATAATATTATCACAGCCTCAGACATGTTATATCCATCATGTCTAGCCATAAAATATTACTTTGTGACTCCCTTTCTCAAATCTAAACGTGGATGCATGTGAGCAAAATACCAGAGATATCAATGAAGTCGTGTTGAACACAAACACAAGGGCAGAAGAATAGACTGTGTGATTAAAGTAGGCTTATATGGACATGACCAAATGCATAGCACATTACATATCAGACACAAAATATTTTACAGAGGTTACTTTTGTTCATTGGGATTTTAATGATTATTTTTATAAGCATTGAAAATAACTATTTCTGTCACGTTTCACATGTTGCACATAATGGCATTTCTGACTGGGGGACTGGTGTGCACATCATGTATTGAAAATAATAGTAATTCATACAGTATATTTGAAATGATTTGCAAAACTTGTGAATAATTTATAAATAACGTGCCACTAAAGCTTTTGTGTAAATATGATGAGTTTGCGTTATGTTTTAGGTTGTTTAGCCTACTTCTTCAGAATACTCGGGTTACTTGCTCCTTTAAATCAACTTTACTCACAGAATATTCCTAGAAAGTTCATATGCATACACCACTTGATTCCACAAATCGAATCTATAGAAGGCCACACCATCATAGCTAGCCTATTAGCCTATTTTTTAACGTTTACTGACACCTGCTGTTCATTCATAATATTGTTTTTAACTGTCAGATGTATGATATTAAAAATAGATATTTGCAGGTTTGAATAGGCCTACACTTAAATATAGCTTACACTACTGTTGAAAAGTTTGAGGTCAGTTTTTTTTTTATCTTTAAATAATAATTGTAATCAACAAGGATGCATAATGTTACAAAATATTTCTGTTTCAAATAAATGCTGTTTCTTTAAACTTTATTAATCAGAATCATGAAATAAGCAGCCTATCATAAAGTATCACAAACATGATCACCATATCAGCATATAGTATATTTCTGAAGGATCATGTGACACTGAAAACTGGAGTAATTCCTTGAAAATTCTTAATTGAAACTGTAATATTATTTCACATTTCATTTGACTAAATGCAGCCTTGGTGAGCATAAGAGATTTCTTTCAAAAACATTCAAAAAATCCCCAACCCCAAACTTTTGGATGGAATAATTTGTATTTGTAAGGAATTCTTAAAATTTTCTAAAGAAAAACAAAGAAAAAAAAAAAAAAAATAAAAAATAAAAATAACCCAACTAAATGCACAATAGAAATAAATGCATGCACATACAAGTACATTTATACTGCTAGCTAACTTGTGTTACAAGTCCAAGGGATATCAGAAATGAGAAATATATCAATATTAAAAATATTACATTTACTTGAAATTTAATCAAGGCCATGGTCAGATGTTTATTCCACTGTTATAAATAATTTAATATGAAAGTTGTAACAGGAGAAAAAGCTTTATTAATTAATTAATTATTATTACTTAAGATTTTAAGTATTCAAATTTGCACATGTACACACTGCAGCTAAATTTGGTTGTCAATTCTCCTTTTAGTGGGTAATACTATACAGAAGTATAGTTCAGTAAATTACGGGTAATGACAACAACCGCATTTTACAACCAAATTTTCCTGACTGACAGCTTAGCACACCTATTTTTGGGCAGTTTCTCTCATTGTTCTTTGCAGGACCTGTCAAGCTCCATCAGGTTGGATGGGGAGCGTCAGTGCACAGCCATTTTCAGATCTCTCCAGAGATGTTCAATCGGGTTCAAGTCTGGGCTCTGGCTGGGCCACTCAAGAACACAGAGTTGTCCCATAGCCGTTCTGGAGCAGGTTTTCATCAAGGATGTCTCTGTACATTGCTGCATTCATCTTTCCCTCGATCCTGACTAGTATCCCAGTTCCTTCCTCTGAAAAACATCCCCACAGCATGATGCTGCCACCACCATGCTTCACTGTAGGGATGGTATTGGCCAGGTGATGAGCAGTGCCTGGTTTCCTCCAGACATGATGCTATTCAGACCAAAAAGTTCAATCTTCGTTTCATCAGACCAAAATTCTCTTTCTCATGGTCTGATAGTCCTTCAGGTGCCTTTTGGCAAACTCCAGGTGGGCTGTCATGTGCCTTTTACTGAGGAGTGGCTTCCATCTGGCCACTCTACCATACAGGCCTGATTGGTGGAGTGCTGCAGAGATGGTTTTTCATCTGGAAGGTTCTCCTCTCTCTACAGAGAAATGCTGGAGCTCTGTCAGAGTGACCATCGGGTTCTTGGTCACCTCCCTGACTAAGGCCCTTCTCCCCCATCGCTCAGTTTGGCCTGGCGGCCCGCTCTAGGAAGAGTCATGGTGGTTCCAACCTTCTTCCATTTTACGGATGATGGAGGCCACTGTGCTCATTGGGACCTTCAGTGCTGCATAAATTTTTCTGTACCTTCCCCAGATCTGTGCCTTGATACAGTCATGTTTCAGAGGTCTACAGACAATTCCTTGGACTTCATGGCTTGGTTTGTGCTCTGACATGCACTGTTAACTGTGGGACCTTATATAGACAGGGATGTGCCTTTCCAAATCATGTCCATGCAACTGAATTTACCACAGGTGGACTCCAATCAAGTTGTAGAGACATCTCAAGGATGACCAGTGGAAACAGGATGCACCTGAGCTCAATTTTGAGTGTCTTGGCAAAGGCTGTGAATACTTATGTAGGCTACTGTACATGTGATTTATTTATTTTTTTTTCATTTATTTTTAATAAATGTGCAAAGATTTCAAACAAACTTCTTTCACGTTGTGATTATGGGGTATTGTTTGTAGAATTTTGAGGGAAATAATGAATTAAATCCATTTTGGAATAAAGCTGTAACATAACAAAATGTGGAAAAAGTGAAGCGCTTTGAAAACTTTCCGGATGCACTGTTTAGGCATCAGTCCCATCTACTGGCCGGAACAGGTAATGAGGGCTTTAAAACTGCTTTGTTCACCATAATTAATTTCGTCAAAAAATAGCAGATACTACCAAACACACTACAATTTTGCAATTTTGCTATGGTTACAATGGTGTCAATATAAATTCTCAGACTGTTATTTCACAGCAATAAGGTTGTCAATTTCTTGGCCCTTGGTCTCCTATTCCTCAAAATATAAAACCGTTTTGACAGCATTTTAAGTAATACACTTTACACACCCCACTCTTTTGCTTTCACAATCACTCTCATACAACAGTAGCTGCGTCCAGGGCAGATCTATCCCAGATTTATCCCAGTAGGGCCTATAAAATATAAATATAAGCAGAGCTTCCTGTACCGCTTTTCAGCAGATGTGCTTATAAAAATGGGACTTTTATGATCTTTGTTTCCTCGATGAGTTGATGACTTTTATTTTGAAATCTTCCGCAACAGTTTGAACCGTGAACTTTATTTCTCAATTTCATTTAATGTCGACATGGATCGCCAAACCACTGTCGTCCGTCCAGAACATCGATTTGACACCAATAACTTGAAAAGATATTTGTCAGGGAATCTTGACTTTTCAGGCAACAGCACTTTAACTGTGCAGCAGTACATGTAAGAAATCTCCCAACACATCTCCTTTATATGCACCTTATGCAATCATAATCCATGTTTTGTTTGTTATTGTTTTACTTTATTTTATTTTATTTGTTTTAAATAGAGCTGGTCAGTCCAACCCAACGTTTTACATTGAGACTGCAGACAAGCGTTATGTGCTCAGAAAGAAACCTCCAGGAGAACTGCTGCCTGGAGCACATAAGGTATCATATTAATGTGACAAAGCAGGATAACTGATGCATATTTATAGAGTAATTGTAGTGGTGAGTTTAATACAGCTTAGTTGGGTCTCTTAAACGCTGCTGTGAACATGCAGAAAGGACTTTGACACCAGTGACTGTACTTGACAACGCAACACATAACTGTATGTAAGTTAATCAGTAGAGGGAGACAACTAAAGAATACCAAGTGAAATGTGCAAGACTGTACACTTGTTTTGATTCTTGGTAATTTTTTTCAGTAAATGCTTTACACTTTTTCTATGCCAGGTTGCTTAACAGTTATCCATCTTTTGTATTTTGTTATGTTTTTCAACTAACTTGAACAGTATTTTTGTTTAAAAGAGGCATATAGATTTCTAATATCTGCTGCCATAAAAAAAAAATATCATTTGCTATCTATTCTTATTCTTACTGGCTAAATTTTGTCTGTTGGTGCATTTCGGATGAAACAGATGGATGTTTAAACAGTTTTATAACAAACTAAAACTATTAAAAATTATTTTAATCATAAACAATGCTAAAATAACACTGAAACCAACAGGACTTAGTTTTTTCTTACTTATTAGATTCAGTGTCAGGTTGCAGCAGAAATAAACCGTTGCTCCTTTTCCGCTGTATATTATAATGTTTTAGATAGTTCACCCAAAAATGAAAATTCTGTCATCATTTACTCCCCCTCAAGTTGTTGTAAACCTGTATAAATTTTTTTGTTCTGCTTTACACAAAGGAAGACATTTAAAAGAATGTTTGTAACCAAGCAGATTTTGCCCCCCATTGACAATTTTGCTATGGTTACAATGGTGTCAGTATTAAATTCTCAGATTGTCATTTCACAGCAATAAGGTAAAGGTTGTCAATTTTTTTAGTCCTTGGTTTCCTATTCCTCATAAAACCATTTTACCATAGTAGGCAAAAAATATACTATTTTAGTCAATGGGGGGCGAGATCTGCTTGGTTACAAATTTTCATTTTTGGGTGAACTCTCCCTTTAATTTCTGTTGAACTTAATGTAAACATTATTTTTTTGTTTAAAGACAGATAAAACAGTAATGATATATAATATTAATATCATCATACTGGTGTCAGTCAAACAATACATGTTTTGTGTGATTTTGTGTGTGCAGGTAGATAGAGAGTATGCTGTTCAAGAGGTTTTGTATTCTGTTGGCTTTCCTGTTCCTCATCCTGTGATTTACTGCTCAGATACTCGTGTCATCGGCACCGAGTTCTACATCATGGAGCATGTACAGGTACTTGTAGCCAGTGGAAGTTACCTTGATTGATAATTTAATTTATGTTGTTACAGTGTTTGACCATGTCTGAGTTATATCTAGCTAAAGCAGTTCAAACTATGCACTCTGCCAGAAGGGGGCAGTCATGATTGTTTCCACCCCACCTTTTCAGTCTGTGTAGTTTTGAATGGTTTAAGAATGGAGGGACAACAGGGATGATGTTATTTTGTATGTCTGCACATCAGGGACGTATATTTAGGGACTTGAGGCTCCCAGGGGTCAGTACAGCAGAGCGAACTGCTCTGTATGTGGCAGCAGTGGAGACTCTAGCCAAACTTCACTCTCTGGACGTGAATACGCTCGGCCTCCTGGGATACGGGAAGGGATCAGGTTATTGTAAAAGGCAGGTGAGATAAAGACATTATCAGTCATAAGGTATTGAGCTGAAATCAAAATTTTAAATTTTATTATCATTCTCTAAATCTACGGTCATCTTTTGACCCACCAAGAAAATATTTTTTGAAATTATGTCTTGTTTTCAGGTGTCCACATGGACAAAGCAGTACAAAGCCTCTGCCCACAAAGAGATTCCAGCCATGGATAAACTTTGTGATTGGCTGAGCCACAACCTGCCAACCAATGACAATGAAGTGTCCCTTGTTCATGGCGATTTCCGAATTGACAACCTGATATTCCACCCTACAGAGGTACTAATATATACGATGTATCAAGTCATATTCTGATGATTTTTTTTTTTTTTGGCTTAAATAATTAAATGAAATAAATAATTGATTAACGCCATAATGGTGCATATATATATATATATATATATAATGTATAATGTGTGTGTGTGTGTGTATATATATATATATATATATATATATATACACACACACACATATATATATATATATATATATATATATATATGTGTGTGTATATATATATATATATATATATATATATATATATATATATATATATATATGTATATTTATATATACAGTCATGTGAAAAAGTTAGGACATCCTATTGAATTCCATGGTTTTCTGTATTAGGGCATAATAAAAAAAATCATCTGGTCCTTAGCAGGTCTTAAAATTTGGAAAATAAAAAAACAGATGAATAACAGCACATGACATATCACACCGTGTCATGCCTTTTGATTAACTGATCATCAGCAAGTGTGATCAACTCTATAAAAGCTGAAGTTCTGGCAGTTTAAGCATCTGGAGACTTCAGGTGTGTGTTAACACAATGCCAAGGAGGAAAGACATCAGCAATGATTTTAGGGAAGCAATTGTTGCTGCCTATCAATCTGAGAAGGGTTACAAGGCCATTTCCAAACAATTTGAAGCCCATTATTCTACAGAGAGATTATTCACAAGTGAAAAACATTTAAGACAGCCAATCTTCCCAGGAGTGGACTTCCCAGCAAATTCGGCCCAAGATCAGAGCTTGCAATGCTCAGAGAAATTGCAGACAACCAAAGAACTACACCTCAGACTCTACAGGCCTCAGCTAACATGTTAAATGATAAAGTTCAAGACAATACAATTAATTAGAAAAAGACGGGACAAGTATGGAATGTTTGTAAGGGTTGCCAGGAGAAAGCCTCTTCTCGCTAAAAAAA
This sequence comes from Ctenopharyngodon idella, assembly GCF_019924925.1. Lineage (NCBI taxonomy): Eukaryota > Metazoa > Chordata > Actinopteri > Cypriniformes > Xenocyprididae > Ctenopharyngodon > Ctenopharyngodon idella. Next base: position 22,491,455 of record NC_067242.1, on the reverse strand, counting down.
CATGGCAGGATGGCTTAGGTTTGCAAAGTTGCATCTGAACGAACAGTAAGACTTCTAGAACAAACTCCTTTGGAGAGATGAGACCAAAGTGGAGAAGTTTGGCCAAAATGCACATCGCCAAGTTTGGTGAAAACCAAAAACAGTATATAAGCACAAACACCTCATACCAAAAGACAAGCATGCTGGTGGAGGGCTTATGATTTTGGACTTGTTTTGTAGCCATGGGCCCTTGGCACCTCACCTCACAGTCATTGAGTCGACCATGAACTCCTCTGTATACCAAAATTTTCTAGAGTCAAATGTGAGGCCATCTATACAACAGCTAAAGCTTGGTCATGCAGCTGGACAATGATCCCAATGATGCTTTATTTTTGTTGAATAAATGATGACACAGTGTGATATGTCATGTGTTTTGTTCATTTTTTTTTATTTTCCAGATTTTAAGACCTGCCAAGCACTAGATGATTTTTTTGTAATGTCCTGATAAAGAAAAGCATGGAATGCAATAGAGTGTCCTAACTTTTTCACATGACTGTATGTTTATATAAATATAAATATACATATATATAAATATACATACATATATTATGGGGGGAAAAACAGGAAATTATTAAATTTAAATTGTGAATATATAAATGTAAATCTGAATATATAGTTATAAACCTGAATATATAAATGTAACTGAATATATAGTTACAAATCTGAATGTATGAATGTAAATTTGAATATAGTCATAAGTCAGAATGTGTATTTATAAATCCTGAATATATAAATCCATATGTTGTCTACATATGAATTTTAGCACAGGATTCGCATAAGTTCCATTCTTATAATGTGCTAAATTCATGCCAACAATTATTCATACACTATAGGTGTGTAAATTGTGTTCTCATGTATTTGGGTGCTAATTAAGAAGAGTGATTTTGTTATCCTATGTATTATTAACTGGCCAGAATTTTGTGACCGCAATGAACGTGAAGGTATGGAAGCTTGTTGCCACCACAGAATTTAAAAAAAAAAAAAAAAAAATAAAAAAGGTAAAACAACTTTTTATCTCAAAATTCGGACTTCGGACTCACAATTGTTTACATCTCGCAATTTGGACTTTATAACTCACAGTTGCCACACTGAACTCATGAGAGAGTGAAGACGCGGTTGCACTGATTCACTCACGCTGTTAGTGAAATCACAGTTTGACAGCAAGATTTAAAATTATTAATGCGATCTGTTCATCTGGATGAATTAGTTTAATCATTCAACCTGCATGCTAATAATTGCTTGCAGGAATTTAGCACATATTATATGTGTAGAACTTGTGGGAATGAGTAAAATTATTTGCAAAACCCACAATTCTGTGCTAAAATTCGGGCCCTAAGTAGACAATATATCAGGGTTTGTACAAGGTGCTTAAAGTGCTTGAAGTACTTAAATTTGACTTTTTGAAATTCAAGTCCTGGAAAGCCCTTGAAAACAGCCATAAACAGTAAAGGTACTTGAAAAGTGCTTGAATTATTGAAAGACAATATATATGAAATTAGTGCTTAATATTTTATCGATAAAACAATCTTTTCATGCCAAATTAATACATTTTGCATGGCTATGAGCGTGATATTACTCATATAAATATCCAATACAGCTTTCATTCTTCAGGTCAATATATGACAAAAAAAATCACTTTGTTGTAGTATCCATTCAATGGTTAAAGTTATCACAGTCATCGCATCATATTTATCTATTTACCTTTTTCAGATCAGGATTTATAAATATATATTCTGACAGATAACTGTATATTCAGTATTTACATTTATATATTCAGAGTTATATGACTATATATTCAGGATTTATAAATATATGTTCTGACTTATAACTATATATTCAAAGTTTACATTTATATATTCAGGTTTATATATATAATTATTTCCTGTTTGGCTCCACACACACACACACACACACACATATATATATATATATATATATACATATATATATATATACAGTGGTGGTCAGAATTATTGGCACCCTTGGTAAATATGATCAAAGATGACTATAAAAATAAATCTGCATTGTTTATCCTTTTGATCTTTAATTCATAAAATTAGCAAAAAACTAACCTTTCATTGAAGGAAAAGAACTGAAAGTGGGGGGAAAATCACATTATGAAATAAATGTTTTTCTCCAAAACACATTGGCCACAATTATTGGCACCCTTTTATTCAATACTTTTTGCAATCTCCTTTTGCCAAGATAACAGCTTTGAGTCTTCATCTGTAATGCCTGATGAGTTTGGAGAACACCTGACAAGAGATCAGAGACCATTCCTTCATGCAGAATCTCTACAGATCCTTCTGATTCCCAGCCTCATGTTGGTGCTTCTTCTTTTCAGTTCACTCCACTAATTTTCTTTAGGGGGACGGCCATGGCAGAAGCTTCATTTTGTGCTCAGTGACACATTTTTGTGTTGGTTTTGATGTTTGTTTTGGATCATTGTCCTGATGGAAGATCCAACCACGGCCCATTATAACCTGACCGCTTCTGCTAGAAATCTTTTGTTTTTTTATCTGTTGGCATTTGATAGAATCCATGATACCATGTATCTGAACAAGATGTCCAGGACCTCCAGCGGAAAAATAGCCCCACACCATTAAAGATCCAGCAGTATATTTAACCGTGGGCATGGGGTACTTTTTATCCATGTGTGCACCAAACCCATCTGGTGAGTTTGCTGCCAAAAAGCTCTTTTTTTTTAGTTTCATCTGACCATAGAAGCCGGTCCCGTTTGAAGTTCCAGTCATGTCTGACACCTGAATATGCTGGAGATTGTTTCTGGATGAGAGCAGAGGATTTTTCTTGAAACCCTCCCGAACAACTTGTGGGCATGTAGGTGCTGTTTGATAATTTTTTTTAGGCTTTCTGAGACTCAAGACTCAACTAATCTCTGCAATTCTCCAGCTGTGATCCTTGGAGAGTCTTTAGCCACGCAAACTTTCCTCCTCACCGCGCATTAGGACGATTTAGACACAGGTCCTCTTCCACGCAGATTTGTAACATCTTTAGTTGATTGGAACTTCTTAATTGTTGCCCTGATGGTGGAAATGGGGATTTTCAATGCTTTAGCTGTTTTCTTACAGCCACTTTCTATTTTGTGAAGCTCAACAATCTTTTGCTGCACATCAGAAATATATTCTTTGGTTTTACTCATTGTGATGAATGATTAAGGGAATTTGGCTTTTGTGTTTCCTCATGTTTTTACTCCTGTGGAACAGGAAGTCATGGCTGGACAATTTCATGTTCATGATCACCCTGGTGTGCTAAAAAAAATGTAAATATGAATGGGAATATACTTAAGAGATATTTATTCATAAAAAATTCTAGGGGTTCCAATAATTGTGGCCAACATGTTTTGGCGAAAAACATTTATTTCATAATGTGATTTTTCCCCACACTTTCAATTTTTTTCCTTCAATGAAAGGTTAGATTTTTGCTAATTTTATTAATTAAAGATCAAAAGGATAAACAATGCAGATTTATTTTTATAGTCATCTTTGATCATATTTACCAAGGGTGCCAATAATTCTGACCACCACTGTGTGTGTATATATATATATATATATATATATATATAGTATGTATATGTATGTATGTATGTATGTATGTATAAAGGTGTAGAAAAAATATGAAATTCATTATATATATATATATATATATATATATATATATATATATATATATATATATATATACCATTTAAAAGTTTGATCAAATAGTAACAGAATTTATATGAAATAGAAACCTTTTGGAAGATTATAATTGACTTTACTGGCTCTTTTGATCAATTTATGTCAAGTCAAGTAAAATTTATGTGTCCTTGTTGGATAAAGTATTAATTTTTAAAAATGTTATATGTATTTGTTGGACTTAATATAAAGTATGGAAATTCATCTATAGAATCTTGGCAAACCTTGGAAAAAAAAAAAGTGAAAATGTTTTATTATTACAGTGGCACTAATTACAGACTTAAGACTTTTTAAGCTTGTATACCGTTATGTCAGTGGATGATTTATTACAGTAAGTCGCTGGTAGTTGGTAATACCAATGTGTTTCTGTCAGTCAATCCAAAACCTCAGTCCCTTCCATGAAAGATTTCAGACTTTTACATGTGGTAACATATGGGTCTCCTGAAAGGTTTATTATCTCCTTTCAGGCTCGTGTGCTAGCTGTGCTGGATTGGGAACTGTCCACTACCGGACAGCCAATAGCAGACTTGGCCTACTTCCTCATGCCACACTATTGGCCCAGTCACTACAAACTCATCAGCACAATGGGTGGTGTTACAGGAGTGGAGGGTGGAGAATCTCCTTTTTTGTTTTTAATTTTTTTTAATATTTCTGTAGAGTTAAAGGGATAGTTCATCATTTACTCACCCTCATGTTGTTCCAAACCCATAAGACTTTGGTTAATCTTTGAAATGCAAATTAAGATTTTTATTTTTTATATTTTTTAATGAAACCTGAAGAATGAAACCACTACTTAGTAAGATTTGTTCTAGCAAATCTGCTGTTTTTGACACACCAGAACCAATGAGGTTTGTTCTAGCATGTGACACACACGTGACACACACACAAGCTTTCGTGTTTACCGTATGTGCTTTACTCTATGTATGTGTGTTTATATGTAAATAAATCTAAACTAAATCTGTTCATATAAAGCATTTGTATCTCTTCACAAGACTTGGATTAAACCACTTCATTCATATGGATTCGTTTTATGATGCCTTTATTGTCTTATGGGTTTAGACTAACATGAGGGTGAATAAATGATGACAGAATTTTCATTTTTGGGTTAACTAACCTTTTAAGAAAACAGTGTCCTTTTATATGTTATTTTATTATCGCTCTCTATATTTTATGTTTTAATCCATCTGTTGCTTTTGAACAGGAATTCCTTCTCCAGATGACCTGATCTCCATTTACTGCTGTTGTCGAGGGATCCCAAACTCTCTCCCCCAGCTAAACTTCTTCATTGCCATGGCTATTTTCAAAATGGCTGCAATTGCACAGGTATTAAGTTCATGCAGGCCATGTTAAGCCATTGTGGTTAAAACAAAATTAAACTGTTTGTACCAATCAGATAAAAAAACCCACTGTCACGGAGGAGGTACATTCACTTGCTTACTTTAAATGTATGTAAATGTATGTAAATTTTTCTTTACACAAAATGACAGTAGAAAGATAATATAGCCAAGATTATACATGGTCAATGGACATTAAATATCATTCTGATTAGAAATATTAATTATTTGAGGAAAAAAGGATAGTGTAGTGCTATGAGAGACATGAAACATTTGGGGTCAGGAAGATTTCTTTTTTTTTTTTCCTCAATGAAATTAATACTTTATTCAGGAAGAATGCATTAAATTGATAAAAAGTGACAGTAAAGACACAAAAAATCTGTTTCCAATAAATGCTGTTCTATTAATTTCTATTCATCATAATCCTAAAAAAAAGTATCACGGCTTCCACAAGAATATTAAGCAATATTAAACTGTTTTCAGTATTTTTAATTATAGGAAATGTTTCTTGAGCACCAAATCAGCATATTAGAATGATTTCTTAAGGATCATGTGACTCTAAAGACTAGAATAATGGCTGCTGAAAATTCTGTTTTGCCAGCAGAAATAAATTGTATTGTATATATTTTAAATTACAATACTGTTTCTCAATATTGAAAGAAAAGAGAGTTCTTTCGAAAATATTTAAAAAATTCTTACCGACCCCAAATTTTTGAATGGTAGTACTAATGTAAGAAATCAATTGCTTGGGACAACAGTCAGTTATTCATGTTAGTGGCCATTATGTTTGACTGCACAACTGACTAATCAGAATTAGGTATTCCATAGCCATGTATTAAAATGAAAAAACATATTTAATAAACATATTCTGTGAAGGTAGATGATTTTACTCCCAGAATGCCAGGTGTATACAGTAGTTCACGAATGACTGGTGAACCTTCTGTTTATTTTGTCTTATGAAACACAGCTATACACAGAGAAAATCCACACATGCTTAACTTATTCAGGACCAATAATTCTCTTTCTCTCCCCATTTTAGGGTATTTATGCAAGGCATTTGTTGGGCAATGCCAGTTCAATTAACGCTGCTGAGTTTGGAGAGAGCGTGGAGCCGTTAGCTGAGCTGGGTTTACATATTGCCTTCAGGTATAAGACCACAATCTCAACTCTTCATGCACATTAGAGTAATTACTTGCATGACAGATCATCTCTTAATGGTTATTTCCAGTTTTCCAATGGTCAAAAAGACTTTAAGGATATCTTTGCTTAATTCACTTTAACAACAAGTTTTGTTTGAAAAGCATTCTGTGTTCCGATTTTATTTTGTGGCTTATCTTTGAGGTTGTTTCCTTAGCAGCAGAGTATGTAATTAAAGGTGTTTCCATGTAAGCAGGGTGTATAATTATTGGTTGTATTTTTATTGTCAGGGTATGTTGTTTAAAATTTTTATTGGATGTAATTATAAATAATTATGGTATTTTATAAAGGACGTGGTTTTTGATTGCAGCCCCACATTAGCCCTACCGATCTCTGATCAGATGTTCATGCAGTCACCCAAAGGTCAGGCTGTCCTTCAGCATTTGAAAGAGTTCATGAGAAAGCACGTACTTCCTGCCCAAAAGGTCAGCACTACTGTCAGCTGTGTGGAAAATCCTCATGTAAATACCACATGAGTACAGAAACCTATGATGTCAAAATATCTTTCATATTATCAGGAGAGATGGTCTGGTTATTTGAATTTATACAAATATAAAATGCGATTAAAAATCTACAAAATTTAAATTAAATTATTGTTAAAAAATAAAAATACAATAAAATTATAAATAACATATTGAGTTATTATTAATAATAATAATAATTGTTTTTTTGTTTGTTTGTGTACAATTATTTTGTTTGTGTGTGCTATAAGGAAAATCTTATTTCTCCTTTTATTATCTCTTTTGTTTTAGGAAGTAAAGGAGTACTACGCCAAACACAAGGACACACCTGAGAGATGGCACACACCTCCTGTGTTGGAAGAGTTGAAGGTGATGATACATACAGTCATTGGCATATTATATAGTACCATCTTATCACAACTTAAACTGCCATTTGGGTCAGTAAGATTTACATTAAATTGATCAAAAGTGACAACAAAGACTTGTATCATGGTTTCCACAAAAATATTAAGCAGCACTGTTTTTTTCAACATTGATAATAATAAGAAATGTCTTGAACATCAAATCAGCATATTAGAATAATTTCTGAAGGATCATGTGACACTGAACAATGGAGTAATGGCTGGAGTAATTATACCAACCCCAAACTACTTCAGTAGAGTATCTGCAAAGAATAATGAAGAATTCACAAGAAGAACTGAACTGGAGTGAGTAAGATTTTCTCTGTATGTATCCGTGTGAGCAGGCAAAGGCTCGAGCTGCAGGCTTGTGGAATTTGTTTCTTCCTGCTGAGAGTGGCCTCTCTCAGCTGGATTATGCTCATATCGCAGAAGAGACCGGACACTGCTTCTACGCCCCCGAAGTCTTCAATTGCCAGGCCCCAGGTGGGTGTGTGCCTCTGCATGAGTCAGAAATGTGACTGTTTTTATGAGGATTTTTGATTATGGCTTAAAGGGGACCTATTATGCTTCCCTTTACAAGATGTAAAATAAGTCTCTGATGTCCCCAGAGTGTGTATGTGAAGTTTTAGCTTAAAATACCCCACAGATAATTTTTTACAGCATGTTAAAATTGCTACTTTTTGGGGTTGAGCAAAAACGCGCCGTTTCAGTGTGTGCCCTTTAAATGCAAATGAGCTGCTGCGCTCGGCCTAAGAGGGTGGAGCTTCAAGAGCTCATTCTCCAGTGTCAGGAGTCAATATAATGTCAGAAACTGCGAATAAATGGTGCATGGAGATAGAACAGGTATAGTTTAGTTTAATTACGGTTATAACTTATATTGTCTTCTTGTTTTTATCCACTATATTAGTACAATCCTGTTTACCGATGAGTTTTATAACGTTTATTATACTTCACACAAAATATGAAGCGTCTGTTTTCACTCTAGAAAAACTGTAAGAGCTTAATAAAACACAGTGCAAGTGTGCATTAAAATATTATCCATAAACTCCCTCTCTCTCCCTTGCAACATACACAGAAGTACACAGAAACACTCGTTACAACTAACAGTAAACAAATATATAAAGACCTTATGTCTTTTCGGGTGGTGCTTAATAAACTGGTAAACTTTATATCCGTAAATCTCAGATGAACTGTAATAAAGTGCTCTCAACTTTATTACTTGACATATCCAGTATCGCTCTGGAGACTGTAAGCTGGATCACGAACAGTTTGTACTGATCTATCCTTGAGTAAAAAATTTTTAGCACAACCTCTGTTTTGTATTGTCCCTTTGTATTGACATTCGTTCACAAAGCAGTCCGGTGTGAAATGATTCGTGCAGACATAAACGAATTTCGGTAGAGTTGAGGGAGCATTTTCTTCGAAAACAAAATTAATCCACCTCGTCTTCAGCTGCTCAGATTTAGGGAGTAAATGGAGATAGCTGTTTGGATTAAACCATCCAGCTATAGAACACCTAAAATGCTTGGGAGACGTTCTCATCAGTGCAGCAATGGCGGACTGTGTACAACTCGCTGTGAACTCGCTCAGGGCGGTTCTATATTAAAACGGCAGTGTCTGTCAACATTCGTGGGCGGGGCCTGTGGCTAATGTGACGTCACATTGCCAGGAACCTGCAAACGGCTTGTTCTGAGACACTGCGTATAATTTATGGGGATAAAAAAAAAAGGAGTGATTGGATTTTTATCATTATAGGGTGGTTGTGTACATACTGCCAACACACATTTATGTCCAAACACCATGCAAAAGTGAATTTTGCATAATAGGTCCCCTTTAAATGCCCCTTTTTACAAGATGTAATATAGATGTAATAGCCTCAGGTGTCCCCACAATGTATCTGTGAAGTTTCAGCTCAAAATACCCCACAGATCATTTATTATACCATGTTGTAAATGCCCATTTTTGAGTGAAAAAAACATGCGCACACATCCGAAGCCCGTGTGCAGAAAGCTGGCTGTCAGACAGCACGTCCTGTGTGTATTAAACTAAGTTCTCTTTCATGTCTTATTGCGCTTAAACTGTCAAATACACAGAAGGTTATGTCAAAAACACACAAAGTTCACATAAACAGTCTGTTATATCTGTGAACGTAAACAGCAAGAAATTGCATGTGTATATTAGATCTGTGTATTAAAGTGAAAGCAGTGTAATATACAGTACCTACTGCTTAATGTGCAGTTAATATCAATCAACAAAAGAAAAACAGAAAATCACTCACTTCTCTTGACTGAATAACTTTAGTGGCTTTAATAATTAATAATAATTAATAATTTAGTAGCTTTAATTTAGTAGCTTTAATGTGATGTCACATTTTGCATAATAGGTCCCCTTTAAAGCTGCTTAAGGAACACTACTTACTTACAATATATAAGCATAATGTTATATATTATAGTACAGAATAATAAAAGTAACATTAAATATAACAAGTTTTACAACTATTATTAGTGGAAATCAGGTTTATCAGAGAAATGTCATATTTTGAGTATTTACATGTTGTTGTTTTTTTTTTTTTGTCAATTCTGATATTTGTTTTTATACAGGTGCTAGTCATATAATTAGAATATCATCAAAAAGTTGATTTATTTCACTAATTCCATTCAAAAAGTGAAACTTGTATATTATATTCATTCATTACACACAGACTGATATATTTCAAATGTTTATTTCTTTTAATTTTGATGATTATAACTGACAACTAAGGAAAATCCCAAATTCAGTATCTCAGAAAATTAGAATATTACTTAAGACCAATACAAAGAAAGGATTTTTAGAAATCTTGGCCAACTGAAAAGTATGAACATGAAAAGTATGAGCATGTACAGCACTCAATACTTAGTTGGGGCTCTTTTTGCCTGAATTACTGCAGCAATGCGGCGTGGCATGGAGTCGATCAGTCTGTGGCACTGCTCAGGTGTTATAAGAGCCCAGGTTGCTCTGATAGTGGCCTTCAGCTCTTTTGCATTGTTGGGTCTGGCATATCGCATCTTCCTCTTCACAATACCCCATAGATTTTCTATGGGGTTAAGGTCAGGTGAGTTTGCTGGCCAATTAAGAACAGAGATACCATGGTCCTTAAACCAGGTACTGGTAGCTTTGGCACTGTGTGCAGGTGCCAAGTCCTGTTGGAAAATGAAATCTGCATCTCCATAAAGTTGGTCAACAGCAGGAAGCATGAAGTGCTCTAAAACTTCCTGGTATACAGCTGCGTTGACCTTGGACCTCAGAAAACACAGTGGACCAACACCAGCAGATGACATGGCACCCCAAACCATCACTGACTGTGGAAACTTTACACTGGACCTCAAGCAACGTGGATTGTGTGCCTCTCCTCTCTTTCTCCAGACTCTGGGACCCTGATTTCCAAAGGAAATGCAAAATTTACTTTCATCAGAGAACATAACTTTGGACCACTCAGCAGCAGTCCAGTCCTTTTTGTCTTTAGCCCAGGCGAGACGCTTCTGACGCTGTCTGTTTTTCAAGAGTGGCTTGACACAAGTAATGCGACAGCTGAAACCCATGTCTTGCATACGTCTGTGTGTAGTGGTTCTTGAAGCACTGACTCCAGCTGCAGTCCACTCTTTGTGAATCTCCCCCACATTTTTGAATGGGTTGTTTCACAATCCTCTCCAGGGTGCGGTTATCCCTATTGCTTGTACACTTTTTTTCTACCACATCTTTTCCTTCCCTTCGCCCTCTCTATTAATGTGCTTGGACACAGAGCTCTGTGAACAGCCAGCCTCTTTTGCAATGACCTTTTGTGTCTTGCCCTCCTTGTGCAAGGTGTCAATGGTCGTCTTTTGGACAACTGTCAAGTCAGCAGTCTTCCCCATGATTGTGTAGCCTACAGAACTAGACTGAGATACCATTTAAAGGCCTTTGCAGGTGTTTTGAGTTAATTAGCTGATTAGAGTGTGGCACCAGGTGTCTTCAATATTGAACCTTTTCATAATATTCTAATTTTCTGAGATACTGAATTTGGGATTTTTCTTAGTTGTCAGTTATAATCAAAATTAAAAGAAATAAACATTTGAAATATATCAGTCTGTGTGTAATGAATGAATATAATATACAAGTTTCACTTTTTGAGTGGAATTAGTGAAATAAATCAACTTTTTGATGATATTCTAATTATATGACCAGCACCTGTATTTATTGTATGTCATACAAGTACATTTGATAGTGTGGGGGAATTTACAGTTAAGACCCAAAGACCAGATATGATGAATGAAGACCTGGAGTCAGAGTTAAAAAAATAAATTGAAGAACATTTTACTGAAAAGAATAGTTTGCAGTTTCATCAGCAGAAATCAGCTTCATCACTCACAAGGAGTTCGTAGGCTGCCCTGCATACATTCACATTTCCACAACAATTATACTGTCACACAGGTCGCTAAATTACATCATTACTTCAGGTTGATTCTGATTGGTTAAGAAATAGATAAACTTAGAAAATGTCCACACATGAAATGATAAACATAAGCATATCTCCACTGATTATCTGGATGACACAAGGATCCTGGTTTTTGGCACAAAGTGACCTAGGTCACAGATATGCATTTCGGGGTGCCAGTTTGTGCACCTCTCCAATACAGGATCTGTAACAAAAATACTAGCACACATACAAAGATACATAGCTTCGTCAAGGTTGAAGTTGGCCAAGCTCTTGCTCTAATCAGGAAGTTTCCCAAAACACACAGATAAGTTGTACTTTTCTCTCAGTGAAAGGCTCAGACAATATTCATCATTATTCTCTAGTGATTGAAGATGGAAATTAAAATAAATGCTTTAACATGCGCTGAAGAAGTCATTCAAATCATTTAATATTTAGAAGGATAATTATTAATAACTTGATTATAAATCACTCTAAAGATATACATTTGAAGCAGCAGTGGATTCCAGAGTCCACCCTCTTCAATATGATTTGTAGATGTACTTTCTGTTTACAACAGAAAATCTCACTCAATACTACATATGTCAGCATAATTGTATTTACAATACTGCTAAAAAAATTTGGAGACGGTAAGATTTAAATGTTTTGGAAAGAAGTCTATTATGCTCATGAAGGCTGCATTTATTTGATCATTTATTTCAGAACAGTAATATTGTAAAATATTGTTACAATTTAAAATAAGTTTTTTTTTTTTTTTTTTTTTTAATGTATATATTAGGGCTGTCAATTTAAAATTTTAAATCTAATTAATTACACAATGTGGCGATTAAATTGTCATTATTGCAAATTATTTGCACATAAAATTTGGGCTGACAAATAATCCCCAAAAAGATCATTTAAAGTCATTATTGTGTTAAATGAGAAAAGCATCAAATGGATATTACAAAAAGTTTAACGGCCATGCGGGTGAGTAAATGATGACAGAATTTTCATTTTTGGGGGAATTATACCTTTAATGGGTTTTATTAATGTGGAAAAATTATTTTTTGATGGTCTATAAAAATTATACTCTAAATAAGAAACTATAACCGTCTGTAGGTGGCGGTAAATGTCTAAATGAGTCATTCATTCATTCATTCATTCATTCATTTATTTAATCATTCGCCATCTCTGTTTGAAACCTGCAATTGCAGTTATTTGTGGAATTATAAACTTTACGTGGGTTTTGCATTTATACCATACAATCCACCATCAAAATGATACATTTAATTATTCCAGCTGCTGTGAGAAAAGGCTATAAATGATCCATCACCTGCAGCATCCTTTCATGCGATATAGCCTACTAGCTGGGACTCCTTTATGTAAACAGACGTGACGTAATGACACAAAGACGAACGTCGGCATGCTTGAATTTCCCACGGAAACCTACCAGTACCACTCCAATTAGAAAACATTGTTACCAGCTTACCATTGTGAATCAGGCTAAGGTAAGGAGATAGTTTTGAACACTGGCTGTTATGTACTTGCTCAAATTGATTTTGGATATTTTTTTAACCAAAAAATGAATGGGCCATTAAATCATTGGTTCACCCAATTGATTCTCTCAAAACACGGATTCATTCAGAAACGAAACACTGCTGTGTGTTGCTCTGAGATGCACAACAGTTCTGCTCTGGCTTTATAGGTAATATTTTTGTTGGCAAAATTGAGCAAAAGCAGACAATATTGTGACTAATATAACACAATATTAACTTATTTATGGAACTGTTTTATAAAATCAATATCACATTTGCACTCGTGTTGTTCTGGACAAAAACGTGTGATATTGCGCTCGTTACTCATGTGAAGTTGCTTAACTGTATCATGATATAAATATGAGACAAAAAGGTCTGGGGTGAGGCGGGTGCATTAAATACATTAATAGTTTTAACGCATTATTTTTTCCCAATTACTAATTAATTAAACTAATGCATTAAATCGACAGCATTTATGTGAAATAGAAATATTTTATAACATTATAAAAGTCTTAATCAATTTAATGCATCCTTGCTGAATAAAAGTATAATTTAAAAAAAAAAATAAAATGACTGGCCTTAAACTTTGGAACAGTAGTGTAAATTGTAAGTGTCTTATGGTAGTATTGATTTGCAGTATTGATTGCAGTAAATTTCTAACAGACACTGGGAATATGGAAGTGCTGCACCTGTTTGGCACTGAGGAACAGAAGAGGCTATGGCTGGAGCCCTTACTGAGAGGAGACATACGGTCCTGCTTCTGTATGACAGGTGATTAGTGTAAAACTCTGATTCTTTTTTTTTTTTTTTTTTTTTATGCAAACAAGAAATGTGACACTATTTACATGTTACAAATACAAAATAACCAAGGCAAACAAACATACATACTAACAAACATGACAAGTCAATTTTGATAAGTCCTGTGTGTATATTTAAATATATACACTGTGCAAGTGACATGTCAGTAGGATTTTAGTACAATAATAGTTTTTCAAAGAAAGTGTTTGTTTTTTATTTCTCATATCTTTTTAGATAACTGGTATCACTCTCAGACAGGTTTAAGTAGTTTTCCAGGTCTTCTTTGGTAAATGGAAAACCTTAATGTGGTTGTTCCACATTATTAAGCGTCACAGTTCTCATGAAATATGGGGAGGAAAAAAGATCTTTCTGAAAATGAAAAGCATGAAATTGCAAAATACATAAAAACAACCAATATTTTGCGAATAAAAATGAATAGAGATTGTCGAACTGACAATTTTTTTTGTAATTTAGAGCACAGAATAACCCAGTCAGATAAAGGCTTATTAAGGTACGTTTCTGTCAGACAAATTAATTGTAATAAAAGGGCAGCTATAAAAAAGCCACTGTTGAGCAGAAAACAGGTAGTATTTGAAGCTGCTGGTGTCTCTGGATTCTCAAGAACCTCTCATTGAAGACTGACAGTTGTGCATAAAGTTGTATTTAAGCCACCCCTAACCAAAGCTCACAAAGAGCAACATTTACAGTGGGTGTAGATTTATTGCTGTGGTGTTTTTGCAGCTTGGGATAGTGCATTGTCCTGCATGAAAATCATTTTATATCAGAAGACACAATACTTCTTTTTATACCATAACATAAAATGGTCAGTAATGAACTCCATATATCTTGTAGAATTTAGTTTGACATCCTAAGAGACCCTAAAGGGACCTTCCATCTCCCTTCCCAATGTTCTAGCATGAATAATAACCCACCAGCTCCTTGCTGACGTCGCAGTCTTGTTGGAATGGAGTGGCCATTCACCAACCATCCAGAAATCTATCCATCTGGACCATCCATTACAGCACAGCATTCATCAGTGAAAAGAAATATTTAAAAATGAGTCTTCATGTATTTCTACACCCACTGTAAACGTTTATCTTTGTGAGCTTTGGTCAGGGGTGGCTGAAATGCAACTTTAGGCACAACTGTCAGCCTGTATTGAAGGGTTCTTGAGACGGAGTGGGCAGGTGCGAACTACAGGGGCTACATATCTATCTATCTATCTATCTATCATCTATCGTTCTATCTATCGTTCTATCTATCGTTCTATCTATCGTTCTATCGTTCTATCTATCGTTCTATCTATCATCAGTACACATACTAATGTATTGTACATATCCTATATCTATGTGTGTCTGTTTGTGTATGTAAGTGTATGCGTAAGTGTATCTGGGTGTGGGTGTGGAAGCATATAAATGAAAGAACATCTAGAAATATATAACAGATATAACAATAGTAAAAACAACAAATAATAATGACAATAATAATAGTTGTAATAATAATATTAAATTGTTATAAGTGGCGCATAAGTTAGTCCCCTGCGCATGTCACGCCACAACGGGGTGTCAGGGAGAGATGCAGTGGGACACAGGGCCCAAGGCCCACCCCCTTATCCTCCTCTCTCCCAGGACACTCCTCACCCCAGGCCAACACATGCGCTTACCCTGTGTATGTGTGTGCTTTTAATGCATTCATTGTTGAGCTCTTAATAGATGTGTATGTATCTCAACCAATATGTGATGCATTAAAAAAGCGAGAACCAGCCCAAGGCAAGAAATCCAGGGTGAAGGAATGCAGGGAGACGGCAGGAAGGCATGGGCCCCAGGCCCCACACCACATCCACCCACAACTATTAACCATTGCACCAGACATGGTCTGGGACCATGGAGATGGTCCCCATGGAGATGTAGTAAGTTTTTCCAAGATGCAATATGTATGGTGTTACTTGATTTCCAGCTCATAAGGAAAGTTTTCTTGGTGATAGTTGGCACCACAAGGAGTAATTGGCTGTTTGTGCTGTTTAAATTGATTATGGATATGTCACCTAATATACAGATGGAGGGAGACATTGGGATGTGACATCCCATAAGGATGGATAGTGATTCAGTGATGCTTTTTTAGAAATTTTTAATTGGGGTGCAATACCAAATGGTGTGAACATAGTTGTCTGGGTTACTTTGTGTGCAGTGTGAACAGGTTTCTGAAGTAAATCCCATTTTAAACTATTTCTGTCCAGTTATGTGTGATCTAAACCTTATACTGTATGAGTTGCAGGTTAGCATGTTTTGTCATGAAGTAGATATTTTTGCAGATTTGTGTTCAGAAATCGGCATCGGAAGTAATGGATAAGTCTGATTCCCATTTATCATTTGGTAAGCTTAAGGTGTTGTCCGATTTTGATATTTAGGGGCTGAGCACAGATGGTGTGAGGACCCCATTGTAATTGCTCGGCCAATTCTTCTTCTCCGAAATGAATCACATTTTTGAGGGCCTAAACATGCCCGAAAACTCATGAAACTTTGCACACACGTCAGAAGTGGTAAAAATTTACATCTAATATGGGTTTCAGAATTAAGTGGAGCACCAATGGTGTGAGGACCCTATTGTAATTGCTCGGCCAATTCTTCTTCTCTGAAATGAATCACATTTTTGAGGGCCTAAACATGCTCGAAAACTCATGAAACTTTGCACACGTGTCAGAAGTGGTAAAAATTTACATCTAATATGGGTTTCAGAATTAGGTGTGGCAAAATGGCTCGATAGCGCCACCTACAAAATTTCAATTAAGCACCCTTCACGCTACGTTTCATGTACAGGTATGAAATTCGATAGACAGATGTAACAGCCCAATACCTACAAAAAAGTCCTTGGGTGCAAAATCTGTAAACCCAACAGGAAGTGAGATATTTTGAATTTTGTCTGCAAAATTTTTGCAGTTTTTTCCATTTCCACATGTTGTACTTTAACAAACTCCTCCTAGAGCTTTAATCAGATCAACATCATATTTGGTCAGTCTAATCTAAAGGCCTTTGCGGCGTTAAATTGCGAATATCTAGAGTTTTCACTGAAGGGCGTGTCCATGGCGGCCTGACAAATTTCGATGTTTCGCCATGAAACAGGAAGTTGTTGTAAGTCGGGCATACAATGTCCGATCTGCCCCAAACTTCACATGTTTTATTAGAGTCCTGGCCTGAAGACATCTACATGGCAATATTCAGTTAGAGTCATAGCGCCACCTGTGGGTAACAGGAAATGACATGTTTTACACTGTGATTAACTCACAGAGATTTGACCAGAACTACATCATATATGGTCAGTCTAATCTTAAGGCCTTTGCGATGTTAATTTGCAAAGATCTTGAGTTTTCGTTGAAGGGTGTGTCCGTGGCGGCCTGACAAAGTATGATGTTTCGCCATGAAAGCGCCACCTACAAAATTTCAACGAAGTGCCCCTCGTGCTTCATTTCACGTACAGGTATGATATTCAGTAGACACATCTAACAATACCAATACCTACAAAAAAGTCTCTTGGAGCGAAATATGAAAATCAATAGGAAGTCAGATATTTTGAATTTTCTTTGCAAAATTTGTGCAGTTTTTGCCATTTCCAGACGTTGTACTTTAACAAACTCCTTCTCTTTAATCAGATCAACATCATATTTGGTCAGTCTAATCTAAAGGCCTTTGTGATGTTAAATTGCGAAGATCTAGAGTTTTTGCCAAAGGGCATGTCTGTGGCGGCCTGACAAAGTTCAATGTTTCGCCATGAAACAGGAAGTTGTTGTAACTCGGCATATAATGTCTGATCTGACTCAAACGTCACATGTTTGATAATAGTCCTGGCCTGAAGACATTTACATGCCAATATTCAGTTACAGTCGTAGCGCCACCTGTTGGCAGAAGGAAGTTTGGCAGTTTGCCAATTGCCATAATTCTCCTGAAATTACTCACTTACATGCATGTCACACACTGTTCACTGTTTTCCTAAGGCCAACAGGTGGCGGTGAGCCCGGGTGCGAGGGCCCTTTCATCGCTGCTTGCAGCTTTAATATTCTATATATTGTGAAAAGTTTTTTTTTTTTTTTTGAGGAAGATATAGTAATTAACTCTGAGATTGAAGGGGAGAGGTCTAGGTTAGTGGTCTGAATGTCGACTTTTGTTTGAATAGAAGGATGATTTGATTTTTAGGTATTCCAAAAAAACATCTACTCCTGATGCTGTGTTTCTGGACCAAGTATAGGAAAATGAGGCCAGGTTATTTTTATAAAAGATATGTTGAAGTTGTGTTATGCCTTTTTTCTACCCATGTGCTGAAGTTAAGCAGCTTCTTGTTAACTGTAAAATTTAAAAACTCATTTAACCATATGTTTTTTGATGGATTAGGCTGAGTCCATTTGTATATATTTTGAAGCTGGCTGGCCAGAAAGTAGTGGTAGAAATGTGGTGCTTCCAGTCCTCCTTGTGTTTTTAGTTTCTGTAGGGTTGTCAGTTACAATTTTCCTGTAAAATCTGGTAATAGTTGAGTCTAGAGATTGACGCCAGGTGAGGGTGGGTTGTATTGGAATCATTGAGAATAAATAGTTTAATTTAGGGAGTATTGTCATTTTGATGGCTGATATTCTGCCCAAAATGGATAGTGATAAGTTCATACAGCGTTGAAGCTCATCGTCTTGTTGTTTTGAGTAATGGAGTAAAGTTAAGTCCAAACAACTCTGACAGCCTGGGGGAAACATTAATGCCTAAGTATGTGATTTAATTGGTGCATAGGTGGTGTATGTGATGTCACATTCAAGCTGTTGGAATGTAACGAAAGAATAGAAGATTTACTCCAGTTGATTATACGGAAATATTAGAGAATGAATCAACGAGTTTAATCCTTTCTTGTAATGATGATGGGGGATACAGTATTAAATAATCAGCGTAAAGGCTGATTTTGTGGTGTTTGTTTGAATTCCTTTAATGCAGATGTTTTGACAGCTGCTGCTAACAGTTCAACGAAAATGGTGAATAGGGGGTGGCTTGGGGGGTTGTGGGCATCCTTGTCTAGCCTCCCGGTGCAGTGTGAAGCTATGTGATGTTAGTCCATTGGTGATGACAGTGGCTGAAGGTGATGTATACAGAATTTTGATCTAGTTAATAAATGACTCCCCAAAGCCGAAGTGACTGGACATTTTTTTTTTTTTTTTTTTGGTGTGTTTACATAAGATTCATTAAACAGTTGGTTGCAGCATAACATAATAGAACAGAACTCAGTTGTCTCCAGACACAGTTCACACTCAAGCCTCTCTAATGTTACACACTCATTAGCATTCGAATTATACGGAGGATTTATATTTAGGTTAATAATGAGATCTGTGTTCAATGAGTAAACGAGGGGAATAGCTGGTGGATGAGGAATACAAAATGATTTTGATTCTCCTGCTAATAGAGCAAGCTAAAAGATGGCTATAGAGTGTATGTGTGAGCACATGTAATGGTGATTAAAAAAAGGTGTCAAGTTTCTCAACACATACAGATGGTGTTGTAATGCCCCCAGAGTTTTCAGATGTGTTGATGTATGACAATATCCCCATTATTTCTTCCTGTGTTTGTGTGTGTGTGTGTGTGTATGTGTCATACTACAGACAATAGCTGTAATTCTTACTTGTTTCTGTAATAGATGCCAGATTTCAAATGAAATATCTACACCAGGTTATCATGCCTTGACGGCCGTCTCTTTCTGTTTTTCACCAGCAAAGAAATAGAGGAGATTATCCTCTACCACCTTTTTGATTCCCTATTGTCCACAACAATATTTGAAGCCACCCCCACCCTTTTTAATTTACAAATGCAAGGATTGTCCATAGATTAAATTATGTAACTAAAATAATTATAATTAGTTTTTATAAGCGTGCCCTAGAAAAAAAAATCCTGGTGTGCATCTTGAGACAAAACAATGGCACTGACAAGTTGCTTACAGTTAAAACAGCTCAAACATGCATTAAGCCTGGTCTGTGAAACAGGGGGTAAGTGTCAGAAGGTTTAACAGTCAAAAAAGAAAAAAAATCAAGAAAAATGAATATTTATTTTAAAAATGCCCGTGGAGTTTTAAGATATTATTAATTTACATGACTTTTTCAGGTCTAGAAATCATACTTTTAAAAATTAGGCTCTCTCATATATCCAGGTTTTCCAAGACCTGGTTGTTCATAGACAAATGGGGGGTGAATTAAAATAATTATTATTTTGTTAGATGTTAAAGCTTGTTTTGTCTTATTTTTAGGGCTGTCAATAATAACATGTTAACTTCTGCTATTAATATTTTATTTTTAACGCATTAAAATATTTAACACAATTAACGCAACATCCATTTTTTTTCCTGGCATCTTTTAGCTATTGTTACAGTGTATGGTCACGTTATCTGAGTTCTGCTTACCAGCTCTGTGAAGCAAGAGACAGTGGCCGACTGAGGATGGTCCGCGTGTAGGCCTGTCCTATGATCAGCCAATCATTCATTCAAGCAAAAGAAAACTCAATTCGGTACCGGGCCTGGCTCGCTGTCTAGACTCTGTGTGCACGCACCCAAAACCGCTTCTCAGACTGTGTGCCAGTACTGATTTTAGTTTTCTCTTGTGTCTTATTGCGCTTAAGAACACACATAATTATTTCAAAATGCCCGTGTTTGTGAGTATCCTTGAAATCAGTCTTAAATGACTTAAGTTTTAAATTAATTGTCAGGGTTCTGTCACCTTGGTCTAGTGTGTTTCTTGGTTTTGTGACAGAGCCCTGACACTCCTGTATTTTCCTGTCTTTGTCTGTGTTCTTTGTTCTGTGTAAGCTCATGGCTAGCGATTGGTTATTACTGGTTATGT
Organism: Ctenopharyngodon idella; assembly: GCF_019924925.1. NCBI lineage: Eukaryota > Metazoa > Chordata > Actinopteri > Cypriniformes > Xenocyprididae > Ctenopharyngodon > Ctenopharyngodon idella. Next base: position 22,470,716 of record NC_067242.1, on the reverse strand, counting down.
GCTTGTGTGTGATTTTGATGTTTGATGTGAGCACATGGTTTGTCTTGTTATGCTTTGCTGTGCCATGCGCCCTCCTGTCTATTGTCTGACCCCGCCCATCTTGTTGTCTGATTATTGGTTCAGTTTCCCCACCTGTCCTCCCTCGTTACCTGCCTTGTTTGCTGTCCTGTTTATTCCCCTTGTGTTTGCTGTCCTGTGCCAGTTCGTTGTCACACATCATCGCATGCTGTTGCATGTCGTTGTTACCCTGTCCCTGCCTATCTGATGATTCCTGTCATGTGTGTTCCTGCCAAGTCAAGTCTTGTCTGCAATGCCGTATGTTTCCTGCCTAGTCAAGCCTAGTCAAGACCACGGGGTAGTTTCTGTTTGTGTTTTGTTTTACTTTTATATCAATAAAGCCTATATTCCTCTGCATCCTTGAGTCCACACTTCAACCATTACCTCAACTCATGACATTAATGTAAAGAGATGGGGAAAAAATTGCATGAGTGTCAGATCAGCATCATATGCTTTAGCAGGTAAATTAGGCTGCTGTCACTTTAAGAACAAAAAAACAAAAAAAACAAAAAAAAACTTCTCTTGACTGAATAACTTTTGAAGCTTAAATAAGGATTCATTTATACAGTGAAGACTATGCAGTGTTATTTTACATTGGATTACTTTATTCAATTTCTGAAGTATTTCTTACCTGAATACTACTGTTAGACCTACCTGAGTCTATTAAAGCACTGTTATGTATCTGTCTTCTATTTGTTTGTGCTATCGCTTGTAATTTGTTTATTTGTCCTTATTTTATTACTGACTTTTTGCTTGTCTTCATAAATTAGTTAGGCTAGGTTAGGCTATTAGTTGTGGTATAAAAATTGGAATAAGAAATTGTGGCATTTTGCCTATGATGTGAAATGTTGGTGTCATAGCAATATTATTTATTAAAATACAAAGTCAGTAGGTCAAAAACAACTTTTTTTTTTTTTTGGTCAGGGCAAGTAAAATCTGAGGAAAAAAAAAAAAAAAAAAAAAAAATATCCTTACCTTCAAGCCCTGCTATATTAAAGGCACAAGCTGAATATGACATTTATTAAAATGGGCTTATGTGAAGATTTTGTTCATTTAAATTAAAAGCAGTTATCTTTTTTTAAAGCCTATTAAATGTTTAAAAAATATGGCTTTCAATTATACTGAATGGCTGTAATTACTCATCTGATCCCCAGAAACTGAAAAAGAAAATCATTTAATAGAGACATCAGTATTGGTATCGGTGGCCTTCATTCATGCATTAAACAAATATTTAAAATATACCATCTTTGTTGTTTCTACGTTAATTTGGAGATTCAATGTGAAATTATTTATTACAATATAAAAGTATATTACAAATTTTAATGTTACACTGTAAAAATTGTTATATGCTATCTTAAAAAAATATGGTAACAATATTACACATTTTTGAGTAGTTTTTATAGCCTGATCTCTTTAATGGAATCTACCTGAATAAATCATCTCCTAAATAATTTAGTCTATGACACAATGAATTTAATATTTTTAGTGATATGTGCTTTTTTATTTTAAGTTGACTCTTAAAAGTGTGTGATTTTGAGTGAGTGGAAATGACCTGTTTGACTATTTGACTTTGAATCATGTTGTTCAATTAAAAGACTGTATGCTTCTGGCACAGCACAAGTAAGAACAAACTTGTTACTGCACTGGCATTAGCAAAGCTATTGCTCATTGAACAAAGCAACATAGTTCATAGTATTAGTACAAGCAGTTATCCACAACCTAACCATAAGCTCTTCTCTTCTGCACAATGGTAACGATCAGAACTTCAAAATTACAGAAACTCTTTCAAATGTCAAACATAACTGAACATTAAACATTAGCAGATGTTTCCCTTCACTCAAAAACATGTAAAATAGCACTTAATATCAATATTTATTCTCCATTTCCAGCCCTATGCAAAGCATGCTGGGAACTAACAATCACCACCAAATGGTGTCTCTAAATAAAAACGCATTATTGAACTAATTCTCTTAAAATAAACAGGTAGCCTTCTTTCCTTAATTTTATCAGCTAAATCGGTTCCTCAATTCAAGCCTCAAAACTGCTTAAGTTTCCTAAAAAAAAAGTGAGAAAAATGTATCTCCTGGTTTTATTAGTGAAATGCTCTCAATATTTTCTATACAACACTGAACTACAATTTCCTTAATAAAATATACACACTATTTTTAACAATCGCCCTAATTTTTTTAATGAAAATTACAAGACCCTTAATCGTGATAAATTACAGAAAAATTTGCAATTTAATTAAAGTTTTTAAAAAAAGTTTTTACAGCACTACTATTTTTACTAAGTAATTTCTAAGTCATATTAAGGGCCCTCTCTGAAGTTTGCTAAGGCTTCTTTGTGGGCCCTTGCTCCCTGGTTGAGAACCAATGCCCTACTGGCTACCAGCTAAACTTTGACCATTTGGTTCACACAGTAGCAAAAATATAACCAAAAAAAATATAACTCTTTTGTGAATGTGCATCTTTAAAAACACTTTCCCCCGGTTTCACAGACAAGGCTTAAGCTAGTCCTAGACTAAAATGCATGTTTGAGCTGTTCTAACTGAAAGTAACTTGTACTGGCATACCTTAAAATATGTCAGTGGCATTGTTTTGTCTCAAAATGCACACCAGTAATGTTTTTTTCTAGTGTAAGTTTATAAAAGATACTTAAATGCCCTAATTGAACTAAGGCCTAATCCTGGCCTAGGCTAAGCCCTGTCTGTGAAACTGGGCCATTATCATAAAAAACAGACTTTAAAAATGTAATTTTTTTTCAGTAATATTTCTTCACTGCTTATTTTTTCTAAAATAATTTTCATTACTGAACCTGATTCTCTGTCTTGTTTTGTTTATCCTAGAGCCAGATGTTGCTTCAAGCGATGCCACAAACATGGAGTGCACCCTTCACAGAGACAAAGACCATTTTATCATTAACGGCAAAAAGTGGTGGAGCAGTGGTAAGTGTGTGAATGTCACAGAATGAGATTGAAAGTAGGAGGGAAGAGGAAATATTTTTTTTTTGTCAGTTGTCAAGAAATTAAGTTTAGATTTTTTTTTTAGGGTTTCTCCCCTGTGGAGACTAAACACGTTAAAAGAAACTCTGAACAGCAGGAGTTCCGATTTCTTAGCCTTAGTATTTTAACCATTCATTTGGTTAAACCAAACAACATAAAGAAATATATCACCAGAATGATTCATCCCACAAAACGACCACGTTCGTCCAAATCTTCATGATGACTGGCATGACATTAAAAAACCATTTAAGATGTTTACACAAACCAGCTATGCACAATCTGTGAACGATAAACACAGACTTGGGGAACTCAAAGCAATCACAACGGGTGGCAAAGCAGAAACAGACCCATTAGTCGAAGTTTCCTCCTCACAGCTTCAGAGAGCTAGAACTGAGCCACGAGGATAAGCCTGCCATGATCTCTTCCTGCCTTTGACAAGATTCAGAAAAAAAGTCACATTTTGAAGGATTTTCCCACTGTAAATGACTCCATTGTAAAAGTTCAAGTTTGTGGCTTGTCTTTTACCTCATTTTCCACTTCTGAATCATCATCATGAGTCATTTTCAAACCGAATCAGTTTAAATGAACAGTCTGCCCTTTTAGCTGTATACTTGTACTCTCTTGCTTTCATTTTCATTCGTATTTCTAGAAAAGCTGACCACAGGTATGCATAATTGCATTTTGTTGATGTGTTGAATGGCACTTGTTTGACACAAAGATTAAAAATGAACTTTGTGATGAAAGGCAGTTTTACCATTTACTTTGGTGAGATAACATCAATGATCAGGGTTTAAAATTACATTTCTTCCTGTTTACTATGCTGAAGGGTTTTTTTTGTGTGTGTGTTTTTTACTGAATGGAATGTTTTAGAGTTGCTTTGGTATTTGTCTCTTAGACATTGTCCCCTGTAGAACATTCCAGATGGCTCTAGCTGTGGGTCTTTGTGGTTTCGGGGCCTCCTGAATTAAACATCCTCAAAGCACTACAAAGGACCAAAGGCCTGTTGTTCTCTGTATCATCATACCAAATTAACTCCATAAAGTCTGAAATGACTTTAAACTGCCCCATGAAATCTCTGCCAGTATGATTTAAAAGAACTTCCCTTTGCAAAATCCTACATTACACTTTAAGTCAACAAAAACAAAAACTGACCTTACTAACTCCCTTAATGTAATGCATATCCTCAATATAAAATATTTAATATAAAGTTTGTTTTTGTAAACATTCATCAAAATGTAATAAATTTTTAGCTGATTTTACCAAACCCTAAGGTTAATTAATGTTATAATTGTTATAGGGGTTGAAAACTTTATTAAAAAATATGCATATACTGTACACATGCATATACAGTCGTGGTCAAAAGTTTACACACGGCTTGCAGAATCTGCAAAATGTTAATTATTTTAACAAAATAAGAGGGATCATACAAAATGCATGTTATTTTTTATTTAGTACTGTCATGAATAGGATATTTTACATAAAAGATAATTTATCAAATAAAAGTTGAATTTATAAGCAGTTAAACTGCTCAGTGTTTTTCAGAAAAATCCCCAAGGTCCTGCAAATTCTTTGGTTTTCTAGCATCTTTTGCATATTTGCACCCTTTCCAGCAGTGACTGTATGATTTTGAAAACCTTTGAACTGGATGAAGATGTGTAAATTTTTCTTATTTTGTTTAAAGGTCCTGTTTTTTATTTAGTACTGCCCTTAAGAAGCTACAGAGTATACCTACGTTTCCCATAAGACAAAATAAGTACAATTTACCCTGATGGATGGATGGATGGATGGATGGAATCAAGTGTCTGATGCTAAAATCAGTTTTTCATTTAATTCTTTTTATTTCACTCGAAAGCATCATGTTTTGGAAGTAAAATGGCTTGCAAATGTTTCTTGTTGAAAATGAGTCTAAAAACTTGATGAAAGGTAAATCTACTAATATAATTTTTTATTTATTTTTAAATTTATTTTGTTGCATGTCTCTGCATCAACACTATCATTCCATGTGCCCGATAAAAGCCCCTGGTATCTACTTTCACATGAAACTACATTTTGTTACCTCATAAATTCTGTTGCTCAGAAATAACATCTAATGCCAAACATTGTGGATTGTAAAGTTCACGGGTGGTCGGTTGATAGTTATGGGAAATATATCTTCAGATATGAATAGTGACAAGTTGTGAGATCTTTTTATCTGATCTGACTTGTCACCATAGTTGTTTTGTGTCTCTCTCAGGAGTTTTAAAAACCTCTCGTATGTCGAAACAGTGATCTTTGTTTCATAGGGATTCAAGCTTTCCAGTGAAATCTCTTGTCCTGTTAAACTCGTGCAGATGTAAAGATTCATCAGTACAAAGGGTGAATTCTAAGTATGACAAATCCAAATCATTTGGTTACAAGATGAGCCTGTTGTGTGTAAGAGCTCCATATCTCCCATTTTTGAAGATGTACAGATGGTGTTTTCCACTACTATCATAAACCACCATCAGTTCTGGGATTGCTAAGCATATCTTTATTGTTGACACATGTGGAGTGAATTTCAGACAGTTAATCATAGACAGTTTGGTGCAATGGCATTCAATGGCCAAACACTTTTCACCTATAGGAGCATCCGGCAAGTATGGCTAATTTTGTTATGTGGGAAAAACTTCAAGATTGGATTGAAAAGTATTGTTTTATTCATAAACCTCTTGTTTTTCATGTCATCGTCTTGCTGGAAGGGTAGTTGTTTTTTAAATGATGGAATGATTTTAGTTCTGTTGGTTTTCTTGGGCACATTTGCAGTATGCAGCTAGAAATAAAACACTTTCAATTAAAGCAGAATGTATTGACTAGGAACATGAGTGTTTGGTTTATGCAGTTTGTTTGCATTTACATGCATTAATACTGGATTTCGTTGGATGATTTTCGAATATTTATTTTTGGTTTATTCATACTGTGTACTTTATCTATTCCATATATACACTGTGTACTTTATAGATAAAAATATCTTGGTATACTCTGATCTTACTTGTGGTTGACTGATTACTGTATGATGGTTGAAATTGAAAACAATTATTAAATAAACTGTGGCGTCATCTGCGGGACACCCTTAGCATGTTAGCCAGGGTTCAAAGCACCAAATGTGAGTCAAAATTGGTGTTGAAACGGTGTTACTCGGGCGTGCGGTCCATATAAGCTGCGAATGCTCTGCATACCCAAGCCATTTGTGGACTCAGCAATTAATATTAACATTATAAATTACTATTAAATCCCTTGTTTGAGGTGTACCATAAAGCCTACATAATTGGTATGGACCCTCCGCCCTCGGTCGCTCTAGCTACACCTCAGCCCTCTGGATCCCTGCATCCATCTCGGAGGGTCGTCGCTGCGGCTCCGTCGTGGCTGCCTGGGTCGTCGGCATCGACCCGCTCCATCTGCCCTCCATCTGCGCCGTGGGTTCCTCATCCGTCATCGCCGTCGCCCTCGTTCGTCCCCTGGTGGTGACCCAGTCCCCAGCCAGGATGGTGGACATCAGCGGTGGTGCTGGAGGGAGGAGCCATGGTGGTGATGGCCTCAGCGCCCCTGCCGATGTCCACCATCCTGGTTGGGGACTGGGTCACCACCCGGCTCATCCTCCAGCTCAATCGTCCTCCTCCTGAGCCACCTCCAGCATCATCCTCCATTTCACCACTCCATCCACCTCCTGAACCCCCTCTGGCCCTCCCCTTTGGCTATTCCATTACGGCGCAAGGACGCGCCTTGCTGGAGGGGGATGTACTGTCACAGTCACCAGCACTGGCACTACGTTTCCCAGCATCCCCTCTGTTCAGCACCTGCACGCAATCATCATCACCCGCACCTAAATACCTTCACCGTCATTATCACTCATCAGCAGTCACCTTCCTCACCTCTGTGTCCAGTCTCGTATGTTTCTTTTGTTGTGTAGCTTGTGTAGTTTCTTGTGTTGTGTTTGAAATTTACCTTCTTCGTCGTGTGTTTCCTACGCAAGCAACCCGTTACAGTAATAACATATTTATTATTATTATTATTATGATTACTAAATACTCAGTTTTTTTAGTTTTACAGAAAAGTTTTATTTTTTTATTTTTTTATAATAATTATGCTGGGCTTGGGGGTCAGGTTTTCCTCCTTTTTTTTTGTCTTAGCTGATCACGTGCCTGCTTTTAAAGTCACATTGTACACTAAAATCTCCGGACTCACACATCCAGGACACCAAATTTTATAGAGTCATAAAAGTTGAATTACTGTCTAAGCATCTGAGATTTTGATTTTTTTTTTGTTGCTAGGATTAGGGGCCTAACAGTAGGATTGTTAAGTTTGACGTCACACATCTTTTCCGGGTCCAAATCAGATGACGAAGTCTATTTCGAGAAAATCAAATGCATGATATTTTGAGCCGATTTTAGAACACATATTGTTTTAATTTGTCATGCGTGTCCTAGCAACACATTTCTGCATGAGTTTTTTTGTGTTCGGAATGACCTAAAAGTATCCCCGCCTAAATTCCCTGTATTCCAATGGTCAGTACAGTCTTTTGTCATAGTTGTGTGAAAATATTTTTTGTGTCCTCCTCATAGTACTCTTTACTCTTCCTGTCATTGTTTTCTTAATGAACCTTCTGTATACATTTCAGACATTAAGTCATCACTATGAGCAAAAACAACCAGACAGCTGTCATCTTTACCCTTGGCCTTCTCCTCTCTTCTCTTTCAACTATTTTCATATCCTTTTCTTTTGTGACTTCCGCTACATCCACGAAGCCACAAAAATGTGAAGGCTGAGCTAGCTGCCCTATGAATGTTTTTTTTGTTTTGTTTTATTTTTTCCCCACATTTTTTCCTCTTTTCCTTCTTTTCACTTTTCTCTCTTGGGATAGACAATTTCCTTTGGTAGCTCCAAGGCCTATGGTGAGATTTGTGCATATCTGGAGGTATTGAACTTTAAATTTTCACAGCTCCTTTACTCGTTCATGCTGGTGTGCAATGGCTTCCAGACCACCATTACCTTCACTGGAAAGAATAGGCCCAAGGAGCCCTGCAGCGTAGTGTGCTTCCATGTGCATGCTGAAGCCTCTAGCATGACTTACTTGGTGAGGGTGGTAGTTACTGATTAGTGGAAAGGGAAAGAATTTAACAGAAGACAAAACTGTGTATTTACAGTATGAAATCAGTTTGTATTACATCTCTTTTTTTTTTTATATAATAACAATTAGGGTTGTTAAAAATGTAATACAAATAATTTCTTATAAAATGACGTGATGGTTAATCAAATTATTAACAAATATTAACAAAAGTAAATGTGTCTTTGTATACACAATAATGAAAAAATTATATTTACACTACATATATTTTATGTTATATTTATACTATATATTTAATGTATATATATTATGTTAAATATTATATTTTTTATAAAAATATAATAAATTGAGAAACATTTTAATAACAGCTATTATTAATATTACATATCTCATAATTTAATTATATTGTTATATAATTTTAAATAATATATAATTAGACAAAAATCTAAACAAAATCTAAACCTGACTGCTTCTGATAGAAATCCAATAATGGATCATGGTTAGATCTTCCATCAGGACAATGATCCAAAACAAACATCAAAACCAACACAAAAATGTGTCACTGAGCACAAAATTAAGCTTCTGCCATGGCCATCCCAGTCCCCTGACCTGAACCCTAAAGAAAATGAGTGAAGTGAACTGAAGAGAAGAAGCACCGCAATAATTGGGTGCCAATAATTGTGGCCAACATGAACTAGAGAAAAACATTTATTTCATAATGAAATAAATTCCCCTTATGAAGGGCTTTTCCCCCCATTTTCAAAATGTTTTACTTAAATGAAAGGTTTTTTTTTTTTTTTTTTTTTTTTTTTAATGAAAGATCAAAAGGATAAACAATGCAGATTTATTTTCACAGCCGCCTTTGCTCATATTTACCAAGGGTGCCAATATTTGCGGAGGGCACTGTATATATATGAACACATATACATGTGTATGTGTGTGTGTGTGTGTGTGTATATATATATATATATATATATATATATATATATATATATATAAATGTTGACCCTTCAAGACTCCTTTAATGTTTCAAGTTGAAATGCTGGATGGCAATTTTCTTAAAATTGTCACATTAAAAGTTGGAAAGGGTTTCCGAACAAAACAATGGCACATTGTGCAACCGCTTCATGTGTCATTACATCCCGCACATGGGTGTCACATTCAGGCCATGCTTGTGTCTGAACACCCTCTCATAGATGGAGAAATCTAGTCATTTGTAGTAAACATTCTGTCATTATAGTAACAGCTTCTGATCATGCTATGACAATGTCCTGACACTGTAAAGCACGCACAAACACAATTGACATTTACTTTGGTGGAATAAGAGACACTCCCCTGCAAAAATAGACACCCACACATGCAATATTTATCATGAATGCTACAATATCATGAGCTGTGAGGCTGAATATGTGTTTGTTTATGTGGTCTGCATGACACATTATTGGCCTGAATCACTTGATTTGGCTTTAGATTTGTGAATAATTTTTCATTTGTCATGCCTACATGATATTCTTTGTTTTTTTTTTTTTGCCTCTTGCCTTTTTCCAATGAACTGACTTTTTCCAGTTCCTCACCATCTGCGATTTAGATAAGCTGTTAAATTATTCTTCAGCTGCTCAGAGTGACCAGGGTCTGAGTATATTTCCATTTTAAAGTCAACATGAAATCAAAATTACTAATTCCTAATATGTTGCTTTTCTTTCTTAGTTCATGTTCATGTGTTTTGTGCATGTTTTATTCATGTGTGTTATAAAGTTTTATCTTCGTAATTTTTCATCAAAATGTGATAACTTGCAATTAACTGTCTCCTAAATTACTTTACTTTTTGGCTCATGATTCCCTCCTTTTCAGCCCTTTTAACCACCTGTCCTACTTTTGGCATGAAACTGCAGTTTTCGTGATCCAGTCAATTACCGATGAATAAAATGACTGTCACAGACACGCCAGGCTCCAGCACCCACCAATCACAACGCACACCTTCCCCTAAATACTAATCACCGCCACCTGCATCTCATCAGCACACTCATCACGAGCACTATTTATGACACTCACACACTCAGTCACATTGTCCGGTCTCGTTCGCATCAAGGAACTTACCTCTATGCTTACCTCAAGGACTCCCATTGCTACTTACCTGTCTCCTGTGTCTCCGTGCTCCCTCGTGTGCTCCAAGTCTGTGTGTGAGTGTCATCCGCCAGCATTGTCTCCAGTCTGCCACTGCCATCAACCTGCAAACCACAAAAGGACAGTATTATCACCCATTCATTCATTCTTCACCTCTACAACCACAATCTACTCACCTGTTGTCACTGTTACCTCTGCTTGTGTCCAATAAACCATCCTGTTACCTTCTGCCTCCGGCTGGTACTTACTGTAACAGAAGACCGGACCATAACAGCGGGACACAAGCATGAGTCACTCCGGCCCATTCCAGGACTTAGTGGATGCATTTTGCCGCACTTTCCTCGTTCCACCACCACCACCGACGCCAGCACCAGCACCAGCCATCACTTCTGCATCCACCGCCACTTCTTCCTCACCGCCAGTTTCCGCCATTCCCATGCGCCCTACTCTGGTTCGGCGGAGGATTGCAACGGATTCCTCCTGCAATGCTCCCTGACCCTGGAGATGCAACCGCACTTATTCACCACCAAGTATTCTAAGGTAGCGTTTTTAATTTCACATTTGTCTGGCAAAGCTCTCCAATGGGCCGATTCCATTTGGTCCCAAAACAATCCTGTGATCCAGACATATTCCGGCTTCGTAGAACACTTCAAGCAAGTGTTTGGAAAACCCTCGTGGGACTCTTCAATTGGTGAGAAATTCTATAATCTGAAACAAGGGAAAATGTCTGTTAACGAATATGCTCTTCACTTCAGAACCCTCGCTGCCAAAAGCGGATGGAATGAACAAGCGCTACTAACCTCTTATCGCCAGGGATTGGATCCTCGCGTGCGGTTGCATCTCGCTGCATACGAGGATACCATCGGCCTAGAACGATTCATCCAGCTGTCAATCTGTTTCGCCACTCGTATGCAGTCGTGTCTCGAAGAGCACCAGGGTCAGTCGCAGCTCAACACCTTCCTCTGCCGGCCAGACTCCGTCAGCACTCCAGAACCAGCCAGCGAGCCCATGCAAGTGGAGTCTACGTGCTTAACACCCGCTGAACGGCAGAGAAGGCTGACCCAGAACCTCTGTTTGTACTGTGGCTCTCCTGGGCATGTAATCTCCACATGCCCAACACGTCCACCACGCCCCATGGTGAGTGCCATCATTCCTACTCCCCAGACAATGAAACCACTCACCACTACTGTAACACTTAATGCTGCTGATGTTTCCATTCCAGTATCCGCACTCCTCGATTCTGGGTCAGCCGGGAACTTCATCTCCGGCGCCCTCTGCCGTCAGCTTGGTATCAAAACCAAGACCACGCCGTCAACCTACCAGATCCACTCAATAACTGGCAAACCTGTGAGTAGAAGACATGTCTGTCGAAGCATAGGACCACTATTACTTCAAGTCGGACTACTTCATGTCAAGAACATTCATCTGCTGGTTCTGGAGGGCTCCACCGCTGGCGTGATACTAGGGTGCCCGTGGTTGGAGCAGCACAACCCCATCCTCTCTTGGAAGACGGGAGAAGTCCTGAAGTGGGGCGACACCTGTTTTCCCAACTGTTTTTCTGCACTGCCAGTTCCTCGAACTCCAAGTTCCAAGTCTCTCCCTGTCTGCACCACTTCCATAGAAAGCCCCCTCGAGAGACGCTCTGTGGACATTCCAGCATGCTACGCCCCCTTCAGCGACGTTTTCTGCCCCAAGAGAGCCTCCAAGCTGCCTCCACACCGGCCATGGGATTGTGCCATCGACCTGCTTCTGGGTGCGTCAGTGCCAAGGGGTAAGATCTATCCCCTATCCATCCCGGAGGAGAAGGCCATGGTGGAATACATCGAGGAGGCTCTGGATCAAGGCTGCATCCGACCATCTACTTCCCCTGCTGCTTCCAGCTTCTTCTTCGTGGCAAAAAAGGACGGAGGCTTGCGGCCATGTATTGATTACAGAGCACTCAATTCCATCACCGTCAAGTTCAGGTACCCTCTTCCTCTCGTCCCAGCGGCCCTGGAACATCTCCGTGGTGCCACTGTGTTCACCAAGTTGGACCTCCGCAGCGCTTACAACCTCATCCGGATTCGCGAGGGGGACGAGTGGAAGACCACCTTCGTCACGCCCACCGGCCACTACGAATACCTGGTCATGCCCTACGGCCTGGTCAACGCCCCCTCCGTATTCCAGGACTTCATTCATGAGGTGCTCCGGGAGTTCCTCCACAAGTTTGTACTGGTCTACATCGACGACATCTTGATCTACTCCCGGAGCATGGCCGACCATCGCCGTCACGTTGCGGAGGTCCTGCAACGCCTGAGAGAATTCCAGCTCTTCCTCAAAGCCGAGAAATGTTCCTTCCACCAATCCTCAGTGCAGTTCCTTGACTATAACATCGATCACAGTGGCATCCGGATGGACGAGGGGAAGGTGGCAGCTATTAAGAACTGGCCCACACCCACTACAGTGAAGGAACTCCAACGTTTCCTCGGCTTCGCCAATTTCTACAGACGCTTCATCCAAAACTACAGCTCCATCACCAACCCACTCACAAGCCTCCTCCGCAATAAACCCAAGTCTCTGTCCTGGACTCCAGCTGTCCTGAAGAAGGCCTTCACCACCACTCCTCTCCTTGTCCATCCTGACCCAGACAAACCCTTCATTGTGGAGGTGGATGCCTCCACCACAGGAGTAGGAGCGGTACTCTCACAGCAGCAGTGGAATCCGAGCCACCTCCATCCATGTGCCTTCTTCTCCCGCAAGCTCAACCCGGCGGAAGTTAACTATGACATCGGCAACCGAGAACTTCTTGCTGTCAAGTTGGCCCTCGAGGAGTGGAGACATTGGCTGGAGGGAGCCAGACACCCGTTCATGGTGTTAACAGATCATAAAAATCTGGAATACCTCCGAGCTGCTAAAAGACTCAACCCGAGACAGGCCCGTTGGGCACTTTTCTTCACATGCTTTAACTTCTCCATATCCTACCGACCTGGCTCCAAAAACATCAAAGCTGATGCCTAATCAAGACAGAAGAAAACACTGAAGAACCTGAACCCATTCTACCCAAACAAATTATTGTCAGCCCTATCACCTGGTCCACTGAGACCCTTTCCTCCTCCAATGTCTCCACCAACACTCCGCCGGGTTGCCCACCGGGCTTGCAGTGTATCACCAGGACACGGTGCACTCCACTAATTCACTCTGCCCACTCTTCACTCGGCACTGGCCACCCGGGGGTCAATGAAACCCTCTCGCTGCTGAAGGAGCGCTTCTGGTGGCCCAACATGGCAGCCGATGTCAGAAGGTACGTGCAGGGATGCAAGGAATGCGCCATCTCGAAGAGCCCACGCCATCTACCATCCGGCAAGCTTCTTCCTCTGCCCGTTCCTAATCGACCCTGGTCACACCTAGGAGTTGATTTCGTCACGGACCTCCCAACCTCCAATCGATGTACCTGCATACTCGTTGTGGTGGACAGGTTCTCTAAATCCTGTCGTCTCATCCCTCTGAAAGGACTCCCAACTGCCATGGAAACTGCTGAAATCATGTTTAACCATGTGTTCCGATACTACGGTATCCCCGAGGACATCGTGTCTGATAGAGGACCGCAGTTCATCTCCCGAGTGTGGAAGGCTTTCCTCTCGCTCCTAGGTGTGACCGTCAGCCTCTCGTCGGGACACCATCCACAGTCGAACGGGCAGACGGAACGGAAGATCCCAAGAGATTGGTCGCTTCCTACGTACCTTCTGTCATGGCCACCAGGACTCTTGGAACCAGTATCTGGGTTGGGCCGAGTACGCGCAGAACTCCCTTCGCCAACCGACCACCGGACTTACACCCTTCCAGTGCGTAATCGGTTACCAACCCCTACTGTTCCCCTGGACCGGGGAACCATTGGACGTTCCATCTGTGGACTACTGGTTCTGAGAGAGTGAGAGGGTCTGGGACTCAGCCCACCACCAGCTGCAGCGTGCTCTCCGTAGGCGCAGGATGGCAGCAGACCTTCGCCGATCCGAAGCCCCTGCATATCAACCGGGACAGAAGGTCTGGCTGTCCACCAGGGACATCCGTCTGCGCCTACCATGCCGTAAGCTGAGTCCCAGGTTCATTGGCCCATTCACCATCTTAGAGCAGGTCAACCCGGTCACCTACAAGCTCCAGTTACCACCTGAGTATCGCATTCACCCCACATTCCATGTGTCACTTCTGAAACCTCACCACCCTTCTGTTCCTCTCTCCACAGAGCCTGGTGTGACCGAAGCCGAACCCCCCCTTCCACTCATACTGGACGACCGAGCTGCATAAGAGGTGTGAGAGATCTTGGACTCCCGGCGCCGTGGTGGTCAGCTCGAGTATCTCGTGGACTGGGAAGGTTACGGTCCTGAGGAACGTTCCTGGACTCCACGTAATGACATTCTCGATCCCAACCTGCTAGACACCTTCCACGCTGCTCATCCCAACAGACCTGCGCCTCGTGGAAGAGGAAGACCACCACGACGTCGGGGTCCTCGGCCCTCAGGAGCGGGCCGTGGAGGGGGGGGGTACTGTCACAGACATGCCAGGCTCCAGCACCCACCAATCACAACGCACACCTTCCCCTGAGTACTAATCACCGCCACCTGCATCTCATCAGCACACTCATCACGAGCACTATTTATGACACTCACACACTCAGTCACATTGTCCGGTCTCGTTCGCATCAAGGAACTTACCTCTATTCTTACCTCAAGGACTCCCATTGCTACTTACCTGTCTCCTGTGTCTCCGTGCTCCCTTGTGTGCTCCAAGTCTGTGTGTGAGTGTCATCCG
The DNA here is from genome assembly GCF_019924925.1 of Ctenopharyngodon idella. NCBI lineage: Eukaryota > Metazoa > Chordata > Actinopteri > Cypriniformes > Xenocyprididae > Ctenopharyngodon > Ctenopharyngodon idella. The sequence goes on along the minus strand of NC_067242.1, from coordinate 22,455,669 downwards.
CCAGCATTGTCTCCAGTCTGCCACCGCCATCAACCTGCAAACCACAAAAGGACAGTATCACCCATTCATTCATCCTTCACCTCTACAACCACAATCTACTCACCTGTTGTCACTGTTACCTCTGCTTGTGTCCAATAAACCATCTAAACTGTTACCTTCTGCCTCCGGCTGGTACTTACTGTAACAATGACCCGCTGTACTTTTTTTTTTTTTTTTTCTGTTTGGGCGACTGTTGCAGCAGAAGTAGACCTATTCTTAATAGGTCTTAAAGTGTTGCTTTAACTGTATTATCTAAGTGCCCTCATTCAAATCAACAGTTTTGTGAAATAACATCAACTTTAAATTGTCTTTTTAAGAGGAGGGACTTAAAGTCTAGAGTCTTAAGATCACCAGACATTAATAATTCATAAAAGCAAAACATATGGCTGTTTATGTCGAAAACCCTGCTCATTAAGCCCAAAAACTCTGTGTAGTTTCTCTCTCCGTGTCTCTCTCTCTCTGCTTTTACTTTTTTCTTTTAGTTATTTTTCCGCATTTAAATAAAATTATGGTTGACCCTTTTATTGTTCTGGACCTCTTTTTCCAGTCTGCTTTCCACATATCATCTGCTCTGTCATAATAACCTCCCCATCAATTCGCAAACTCTCCTTCAAAGCCACACACTTACAACCAGAATCAGATGCTGTGGCTTCTATCTTGTGCATAAAGCACAATCTTCCATTCATGTGACTTGTGTATGTCTGTGTATTGTGTTTTTGTACAGACCTTGTATGATAGCACATATGTAATTTGAAATCAGCATATAACTACAAAACTCCAATACAACTCCAAGTGTATGAGTATGCTTTAATCTAAAAATATATTTACATTGGAGATATATATATTATTACTGTACAAATATGTAACGTCTTGGACACAGGGTATCTTTTCTACACAAGATCCCTGAGTTCACTATACACTTTCTATATGTAGTCAATATAATAGCTGATAAATACACCCATGGAATCTGTGCACTGTTTTTCACATTTTCTGCACTGATTGTTTGAATTCTGTGGAATATTATTAACTCAAACTGAGTAAATAGCAATATTATTTGTTAGCAGAGACCATTAATAACTAAAATATTTAATAAACTCACAAGGCTTGTTAACGACAGGTTCTGCAGAGTTTTCCGTGGAATTCTGTGGGCACAGATTCAGTTTACTGATAAACAGCATGCTTTAATCTGTAGACATATAATGAAAGATCTCATTAAACATGAAACAGACAATGTCATAGACAATTTCACCCAAAAGTGAAAATTCTGTTATTAATTACTCACCCTCATGCTGTTCCAAACCTGTAAGACATTCGTTCATCTTCGGAACACAAATGAAGATCTTTTTGATGAAATCTGAGAGCTTTCTGTCCCTCCATAGATGGCTATGCAACTGAAACTTTGATGCTTCAAAAAGTTCATAAAGAGATTATAAAACTAATCCAAATGAATTGAGCAGTTTAGTCCACATTTTCTGAAGAGACACGATCGCTTTATATGATGAACAGATTAAATTTAGGATTTTATTCACATAAACATTCATCAACTCACACATCAGTTGTTATAAACCAATGGAAGCTCAAGCATGTTTGCTTGATGTGTGAGAACTAATGAGGTTCATTCTCGTGTTACGCAACACGTTTGAGCTTCCGGAATAGGTTTGTTCATGTGCGTCAAGCAGGTTCGGTTGAACTTCTGTTTATGTTCACTGATCAGTGTTTATATGTGAATAAATTCAGCCTAAATTCAATCTGTGCATCATATAAAGTGATCAGATCTCTTCAGAAAATGTGGACTAAAGTTTCAGTTTCGTAGCTGTCTATGGAGGGAAAGAAAGCTCTCAGATTTCATCAAAAAGATCTTAATTTGTATTCCGAAGATGGACAAAAGTCTTTCGGGTTTGGAATGACATGAGGGTGAGAAATTAATGACAGAATTTTCATTTTTGGGTGAACTAACCCTTTAAGCCATAAGTATAGTTTTTAACATGTATGTTAGGGTATGCATACAGTGCACATCATAAATTTCATCATCAGCATAGTACATGCATACTGTACACACCCAGCCGGATTTTTCCAAGTACAGACAATGTACAAGGATGAAACTTTCTAGTGTGCATGTGTCGAGGCCTTGCGTTCGCTATTAAATGGAGTATAATTTAAAAGGCTGTCTGTTCGGCTGTATATCCATACGCTAGCTTTCGCACCCAAACTGAAGTATACTTTGGCCTTAATGAACCTTGTACATGAAAGTTACTTAAACACCTTTACATTTAGATATAATGTCCTGGTATACAGTTGTCAGTCCTCATAGTCATTGCCATGTCATATGGTGAACGTACTCGTGTCTTCATTTTCCGATGAAGAGTGAGTGTGAGTTTGTGTGCCTGACTTAAGGGAGATTTCAACAGTGGGCTGCTCGTTGCCATGCCGGTACCCTCTGCCTGTCTGGCCACAGCGTTTGATGAGCTTCAGAACATGCATTTTAAAGGACGATCCGATAAAGACGTAGAGCACAGGGTTCAGGCAGCAATGCGTGAGGGCCAGACTCTCAGTAATTTGATTGGCCCGGTCCAAGTTTTTGCTCAGCTCACATTCCGTCACTAAAATGTAGATCACATCCAGGGCTCTGACCAGTTTTACCAGATTATATGGGAGCTGGGTCAACAGAAACACCCCTACTACCGCTATCAACACCCGAAATGCTCGCCATCTTCTCCCGCTCCGTACCCCCGCTGTAGCGGCCTGACTCAACGCAACTCCCACCCTACAGTAGCAGAACATCATCACCAGGAAAGGCAGAAGAAAGCTCAGAGACACTTCCAGAATTTCTAGAGTTGCCTTAGCCGCCCGTGCCATGCTTTGCGGGTAAACCGCCCGGCAGGTGTTACGGCCGCTCGAGTTCTGCGTAATCACTGTGTAGAACACCATATCTGGCAACCCCAGAGCAATGGCGAGCCCCCAAACCAGTAGGCACATGATTATCCTCTGCCTGCGGCCGTTGTTCCTGGCTGGGGCGTGAGTGGCAGTGGAGCCTCTGGCTAGCGCACGATAGCGGTCTATGCTAATGCAGGCTAGCAGCAGCATGCTACAGCTGAAGTTGGTGGTGTAGAGGGCAGAGGTGATCTTACAGGCAGCTGTGCCGATCTCCCAGCCGTTCACTGCATCTGCAGCCCAGAAGGGCAGTGTAAGGAGCAGGAGGAGGTCTGCGAAGGCCAGGTTGAGGATAAAGACGTCTGTCAGGGTCCGTAAACGCTTGTGGGAAAGGTAAATGAAAATGACCATGGAATTTCCGGCCAGGCCTAGAATCAATGCTAGTGTATAGACAACTGGCAGAAAAACCCCAGCAAAGGACCGAACCTCTTGTTTGTCGCAAACTGTGTGTAATTCAAATTCCATGTCGTTGTAGTCACTGTGGTTAGAACTGTTGTCATGGTCGTGGTAATGGTAGTCATGTTCGTTATCTAAAAGGACTTCCATCATGATCTAAAGAGAGAGAGGACAAACGTAAACATCGCTGATGGTGTTAGATACTCCAGTAATTTTTATTTACAACTTTACAGTGTAACTTTACGATACAATACAATACGATAAAAACTTTACTATCTGACTGAGTCTGAAATTTTTCTTGCTTGACTTACAATATTAATATATATATATATATATATATATATATATATATATATATATATAAGAACACATACAATATACATTTAACATTTCAGAAGTCCTTAGAAGTCCTTCAATGTATGTTTAGTCTGGGAGTAAAGTCCATATTTAGCTTGACTGATGACTGAAGATTGACTGATGTACAAATGAGTGCTTCAGTTTAACAGTATAGAATCACGTAATTCTGTATCTCCTGTTTGATGGTAGTAGTATATATTAATTCACAAAATGGCAACACAAGAATAATAAAATACCACCCAAAGAATCAATTACACACCTAATGTGTATCTTTTGCTCTTTATTTTTCTGCATTAGTGTTAAAAAGCTTATTTTTCTTCTGTGTAAGTGGAAGTATGAAATTGCTCACATCTGTTTGTTTCCAAAAAATGTCCTTTAAATGTCCTTTAAATCACAATTAGGAGTTCCAAATATGAAATAATAGCTTTCCTTCTTCCCTACTTCGGATGTTTTGGACATCGCTCTTAGAGTGCAAACAGGTTTTTACTATTAATTGTTTTTGTAAACTTTTATCTGCTTTCAGTGCAGGTTATTTTTACTAATGAAAAGTTATTTTTCTGCATTGCAAACTGGTTTTCATGGCAATGAGTTTTCATTTAAAAATTTTCATGACAATATTTTGAATTATGTGGTTTGTACGTAATCTTAAGATTCAGCGCCTAAAAACTCACATCTATCTATAATAAAGTCTGAATAATGCCATTAGACTCTGCACAGACTAAGAAATCTGATTACATTTTAGATGTCTGTGCATGCTTTATATTTTATTTTTTTAGTTCTTCTTTATAAAAGTGCATGGGCAGCTTTGTGGCAATTGAGCTTTGAACGTATTATAAACTCAGTAGCTTTGCTATAGTTTGTATGGATTGGGGGAGAGATTATTTAACCCTGAACGCTTTCAGGTGAAGGTTCCAGAAAAACTTACTGCTGTCTGTTTGTCTGATTGTCGTTTGCATTTCAAAATCGCAAATCCTTGACTTTTGCCATCTGCTCATCTGGAGTTGCACATAGCACTGGGTGTACCTGCCAATCTGCTAAACACATGCTCTTTAAATATGGGCGTCGAGCAGAGCGGATTTTGTCTAGGTGATAAGCAAAGCAAGCTGTAAATCGAAGATATTTACCTTAGTGCAGATTGCTTTTTTGTAGTTTATTGTCTATTCATTTTTATTTTCCTGAGTCAATTAATGTTTCTATAAAATGCTTTGGTTACTTGAAGAGTACCAGGGAAAGATAAAGTTGATATACCATACTGTGCTTTCCAAATGTTGTACATCAATCAAAAACTTTTCAAAAAACATCCTAGTGATTAATTATGATCCGTATGCCTCTTCCAGAAAAGCAGCTGTTTGGGATGATACTTTTTCTTCTTGAGGAAATGGTTTGGCTCCTGTGCTTGAAATTCTGGTGAATAACAACATAGTAAGCCCTTTTTTTTTTCTTTTTTTTTTGGACATACAACATTTCTGAACATTAAGGAGTACTGCACTATATATTTCATAATGTCATATACAAACTATATTATACTTTTAAAATGATAAAATAATACTTTTTGTGGAATATTTTGCTTTAAAAGTGTCTATGTGCTATTTGTCTTTCATTGTGAATGGTGGCAAATGTGTCCAGATACTTTTTCAGGCCACTTTGTAGAAATATGAAATGTTTGTTTGTATATAGTACTTTGTATCTTTTAAACTGCAAAAGTTGCAGTTTAACTGTTTGTCCAAGGCTTTAGGCTTAATAAGTGTGTCTGTGAAAAGGTAATCTACTGTTCTTATTCTTTAATCCATGACTGAATATGTATTGTCGTATTATATTACCTCTGTGTATTATGGAGCTCAGGGGTTGTTACACCCTTACAGTATATCCTGTCAGTTTAACACTGCACAGGTAAACCCTCATTCCATTCTGCTTTCTCACTGGCATACAGAAACAAGAGCTTTCTTTGCAAACACATCTTTCACAGAGTCATATTTATAATGTATTCCTGAAACCTAAATTCTTCTGTCATTGTTTATTTTGAACTTTACCTTCCCTGCCATAAACCCTTTTGAGGATCGGTAAGCAGGACTTTGCCTTAACTTAATATTTGAGAGCAAAGAATACATCACACTTTTACATAAAACCAACTAAAGAAATCTAAATACTGACATTTGAAAGCGTAGTAAATGTCCATAATTCAGCATCTGTTGTCACTTTGTTGGGCATTTGTTTGCTGTATTCTTAATCCAGTGTTTACTTTGAATGGCGATTCTCTAAAGTTACTCTCATGACTGTCCCCTGTGTAGCTGTGACACTAAGCGTTTATCTCAGAACTATTTGATTTTGAGCTACCCACAGCTTTGATTGGAATTCGACTGATGCATGTGAAATGCAGCGGTGTGTCTTACCTCTGTTTGTGGCGTCTGAGTCACACTCCGTCCAGGAAAGAGCTGCCTTTAGTCCAGAGAAGTGAAACACTCTGTTGATAATTGCAGCTGGGGCAAGAGGACGGCCACGGGTGTGTGTTTTTTGTGTGCGTCAGAGGAAGGAGAGAGAGAGTTGGAGAAAATAAGGATCGCCCTTTTCCAACAGGTTCTCAGACTCCCTCACTGTGTTTTCCCGATCATCTTCAAACATAATTCTTGAAATTACAGTATATTGTGTTTGTAATATAATAACTGTTTATAATATATAACGGTGGTACCTTTCAAAAGGGTTATATCACTCAAACAAATACAACAAGTTAATTATAAACATATTTATTTACAGGTAATCTAAAAATGACTTCTTTTTTTTTATCAAGGAAAGCATAATGGTAACCATAAAAACTTTATCATAACAGAAACTCTTTTAAATGTCAACATAACACTGACAGTGGTCTCCTTTTACTCAAACACAGACTTGAATTTACACATAAAATAAACATGTTATGAAAACACTTTATTTGAACATTTATTCCCCTAAACCCCTATGCAGAGCAAGAGATGTTAAAGCAAGTTTCCGTTAATGCAACAAAAGGGATTCATATATTCCCAACTCAAATGGATTAAGTAAACTTTAATTGTTATCTATTTAAGTGGATTAAACGCGATGAAATTGAGTTTTCAGCAATTGTGTTGCTTTAGCTCATATTAAATAAATAAATTGAACAAGCAGCAAAAATCTTATTTTATCTCATCTTATTTTTTCAAATTGCTGCTGCAGATGTAGATTTTATTTCATGCTTAATATGTTATCCCTGTATTGAGCATATGAACTGACTCTGAGATCATAATGCGAATATCTGAGTGCAACACCCATGCAGTGTAGGGTCATATTGGTAACCTCCTGCACATATTTGTGCACCCATAATAAAAGGTATCTTCCGAAGTTACCAGGTCAATCACAGAAGCATTTTTTATTCATGTACAGTGCATAGTATTTTGGAAAGGAAAAAACGAAATCCTTGTGCTGCTCTAATCTAGATAAGGCTATAAGAACAGAGGAACATAAATTAGAGGTATTTTTCCCAACTGGCATATTTCCCCGAACTAGTTATAGCCATTGGTGCAAGAAATCATTGTGTGTAATTAACTTTACAGTCTTGTAACTGCTCTTTTCCGAGTGCAGTCATTTAGTTTGTTTGTGCAGGGAAGTAGCTGATGTGATTATTTTTTTCTAAAGAATGGCATGTTCATTGAGGATATTAGCTGTGAAGTGTGAAACTATGGAGGGTCTTGTCTGATTGGTGTAATTCCTCGCAGTAGCTCATCTGTACTTAATCCTTTTATTTGAGAGAGCACAGCATTCCGAAGGCCCTGCGTGATTTGTTTGTTTGAAAGAGTCTGTTCTTTATGGAATGCACCATGGAGGTAACGGTCGCGTGTTTGGCTGCATGTACGGGGACAATATGCAGACATGAAAGGACAAGTCTTTTATATCACACCCTGAGAAACACAACCTCTGTTTTCATCAGAAGAATTACTAAAGTAAGGGCCGTTGCCAGCACATAAACATACACACCCACACACAAACACGCATGAAGGCTAGTGACTAACTCTTCCTAAGGAAAAACACTAGTCTTTCCAGAAATTATGAACCTTGAGTGTTTGTTTCAAGGGTGTGTTGTGTGTATGTGTATCAGAATCTAAGGTGTGCCTCTGTTATGTGTGGAATTGTGGATTCAGCGTCTTGTCCAATGCTCTCATAAAAGTACATGAGTCATTGTGTACAAATTTTGCCTTGTGGGAGTTTGTGGGTTCTTGTGTTTTAATTTCATGTGGTATTAAACTATATATGTATTTCTTTTCCATTCTAACTGTATTTTATTTATTTATTTTTAATTATTTTATTTTATTTTATTTATTATTTGCTACTATAACTACAATACACAATACACCCTAGGTGAACAGGCTAAAAAAATTACTAATAGATATCACCATACTTCCCCAGCTGATTAATGACATTAAGAATTGCAAACATTTTTTGGAAAACTTAAATATGCAAATTATGCATTATCGAATTAAGCACGCACCAATTTTCATACATTTCCAGAATAGAAATCTGAACATTGGATAAAGTAAAGTTTGAGAAAATAAAACTGTCAAGTTTGGTGTATGCAAGTGCTACTGAAGTGGAGATGTCTTGCTCAGATAAAAGAAAACTCATTTTGAGAAAAAAAAGTCTTTAATGGTATTTGAAATTTACAGATGTAAATAGATAAAGTAAAAATTTAAATTAACACTCAAATATTTTGTATGTTTTCTTTCCACTAGTCTGAAAAAACACATTATGAAAAACAAATAGTCTAAAATCTCAAAATTGACCAGTACATGAAAAAAACTTTTTTTGCCTGTAGTTTCATGCCTTAAGTGTTTGAGTATGAGTATGTGTGTGGCTTTATTTAGCCCAAAATGTCTCCGAAAACCTCCCTTTGGAGACCTCTGGGAACATCCACAATTGAATGAATGGTTAATGAATAAAACAGCATTTGGGCTAGTTTACAGTAAGTGTAATTAGTAAGTAAGTGTGTAGTAAGTGTTTTTTCAAAAAACAAAAAAAACAACAACAACAACAACAGAGGATTAATGTAATATAGCTTTAGATTACAGCCCGGAAAGTACTGTGTAATTACATTGAACTTACAGCGTAACTTTCGATAATTATAGTGTACCTATAAAGTAAGAACATGTAAGTATAGGGGAACAATATGTAAAGTCTTGGGAAGGGTAACAACCAGGAAAATAACAAATTATTTATACTGTAAGTATTTTAGTATAAGTACCCCTTGTACTTATACTATTATGATAGACAACAATCACGTTTGGGAGCAGTAGTTCTTTCTACTTGCCTTGAAACAACTTAATCAGTGCATTTTTTCACTAAATTGCTCCCAAATGTAAGATTGTTGTCTATCATAATAGTATAAGTACCCCTTAGTTCTAAAATACTTACAGTATAAATAATTTATTTTCCTGGTTGTTACCCCTTTATTCCCAAGACTTTACATATTGTTCCCCTATACTTACACGTACTTACTTTATAGGTACACTATAATTATCGAAAGTTACGCTGTAAATTCGTTGTAATTATGCAGTACTTTCCGGGCTGTAATCTAAAGCATTACCTACCATTTATATCACACAAGTAAACGTGTGTGTGTGTATGTTCATAGGTACATTCTCCTCATTCTTGTCATGTTTTATACCATATGTGTGCAGCTGTGGTTGGCCCCTGCCCGAGTCTGTTTTTACAGAATGCTGCACCTCTGTTATTTAAAGCTGACGTCCCACTAGACTAGACCATCCGAAACCACTATCAGTGAGTTTCACTTGGTCTGTCTCAGTTACAGTTACAGTTACAGTTGGATACTGCAGATGAGTCGTCTTAAAAATACGTTGCTGCATTTTTTTTTTTTTTATAAATCTGACATCTAGTGACATCTAAATCATCTAGTGAGGTTTAAAAAAACAAAACAAAAGTCTGTTTGCCAATGAGGTAAGAAAAATAACTGAAGATATAAAACAATTCTTAATATCTTTTAGGAAAAATATTTCTTTTTAAAGATGGGGATGACATTTGTATTGGGGGGAAAAAAAGAGTTTTTTTTATTTATTTTTTATTTTTTTTATTTTATTATCTCGTAAATTGACATATGCAGGTATGGATAGACCTTTTGTACAAATGTGGGACAATTTTCCCTGCAGGCTCCTATCACACCCACCTTTTATACATTCAATAAACTGAGCCTTTACTCCTTTGATCGGGGCAATATCATGTTGATCTGCTGTCCTTATGTCCTTTGTCAGAAAACTGGACAATAAACAGGAAAAGAATGTTCATGGGACACACCCATCTGTCCCTTGGATCACAGATTGGCCCCAGGCCTGTGTGTGCTTGACTTTGCTGTGAATTATAGCAGCTTTGACTCATGATGTACATTATGGCGGTCTGTGAATAATTTTCATTATAAGAGCTTTGAGCATTGCATGTGTTTGTGTGTGTGTGTGTGTGTGTGTGTGTGTGTGTTTGTGTGTGTAAGTGCATGCACATGCTAGCAACTGCAGTTCATGTACAACAGAAACTAGTGCTACAATCAGAAGTGCATGTGCAAAGTGCATGTCAGTGTGAGAAAGAGCTCCCTCTAGAGACACTGACGCAACAAAACACTTTGACAGCTGCATATTGTGCTTAACATTGCAGCAACCACCTACAACAGCCTTTTTGGCAGAATCACTTCAGGAAATTGATTTAAAAATTAAACAAAATCAATCACGAAAGTTTATTATTATTGCAAAGTTCCATTCCACAGACAATGGTTTATAAAAGCTGCCAAAATTTTAGATCTTTAATTCCTTTGTAGGAACTAAGCTCGCGTTGGTATAATCTAAAATTCGGTTAATATCAAGGGTTTTTTATATGAAATATAAAATATGATATTTAGCTATGAGACATCACACTTTCGTATGGCATACTGTTTAAAATGAAATCCAACCACACATATTAAATCTCACACACAATAAAAACAAAATGCACAAGTTATTTAGAGGAAAATGCTCTTTTGACCTCTCTTTATTTAAAAAACAAACATTGTGGCAAAGTTAAACTCTGTGTGTGTGTGTTTTTTTTATTACAGGTGCTGGTAACCCAAAGTGTGAGATCGGCATAGTCATGTGCAGGAGCAAGTCACTGGACTCAAATAGTGACAGGTACTGGATCTCTGACATACATGCCAAAAAGTCAGCAGTATAGCCAGGTTAAATGTTTGCCACTAGGTCCTGACTTTGGTCAGTTTCTGGACCTAAATTGTGTTAGGCAGGCTGGGCAAATTCCCTCACACAGATTTTTTTGAAAGAATGTACTGCTAACATTGGCAGATCTTTTGCACACACCCACACACACACACACACATTCGGGCATGGGATCCTGTGGTCTGCTCTGAGATCTCCTTTGCCTGCATTCTTTCACTAAGCTCACTATATAGACTTTAATCACATTTTACTGCAGAGCATATTAAAAATGTACTACTCTATTATAAGATATTAATATTAGAGTCTTGCAAATATGAACAATAACTAGGTCTAAGCCTTAAACTCTTACAGAGCTGGGGTTCTCATTCATGTTCTTAGCAAAAATGGTGCATAACTTAATGCATGGGGTTAGAAGTTTGTTGTTATGGAGGATTAGGATTTCCACTAAAATAGTCAATTATCAATTTGTCAATAATTTAACAAATTTGTAATTACTTTAAAAATATAAATAAACAAATTACACAAATAAATAGGCATATTTAAAACTGTTTATTTAATGTTTAAAATGTATTCAGATGTTATAGTAAAATAATAAAATAATAACTTAAATTACTTTTCAAATTGACAAATAAATGCTTTACTCATATATAGATACACTACTGTTCAAAAGTTTGTGCTCAGAAAGATTTTTTTTAAATGTTTTTTTAATGAACAAAGTACAAAATAATACATTAATAGCTCATTTTAAATTAAACTCTGTAACACTTTATTATATGTTGCAAGCGACGTGACAAAAAACACTGGATCACTCGGATTATGATCAACAAGACATTTAAAATGTGTGTAGTGTTAAAAAACAAAAACAAAAAAAAAACCTAGTTTAGGTTGTAGATTAAAATTGAAAAATCATTAATGCGCTCTTTAGGAAGACACTTGTTACAGCAACAGCCCATGTGACCCTTTAAGTGTTCTGGAAGATGCTTTAAATACAGTAAATACATCTGCAAAATGACAAATGAGCAGTTTAACTAAGAGATTTACTGCTGTTGCTGTTTACATTTTGTCTCTTTGACTTTGATCTGCTTGTTTTGGTTCATGTTTTTAGTTTTTTCCTAAACTGATCAAACCTCTGAGTTAAGAGCAGTCATGCTCGTTAGTCTTTCCCTTAAAGTTTTCTTTATGTCTTTCTCAACACTTGCTGCCTGGTTTTCCTCTTTTTGTTACTTATTTTTTTTGTTTTTCCTTTCCTCTCAAAAGTGTTTTCAGGTTTTAGGTTTTTCAATGTTTGGGGAGGGATCTGGTAGGTCAGTATTTGCGGGTCTATATTTGGACCAGTCTGAAATCTCTGCTAAACACAGCAGAATCATACCAGACACAGACAGCAAAAGGCACAATCTGACAGCTGCTTCTGATTCTGCACATAGTAAAAATGCACTTAAAGGGCTGAGTTGGGGTCAGTCAAGACAAAAACTGTGGTTGAGCAAGGAATTGGCTACATATTCCCCCATATACTTAAGTCATTAAATTAATATAAACATTCGATTATTCGACGAATGGCTTAAATGAATGACTACTAACGGACTAGAAAAAATTTTTGTCGGGGGCAGCTCTAGTATACACCGATGAGCCATTACATTATGACCACCTATCTAATAACATGTAGCCATTGATTCGACACAGTGGCGATAGGTCCTCTGGTGTATCTGGTATCATAATGTGAACAGTAGGTCCTCCAGTTCCCATACATTGTGGGGTGGTGGTGATGTAGCGTGAAACCGCTTTTCCAAGTCGAACCACAAATGTTTGATTGGGTTCATGTCAGGCCGAGGCATTAACAGAAATTCACCATCATGTTCCTCGCATCACACCTTGATGATTCTGGCAGTGTGGCATGGTGCATGATCCTGGTGGTAATGGCCATCACCGGCAGGGAACAAATTTGCCATGAATGGGTCCGAAACAATGTTCAGATATCTGACAGCTGTTAGTAATTGTTAGGGGAGTAAAAGGCTATTGGGGTAATGGGGCCTAAAGTGTCCCAAAAAAACTGCCACCGGCCTGTGTCCGCCCAATAGTGCACCCAGGTGCCATAGCCTCTGTTGGTAATCGATGTATCCGCGCTTGGTCGTCGACATGATGCACCAGGAATCTTGATTCGTCAGACCAGGCCACTTTCTTCCAATCATCCACAGTCCAATCTCGATGATCTTGAGCCCATTTCATGCGTTGTTGGCGATGGCGTGCGGTTTGCATGGGAACCCAGCTGGGTCGTCGGCTACGCAGGCCCATATGCAGAAGGCTGATATAAACTGTGTGCTGTGACACATTGCCCTGGTCACCACTGTTGTAGCTGCTGATGATTTGTCACACTGTGGCCCTGCAGTTGTTGTGAACAATGCACAACATCATTTTACGGATCAGCAAAAAATAAATAAATAAATGGGGGGGGGGGTTTAAGACAAATGTAACTTTGCTTAATATTTAACATTTTAAGTACTTTTATACCACAGCAAAAACTCCTAACTAATAAAGTGAACAGACAGTAAAAATAAGAATACATGAATTAAAACATAGATAAATACTATAGAACAGTTACAAATAAAGTTAGGTCTAACAGTAGTCGGGTGATTCTCACGAAAACTTGATTTTAAAAATTTCAAACATGAAAATTAAAAAATGCTTCAATTAACAATTTTTTTTTTTTTTCAGACATTAGAAACAAAGTCTGGAGTATTTGTAAACATTAATTTAAAAACATTTACTTACAATTTAAGACCTTTTTGAACATATTTTCCAAAACAAGTCCTAAAAAAATCTCATTACCGCAACAGTCTGAAAACATCAACACTGTTAGAAAAGCAAATACATTTTCACATTTTTCTGAAATAATATTTATTTTTAAATGAACAGTTTTTTTTTTTAAATTTTGATTGATTTCTCTCATTACCGCAACAACTTCCACAATTTACAACCTATTTTTTTTTTTATATTTCAATGAAACCTGACATATTTTCAAAATGATGTGGCAAACCTGAAAGAACATATTGTATATATTCTGCACATGCATTTAAAAGCAAACTACAATTTTTCCATCTATTAAGTAAATATTAAATAAACCTGTTGCGGTAATGATATAGGTTACGGAAATAAGGTTGCTGATTTTGGTAATGATAATAAGTATACTAAGAATGAGGTATAGTTTAAAAATATAAACTTGAATTTGAAAATAAATTAGATCATATTGGCACAATCATGGATTTAATTTCAATCAGTTTGATTTTGCAGTGCTTCAAAAATATAGGCTTACATAGGCTAAAAATGTGCATTTAACAATACAACATACATCACCCATTTACCAAATTAGTTTTAAAAAATACTCAAAATTTAAGAGAATAGTAGAGTCCACACCACAACGATAATGGCAAAGAAAAACAATTGCTTGAATCACTTCCAAAAAAATTTATTCCAGTTGATGAACAACAAACATTGATAACCAATCAGATTTGAACAAATTTAAAGAGCTCAAACATTCCGCATTGATATGGGATGTCATTACCAACACTTTGCAGCATGTTATTCAGTCCTCATCAATCATCTCAGCAGCATGAAAAACAAGGCTTTTATTAAAATTCTGAATAGATTTTATACGTATTAGCCTATAATCCACAAAAAGAGCATTCCTTTTATAATCACTAAAAAGCGATCTCATGAAGTTCTATTATAACCAATGAAGCTCTCCACACTTGAAAATAAATCTCTTATTTATCGTACATATGTCTGCCAAAATTCTGTGTATTGTAATCATGATCACAACTTGTAATAATTAAGTAGCTCATTGTTTCTGCCTAAAGTACATAAGCTAACATGATTTCTATTATCTTAATCTTAATCTAATTTCTGAAATGGACATTACTTTCAGTCACCTCTGATAACAGATCACTTTAAATTGTAATGTAGACACATGCATTTTCTGTAAAACTGCTTTGAAACAATATGCATTGTGACAAGCGCTATACAAATAAATGTGAATTAAGTTGAAATGCATATCGTGAGCACACAGAACTCAACTCTGAACAAAAACTTGCTTTTCAAGGGGTGAGTGGATTCTAACTTAAACACCTCTGATTGGCCATTGCATTCAAGAAAGCAATAGATATGTCTGTGATTGGCTACTGAGCTCAGTGCTGCAAAATGCATTGTAAATAGAAACCTTTAATGCTCTCCAAAGCTCAAACACAAATATGTACTGAAGCATTTGCCAAAAAAGTTTTGCCATCAATGGGCCCCCCTGATTCCCCGGGGCCCTAAAGCAGCCGCTTACCTCACTTATTGGTAAAATCTAGCCTATAATGCTCATAAATTGGCCAAATCATGTTTATATTTAAATCTAATGATTTACACAACTTTCTGTGAGGGTTAGGTGTCAGGTTAGGACATAATATCACTGTTCTCACTAATATAGTGCAACAAACCTGTATGTATTGTTTTGACTTGCTTTGTGAGGACTAACTGTCTACATAATGTAGTGTCTCTACCACTACATTATGAGCTGTCTTCATAAATCAAATGGCAAAATAAACATACAATGTTTTATTAAAATATAAAATGGCCAAAAGTGTTCTTTGAGAGTTGTGTTTAGAGGTTAAGGGATAGAAAATATCAGCTTAGTATACAAAATAATTACGCCTGTGGAAAGTGTTCATAATGATAGATGTGCCAGCATGTGTGTGAACATCCACATTTGTGTAGACTCCCCGACACTGTAGATTTCTTTTTTTGTAAACCTTTTCTCTGAAATTTGTCACCCTAGCCTTTGCAAAAGTTTTCCAACAGTTAGTAAATATTATTTAACTTAATACCTCATAATAAATATTTAAAAATAGCCTGTATGATCAAATTCTCATTACCAAAACAGAAGTTCTCTCTGAAAGAGTTTTAAGAGTTCTCTCTTAATAATTTTTTAGAATATTTTCATTTTTTTCTGTTTAAATTAGAACACAACATACATTCAGACATACCTGGACGCATTGCGGTAATGAGAATTTCAGCTGAAAATATAGTAAAATACAAAAATAATTCATTTATATGTTGAAATTACTCTTTGTTCAGTGTAGAGAACAATATTGTCTTTATTATTTTGTTTTTATATATTACTAAAATGCATGTTTAATATTTAAAATCATTAGTGCCGTGGTGTTTTAATGGTTTCGTGAGAATGACCCATTCATGTACAGAAATGTAGTAATATAAATATAATTGTAATTGCACTGCATGCATAGTGTTCACTGTATAAATTAAATATAGATTAATCATTGTTAAAGTTGTTTTGTTGTTTGACAATTAATGACATAGTTATTTTTAGGCTGCTGTCATTAAATGCATGGAACCAGTGTATGAATGCACAACCGAATGCACTGAATCAATATGATGAAACACATCTGATTCCTTTCTCAAGTTATCTTGGCTGTTTATGTTCACTTAAGACTTTATAACTGACAGTATACAAGAATACTTGTCGAGACGGGAATTTTGAGATCATTTTGTGTGTGTATGTGTCTGTTCAAGCTCATGGTGCCTCGAAACACAGCTCGATTATGTGTTTGCGTGCCATCTGAAAGGCGCCTCTGTGAGTGTACGTGCTTTGAGTGTGTGTGGACAGAAAACAACGTGCGATTGTGAAATTTACGTCTTCTTGCAGTTGAATTGTTTAAAAACGCTTGAGTGTTTTAAATTAGTAAGACTTACAAACGTGCAAATAAAAAACTTTCACTATATAATGGCTAAATGCAGTGAATCCGTGAATCACATACGTTCCGAACCATGGGGCCTGGTTCATATTGATCACGGATCAACCGCGGTCCGTTGCACCCCTAATACTCAGTACAGTAGCACATGAACAACTTACAAGGAGCTTCATTTCCGAGATTGAAGTTCCGGGGCACCGTGCCATCACAATTTGTCCTTTATCAAACTCCGATATTTCATCTTTTCCCATTCTGACACCGAACACTCTACTGACTGAAAGCTGGTCCTCAGGTGGTATGTATACTGCTTAATGAACTGCACCTGCGACACCGTTCGGTTGCCAGGTGTGCTCATGCTGTAGGCTGGGGGTGGTCATAATGTAATGGCTCATCAGTGTATTTTAAATGTATATTTAATGCCATCTTTTTACTAAGTACAATAAATTAGGGTCAGTATCACCAATACAATACATCTACTGATTAAATGTTAAAATGGCACCACAAAAAGGTTATTGTTTTCATTGTTTTTGACCCGTGTAACTTTGTATTTTACATACCAATAACATTTCACAATTCTCGATTCCAGATTTTATACCACAACCAAAAGTACTAGCCTAACAAATATAAAGTTATGTCGATACTGATGTTTTGCGGTCTCACTTGGGAGCCCCAATCACCTCTGAGTAGTAAAAAAACAGGCCAGTGAATATTGGGGAGTTAGATTTGCATGCCAAGCCACTACTACCCAGACATACGGGCATATAAGGCCGGCTCGCACTCACTCATTCAGGGTTATGTTGAGAATCTGAGACAGGGAATCCCGTTCAGTCTGACTGCCTAAGGAAGCTGGAGAAACTCAATCCAGGGTTTTCAGAGTGGGGAACTCACCTGAAGAGCAAAGTAGGCGCTCTTATCCTTCCACTAGAGGGGAATGGCACTGCAAGCGGGACACTGAGCCAGACTTCCTGCACATTACCTGTTTGTACCCAACACACGGGAAGAAACTGGCTCAACCCGGAGAATCTGTAGAATCTCGTGAAGGTGTTAGGTGTCGCACAGCACATGTGCTCATGCAGATGTCTGCCACTCCGGTGTAGGAACCAACACCCCGAGTGGAGTGATCACTAGCCGCTTTTCCACTGTCGGGCCAGTGCTAGCCAGGGCTTTCAGCGGGCCAGGCCCGGACTTGTAGCACCGAACCCAAAATCACGCTGCATTTCCACCGTCGGGCCAGAAGCTCCGCAGCGCTTTACTAAAACCCATCCGTAACACACCTCTCTGGAACAACGTCACACAAACCCATCATTTCACAAACAAATGGAAGTTTTATCAGAAAAATAATCAGAAAGAAATCACTGGAAAATAGCGAGATCGTAAAGTGAACATGATAAAAGCAGGGGTTTGTTGGCATTTTGTTGTTTACTTAAAGATTTAAAATCCCTAGCATCAATGTTTTACCAAACAAATTGATAATAATGAATTAATTTGTGTCAAGATTAAACATTAGTCACAGAAATAAAGTGGTATTTACTGTTTTTTCACAAAAGAAAGAGGACACACGCACTTATTCAGTCGTGTCTGTTTCTGTTTATTTGTAGTCATGACATGGGACAGTATGTTTACATCACATTTACAAAGAATGATAATTTCTACAAATTTTCCACCAAAAATACGACCTGAGGAGCTTTAGCACTCTCTCCAGTGACGTCCCAACAGTTATATTTTCAGTCTGAGAAACAGAGGAATCCCGAAAAACTGGAGTTGCTTTATTTTATGAAATATGTGGAGCTAAATATGGATATCAGACAGTCCGTTAAGAGATGAGACGTGCTGACAGATAAAATAAATACATGATTGTGATAGCCTACGTGTACTGGCCTTGTTAGAATTCTCTAGCATCTAACTATCCAGTAAGTTAAACAGTGACTCAAAAAAACTTCGCTGGAGACATCAAGTCGTTTATGAAGTTTATGATTCAACTGTGAAACTGTAAAAATATACAAAAGACAATGTTACTAAGTATGAAATAGAAAGATTACAGATTGATGATAAAGTAAGGTTAAATAAACCAAGAAAATGTACATCAAAATATCAAAAAAACCTTCTCAAACATATCACACAATAAATGAACACTGTGTACTTACAGACATTGCGTTTAACAGATGCAAAGAAAGAAGATGTGTGGGGATGTCACAGCTACCACAATTTTTCTGAACTTCTGCAGTACAACTGGTACTTCCTGCTTCCTGAACTAAGAGGCTAATTGTGACTGCTTTTCAAAATTAAAGTCTTCAGAGTAGATATACATAAAATAAGTCCCATCAAAATCTAAATCAACACAGTCCTGCACACTACGTATATGATTTGTCTGATTTCTTCAAGCCGTCATATTTACCATGTTTACTATGGTAATAGCGCGCATAGTCTTGGTGATCAGAATCCATATCGGATCACAAACAGAAGTTATTTCAAACACTTGCTGCTGTCTGAATGTGAGTTTTGAGCTAAAATGTTTTTAAAAGTCTTTAATGCTGATGTTAGCTGGTCACCTATATGTAATCATCCATGGCGCCTCCGTCTCCACACACAGATTAACTCCACCTTTGTTCGTAAACAAGCTCGAGCTGGCCCGCTTTGGACCAAGGTATTCGGCGGGCCGAATAACCCTGGCCGTTGGCCCCGAGGAAGCCCCGACAAGGCACGATCAAGCCCTGGAAGTGGCACGCACTAGCACGCCCGCTTTAGGCCCGACAGTGGAAACGCGGCTATTGACTCTGAGGGGGCACGGCTCGCCTTGGGACTGGTACGCCAAGGCGATGACATCCACTATCTGGGCCCTAACCCAGGAAGCATAACATCGCAAAGCAGAGGTGGTTCCTGTGAGGGACTGGCTGGGGAGGTGTGAGGAATCAGCACATCCTCAAAACTTGAACTCCTGGCCTGTGGTAAAAGAAGGGGGACTGGGAGTGAGAAAGCAGAGCATCGCTCACTGCCAACACACACCCCGTATGACCTGGAGAGTGAGGAGACCGCTCTTTCTAAAAGAATTTGGGTACAGAATGAACAGAACAGAACCAAAATGAAACAAAGGATTCTCCACCTGGCTCTCCCCCGGGGAAAGAAGTGGTGCATTCACGACCTCCTGAGAAAGAGCAGTCCCCTGCATCTCCACATCACCCATCTAGGTGCCGCCTCGCTGACTGTTTGGAGGTTTTAGCAGTCACCTGGGTGACTGGCTGTGTCGCCTTCTTGTGGGGGGCTCAATGTCACGGCTGAGCCATCATGGAGCATATCTTTTTGGTTTAGAAGCCGCAGGAGGACACCCTTGGCAACAAGCAGAATAGGGGGCGCAGCCCGCAGCAGCCTGGTGGCAGAGATGTCCCGTCGGGGCAGGATGTTTGCCTAATTGCCTCTGCTTCAGGACTGCTGAGAACTGCTGGGCAAAGTCCTCGACAGTGTTGCCGAAGAGGCCACCTTGCGAGATGGGAGCATCAAGAAAGCGCACTCTGTCGACATCTTGCAGTTCTGCAAGCTTTAGCCAGAGATGACGCTTCTGGACTGCGAAGGTGGACATCGTCTGGCCGAGGACGCGCACTGATATTAAATTTTTTATATTCAACAGTGCTTTGATCTGCCTGCATTGACACTATTCTTTAAGAGCTGCTGTGCAGCCAAACAATGTACCAGTTATCAATGTAAAGCTGCTTTTACACAATCTACATTGTAAAAAGCGCTATATAAATAAAGGTGACTTGACTTGACTTGACTGTGACTTTCATTGCCCGAAATGTGAGGTCAGTCGCCATGTGAAGTTCCTGCATCAAGCCCGGCTCAGAACTACCTTTGTGCATTATTAGTGCTTTGGCCTGCAGGACGGCCATGCGAGGCAGAGGTGGCCTGTCCAGCGGCACTGAATGATGCGCTTGGATGATGTGATGACAGCCACAGTACATCGGCACGAGTACGCTCACCGCACACCAGCTATTCATGGGTACCGAAGACGTCACTTCCGCTATGCTCACCGCCATTTTTGTGTCAAACATGGCAATGAACACAGCATTCTAGATGAGATGATTTTTAGGAAAAATCATTGCTGTTTGAGCTCTGCATGCTGAAGCTGAAGAGAATTAACACTCGTAAACTGAAGAGCTTTGCTAGAAGGTTAATTAACTTAACGGAAAGCATCCTACAGTATCTCACAGAAGTGAGTACACCCCTCACATTTTTGTAAATATTTTATTATATCTTTTCGTGTGATAACACTGAAGAAATAACACTTTGCTACAATGTAGTGAGTGTACAGCTTGTATAACAGGGTAAATTTGCTGTCCCCTCAAAATAACTCAACACACAGCCATTAATGTCTAAACTGCTGGCCACAAAAGTGAGTACACCCCTAAGTGAAAACGTCCAAATTGGGCCCAAAGTGTCAATATTTTGTGTTGCCACCATTATTTTCCAGCACTGCCTTAACCCCCTTTGGCATGGAGTTCACCAGAGCTTCACAGGTTGCCACTGGAGTCCTCTTCCACTCCTCCATGACGACATCAAAGAGCTGGTGGATGTTAGAGACCTTGCGCTCCTCCACCTCCCATTTGAGGATGCCCCACAGATGCTCAATAGGGTTTAGGTCTGGAGACATTCCTTAGCAAGGCAGTGGTCGTCTTGGAGGTGTGTTTGGGGTCATGTTGAAATACTGCCCTGCGGCCCAGTCTCCAAAGGGAGGGGATCATGCTCTGCTTCAGTATGTCACAGTACATGGCATTCATGGTTCCCTCAATGAACTGTAGCTCCCCAGTGCCGGCAGCACTCATGCAGCCCCAGACCATGACACTTCCACCACCATGCTTGACTGTAGGCAAGACACACTTGTCTTTGTACTCCTTACCTGGTTGCCGCCACACACGCTTGACACCATCTGAACCAAATAAGTTTATCTTGGTCTCATCAGACCACAGGACATGGTTTCAGTAATCCATGTCCTTAGTCTGCTTGTCTTCAGCAAACTGTTTGTGGGCTTTCTTGTGCATCATCTTTAGAAGAGGCTTCCTTCTGGGACGACAGCCATGCAGACCAATTTGATGCAGTGTGCGGCGTATGGTCTGAGCACTGACAGGCTGACCCCCCACCCCTTCAACCTCTGGAGCAATGCTGGCAGCACTCATACGTCTATTTCCCAAATACAACTTCTGGATATGACGCTGAGCACGTGCACTTAACTTCTTTGGTCGACCATGGCGAGGCCTGTTCTGTGTGGAGCCCTGTTCTGCTCTTTGCCATGAGGTGCTATGTTGAACTTCCAGTGGCCAGTATGAGAGAGTGAGAGCAATAACCGTCTCAGGTTATGTATGTAACCATCTTTCCCTGAGAACAGGGAACGAGACACTGCGTTGGAATACGCTATGGGGAACGCCATCAAGTGAACCGGTGTCTGAAAGCAATTGTCAAGTCCTACCAATCCTATTGGCCGGCGACAGCCTATGACGTCATCATTACGCAAGTATATAAGGGGCGCCTAGAGAACCAGTCAGTGCCTTATCGTCTGAAGGGACTGTTCAGCAGGCAGCCCCGATGCATGGCAGTGTCTCGTTCCCTGTTCTCAGGGAACCATGGTTACATACGTAACCTGAGACGTTCCCTTTCGAAAGGGAACTCTACACTGCGTTTGAATACGCTATGGGGAACGATATACCCACGCCGCCATGCTGAGGGGAGTGCATGCCAAAAGGCTAGACAAACGTCAAAACTAGCAGCTTTAACTGAAGTGCCAGAACCACTCCCCCTACAGGTCACACATAGGCTGTCAGTGACAACATTCCCTATGGCCAACAGCCCAAGCTATAAGCCTCAAAGAGGCCTTCCTCAGAAGGCCTACCAAGGCTGCTCAACGGCTTCTGGAACCAGCTCCTTATGAAAAGAGGGTACCTTTAAGGGAATGTGGCCAGGGGGCCCGAGGGACCCCTAAGCAGTCACTTGTCAGGGCAATGTACTCGATCCTGATTGCCACCAGGGAGGCCTGACCTGGTCTACTTTACAGAAACCTAGTCTTGGCCAACAACCTGTCTGATCACAGAGTCTCCAAACACATTTCTTCAGAGAAGATATCCAGTAAGAGAGACTGCAAAAGAGGCAGTAACTAACTCAGACCGGAGCGCAGAGATGGGCATCCTGGAGAGCAGGACTCAGCTTAGCGCTTTTTACCCTTACTAATGAGGGGAGTAAAACTCTGCTCAATCCTAGGATCTACTCAGCACTGAGGAGGCTGTGCACTCCAAAGGAACCCAACAAGGGGAGTACATAAAACAGCCTGGGGGCTGATAGGGAGGCCTTCAACCACTGACCAGCTTAGGGAGCTAAGTACTATGCAGAACAACCCTCAAACGAGGGGAGTACAGAGCTCGACCTAACAGATAAACCGTACTGAAGGCACAAAATCATGGAGGCCCAAGAGGGGGCCTGCCACATGACACAAATTCTACACGTGTAGAAATATATCACAGCAGCCTTGCTAAAGGCCAGCATGCGCTAGTCTGCATAGAGAACACCCAGAAACAGGAGGAGGAAGCTTAAAGGGAGGCCTGTGAAGGCCATGCACCTGAACAGCTTGCTTGCTGATAAGCAAATCCAGCAGACTAGACTGAGGGTGCCCACATAACAGTCTACCTAACACAATCCGACGAGCAGTGCACTCAGTAAAAACACTTTTTACTCTTTAAAGCAAGAGGAGTACCACATATGCCAACACGTCCTGCAGGAGGCCC
Source organism: Ctenopharyngodon idella (assembly GCF_019924925.1). Classification (NCBI taxonomy): domain Eukaryota; kingdom Metazoa; phylum Chordata; class Actinopteri; order Cypriniformes; family Xenocyprididae; genus Ctenopharyngodon; species Ctenopharyngodon idella. The sequence continues at coordinate 22,432,230 of NC_067242.1, read as the reverse complement.
AAAAAAGGGCCTACGACTTCCAGACACGTGGCATCAGCTCACGGCAGTGTCCTAAGCTCTAAGGGAGCCAAGTAGAAAAACCAAACTTATCAAGTGAGGTTAACTAGCTTAATTCAACCTGAGCCAACATACCACCAGGTCATGTACTCGGTAATAAACACCTTTTTACTCTTAAAGCAAGAGGAGTACAAACCTACGCCATCATGCTCTGAAGGAGGCCCAAACGGGGCCTACAACTCAGAATGACATGTGCAGTCACTTCTAGTGGCAATTACTAAGCTCTCAGGGAGCCACATATAGAACCAAACTAATTAGTGAGGTTAACTATTAGCTCAGCCTGAGCTTAATATCAAACAACACATTCCAACAGGCAATGTACTCAGTAAAGCACTTAACACTTTGCTACTCCAGGAGACACGGGTGTCAGCCAGTGGCAGTGTGAACATCCACAACAAGCCTGCGCCAACATGTTCTTAGAGGAGGCCCAAACCGGGGCCTGCGACTCCAGAAGACACGTGGCGTCAGCTAGTGGCATCTGTCTAAGCTCTAAGGGAGCCCAATCTGAGAACCAAACAGTAAAGTGAGGTTACCTAACTCAACCTGAGCTTAAATCTACACATTCCAACAGGCAATGTACTCAGTAACAATACTGTAAACCCTGAAGTAGGGGAGTACAAATAAATATATTAACGTGCTCTAAAGGAGGCCCAAAACCGGCCTACCACCTCAACAGACATGGACATAAACCTGTGGAAGTGTCTAAATTCTAAGTGAGCGAAACTCTGACCAAAAACATCCACCAACAAAAGCTTGTGACACTTACAAGCTACAGTGCTTAGAAAGAGGCTTATCTGACGAAAGCCTTTAAATTCAAATAATGCAACAGAATTCTTGTGGCAGTGTATGAACTGTAAGGGAGCTAACAAAGGAACCAAACTGACTAGTGAGGTTCCCAAGGCGAACTCAACCTGAGCTATGCATTCCAGCAGGCCATGTACTCAGCAAACAACTTTACTCTTAATGCAAGGGGAGTACAAAATAATCACCATGCTCTGAAGGAGGCCATAAACAAGCCTACTACTACAGAAACAGGTGCTAACCTGTGGCAGCAATAGAGTATAGTTCACATTGTGTAGGGCAAAAACTAGAACTTAAAGCATGAAAGTGATGCTTTATCTTCATTCATGCCATCCTGAACACAAGGATGGATGCCTTATACCAACTAGAAGTTTACACATCTGTACTGAACCCTAGGGAACAGGAGCTGGATAAAGCTGACACCATTACACTTAAGCTTGAATGTTAATTCAAGGGGTTCAAGGGGAAGGCAAACACAGTACGAATGAAAATTCTAGACAAGTGGGGCCTACGCAACACTAGCATTCTCTTATCCACCTAAAGATAAGGGGCCTACCACCTGAGACAACGGCACAAGGGAGGCTAATGATAGCCCGCTACCTTAGCTGCTATCTATCTTGCACCTACACTACAAGGGGTAAAGGGCTTTTTGGCCTGACAACTCAGAAAGAGGAGGCCAGAACTAGGAAACTATACAACCTAACAAGGGAAGTAAAGATACAAGGGGGAATGCAAAGCAAACACCTAACCCTAGCTCTTAGCCTAGGCCAGCTAAGCTGTGGGCCCATAGGGCCACACATAAGCATAGATCTGCCTGGGGCTAAAACTCAGTCTACAAACTCATGAGAGAAGAGGCCACTCTAAACTCTAAATTAAGAGCTCAAAGGAGCAAAGCTCAACCCAAGCCAACAATGTCAGGCGGCCAGGAGGCCGACACTAGACATAGATCTATCTGAAGTGAAGAGTGCTAACCTCAAAACAACTCTAGCTATAACCAGAGGAGAAGCTACTCTACCAATGGTGGCTGTAAAGGCGGCCATTTTGTTTGCCAAGCCAAAACAATCGTTCAAGCCAACCTAATGGTTTTAAAACTTCAGAGCCCTTAAAACCCCTTAATCTAATTTTCCTCTCTACACGCCCAGGAAAACCCATACAGGAAAACTTAAGGTCAGATATACTATAATGTGAATATAGACCAGCTTACCTTCCTGCGGCTCGAAGACTCCTATCGTGTAAGGGATGGAATCTAGGGTCCTTTCAGCCTAAAGGAGACTTTTTACTATCAAGCCAGAAGGTGGGCCATCAGAATCATATTCATCATGGGCCCTGTCCTCAGCCTGACTGTAAGGAAGCCTGAGTGTGTAACATTAAAATTCTATGACCAGAAGGTGGAAGAGAGGAGAGGGTAGAAGAGAACTATCCTCGCAGAGAGGAAATCAATCACTGACGCTGCTGGTGTCTGTGGTTGATTTCCTCCCTCAGATCCTGCTTCTTCTTCCTAGAGTCCCGCCTTCTCTGGGACTTACTCCGAGGAGGAGGAGGTGCCTGAGAGGCAACACTGGACCTCTGGCCCTGTCTCCGATCCTCGAATCGGGATGGGCCAGGATCTCCTGTCTGTCTGGGCCCAGAATTGGATCTGAGCGGTATGCAGTACTTAAACACCGCCGAGCACGCCTTCACCTCTCTGAACTTTCCCACCACCGCCTCGACGGAGGTACCAAAAAGTTCAGAGGGCGAAAGCGGTGCATCGAGGAGAAAGCCCTTTTCTTTCTCCCTGATGTCAGCCAAGTTCAACCACAGGTGTCTCTCCGTGGCCACCATCGCTGCCATCGATCTCCCAATCGAAGCAACGGTTTGCTTAGTGGCCCGGAGAGCCAAATCCTTGGTGCAGCGCAGCTCTTCTACCACCTCAGGGGACAGACCCTGCCCCTGATCCAGATCCTTCAGCAACTCATCTTGGTAGGCCTGTAATACCACCATGGTGTGTAAGGCCGCACCAGCCTGACCCGCTGCTGTGTATGCCCTGCCATTCAAGCGAGAGGTCACTTTAAGGGGCTTAGAAGGCAGGACCGGAGCTTTCAGTGTCAGGGCCTGCCCAGTGACGAGATAGTTCGCAAACGTCTCGTTAATAGGGGGCATCGACACATACCCATGCTGGCTCAATCCCTCCACATCAGCGAAATTCACCTGCTGATGCAGATGAATACGAGCCAAATATGGGTTCTTCCATGCCTTCTCGATCTCCACATAAAGATCAGGAAGGAATGGAAGGCTCACGGGGGCTGCTTTGTTATGGCCAGAAAGGAACCGCTCGTCAAGCCGTCTGCGTGCGGCCCCTCTCTTAACGCGCTCCCATGGCAACTGCAGTCTGCCAGAAGTGCGTTCCATAACTTCAAGCAGTTCCGCATACGCAGGGCAGGGAGGCTTTGAAGGGATCAGCAGACTTTCTGAAACGTTTGTCAGACATAGTAGAATGTTTCTTACCAGATTCGAAGCAATCGCCAAACAGACAGAACAGTCCCTGAAGACGAAAAGACACTGACTGGTTCTCTAGGCGCCCCTTATATACTTCCGGGTCGCGCTATGATGACGTCATATGCTGTTGCCGGCCAATAGGATTGGTAGGATTTGACAATTGCTTTCAGACACCAGTTCACGTGATGGTGTTCCCCATAGCGTATTCAAACGCAGTGTAGAGTTCCCTTTCGAAAGGGAAACCAAATTTAACACACCTGCTCCCCATTCACACCTGAGACCTTGTAACACTAATGAATCACATGACACCGGGGAGAAAAAACGGCTAATTGGGCCCGATTTAGACATTTTTACTTAGGGGTATACTCACTTTTGTGGCCAGTGGTTTAGACATTTATTGTTATTTTGAGGGGACAGCAAATTTACACTGTTATACAAGCTGTACACTCACTACTTTACATTGTAGCAAAGTGTCATTTTTTCAGTGTTGTCACATGAAAAGATATAATAAAATATTTACAAAAATGTGAGGGGTGTACTCACTTCTGTGAGATACTGTATATAAGATAAATCAGATATTTATACAAAATAACCATAATATTACAACTTATGTTTGCACAAAATCACGCACAGATAAACTTTAACTAAGTTGCATAGTCAGAATGTAGCAACTCCTGTTGTGGATGCGTTCTTTTTGTAACAGCACTCTGAAAAACAGCAACTAAGCCCAAAGAATTCACAATGTTTTATTACAATAGTGTATACAATTATAATGTTATGTATACGACAGCCCCAATCATAGTTATTAATGTTTTGCATTGCTGTTTGAGAGTGCACGCTGAAGCTAAAGATGATCAACAGTACAATGAAGTGCTGCGGGTTATTTACCTCAACGAAACATCCTATATAAGATTAATCCGATTTTTATACTACAAACCCGATTCCAAAAAAGTTGGGACACTGTACAAATTGTGAATAAAAAAGGAATGCAATAATTTACAAATCTAATAAACTTATATTTTATTCACAATAGAATATAGATAACATATCAAATGTTAAAAGTGAGACATTTTGAAATGTCATGCCAAATATTGGCTCATTTTGGATTTCATGAGAGCTACATATTCCAAAAAAGTAGCAATAAGAGGCTGGAAAATTTAAATGTACATATAAGGAACAGCTGGAGGACCAATTTGCAACTTATTAGGTCAATTGGCAACATGATTGGGTATAAAAAGAGCCTCTCAGAGTGGCAGTGTTTCTCAGAAGTCAAGATGGGCAGAGGATCACCAATTCCCCCAATGCTGCGGCGAAAAATAGTGGGGCAATATCAGAAAGGAGTTTCTCAGAGAAAAATTGCAAAGAGTTTGAAGTTATCATCATCTACAGTGCATAATATCATCCAAAGATTCAGAGAATCTGGAACAATCTCTGTGCGTAAGGGTCAAGGCCGGAAAACCATACTGGATGCCCGTGATCTTCGGGCCCTTAGACGGCACTGCATCACATACAGGAATGCTACTGTAATGGAAATCACAACATGGGCTCAGGAATACTTCCAGAAAACATTGTCGGTGAACACAATCCACCGTGCCATTCGCCGTTGCCGCCTAAAACTCTATAGGTCAAAAAAGAAGCCATATCTAAACATGATCCAGAAGCGCAGGCGTTTTCTCTGGGCCAAGGCTCATTTAAAATGGACTGTGGCAAAGTGGAAAACTGTTCTGTGGTCAGACGAATCAAAATTTGAAGTTCTTTTTGGAAAACTGGGACGCCATGTCATCCGGACTAAAGAGGACAAGGACAACCCAAGTTGTTATCAGCGCTCAGTTCAGAAGCCTGCATCTCTGATGGTATGGGGTTGCATGAGTGCGTGTGGCATGGGCAGCTTACACATCTGGAAAGGCACCATCAATGCTGAAAGGTATATCCAAGTTCTAGAACAACATATGCTCCCATCCAGACGTCGTCTCTTTCAGGGAACATTGTCATGTTTCCAACATGACAATGCCAGACCACATACTGCATCAATTACAACATCATGGCTGCGTAGAAGAAGGATCCGGGTACTGAAATGGCCAACCTGCAGTCCAGATCTTTCACCCATAAAAAACATTTGGCGCATCATAAAGAGGAAGATGCGACAAAGAAGACCTAAGACAGTTAAGCAACTAGAAGCCTGTATTAGACAAGAATGGGACAGCATTCCTATTCCTAAACTTGAGCAACTTGTCTCCTCAGTCCCCAGACGTTTGCAGACTGTTATAAAAAGAAGAGGGGATGCCACACAGTGGTAAACATGGCCTTGTCCCAACTTTTTTGAGATGTGTTGATGCCATGAAATTTAAAATCAACTTATTTTCCCCTTAAAATGATACATTTTCTCAGTTTAAACATTTGATATGTCATCTATGTTGTATTCTGAATAAAATATTGACATTTGAAACTTCCATATCATTGCATTCCTTTTTTATTCACAATTTGTACAGTGCCCCAACTTTTTTGGAATCGGGTTTGTACATAAACTTAATATTACGACTTATATCTGCACAAGTGAAGCTTGAACTAAGTTCTAATCAGAATACGTAACTCTTGTTGTAGATGCACTCTTTCCACAACAACGCACTGAAACAACAACTAAACCCAGAGAAACGTTTTATTACAATAGTGTCCTCATTATAATGTTATGTATTTGACAGTCCCAGTAGTTATTATGTTGTGCATTGCTGTTTGGCTGCCAGTGGTCCCTTCTGATTGAAGCCATCCATTTATTCCGCCGATCTAACTCCTTTGGGATCGAAAAAAATTGTAGTTTGGGGTTTCTCTGACAACTGTTGTTACAGCTAACAGCACAACATATCCCGGGAATTTTGTAACCTTGTTGTGAACCTTCTGGGAGTGTTTTGTTGATCTTCCTCTGGTAGTTGTGGCTGCTACGACTATAGACTGAAACAGGTCACAAAAATGGCGGCAATAAAGCACTGTCACGTCACAAATGATCTGACTGAATAGGTGGAGAAGAGAGAGAGTGATAGAGCCAATTCAGTGGACTCAGGTAAAGTCCAAAGTATCCTTCAGTTTTTTACATATATGTGAGGGTCCGCGTACAGTGTGCTTGACGCAAATTTCATAATCAGAATAGTAAATGGGTACTGTACACGTGCTGCCCTATTTTTGTTACCGCGCATACTTTGTAGGTCACACATGTGCATTGAACTTGTTTTGCACTAATCAGTTGTTCCACAAGTTGTTCCCGGGCCATTGTTTCACAGTAGAAAACTAAATTAAAGAGACGGAACAACAACAACAAAATACAGAAGACTGCAACAACAACAGATGCCCGCAATGACAAGGACTTGTGTGAGGAGGGGGTTATAAGATAGCCGCAATTTAGTTCAAAAGAATACAATGGCATTTTTATTGGTCATAACTTCTGAAGAAAAATTGCGCAGGCACTGGACAGTGATGAAACCTTTTAGAGTATGTCGACAGCCTGTATTTGCGCACGCTATCAAATGGTGTATACTTTTTATGATTTTTTTTCTTTTTTTCATTAGTTAATTGAATAACATTAATGAAAGACTGGAGCAGGTAAATTAGGCTGCTGTCACTTTAAGATCTGAAGCATATGATGCTCTGTATAGTTGAGATAATAAGTTTACATACATGTTGCAGAATATGCAAAACATTAATTAAAAAAGAGGGATCATAAATTGCATTTTGTTTTTTTTTTTGTTTTGTTTTTTGTATAGTACTGCCATGAATAAACTATTTTACATAACAAATGCTTATATAGTCAACTAGATAAAAAAAATAATAACTGAATTTATACAACTAAACCAGTTTTTAATACTGTCTATTGTTACCTGGATGGTCAACGACTATTTGTATGTTTTGTGATAGTTGTTCATGAGTCCCTTGTTTGTTCTGAGCCGTTAAACTGCCGCAGTTCTTCAGAAAATCCTTCACTTACCCTTTCCAGTAGTGTCTGTATGATATTAAGACCCAAGGGACTCGTACACAACTATTACAAAAGGTGCAAACATTCACTGATGCTCAAGAAGTTTTTGATCATCCAGGTAATGAGACACAGTATTAAGAGTATTAAAAGTGTATGTATACTTTTGAACTGGATCTTTTGTGTAAATTCAGTTATTATTTTGTCTTGTGGCCTACATGTAAACATCTGTTATGTGAAATAGCTTATTTTAAAAAGAAGTAATAAATAAAAACAAAATGCATTTTTGTGTGATTTTTTTTTTTTTAATTTTTTTTTTATTATTGACATTGCAGATTCTGCAGGGGTAAACTTATGACCTCTGTGTACATATATTTAATGTTCCCTTTTCAAATTACTTTTGGTGCAATAAAATAATTTATTTTTCAGCTTGAAACACATTAAAAAAAAGTAATAAAATTACTTTAAATGGATTTGAATCTAATCCAATTTCACTCATTCCAATCATTCTGAATTTGCAAAAATCGCTTTTGAATTCAGTCAAAACCTATGAATAGTCAAGAAATCTTAGAACCGGGCTTGAAAAGCACTTGATTGATTGGCCTCAGTCAACTGCTCTCTTACTTTGCGGAGCAAATATATATTTTGATTCTTTTTTTTTTAATGACATTGGCATCATAGCTCTATCTTGAGTCTTTTTAATTTCCTCCTTTTCTCTCCTCCATGTTTTTTTTTTTTTTTTCTTTCAGAATCATCTCTCTTTCTGTCTAGCAGCGCATGCTTTCTCCCCTGCAGTGAATAGTGACCTTGGCAGCTGAAAAGAGAAAGCGGGTGGAATTTTCTCTTATTTCATTTAAATCCAAATAGTTTGAAGCTAAAACTGCTTCACCCTCATATCTCATGACTATCTCTTACATCACGCACATTCTGTAGACTTTTTTTCTGAACTGTAGAAAATTTAAAGAAATCAAGTTTTCCTTCATTGTACATTTCCTTTGATGTACAATGTTATGAAAACATTCTGAACTCACATTAAAGATGGACGAGACAAAATAGAGGCCAGAAGATCATAAAGTCTTGATTGTGGAATTTTTTGACAAAAACACCATAGCAACCACAGGGCAACAGGGTAAAAACACTTTACGAATACCTTAAGAACCGCATAGCAACACTCAACCTCTACTATTGGTTAATCATATAGTATTGTCCATCAGTGGAGGTGAACAAATCATATAGGCCCATGTAAAATATGTATATAAAACAAACTCCTACTTAATTATAATGAATAATATTAATAATGGTCATTGTAAAGTGTTACTGTCTGTTCTTTCAGGAGTGTTGTTTTTTGTTTGTGTAAATGTGCAAATGTTTTTCAGGCATGGGCTGCACACCATGATCCTGGTCCCTCTGAAAACTCCAGGAGTGAAGAAGATAAGGCCGCTTACCGTTTTCGGACAGGACGGTGAGTTCTGAGTAACACAATCTGCCGTGCCACATGAAGCTTATCAGATCTTCAACTCTCTCACACATTCTCTCTTTTGACAGTCTTTTTTCAACTTTGTGCTTTAAAGCTGCTGTCTCACTATCGCTTCACACCCTTATCACAAAATTCACCCTCTCAGCATCCTGTTTGATTTTCTCTGTTCTTCCACATCTGGCTTTCCAACATATCTTTTCAGTATATGTGATGACACAGATTAAAGAGGGTTCCCTTGCTTTTACTATACAGTGAATTATTGTTTATCTCTGTAGATGCGATCCATGGTGGCCATTTTGAGATCCACTTTGACAATGTGAGAGTTCCTGCTTCCAACATTCTTCTTGGTGAGATTCATTCATCACAATCTCTCTCTCTCTCTTTGTGTGTGTGTGTGTGTGTGTGTGCGCGTGCACGCACTTACGCACCTATTATATGTGTGTGTGAGTATGTTTATGTACTCTTCTTGCAGATTAATGAACCCACAAAAACTTCAATAACTTACTCACAGGAATGAAATAAGCTTTTTTTTTTTTTTTTTGGGAACACTATGAATTCATTTATTAAACCATAATAGATATTGATTAAAACCCTTAAAGGAAGCACTTAACACTTGCCTTGTGGGTATTCACTGTCTGGTTCAACCTATTTTTTTTTTTTTTTTTTATACCCAAGGCTGGTTATAAAATAACTAAGTTTGCCATGCACATATTTATGATTGTTATATAATATAATATTGCATTAATATTTGTGCAGCAGTCTGATTATTGTCTGGTTGCCATTTGATTTATTAATTCATTCATTCATTAGATTAATTGTTTGCTATCTGATTGGTTGTTTGTAGGTGAGGGGCGGGGCTTTGATATCGCTCAGGGACGACTGGGGCCAGGTAGACTTCATCACTGCATGAGGGCTGTGGGGCTGGCAGAATGGGCACTGGAGTTGCTATGTCAACGTGCAGCTCATAGACAAGCCTTTGGAAAGAGACTGTACCAACATGTACGTATGTGATTGACATAAAGTTTGTTGCTGTGGTTTGTTATGTGTGCTACTTTGGATATATTGGTGGTAGATTGGACTCTTTGATGTACAACCCAACATTAACATTAGAAAAATGAAAAAATAAATAAAAATTAAATTAAATAAATTAAGTCAGGCAAATAAAAGAAGATTTGGGGTCAGAATGTCCTTGTGAAAAAGAAGTGTATTGAATGTGCACTTGTAATGTACTTCAGATCATAAAAATTTAAAAAACAAAAACCTTGGAAATAATATAATATTAATAAAATGAGAAGACAGCTTAAGTGCTCTTAAAGAGGATACACTTTCATGACTGTTTTTAAAAAGTTTATAATAAAAAATGCTTTAAATCATTGTTTTAATAACACTGTCGTGCTTTAAAGAAGTACACTTAATTTATGTTTTGACTAAAATACTAAAGCACACGTAAAGTACTTTTGATTATAGTTTGATTATACTAACTGTAGTGTGTTATTTTACATTATACATTATTTAATAAATATTTTTAAATATACTAAATTGCAGCTTCATCATTGCAAATGTGTAATTACAATGATTTAAATACATCAATAGAAATTACATTTAAAGTATATTTTAGTTTACAATAAATGCTTGTCAGCACATTCGGTAATACACATTAAACATATTTCAAGGACAATAGAAGTAATTATGAAATTACATTTAAAAATGTACAAAAATCACTTTTAAGTTCAGCTAATTGCATATAAAATAATTTTTAACTATAATACAGTATAATTTTGATTATAATTTTAATGCAGCTAAGCGTCCAAAAGCATACAGTTTGCAATTTAGTATTTTTTGAAGACTATTATTTTTGTAATATGCACACTTTATAAAAGTATGCTAAAGTGTACTTCTTTTTCACAAGGGTATCCTGAGGTTGTGTTGTAGAGGAAGCTATTCAATGTCTGTCAGGACTGTATAATAGACCATGGAATGGAATAGTCTTATGTTTAAATATTATTGTGCATAGAGAGTCTTAGACCTCAATAATGCAAGAAGCTTGCCAAAGGAATCTTTTGGAATCCGCTCTGATTGACCGCTGGCTGGCCTTACCTCATAGCTGACGGCTCATTACTGACGCCCAGTGGATAAGCATTTTATTGCAATCAATCCTGTAGTTTTTGTTTGGTTTAATGCATGTAATATATTCAGGTGTAATAATGGGGTTTGTTTCTGGCTCTAGGAGGTGGTAGCTCATTGGATAGCTGAGTGTCGAATCGCCATTGCGCAGACACGTCTGCTAACATTACATGCTGCTCACACACTGGACACACAGGGCAACAAGGCTGCAAGGAAACAGGTAAAGTTTATTATTATAATTTTTTCTTTGATATGATGTAAAAATCTCTGAATTGCCCTTGAAATAATTAAACTGACTTGACACATTAACATCTGTCTGTCTGTCACTCACACTGTTAAAGATCTCAGTCCCTCCCACCTAATTCATGAACTGACACTCCAATAAATGATAGAAGATGTGCAGAAATCAACTCTGACAAACTGACCTTGCATAACATCTCATACACACACACACACACACACACACACACACACATACACATATGCTACATAGACACTCCCGCAGTTTATCTCAGAACTCATCCCCTTTCTTACTGTCACTCCGCGTCAACTGATGTGTCTGTGGGAGTGATATGTTCACATGGGGCGTGTCCAACTCCAGAGAGCAGTAGAGCCTGAGCAGAGTGTGATAATAACAGGGTTCATACAGTCTTAGAAAGCCTGGGAATATCATTGAAATTTAAAATTGGGATTTTTCGGGCCTGACTCTGTCAGAAATGGCTTTTTGTACAATGTCAAAAATAATTATTTTTAAAGACTCCATCATATCAAAGTGAAAATTGTGTGGCTTTTGGTCCATATTAACATTGAGGTCATCTACTGTATACAGTACCTGTCAAAATTTTGGAAACATTACAAATTATATTTTTTTAAAACAAGTCTCTTATGCTCACCAAGGCATTTATTATGCATTTATTTAACTAAAAACAGTAATATTGTACAGGAATAGTACATAATTGTTTTCTACACATTTAAAAATGTAATTTATTCCTGTAATGACAAAGCTAAACTTTCAGTATCATTACTTCAGTCTTCAGTGTCACATGATCTTTCAGAAATCATTCTAATATGTTGTTTTGCTGCTCAAGAAACATTTGTTATTATTATTGTTATCAATGTTGCAAACAGTTTTTGCTGCTTAACATGTTTGTGGAAACAATGATACTGTTTAAACATTTGTGGTAAAATTTAAATAAAGAGAGAAATTAATATGTTATTTCTATCACCAGTTTTGCATTTGTTTACAAAAGCTCCCTTGCATGAAACTCAAAAGCAATGTAATGTAATTTTTCCTTCTATTTCATTTTTTCCCCATCACCATGCCCTTTTAGAGGATCCATACTTTGACATCAAAAAGTTTGAAAATGCTTGTGTTAATGCCCCTCTTAAAGTTTACAAAATTAACTATTAATTAATTATCGGCCAGGGTCAGAAATGAACTTTTCCATTAAGGGGCTTTATTTGCCCCCGAAATTTGTTTATTCACATAGACTGCTTAATGCTGCTAGACGGTGGTATTGATGTATTACAAAAAACATCCATATATGCTGTAATAATGAAAAAAGTAATAGAAAATAAATCCATTCCTTTTTAAAACCATTAATAAAAACAAACGTCTTAATCCAGTTCCCCCTTTCAGCCCTCAACTCTATCCATATACAGCACACACACTTTTCACCATCTTCCATGTGTTCCATTGCAGCTGTGGCAGGGGCCATTTGCACACATTGCAGTTCCCTAGGGTCAGCCTAAATAGTAGGGCTCCATATCCCGCTGGCTGTAGTCACGGTAACACAGCGTTCAGGCTTCTGCTAAAGAGTGATGAAGCACATTCTTGCAACAATTTTGTTAATGTTAGCCTACCTGCTGTTTCCTTCTTGCTGAGCCAACACCTTGTGTTTGATTTATATTGTGGGTTCGGAGAAAAGCCAAACACCTTAAGCACGTCTCCTGCTGGGGAGGTTTTAAAAGTAGATACATACACACTCATCACTGTTTGCAGCCTGTTTCTGAATCATACACACGTGCACATTGGTTTATAATGAGGCCCGGTCCTCCAGCAGATGAGCGAACATGATTGCAGATCTCATATTTATCTTCTCATGTCTGTGTATTCAAAATTAAATGTCTTGTTGGATGCATACCAGATCCACACAGATCTATAATTGTACGAAACATCCAAGGATTAAGTTAGTGAGATGAAATCTTATTAGTTTTACTGCATGTTCCTGTGGAGATGTCTGTGCCTAAAAGGTCCCAGTGTGACGTTTTTAAATTAGACCTACTCAAATAAAGGACATAACCAAAACAAACACACACATTCACACAGATCTGTTTGCCACCCACGTTTAAGTTCTTGACCTTGTCGGTATATTTATTTTTCCTCATTAGATTGCTATGATAAAGGTGGCAGCAGGCAGGATGGCGAGTAAGGTGGTGGACTGTGCCATTCAGGTTTATGGAGGTGCAGGAGTGTCTGATGACTTCCCACTTGCGGAAATGTGAGTAAATTATTGTTTCCTGAAAACATGTGTACATCATATAGTATTTTCTGAAATTTTGTAGGTGAGGTTAATGAGTTTTTAAACCTAGTTCCTAACAGTGACAAGTATCACTGTATTTCAGTAAAGTACTATTGAAAGACATGGCTTTTATCTTGAAGAAAATACCATGGTGTATATATTCAGTGCCATTTAGGTATGAATATATGAATCATAGAGTACCATGATATCTATAATCAAGGTTTTGGAATATATAGAGATGTTATTTAGTGTTAAAGGGTTAGTTCACCCAAAAATAAAAATTCTGTCATTAATTACTCACCCTCGTGCCGTTTTACACCCATAAGACCTTTGTTGATCTTTGGAACACAAATTAAGATATTTTTGTTTAAATCCGATGGCTCCGTGAGGCCTACATAGGGAGCAATGACATTTCCTCTTTCAACATCCATAAAGGTACTAAAAACATATTTAAATCAGTTCATGTGAGTACAGTGGTTCAATATTAATATTATAAAGCGACGAGAATATTTTTGGTGCGCCAAAAAAAAAAAAAAAAAAAACGACTTATTTAGTGATGGCTGATTTCAAAACAGTGCTTCAGGAAGATTCGGAGCGTTATGAATCAGCGTGTCGAATCATGATTCGGATCGCGTGTCAAACTACTGAAATCACGTGACTTTGGCGCTCCGAACTGCGGATTCGACACGCTGATTCCCTTTAACATCTGTAATTAATATTTTTCAAAATGCTTGCAACAGAAGCCGCTTCTCAGACAGTGTTGCAGCTTTAAATTGAGGATTTTTTTTTTTTTTTTTTTTTTTTGAGATAATGAATAATGAATTTTGTCAAAATGCCCATTTTTGTGTGTCAGATCTGCGTCATGTGCGTCAGGTCTTAAAGTGACAGCATCCTAATATACCTACTGCTGTCTGTGTCATTAATGTTATTCAAAGAACAAAAGAAAAAGAGAAAATCATTCAATGCTCTTGACTGAATAACTTTTGTAGCTTTAATAAGGATTTATCAGTATTTAACACTCAGAGATCGGCTGGTCGTGCCGGCAATACCACCTTGCTTTTTTTCTTATCAGTATGAAAGAGACTCAAAATACTCCGTCAATTTTGCACATACAATTAAGAGTTATACACCATTTTAATCTGTGAAATATCTTCTTTTATTTGTGTACACTCAGAGTAAAAACAAAATGTTGTGCTCTTTGCAAAATAAAGAAAACTAACAAGATGCGTGATCTTTCGCCTCCCTCTGAACGAAGTCCAATCTGATAGTTCTCAGAAAATGAACTGTAACTTAGTGAATACTAATCACAGAAAAATAAGACTTATGTCTAAAGAAATGTTGAAATGTCAGGTTTTAAATCGTGTAAGTCAAATCGAAAACAAACATTCTCTGTTTATGTAATCTGAATGAAAATAGAGACATGTCAGACGTCTGTGAGTCAGCTCATTATCCGCAATGCGGCCACGCCCACGGAGCGAGCGCTATTCAGACGCAAATTCTGAGGCAATACATGTATACATCGTCGCAATCGTGTGTTTATTATCTTCAAAAGTTTTTATCTGCATGTTATAGCCATGGTTAGCGATCTCTGGAAGCCTCTGTTAGTTCCTGGAATGTCACATGGTATTCCTGTTCTTCTAACGAGTCATTTGTGGACTAAATGTGCACAGAGCGCCCTCCGGCTGCAAGTATGAATTGAAAACACAGTATCCAGCGCTCATAGTGATGACAATAAATATTGAATAAATATTACTCCTTCGTATAGAAAATTGACAAAAACATATGAGAATCCATCAATATTTCTCCAAATGTGCATGCTTTTAAGCTAAAAGCCCTGATGGATGTTTTGTCAAAGGTAATGACTCCGTTTTTCATAACCATAACTCCTGACGCATAGGCTATTAACAAATTACGGTCACTATAAGAGTAAAACAGAGGTCAAAATATGAAGCTTGAGTCTTAGATCTTTTTAATGATGTATAGTTAGTCAACTGCACATTAACATTTAGGCTATATAATATAACAAATATAATAGCCTATATGGAATGCCATAGAGGTAACATGAATGTTCAGGTGCTTTGCATCACAGAAATACATTATATTTTAAAGTATATTAAAACAGAAAACCATTATTTGGTTAGAGACTTGAGACTTCTTTTAAAAACATTATAATAGTAATGCGTCCAATCTTTTGACTGGTACTGTAATTTAAACTATAATAGGCCTATACAAAATTTTCTTCACATGTGCAATAATACGTGCATGCGTGAGATCACAAAAATCATGTTTTTTTTGTCAAGAGTGGACATTTTATTTATGTTAATACAGCTGATATGATCCTGTTATCAGAGGGTTTTTTCACACAGCCTACCTGACTGAAAGGGCTCATTATGCGGGTCTTTGTCTTCTCAGGTGTGAATCACAGCATTATTCATGAAGATTCACGCCTCCACGCATACTGTGTTTCTTGACAAAAAGTGTCTTACAAAATTTAAATCAATATATTGTTTTATATGAACGAGTAGGCAGGATCATTTTTATATCATTTTGAAGCAAAAATTCTAGTCTACAACCTCCAATACCCAGAAGTCTTGTGAACACATATATAATATTAGTTTTGTGGCATTATTTCAGTGACTTAAGTTTTTTGTTTTTTCAATAACCACGCATAAACGCTATTCCTTCAAAAATACAAACATGTACATACATGTTGCTCACATATTATGGTAGCCAAGTTCGTGCTGAATACAGTGTAATGACACTTTTTCCATTACTATGTTTATGAACAACTGAAAAAAGCACAAATGTCAGGGCATGTCAAAACTTCTCCAGGGCCCCAATAATCCTCAGACCCCAGAGGGTTAATTACAAAGTGAAGACTTGCAGTGTTTTTTCACATTTAATTACTTTTTCACATTACATTATTATTATTATTATTATTATTATTATTATTATTGTAACACTTTTCAATACGGTTCCATAAGTTAATGTTAGTTAATAAAAATACAACTGTTCATTTTTAATTCATGTTAGTTCAGGTCCATTAAATAATATTAACAGATACAACATCAGCTAAGATTAATAAATGCTTTAGAAGTATTTTTCATTGTTAGTTGATGTTAATTAATATAGTTAACTTATATTAACAACTAATGAACCTTATTGTAAAGTGTTATCATTATTATTATTATTATTATTATTGGTAATGGTTTAATATATGAAAATATGTTAGGCTAAACACACAACTAAACTAAGCAAAGATTATATCCAGAATAAAGAAAGTAAAGGGAAGTAAAGAAAGAGAGAGAGAGGAGAAAGGCAAGATTACAATCAGTTAACCACAACCTATGAGAAACATCAAAGAATCAGGGTCACCTTAAAAGCGGCACAATAACTTAGAAATGCGTCTAAAGGCTGCAAACAGCATTGAATTCGGTTGCTGAATAAGTCCAGATGCGGTAGATTATGGAGATTCTTGATTATTTTGTCAGGAGTGCGCTGAAGTATTCGTTTGGGTTCTTCTGGGTGATCCACGCTGAATCCAGCGAAGTTAACTTGAAGATAAAGTTGCCGGAAGGAGACAAGAAACGTGGTGTCTCAAAAGAGATTGAGTAAAGATGTACCTGATTTGAGGACTCTTAAAGGCCCTATCACTTCACACCCATTTCGTTGAGGTGACAAATCAAAGATGACCAGGAGAAAGTCTTTGTTCTATCTCGTCACCCTATTTGCATGTTTATGTTGGTCTGGAGAATTTTTGCAGTTTTTCACAAAGTATGGTAAAAATATTATGATGCATTTTATCATAGCATACTACACACCATTAATTATGAAATGAAGAGAGGATTCTTTTGATACCACGAAAGATGTGGATTTGAAGGCATTAAAGCAGTGATACATACACCTGGATATCAGCATTTGAAGTTACCCTAGCATAACTAAAGAATCATAATTAGGCTAATATAACATAGGGACATACATGAAACACAGGAAAAAATATATATATACAGTTGGGACAGTTTGACTGTGGGTAAAAATGGAGTCAATGTCCTTTTTCTGATGTGTATTGAAAGTTTGTCTCTAGTGTCTGGCCAAATGGCTGGCACTGTCTGTTGATGGGTGATGCGGAGAGGGAATCACCTTCTGTCTTTGAAGTTTGCAGAGAGCTCCAGACACTGACTCTGCTAAGGTCGTTCATGGGAGGCGAGGTGATAATGGCCTTTGAAGAGAACTGGTTTTGCGACTCTTTAGGGCCGATGACTTAGTTTGAACAAAAGGGGGGAGAAAAGGAAAGATTTTATGATGCCTAAAGCATTTTGATCACATCCATTCGTTACATATTATTTATTGATGTTAATAATAATAATAAAATGCATGTATTATTATTGATGTTAATAATTGTTAATAAAATAATAGTACTAGTGTTAGTAGTATCATTATTTATTGATAAGTCATAAATAGATAAATTATATTATTATTAATTATTATTTTATACCATCTATATTTTTACATTTTATTTTACATCATTTATATTTTATACCATCAACCTTGTTACAGCTATTTGATATTTAATAGCTGTTTGAGAATTACTAGAGGTTTTCAGTGATGTGCTGTCATATTAAAAGCATTTTTATGTGGTTATATGTTCATATAGGTATGCTTATGCACGGACTTTGCGCATAGCTGACGGACCTGATGAGGTTCATTTGTCCTCCATTGCTCTCCTGGAGCTCAGAGACCAACGGAGAAGAGCCCAAGCTAAACTCTGATTCACCTTAAATCAACCATACATAATGTATAAACTTCTCGATTATGTCCTGAAAATGTCTAAAGGCTATCTTAGAAAAACAGCTATTAGATTCCAAGTGACCTACTCAAACAGAAATAACCAATCAATCATACTCTAAGAATTCCAGCTGCTAATCTATAATGAATGAGAAATGCATTATGGGATATCACAAGTACGTACATAACAGAAAATGTTTGGAAGTTCAAGTTGTGTCTTTAATTGAAATGTGACTGTACTTTAACACCAACATCTGCCTTACAAATCAAATTTAATGTAGATCAAATATTTTTTATAAATTAATGTATATAATATGTTTTTTCTTTTATTTTTAATTCTGTAATCAAAAGTCCCTGTTTGCTAAATGGGAATACAGCACATTATAGAGCACAGTTTATAGCACTGTTTTTTGTTAACTATCTGCACTCTTCCTTTCATACACACAGACTTAAGCAGACAGGTGTGAAGAATGTGTGTGCTGAAATATTGCATGTCTTCAACTCCTTGTGTCATGGCTTCCACCCAGTCTTGTTTAGATGTCCTGAAATCTGGTGTGTTTATAAAAGCCCTAGTGCTACTGTGTGTGTTTGTTTATGAATGTGTTATGTCGGTTGTCCTAGTGCTTTGTCACAGAATGAATTACTCAGGCATTGGGCCGGTGCATTTTCTCAGTCCCTCCTTCAGAACTGGAACGACATTATGCACAGGTGGGCTGGTAGTTTGGTTACTTATAGACACATGCACACACAGACAACAATGGGCCATCTGTAGCTATAGTCTGAGTGTTTTCTCTCTAATTGGGCATCACCGATCTCTCTGCCAAAATGCTCTGGCAGTCTGCAAGTATACTGGCTTTTGGCTGGTCTCGCTTAAACAGAGAAGCCTGCTCCACTTTTTCAGTGCACTTGGCCAAAAATTGCCCACTTAGGTAGGAAATCATTCTTTGATCAACATCTAAAGCTATAAACCTAATAAAATAAGATGTGTACCATGACTCCCAGAAGGCAAAACCAACCAATCAGATTAGAGCTTGCCAGATTGAGAAAGTGCTTTCCAGCTTGTGCAATATCCATCAGACGGTCAGTGAACAGACATTTTTAAATATTAAACATTGTGAAATCTTTAACGATTAAATGGTATTTTAATATTTTTTTTCTCCAAATATTAATTTAAACCTTTAAAGTATGAAATAAAATCAGCTTTATGTAAAGTAGTTCAGACCATCTAAATTGAAGAAAGGTTATTTATTCAGGAATCTACAAAAGATTTTTAGATATATCTGTTAAAGCAGTGTATATAGACTTATATAACTTAGTACAGCATTGTTCTGAATCATATTAGAAAAAGATAATTAAACTATAAACTTTTTTTTTAAATGAGTATTATGCAGGTTTTGAAGCTTAGTATGCTGCATATATGTTCATATTAAAGTAGTTTTTTGTGTTTAATTCTAAATTCTGGGACCATCTAATTATTGTCAGTAATAGTGATCACATTATCTGCACAACAGAGTCTATGCTCTTTAAGTACATCTTCTCAGATTTAAATGAGTTAGAAAGTCAACAGGAAGTCCAGCAGAAGTAAGTGTGGGACTGGTGCTTCAAAGAAGCTCTCATGAGCATGCATTATTCCTCACATTCTTCTTTCTCTTGGGTGCGCTTCTTCTGGATCTCTTCTTCACAGACTAAAATAGAGATGGAGCTGTACTTAGACCCCTTGACACTAAATTGTCAGAAATGTGTGTATATTTGAGAGAACTCACCTTTAATGCAGCCCCTTTTGGATGGGACACATCCTCGAAGTGTCTATGAACACTTACTACCTGTCGCAGAGATCCACAGAGTTTATTATTTTTTCAGCCTTTTGAAGTGGCCACATATTTAACATCTGTACAGTACCAAGATACAATGGTAGTAGATGATAATACCATTGTACCATTTTGATAAACTGCATATTATTGGTCTTTTTAGTCTAATTTGGCTATATAATCACTTTGATCTTTTGTGATTTAAAATGTTATTGTGGCTGTCATGGATATGCACCTGTAGTGGGTTAGTTGCGTGGTTGTGGGAAAGAAGTGAGTAAGAGCCGATACGAGACCTGTGGGGCTTCTTCTTACTGGCATTCAAATGTCGCCTCGACCTGTCGGTCTAAAGCACAGAACAGAAAGAACATGAACTTTTATTCTCTCTCTTGTTTTCTGCCCAGTGTACAAAATGTGTTTCTCTTCTGTTACATGAATGAGTTTCTCACCTGGATGAGTGTGTTAGGAGATCCTTTGACTGAGTAAGATCCAGGCCGTTGAGTGAGTTGAGCTTGTCTTCGCATCCTCACCTGAGAACAGAGAATAGATTTTGGCAAATTTGCCTTAATGATCAAAGAAATTGTCACATTATAAATGTTTATTATTTCAGAAAATTATGTTCTTTCTATTTCTATTCATTAAACAAACCATAAATACAAATTTATCACAGTTTTCATAAAAATATTAAGGAGCACAAATGTTTTTAACATTGATAATAATAATATGTTTCTGGAGCACCAAATCAGCATATTACAATGATTTCTGAAGGATCAAGTGACACTAAAGACTGGAGTAATGACTGTTGAAAGCTTTGCCATCACAGGAATACATTACATTTTAAAATATATTAAAATAGTACGCATTTTTTAAAGTTTTTTTTAATTGTAATAAGTTTTCACAATATTACAATTTTTATTGTGTTTTTAATCAAATAAATGTAGCCTTGGTGAACATAAGAGACTTTTCAAAAACATTAAAAATTTTACTGACCCCAAACATTTAAACTAAAAATGCCACAGACTCACCAGAGAAGAGAAGGGATCTTCTTCAACCTATGAAAGGACATGAAAGAGGATTATTATTGGGATATGAATTATTTTAACAGCAACTTATTGATCCAAGCTATTGTTTATCTGGCCTCCACAGTTGGTTTTGTAAAGATGGCAGTCTTTGGAGATTGTTTGTTTAGAAAACAATCCACAATAGTGACCGTTTGAGCCAGACAGTTGGTCCATTTAATTTTTCTTTCTTTTCTTGGAGTCTGTATATTACCAAATAAATATTGATCAAAGCTCTGATAGTTGCCCGCTATATAACATATTGCTTCTCAGTGCACTTATACCATTATACTGTATATGCTTTGTCTTCACGACCAAGCCACTATTTAGTTTTATTAAATGATTTATTTGTTCTCAATTTCAAAATTAGTATATTTAAAGTTACTAAAAGAAATAAGATTAATAAACTTTCCCAGCACTTCTACTTTTTCCTCCATTTCATTCCTCCCTTTCTGCCTCAGTATCTTAAAATGTACTGCATTCATTTAAATTATAATTCGTTTATACATTAAAGAAGCACAGCGTTTGTTTCTTTCATTATTAACCAGCCACATCTAGCAGAGATCAGCACATAGTTCACTAGAAATTACTGTTTCAGAAAGCCAAGAAAAAGAAATGATTGTTTTCCAAGTACTGTTAAACTATGAAAATGTATCTGAACCTACCAAATTGAAGCAGAAATGCAATCTTAGAGAGTATGTGTGTGTTTGTAGTTCACGTACAGGTGTGAATTCATGTCTGTATGTTAACTTTGGACATGAGACAGAGGAAATGGAAAACTTAGTAAGTGGAAAGTCAAGTAGCACTCTGGCACGTTGAAATGCCATGGAAAGTTGGAGACGTTTCTTATTTTCAGGGTATTTTGGGATGAAAGACTATTGAGTCACAGCTCTTCAGACTCCACAGTAGCAAAGAGTGAAATGACATCTGTCTCTGTGGTTCTGACCCTTCAAACACATCTGGTCAGTGTCTTTACTGCCTCCTTTAATATCTAAAAATACTCATAATGCCTCATGGCCAGTATAATTGCCCTATTCTCTTGCTTTGCCATTGTGACGCAAAACCAAGCTGGAATGGAAACTTGTGGTTAAGCATTCCAAGGCTTTTACTGTAGTCCAGTTTAGACCACAAACTTGTTTCTTATAGTGAGTTCAGTGATTTGCCTGAAATTAACTTAACACAGTTGTATTTTGATGGAATGTGTAATTAATGTGCTGTTACTATGTAAATAATGTGTTATAATTGTGTGATTACACAAGTAAACCCAACTGTACAAGTACCGCTAAGCAGTTGTAGCTCAGGTGAAAAAAACACTTTAAGCAAACTATGATGAAAAGCACTTACAATGCTTTTACATCCCAAATGGAGCGTTTTGCATTCTCCAGCCATGCAAGATCTCAAACCAAACCTTACCTTGACTTCTGTAACCTGTGTGCTGGCGCAATCCACACTTCTGCCCATACAGTCCAGAGCATGTGTAAGCAGACAACCCTGAAGACAAAGCAGACAGACCCACACCATTGTGGCCATAGCTGCAAGAGCGTGTTAGTGTGTTAAGAGACCGTTGGCTCTGTGGAGCTCCCTCTCTTAGTGCAATAGTTTTATACTCCCATTCCTAATGTAGACCAGATGGAGATGAGAGAGAAAAGACCATGCCAACCACACGCACACACATACACACACATCTGCAGTTGTCTACATAGCAGAGAAACCTCGGACATATTCAAGCAGTTAGAAGAACAGAAACCCAAAAGCTTGCAACCACAGAAAACACACATTCTTATAAGACAGACAAATATATCATACACACTTGCAAACAGATTGGTTACAATATATCTAGACCAAGAATACAGAGAAAGTTTGTTGTAACTGAAAAGTAAAATAGGTGAACTTTTGTTCCAAAAGTTTCTGAAGAGATGGAGGAATTTGTGGGGTTGTTTGGGGAAAAACCTTTTTTAGCAGCTTTCTGTGGTCACATAATAATCACATTCCAGCCTCTGAGGAACATAGCGAGGATGCTTTGAAGTTACTGTGTCCTTATACGAGAAAAGGCATGTTCAAAGGGTTTACACAATATCCCATACAGATAAAAGAACTACAAAGCTGTTAAATAAACAAGACACATGGACATGTGTACACTTACTGACACACATTAAGTTAAATCTCAGACCCATAGAGGACATGGTATGGCAAAGGCAAACATCCAGTCCCAGGGCTGAAGAGACAGCCAGGAAACTGGTTTGGCAGCTTCCACAATTTCAGATTTACTTCAAAAAATCACTCTCTCTCTCTCTCTCTCTCTTTCTCACACACACACACACACACACACACACACATTTTAACTGTAGTATGTATTAAAAAACTCACTTGTATACTGCATGTAAAGCTAACCGTTCTTGTAACTTGAGATGGACTACTATTTTAGTCATGGACACTATAGAGAATCAGATGATGTGCAATATTATATATTTACATTTCCTTAAAGAAATATTCTGCGTTCAATACAAGCACTTATGGCATAATGATGATTGCCATAAAATTAATTTCCACTTTCTTTATTAAAAAAAAGAAAGAAAGAAAAGAAAAAATCTGGGTTGTGGTGAGGCATTTACAATGGAAGTGAATTATGGCAATCTGTAAATGTTAAAAAACTTTTTTTGAATTGCCAAATTTCAAAAGAATTGTGTGTTATTGTGATTGTAGTGTGAAACATTGCTTAATGAAGGGCAAGTTGAAATGTTATTTGTGGTAATCAACATTGTCACAAATGCTGTTGACTGAGTTTAACATTTTTAGAAGCCCAAATATTCCGTTAAGACAAATAAGTGGTTGCGAAGATGTTTCTATGCGGTTGCTAGGGTTTTAGGTTTCTATGTGATTTCTAGTGTGTTATGGATGGCTAGGCGATTACTTACTGCTCCAAGTAAAAAGAGCAAACCCCCAGGTGATTGTAATCTTTATATATTGTAATGTAAATGGATTGGATTTTTTTATCTGTTTAATCATCTGCCAAGAGAAATCTTCTTGTCTATTTATCTTAAAAGAAAAATGATAGCATGCATCTAAAGACGGAGAAGGAAAACATCCAAAGAGTTGCAGTATAAATGCACACTAGTCGACATCTCATCCCTCACAGTAGGGCGTTTGAGTTTTGACAGAAGTGAGTAAACATTGAGAATATGCTCAGCACTTTCTGCATAGTCATCGGCCTGATGGATCTGCTGACTGCAGAGAATGAAAGGAAGCAGCTCTGTTTGATTTAAATTCATGAATTTTTAGTTTCTGATTCTGAACAAAGAGACTGCTTTCCCCAAACAGCCATTAGTTTTTGTGTTGGAGTGACAAGTGATTTTAAATGAAGAAAAATGACTAACAATGCATAAAAGTCATTAAAGACATGAGTTTTAAATTTGTCTGGGAAATGAGCCCTGATTTGGTTAAATGCAGTAGCTGGTAAAAATAGATTCATCATCATTTGATTTGTAAACTATACATTTGCACCATAAATCATGATTTATCCTTTTGAGTTACACATATTCAGAGAACATATTCATAAGCCTTAGTCAAATGATCACTTGCTGAACATCTCATCCATGTTTCTTCATGAGATTATATAAAAACATTTATTAAGGCAGATGTTATACTAACTGAAGTGACATTCTGTCAAGCTGAGTGAGCTTATCATTCTATACATTGCAACATTCTTGTGGTGCAGATTTACCACAGAATAACACAAACTCAGACACACTGACAGAATAATACTTCAGGTGGGCTGGTTTGCAAACTCTAGTGGTTTCCGCCCATCATACTACTTTGGACATTAACCTAAGAAAACATTTATATAATAAATTAAATTGAGCTGCATTCTTCATACATGCTGTCAATATTAAATGTAACTTCTGCCTTTCAGCAAAGACTTCCTGATGTTTTAACTGCAATGAAGGCATTTCTCTTTTTATATATACATTTTACAATATCAATACAATAATATTCATGGAGATTTAAAAAAAATATATATATGAATTTAAAATGGTCACTTTTAGGGTGTGATTTGTCTGCAAAAATTGTTCAGGTATAGTTTGAGGAATATGACAAAGAGTTTGAAGGTGTTGCCTTGCTGTCTATGAGTATCTATGGGATGTGCTAGACCAACAAATATGATTCATGGATGTCCCACCATGCAACTTGCAGGACTTAAAGGAATTGCTGCTAATGTCTTGGTGCCAGAAGTCACAGGACAAGTTCAGAGGTCTTATGCCTTGACACATTAGAGATATTTTGGCAGCACAAGGGGGACCTACACAATATTAGGCAGGTTATTTTAATGTTGTGGCTTATCAGTTTATGTGTATAATGTGATGAAGACAGTACTTCAGTTTGGTCTGATAATGATCCTAATGTAGACCCTTCAGTTGCTATGATTGCACAACTTCAGTTTGTGCATCTAAATATGGTTTTGACTAACTTGTAATCAAGCATTCATGAATAAAGAAACATTGTTTAAAACTCTATTGAACTGTTCATTATGTAATGTAGAATGCAAACTTTAAAACTTCCTCTTTTTTAAGACCACCCCCAACCTTCTGTCAGACATTGGAATTATCAAACAGCATACAAGCAAAAATAACATAATTATTGGTGCAGAAGTCCTGACGTGAAGCCAACAATCCTATTTTATAGGCAGGAAGACAGGTGTTGCCACTTTACTATGCCTCATCTATAGTACAGCTACTGACAACCTTAACACACAAGGGGAAAAAACACACAGAACTTTAGGGGTATGGTAATAATATGTCTGCTGTGACTTTCTAATAACTTACAAAATAGTCTAAAGACATTTCACATTGCAGCCTGAGTGAAATTTGACTGTATTTCTATAATGGAATATATTTATTACAAAGGGGCAGCAGTACACCTCACCACTACTTGCCACCTCAACCAAAGGGAGCAGCAGTAGATTGTGCTGTGTCAGTGAAAAATATTTCAGCAATCTGTCTTTAGCTGTAAAATAAACTATAATTATGCCACAATTTTACTACAGAGAGGCAAACATGGCATGTATCTTCCTTATATCTTGCTTAATGTACCTTTTTGAAAGACCACCAATCTAGTTGAAAAAGCTATTGTCTGTCATGGTATAATAGATTTCAGTCATATTTTGCAATCAAGGAGAAGCATGGTGCAATCTCAGCTATTGTTTACTGTTTTATATCCATGAAATCTGCTGTAAATGATTTCTGCACCAAATGGAATTGTGAAAATAGGTGCATTTTCTCAGGAAAATGTAAACAAAGTTCCCATCACAATGTCACACTGTCACAAAGTCCGCAGATGTTTTTTTGATATTCTGGTGCCTGGCTTCGATAAATATAACTGTTTAGACTTTTGAGTAATATTAGTTGTGCAGTCTTTAAAGTAATTTGGTATTTATAATGTGGTTTCACGTCTCTGTGTTTTCCATGCCCCTTGTACTGTTTATTGCATGGGGTCCTCCGTGGTCTGAACCCCAGGATCCAGGAATCATTCTCAACTCACCCACGAACCCCTCCTTTCTTCTGGTGTGAATGGAATTGAAATGTCTATTGTTCTAAACCAGTTGGCAAATGTGTTGTGTGTTTGACGAATAGCTGTATTTTTTTTTTTTTGCATCGTGACTTTGTGCATCTCAAAGTGCAATTTTCAGAGAGAATAAAAAAGCAGTTGAACATAAATCAGTTGTTTTGCAGCAGATATTTGTTCTGTGTGTGTGTGTGTGTGTGTGTGTGTGTTTGTGAGAAGGTCTGAATCATTTTAATGCAGGGTGAGTTTATACTGATGGAAATGATGAGCCCCCCAGAATATATAAATTTAAAGCTTCAGTGTTCAGCTGTGTCAGGGGCTGGCATTACCTCCCCGAGCTAAAAATGGACTCATCCATCTTCTTCACTGACAGTAATGGGAAAGAATAGGGTAGGTGAGCTAGCAGGGAAGAGGTGTGTTTTCAGACATTTTATTTGTCTTGCAGAAACTACACTTGGTTACTTTTAAAGTTTACCTTCCTCTTCTGTCTTTCTTTAGAGGATTGTTGAGAAGAGTTTTGGTAGATTGAAGTTCTATGACACACTATTTAACTCATTAACCCAAGTCTATATATATCTTGAGAGAAACTGTTGAAATGCAACATATGTCTTAATATGACCTTTTGAAGTTCCATATGATGTCAGACTTTAACAATTTGAAGTTTAATATAATATTATTAAATATTTTTTTTTAAAGTTCCATATTATGTCATAAAAAGTTCTTTCAAAGTTCCATTATGTTATAATTGTTACTACAGTGTCAGAGGAGGAGAGGAGAGGAGATATTAGTCTAAATACAGCTTTTACATTTAAAACCAAATTAACAAAGATAACAACAGGCAAAAACACAGAGGTAGAGAGTTTGCACTAATAATAAGGCCTTTTTGATGTCATAAGAAGTTCTTTATGATGTCATAATAGGGCCTTTTGAAGTTCCATATGATGTCATGACCTTTTGAAGTTCTATGTGATTCCATAAGAGAATATTTTAAAGGTCTAGATGTCATAATGATGTCATAACAAATTATATCCTTTAAAATCTCATCTTTCTTTGGAAAACCATTTATGTATGATTCCTCCAGTACTTAAAGTTATAATTCAAAACATTTATTTATTTATTTATTTTTTAAATCTCCAACGAACTATATAGTTCTTGCTAAAAAGAGTGTTCTAAATAGTCACAGGGCTGTAGTGTGAAAGCTCTTTGATTCCTGGAAATCACTCATATTTATTATTTGCACTAACACTGTCACACTAAGTGATCCACAGTTTCCCCTCACTTGTTTTGAGTAAGAGATGAATCATTAACCCAAGTCTCCATTTTCCCCATCACACATTTACATGCACAGGCGTGAGAGCATGAATAAGAAGTAATTCAATTCAGCCAGACGCTTTGCCTGGCACTCTCTCCCAACGGTGCTCCACCATGTCTCTGAAGTGCTCAGCGTGCAATAATTTTTCATATAAAAAGTGCAGGTGCAGACAGTGAGAGACAAAGAGAGATTGTATACTGCTGGAATGGAAGGATCTAAGAAAAGCTAGTGGCATCCATTAGGATGAGAGGGTGGTGCAGACAAATGGATGAGGTGAATGAGGGAGGAAATAGAGGCTGGGTTGAAGAGAGGTCAGACGGTGAATTAGGAAGAAAGAAAAAGCTGGGCCAGAGGCATTTTCCATCATTCAGTCCTCATATGCTCTCTGAAGAGCTCTGGAGAAACTGTTTCGCCCACGCCAGTCATCTCTACACCACTTTTATGATAATATTCCAAAATCAGTGGTAACAAATGTAAAACCACTGTTATTGATATAATGATGAAGGTTGTGTGGTTTGTTTGATTATTTGTGTGTTGAATTGTATGTGTGCTTTGAAGTGTGGTTTTCCATTTCACGTACAAGTTAAACCAGTCATATAGACTTAACTACTTAACTACATCAATAGAGGTGGTTATAAACTTATTATGAAGTCAGCATATAAAATTTGTGAAAAGTCTTGTGCCAAAAACTTTCAGTTAATTATATTCATTTATAAATTAATTGATGAATAGAATTTAATAATAATAATAATAATAATATGTAATATGTTAATATGTATTATTATTATTGTTATTATTATTATTATTATTATTATATAAATAATATACAGTGTTTATATTTTCTATATAAATATATAAAAAAGTTTAAAAAGGGTAGTGTAATTTGACCCATTTAAACACAAAAGTACATAGAGAACTCAGAAACAGTGTGAAAAAATGATTGCCTTTTTTTTTGCTTTTCTTGCTGGCTTTCATGGTTCAGTTGCCATGGCGGCATTGAGTTCAAGTCAGGTTGTGGCATACAAGATGAAGTGAAGAGATTAAAGAGCATTAAACAGTTACATACAATACAGTACAATACTAATCCAGTCTAATAGTCTAAACAATATTTTTTATGGTATAGAATTTAGTGTAATCTTTTCTGTCTCAGTGTCTCATGATGTAGTGGGTTTTTCTTTGGCTCCATGGTTGTCTCACTTCCATTCTCTGGCTCTCTGCAGCTGTTCAATGTTTTTTTTTTTTTTTTTGGCACAGAGTGAGACAGAAAAGCCCCTTTCTGCACACCAATCACAGCCTCTGCTACTGTGTTCGTCCTCAGCAGCCCGTGTGCTGCCTCACCAGACGCTCTGTATTTATTTGACAGGATGTCTCGAATATTGTCTTGGTTGGCTGTAGTAGATCCACAGTAATGAGGCGTGAAACAAAATGATGAATGAACAAATCTTTATTAAGCATAAAATGCAAGAGCACACTACACTTCCAACTAAGCATTAACATTGGACAAGGAACTAAGGAAAACTCAGGGCTTAAATACACAAGGGAAGATAATCAACTGAACAGAGAACAGGTAACTAACTAAATTAGAAACCATAAACTAGGAACAAACAATAAACTAGAACTCAAACAAACATGAACAGGGAAAACCAAACTAAAACAAAATGAACCCAGACATAACCATTACAAATATTTCCTGTTTATGCCTAACTTACAGTACATTGTAGGGCACTGCTGAAATTTTTGAGGATGACAGCATTCATTTATGTCCTAACAATTATTTCAGTAAAACCTGTTGACATACTAAGATTCTGAGACAGCATTTCTCATTAAACAATCATGATTATATAATAACAATAAAATTATTATTAGTAGTAGTAGTAGTTGTTCAAAATATGTTACATTCCTAATTTTGCTCAGCCCTTTCACATTTAAAACTACATTTTGGGGTTGAATGCGACTGGGTTAAAGAACCCTACATTGAACTGGCAGTGTGGAGAATGGATGGATAGACAGTATGCAAAATTAATGGTTACTATTTATTATTACATATCATGAACCAGTCAAGTCATGACAGATTATGACAGAAACAGATATCTCTTCATCTGTCTCATCTGTCCCTGACTGTTAGTGGCAACCTGGAAAGTCTTGTGTCAGAGATTTATGTCATTGCTTTTCTTAAATGTCGATTTATTACCATCTGTTGCGTGTCTTAATTGGCTTTGTGGCATGTAAGAGTAACCAAGATACAAAACTTTAATCTGGAATATGAACGATGATGAAAACAGCTGTGAGCTGAGATTACCATTTTAATAGGCAGGTCACATAACTCACACATGAACAAACATGGAAAATTAGCCCTAGTGCTCGAGGTTTTATTCTGCATGTCTGCGTCGCCAAGGGAAACCTCTCCATTACCTCGGTGCTTCGCCATGTTTATGAAATGTCAATGGCGACAGAACATTGGGATGTTGAAAACTTATTAACAAGTAAAAAAGTTGAGTTTTTCCTTAAGCACCTGACATACCTGCTTCAAAAGCTCATTGAGATCATAATGCCATCATTTGGCATGAAGGTCAAAGATGAGTGAGGTTTCCAGAGGCAAAGAATTGCACACACAGAAATTGACTTGTTATATGAGTCATGGTTTGTTTAGCATTTGTTTTTGGTTGTTCGTTTGCTCAATTGCGTCCATGCCACTTCATGTTTGATTAGTCATGCTATAAGCTGCTGCTGGTACTGCTGTTGTGTATGTGTATGTCATATTTCCACCCCCTCACCCTCAAAAGTATGATCCAGAGAGAAAATGAACCTGTTGAGAAACAGTGAGAATCATCTGTTCTGCCATCAAACACTTTATACAGTCAGGACATTGTGATTGTCCTGACTGTAATCAATTCATTTGATTTATAAATCAGCTCAAAGCTTGTGTTCTTTTTTTAGTTTATTTTAGAGTGCTCGGTTTTGCAGATTTGTGGGAGATTTTAGTCATTTTTGCCAAATGAAGATGAGAATTCATCAAGTGCTTTCAAGGGCAGGGGATATTGGCTTTGTGTCTGTATGTGAGAGCGGAAACTGCATGTAACCTGTAAACATTTGAGCACCTATTTTGTCAGTTCTGTATGATTGTTTAAAGTTGTGTAAAGTGTATCTGTGCAGTATTTTTTTAAGACATTTGACCAGCCTGGCACAGAAATAGATGAACCAATAGAGTGAGTTAGGGGCAGGGCAATCTGTTTAAGAGGCCAGTAGCAGACATGGGAATTGTTTGTGAGACTTGTTTCAAAACAATCATTATTTTTGCAGTCCATTTGGCACAAAATGTGTGAATAAATTATGACAAAATTTAACATTTTTGGGTAAACTAACCCTTTTAGTCTTTCCCTTATATAAAGCTATTGTACGGCATATTTAGAATTTATGTATTTTCTTTTTTTAGAGCTGAACAGTATAAATTATGATTTACTTTCATTGTATAGAAAAAAGAAGTCTGAACTTTATTCACAATAACTCCTTTTGTTTTCTACATTACAAAGAAATTTTTACGGGTTAGACATGACATTAGGATGAGTAAATGATGGCAGAATTTTTATTTTGTGTGTGAACTATCCCTTTAAAGGGAAAAGAAGATATTTTGAAGAATGTTGGGCACCAGTTGTGGGGCACCGTTGACTCCTTTACTATTTTTTTCCATACTATGGAAGTCAGTAGGGCCCATCAACTGTTTGGAGACCAACATTCTTCAAAATATACTGCCCGGCCAAAAAAAAAAGTTGCTTTGTTTGGATTTTAATAGGCAAATACTTAAGAGTCTATGGATGGATCATTATTATAGTGATTATTATTTTTCTAGCATGTTATACAGCGCCCACCACAAATATTGGCACCCTTGATAAATATGAGCAAATAAGGCGGCTGTGAAAATAAATCTGCATTGTTTATCCTTTTGATCTTTCATTAAAAAAAAATCAGAAAATTCTAACCTTTCATTGAAGGAAAAGAATTGAAAATGGGGGAAAAAGCTCATTATGAAATAAATGTTTTTTCTCTAGTTCACGTTGGCCACAATTATTGGCACCCAATTATTTCAACCTCCTTTTGCCAAGATAACAGCTCTGAGTCTTCTTCTATAATGCCTGATGAGTTTGGAGAACACCTGACAAGAGATCAGAGAGCATTCTTTCATGCAGAATCTCTCCAGATCCTTCAGATTCCCAGCTCCATGTTGGTTCTTCTTATCTTCAGTTCACTCCACTCATTTTCTTTAGGGTTCAAGTCAGGGGACTGGGACGGCCATGGCAGAAGCTTCATTTTGTGCTCAGTGAAACATTTTTGTGTTGGTTTTGATGTTTGTTTTGGATCATTGTCTTGAGGGAAGATCCAACCATAGCCCATTATTGGATTTCAAGCAGAAGCGGTCAGGTTTTGATTTTTTATCTGTTTGTATTTGATAGAATCCATGATACCATGTATCTCAACAAGATGTCCAGAACCTCCAGCTGAAAAATAGGCCCACAACATTAAAGATCCAGCAGTATATTTAACCGTGGGCATGGGGTACTTTTTATCCATGTGTGCACCAAACCCATCTGGTGGGTTTGCTGCCAAAAAGCTCTTTTTTTTAGTTTCATCTGACCATAGAAGCCGGTCACTTTTGAGGTTCCAGTCGTGTCTGACAACTGAGTATGCTGAAGATTGTTTCTGAATGTACGAAGAGGATTTTTCTTGAAACCCTCCCGAACAACTTGTGGGCATGTAGGTGCTATTTTGATAATTTTTTTTAGGCTTTCTGAGACTCAAGACTCAACTAATCTTTGCAATTCTCCAGCTGTGATCCTTGGAGAGTCTTTGACCACTCAAACTTTCCTCCTCTCCGTGCATTAGGACGATTTAGACACACGTCCTCTTACAGGGAGATTTGTAACATCTTTAGTTGATTGGAACTTCTTAATTATTGCCCTGATAATGGAAATGGGGATTTTAAATACTTTAGCTATTTTCTTACAGCCACTTTTTATTTTGTGAAGCTCAACAATTTTTTGCTGCACATCAGAACTATATTCTTTGGTTTTACTCATTGTGATAAATGATTAAGGGAATTTGGCCTTTGTGTTTCCTCGTGTTTATACTCCTGTGGAACAGGAAGTCATGGCTGGACAATTTCATGCTTCTAGTCACCCTGGTGTGCTAAAAATGTAAATATGAATGGGAATATACTTCAGAGGTATTTTACTCATAAGAATTTCTAGGGGTGCCAATAATTGTGGAGAAAAACATTTATTTCATAATATGAGTTTTCCCCCACTTTCAATTGTTTTACTTCGATGAAAGGTTAGAATTTTGTGAATTTTTTGAATGAAAGATCAAAAGAATGGGATGTGCTGGAAGAGACTTTACAGAGTGCTCACCTCTTGCATTGTCAATACAAGATCTTGACCAAAAAATGATGCACTTCTCGATGGAAATAAATGTTGTGATGTTATTTCCATCAAAAGGTGCATCAATTTTTGGTCAAGATCTTGTATTGACAATGCAAGAGGTGAGCACTCTGTAAAGTCTCCTCCAGCACATCCCAAAGACTTTCAATGAATTTAAGGTCTGGACTCAGAGGTGCCAATTCATGTGTGAAAATGATTCTTCATGCTCTCTGAACCATTCTTTCACAATTTTAACCCTGGTGAATCTTGACATTGTCATCCTGGAATATGGCCATAATGTGTCTTCCTACATGGTTGTTTAAGAAATGAAAAGCTACACACTCTTTAAGGGTTAAAACAACTGTTGCCAAACATATAACATGCTAGAAACATAATAATCACTGTAATAATGATCCATTCATAGATTCTTAAGTATTTGCCTATTAAAATCTAAACATCGACTTTTTTTTTTTGGCCGGGCAGTGTATCTTCTTTTGTGTTCAACAGAAGAAAGATTTTCATACAGGTTTGGAACAACTTGAGGGTGAGGAAATGATGACAGAATTTTCATTTTTGGGTGAACTATCCCTTTAAGAATTCTTTTTAACCGTCTCTCTCCTTCTCTCTCTTTTCACTCTTTTTCTAAGTAAATGCACACTGTTTGAATAACAGATTGGTACTGCAGACTCAAATAAGACAGCCTAAGCTCTAGTGTATTGGTACTGTACATCAAACTCTGAAACTGCTGTGGTAAACAATCAGAAGCCGCATACTTCAGTCCAATGCATAACACTCCATCCACCCACATTCAATGCATATCACTGGCCGCTGAGTCTCTTTAGATTTGCAAACATGTCACTGCCAGATGGTTGCTTGAAGCATTGTAAACAATGAAGTTGAGTAATACTAGAAGCTTAGTCATGTTATCTAAGAACCTCAGCAATCAGGCAGGTAATCCTTCATAAATTCACACCGTTGGCAAACAGCACCATTTTGGACCACCATCTCTGCTGCCTAGCAGAGCTACTGTGCAGGAATTTAGTTCCTGTTGTCCATAGCAAATGGTTTATTGTTTGATTGTGAATCACTTCTTGAGGTAAACTAATGTATAGTTTTAGAAGATTTTTATTGTGGAAAACATTTGACATCTGATTCAAGGAAGGTAGTGGATCTTACGGCTATCTTTGGGCCCTAGGTCACAGGGTGGACCCACTGACCCCATTAAAGGTACAATATATAAGATTTTTATATTAAAATATCCAAAAACCACTTGCACAGTGTTATATATTTTGTTCAGCTGTGTGCTTACATTTTCCTAAATGTTTCCAATAATTTGTAAATTCAGATAAATTCACAATTTTAAATAGTGCCCGTCCCTCCCTTGTCACTTGTCGCCTGTCAGTGATGTAATATCTGCGTTATGCCTGGTTCCCTTGCGATACTACACGAGTACTGCATCGTTCATCTTATTAATTAATATTGATTATTAATAAGACAAGACACTATGGGGAAAACTCCCTTTTCTCCAATTCTGAAGCCTTGATACAATCACGCAGTGTGAACTGCACGGCCATTGGTTCGTGAAGTTAAAGAAAACGAACCAATGACGGCGCGGAACGCGCGAGCCAATGGTGAGCGAGCCCGCTCGAGCCTGCCAAAAGAGGCGGGGTCTTGGGCTATATAAGCGGCCATCCCACCATGGCAAATCGATTCATTCTCCTTCAGCGACGCAGATATCATCTCTTCGCTTGATCTATGAGACTTGAAGCCGCCTTCACCTGCAAGCAGCTGGATTCGCCGCTGATTAACTCGCCACTCTGCAGCAGTTTGATCAGCTTGCCTCCCTGCTCGCCGCTGTCTTCTGCTCGCCGCTTTCAAGCAGCTCGCTGCTCTCTAGCAGCCGCCGCCTCGAGCAGCCTGCAGCTCTCGCCGTTTTCAGCTCGTCGCTCAGATCGCCGCTCTCGTGCAGCGCTGATCGGCCGCCACTTCGCAGCAGCCAGATCAGGTCGCCGCTCTCAAGCAGCTCTGTTCCCACGCCGCTCCCTAGCAGCCTGGTCAGTGGTTTGCCCCCGAGCCGCCTGCAGTTCGTGCGAGTGCATTACGGTGTATCTTTTGCAACACTGTTGCTTCTAAAAGAGCTTTTTCTAAAGAGCAAATTTCTGCGATGTTGATACAAATGTCGCGCCACGATTGTGGCACGTGCAGAGCCCCTCTGCACGCTGATGACAGGCACAGTGAGTGCGTGCGATGTCTGGGCAAGTCACACGCAGAAGCCGCGCTCACTGAATCGACCTGCTCTCATTGCGAGGGTATGAATCTCGCCTCTTTGTGCTCGCGGATAGCATTCTTCTCAGAACGCGACTCCGCCCCTCGCACCCTCCCGTTTTCTTCCTCCCAGGAGCCTGTGAGGAAAAAACAGCGGGGTAGAGGATCCCAGCGCTTGGATGAGAGTGAGCTCACATCGGCTCAGGTCCCGCGTGCCTCACTCTCTCCACATGAAGAGGTTTCCCCCGTCCTTTTCTCCCGCCCAGACCAACGCCCCTCTGCCATCGCAAGCACCTTGGTCTCGTTCGGGGGATCTGATGATGAGTTGCAGGACGACAGCATGTCCTTGGCCCACCCATCCAAGCCCTGCCGTACCACCTCGGCCCTCGCTGGACCGGCGTACACCTCGGCCGGTCAGGCAGCTTCAGCGTTACACTCCATGGCGGTACTCCAGGTGTACCAAGCGAAGCTCCTCAGGGGCCTGGATGAGGTTGGGCACGACTCAGCCACCTTCAAAGAGCTGGGCTCAGGCTATTGGGCATTCGATGGCCAGCCTGGTGGTGCTGGAGTGCCACTTATGGCTCAACCTGACTGAGATCAAGGACGCGGATAAGGCCGTCTTCCTTGACTCGCCAGTTTCCCCCACTGGTCTCTTTGGGCCCGCCGTCGATGGTTTCGCCGAGCGCTTCACAGCGGCACAAAAGTCGTCCCAGGCCATGCGACACTTTTTGCCAAATGCTCCAGCTCCTCTGCTTCGAGCCGCCCTAGGTCAGCGCCAGCTCAGCAGCAGCTGCCCAAAGACAAGCCGGCAGCCACTAAGCCTGCGCCACATTCTGAGCACAGACGGTGCTCGCGCTCTGCTAGGCGCCACCCTCCTCCGGTGCAACAGGGACCCCGGCCCAAGATAGCGTTGGACCCTGCGCCTCAGAAGTCGGCCTGATGTCCAAGAGAGGAAGAGGAGGAGGCTAAGTCCTGCCGCGGCCGGACCACTCTCCAAAATGCCTCGCCTAGTTTTCCTGTCACCCCGTTCAGTTCCGAGTGTTCAAGAAAAAGTGTTTGTTGCCTGCACAGAGCCTGTGTAAATGCCCTGGTAGTGCACTGCTGTGATAGCGGACATAAAAAACAAATATAATCAAAAAGAGAGCAAATATCCTCTTCCTCCCGATACACGCACCACAGTCCCTCACAGCAACTTAGTGCTAGAACCAATTCAGCCCCTCGCCACACGGGCCGAGGCCTGGCAGGCCATCCCTGGAGTGTCAGCTTGGGTTCTGAACATAATAAAGCGAGGTTATGTACTCCAATTCGCTCAAAGGGCCCCGTTTTTCAACGGTGTGGTCCAAACCTCTGTGGAAAGCAAGGAGGCACATGTCCTGCATTCCGAGGTAAACACCATGATGGCGAAAGGAGCCATAGAGGTGGTTCCTCCAGCACTGAGCGAGTTAGGTTTTTACAGCAGGTACTTCCTCGTCCCCAAAAAGGATGGTGGTCTCAGACCCATTCTCGATCTCAGACATCTGAACAGGGCCCTGATAAGGTGCTCATTCAGAATGATCACTTTGAAGCAGATCTGGTTTGGTGCTTGGAACAACCTGGAAAGCAAGCTGCATATCAACCGCCTGGAAATGATGGCGGTATATCGAGCTCTCCAGGTTTTCCTTCCTCTCCTGGTGGGACACCACATCCTGGTCAGATCAGACAACATGACGGTGGTGTCCTTCATAAATCACCAGGGTGGCCTCTCTTCGAAGCCCCTCTAAACTCTAGCGAAAACCATCCTAGAGTGGGCCCAGTGCAACCTGCTCTCGTTGAGAGCAGCACACATACAGGGCGTGCTGAACATAGGGGCGGACATGTTGTCACGGAGCAACCTTCCCTCAGAAGAGTGGTCACTCCACCCCCGCTCAGTCCAGAGAATTTGGGACGTCTTCAGGAAGGCAGAGGTTGATCTCTTTGCCTCAGAAGACAATCATCACTGCCCAATATATTTCTCAAAAGCCAGGGATGCGCTGGCCCACAACTGGCCCAGCCTCCTCCTTTATGCTTTTCCCCCGATCACGCTGATTCCCCAAGTAATCAGACGAGTCAGGGAAGGTGCTCACAAAGTCCTCCTGGTGGACCCAACCATGGTTCTCGGACCTATCTCGGCTATCGCCCCTGGAGCCATGGTCAATCCCTCTGAGGAGGGACCTCCTCTCCCAAGCGAGAGGGACAATATGGCACCTCAGACCCGAGCTGTGGGACCTTCATGTGTAGTTTCTCAATGGGAGCCTGCAAGCCTCCCTGAGAACATCTTAAACACTATCTCTCAGGCCAGAGCTCCGTCTACAAGACGTCTCTACTCCCTGAAATGTGCCATCTTTGCCGCCTGGTGTACAGCCCGGGGCGAGGACCCATTGATTTGTGACATATCCCAGATATTGTCCTTCCTGCAAGACTTAATGGATAGAGGCTGTACTCCCTCTACCCTTAAAGTCGATGTTGCAGCTATAGCAGCTTCTCATGCTCCTATAGCAGGGCAGTAGATAGGGAGAAATGACCTCGTTGTTCGCTTCCTTAAGGGATCCAGGAGGTTGAATCCCCCTCATCCCCTCACGGTTCCTTCCTGGGATCTTTCTGTGGTTCTTAGAGGTCTTAAAGGCCCTCCCTTTGAACCAATCCAGACTGCCGACCTACGACCCCTGTCGCTGAAAACTGCCTTGCTGCTAGCTTTAGCATCAGTTAAGTGTGTGGGAGATTTACAGGCGCTATCTGTGAGCCCATCGTGTCTTGAGTTCGGGCCTAACGACTCCAAAGTTGTCCTGAAACTAAGACATGGATATGTCCCGAAAGTCCTATCTACCCTCTTTAGGGCGCAGATGGTCGTCGACGCTATAGCACTCGCTTACTCCTCCTTAGGTCTTCAATGCCCTTTGGGTGTGAGAGCGCATTCCACGAGAGGTATGGCCTCCTCGTGGGCGTTTCCATTGCCAACATCTGTGCGGCGGCCGGCTGGGCCTCACCGTCCACATTTGTCAGGTTTTATAATCTGGATGTCCCTGCGCTTCAGTCGCGTGTCCTTTCTGCATGAATCTGCTGTGTACAGCTTATGGTTTTCCATTACGACCCCGACCACGTCTGGGCGTAACTATGTTCTGTGCCACTATATATGTACCCTAGGCCCCTCCGGTGCCCTAGTTATGGGCTTGGGTGGATGACTACAGTTTTTCAGTACCCCGTTGTCTGAGCTACCCTGTCTTGAGTGTCTGTTGCGAGCCCTTTCTCAATTGCTCTGCACTGATGCTCGGTCGTCCCCCTGCGTAGCACTGCGTGATTGTACTGTCCCCATAGCGTCTTGTCTTATTAATAATCAATATTAATTAATAAGACGAACGACGCAGTACTCGTATAGTATCGCAAGGGAACGTACTCGGTTACTAACGTAACCTCGGTTCCCTTAGATACGGAACGAGTACTGCGTTCTTTGCCGCGCTACGTACGAGACGCCTCATGCTGTCGCTTCAGTTGAATTTAATCGATTTGCCATGGTGAGACAGCTGCTTCTTTAGCCCGAGACCCCGCCCCTTTTGGCAGGCTCGAGCGGCTCACTCACCATTGGCTCGCGCGTTCCGCGCAGTCATTGTTCGTTTTTTTTTACTTCACGAACCAATGGCCGTGCAGTTCACACTGCGTGATTGTATAAAGGCTTCAGAATCTGAGAAAAAGGAGTTTTCCCCATAGCGTCTTGTCTTATTAATAATCAATATTAATTAATAAGACGAACGACGCAGTACTCGTTCCGTATCTAAGGGAACCAAGGTTACGTTAGTAACCGAGTACATTTCCTTGTACTGCATAGTAACCATGGCAACAGACGCGGACATCTGCGTAACGTCTAGCGGCATGCTGTTGTTGTTTCGTTCAAACATTATGGACCATGGCAAGCAAACTTTGGGACAAAAGGAGAAATAAAATGAGGATCAATATTGGCGTGGCGTTTCCGAGATGGTGAGAGCTTTGCAACAACTTTGATTTGACAGAGCTCAACGCCGCTCTTGAACGTTATTAGACAAGGTAAGCAAATGTAGGCTACATAAGACTAATCAATGTTATATAGTTCAACACAACAAAATGTTAGAATATCATCATTATGATATTCTAATGTTGATCTAGCTTACTGTTAGTCTCATACAGCCAACAAACTAATACATAGAATAACATTATAACCTTTTCAACACAAATGCAGTTTAGTATGATAGTGTAATGTGCTGCGTTACCTCACAATTTTAATTCTTCTAATAAACTGACCTGTATTAGTAGTATTTTAGCTTTGCGAGTAGTTCGGTAGAATGAAATGTCCTCATTCCTTTATATCCCCTGGGACTCGCGTGTGGCACTGATATCTGACTCTCATTAGCAATCGCGCTCGTGATTCTTGGCCACGCCCTGCTTTATACCACAGTCATGTTAAAAACATGAATGCATTCACTCATCCATAAACATTATTTCGCCATAAACATTATTAGATCCATTGGAATGACGGCAAGTTCCATGAGTCCACGCTCATTATCACTGTTGAAAACAAATGTGCTGCTTAATATTATTGTGGAGACCATGATATCTTTTTTTTTTTTTTGATGAAAGTTAAAAGAATACTATTTATTTGAAATAGAATTGTCAATTGTCAACCTTAGGTAGTCCAACTAAATATTAAATAAGCTGTTTTATTTTGTATTTATTTTTATTTGAGTTTTTAATATGCTGGTTCAGTTCTCACTACAAAACACTTTGGGACACCAAAGTATACTGCAGTCATAGAAAGTGCCAAAATTACAAAATAAGTGTAGAATGTGAAACCACTGAGAACTAAATTTTCATTTAGTGTCATGTTAACTTTAATTGTCTAAAAGATTCTGTGTTAAAGTTTAATCAACTTAAAAATAGTTTTAAAAAATTGGCAAAGTTACAGCTGTAAAGTGGAACAAAAGTAGAAAACATGTAACCACAAATGAAGCCTCATCTTTAATGAAGGGTTTTTAGATATGTGGTTGGAGAAAGAGATCCTCCAGCAGAAGATAAGAAATGAGAGTGGTTTTGGGCACAAGGACACAATAAAAGCCAAATAGTGGGAACAAGTGAATGTAAAGAGAGGGAGTGAGTTAAAGAGAGATGGTAATGGTTCAGTAGATTGCAGGTCTCGGTTCTCCCACTCCACTGATTTGACCAGAGATAGGTTTTAGTGATGTTTAAGTGATGTGCTGCAGAGATGTTTGATCTGTTTCCATGGCTACACATGTATGAGACTAAAACCCACATATGAGATCAAAGCAGTTTTCAAAACCAACTTGACCACACTTGGGTGCTTCTACAGTACACCATGTGGTGTGTGTTAGTGTGTTACAACATCTGCACCAGACCTAATGTTGCAAATCTTTCTAAAGCTCTGTGGAGACACTGACAACTTTCTAACCCATTTTCACTGATACATTGGGGTCAAATTGAAATGCTTCTACTTTCTAGACTCTTAAAAATAAAGGTTCCAAAAGAAGGTTTTTGAAGTGATGCCATAGAAGAACCATTTTTGGTTTACTTAACGGTTCTTTAAAGAACCAATGTGAAGAACATTTTTATAATCTAAAGAACCTTTTTCCACTATAAAAACTTTTTGTCCAATGGAAAGGTTACATGGATGTTAAAGGTTCTTCATGGAACCATCGATGCCAATAAAGAACCTTGATTAATATGCAACATTTTTAGGTAAATCTTTAGACATTCTACTAACTATAACACGGGCTGTCTGGGTTAACGCTTCTTATTTACTTTGAATGGGTGACGTAATGCTTTGCCAAACTGAATTGTGGGTTCACTGATGTTGAAAAATTTTCAATTTATGCCTTATGCATATACCCTCTAGCACAGATGCTAACCAATTGTGTTCATGCAACACCGGAAAATAGAGGAACATCAAAATGGAGGAAAAGCTCTTCATTGAGGTGGGTAATCACCCTGTTCTTTACGATCAGTCTTTATACACGTACTGGGACTGGAAGGAGGTGGCAGAGGCGGTTGGTGAATCTGGTGTGTATTGTGTTTGTATTGTGTCCATGTACTCTGTTTATCATTGAATGACAGGTACCATAGCATAGGATGAAAGTAAGCTGGAAGTAATGTGATTGGCTCTTGTCACTATGACGGACGTGTCAACACCAAGTTTAGACACGCCCTCTGTCAAGCATCTACACCGACGCCTCGTGTCAATCAGCCATAAGTAACTTTGCAACTGCATGTCATATAGCAGTCATCAACTTTTTCTACTAACCCAAGCCCTAACACCTAACCCTAACCTTACAGTCTACTAATACTCTAATGAAAGTTAGTTGACATGGTCTGTAGTTGCAAAGTTACTTATAGTTTAGTAGTATGTCTAAAGTTGACCAAATAAAGTGAAATAAAGTGTAACCCATTTTGATTGCAAATTATATTATCTGCTTAGCAAAGTTTAAATGAAAAAATAAATCAGAAAAAAATAATCAGAAAGCGGTACAACCTCAAAATGACCTCA
The DNA here is from genome assembly GCF_019924925.1 of Ctenopharyngodon idella. NCBI lineage: Eukaryota > Metazoa > Chordata > Actinopteri > Cypriniformes > Xenocyprididae > Ctenopharyngodon > Ctenopharyngodon idella. Next base: position 22,390,080 of record NC_067242.1, on the reverse strand, counting down.
TTATTAAATTCAGGCTGGAATAAAAGAATGAAAGAATGAAAGGACATAGATATTTAAGAAGTAAAATCCTGGTTTTAATATGAAATAAGAGAAAGTGCTGCCTCTTGAGATTCTGACTGATTTTTTCACTTTCTTTTTTTATCATGACTTTCTGCAATCAATTCATTATGTTCCAAAACTTTATTCTGTACCACTCTGACCTTCATTGTAACTTAGTTATGTGACTTTGTGAATGTTATTTAGAGTGCACATTTTAAGATACAGTGAAGGTCATTTAATAGCTATGTGTGCCTTTTTAATGTGCTTTTACTCCATGGAGTTTTATAATATTTAGAGTAGGAAATTAATTATTTTTTTCATAATTGTGATTTTATGTCACAGTAAGACTTTATATCTCATAGTTTCTTATTTTAATTTTTCTTTTTCCACACAATTGTGTGGCATCTGTCAGGAGTCATTAAACAGCAATAAATCACACAAGACAAGTCAAAACACAACGCTTAATAATAGTAGTCAACAATACAATTCTTCTCATGAACACATTTTCCCCTTTTTTAAAAAACAGAATAGAGTTGCATCGACCCTTACAGACACATCCACACATCAGATCTAAGTAACATACTGTAGTCCTTCAACCAACTAGTCTTCCCAACATCAGGCTTAGGTTTAGTGGTATGAGTGTGTGTGTGTGTGTGTGTGTAGTAAGCAGTGTTCACAGCCGGAGTTGTTGGTGGGCATGGAAATGTAGTGAGATGGGAAGCATTTAATGTCTTTCCATCACTAAGAATGTATGTACCCACCCCCAGTCTTTTGACAACTCTGAGAGGATCAGTAAACTTTCTGTGTCCCTTAGGAACATGCAAGGGGTTCCGTACCCTCACTTTACCCCCCTCCTGGAAACAAGGACACCCGCAATCCTTGTTGGACCCGCATAACCTTTTGGTGAACAATCATGTCAGTCTGTGGAGGAGCACATGGCAAAATAGACAGCCTTGTTCGCATTTGCCTGCCATAGAGGAGCTGAAAGTGTGAAGTACCAGTTGCAGCGTGTGGAGTGGCAAGGTATACCTGCAAGAACAATACTCAATGGATTTCCATGGCAGCTGAAGACTGATGACAGAAACGAAACCACAGAATCCATAGTGACAGTGTGAGTAAAGGAGACCTCAGGCCATTTGCTGTATTAATCTTTTAATGATATAGCAAACCTGCAGTTGGATGCAGCAGTGTCAAATGGCCTGACTATATCCACAGCCACTTTCTGCCATGGTCCATCTGGCAGCGGCACTGGCTGGAGAAGAGCAGGATATGACAGTTTTGTCATTGAGCTGACACACGTGGCAGGGATGGACAATATCTTGAACCTGAGCATCCATCCCTGGCCACCAATAGAGATCACGAAGGCATTGTTTGGTTCTCACCTCTCCATGATGTCCTTCATGCACTATGGAGACCAGCACAGATTGAAGAGCAGCAGGGGCAATCAGCTGTGAGCCTCAGATGACAAAGTTGTCTTTAACAGACAGTTCCAGTCGCAATTTATAGTATGGCAACAACTCAATGTCCAGTCCCTTGGGTGAATGAGGCCAACCAGAAATCTGTGTACGAAGATTGGTTAGAGCAGGACAAGAAGAACATGAAGCATCAACATCAGCAGCAGACAGAGAATTACAGGCAGCAGATGGAAAAGCAGCAAACTCCTCATCAACATCATCAACAGGAGCTAGAGCAACAGCATTATCTGCAGGAGCAGCAGGTAAGGACAAACGTGACAAATAATCAGCAGGAGCATTTTGAATCACCTGCACACGTGATTAATCAGGAAGAAGACCCTCCGCTGAAACTGTATTGCATAAGAAGAACAGCAGGCTGGTTTGCCGGAAGCGACACTTGTCTTTTTGAGCTGCAAGCCAACAACTTCTAGTCATTGTAAGACCACTTGAAGTGCTTTGTCATGCATAGACATGTCACATCCATAGATGGTAATGTCATCCAGGTCATTTTAAACCACTGACAAGCCAGTCAGGATGATGGTCATCATCTTCTGAAATGCCGCAGGTACTGAAGCCAATCTGTAAGGATCATGACAAAAACGTAACAGTCCGTCGTGAGTAATAAAGGCCGTGAGGTCACAACTGTCCTCATGCAGCGGCACTTGGCAGTAAGCATTACGTCAGGTTCACACATACTCCTTTTGCAGTGCGTATGCAGTGCATGTGCAGTACGTATGCAGTGCAGAAGCAGCACAGGCTCATGCTTTCACTTATGACACATTTGCAGTGTGCAACTGATCCACAGCTGTATAGTACAAACACAACATTTATTCATTATTTTTATTTTAAAATGCACAAGTTGTTACTGAAAATGGTTGTTCAGCATTGTGATTCTCTTTGTACACAGTACAGTTATACAATCTTTCATAGATGTATTCATGTTTAAATACACTAAATTTAACAACATTATGCAATTCATTAATCCTATATAGAAATGTATAGTAAGTTGCTGAAGCAAGTGGCAAAAATTTTTTAAAATCAAAAGCATTTTAAATTAAAACGCACAACTGACAAAAACAGACAACTCTCATGCCTTTTCTTTTGCATTTAAATCTTTATACAAAAAATCCTTTTTCCACCTCCATGAAGAGAGGAGTGCCATCCATTATGTCGCCTTGTTTATCTAAATGTGAGGTAAGATGTAGTTTTCCTTGCTTTAGCCTGGGCAAAAAGCCATGCATTCTATTACCCCAGCTGCTTGCAAGTAATTTAATTCCTCTGACACAGCACTATGAACAGAGTGACAGACAGCGAAGTTCCTTTTCGAGATCGGTCTCTCAACATTGTGTTGAAAGCTGACGCAGTGGGGAAAGCTCCCTTTCTGCAAAATGCTGAAGCATGATTGAATCACGCTATTGCACCTGCAATAGCTAATGGCACTCAAGCGCGGGAAGGCTCAGCAGCTATATAAGTCTGTGCTGAGCGCTATTGCCTTTGAATCTTTCTCCTTAACTTGAGTGTGTTGTTTTCACTGTGGATACTCATGCCGAGCTAATGAATAAAGATGGGAATTCCCCTCTTGCCATCTGGTGGCGAAGAATGTCACTGCGAGGATGCCACACCTGCGCATCGTGCAATCAGTGCATTCTGTGCCTGGGCCACACCCATGCCGAGGCAGCCATGTAGAGATCTGATTGCCACTTTTGCGAGGATGTGTCAATCAAGACTCTCAGCGCAAGGCTTGCTGCAGTCTTCAGCAACCCACTCATTGTTGCGCCTCCCCTTCCCATCGCCATTGAGCTGCAGACCGGCGACCTCAGTCAGGTGGCTCTCACGATCAGCTTACACCAGCTCAGCGCCCGTGTGCTCATCATCCTCCACAGCCTCCGGTCTCTTACGCGGAGGACAGCTGTCACCCTTCACCTGAAGCATGAGACCTGGTCTCCTTCAGATCTGGGGAGGACAACTTGATGTCAACTAATGCCTCTGACCCAGGCACTTGGTCAGAGACTGTCGTTGATGACAGCGTTCCACCCGTGACCCCCCTGGATGAGAAGCTTATGAATATCCTCTCTGAAATGGTGGCAGAGATGGTTTTGGAATGGTCAGCCCTGGATCAGCCATCTAAGAAGTGGATGCATGGTTCCTATCTGCAAGTGCGCTGCCAGTAAGCTGCCGCTCAAAGATCGGCGGCATTTTTCCCAGAGCTACATGAAAAACTCACCCGGGCATGGTGCTACTCTCACTCATCTTGTGCATTTCTCACGCAGTTAGCTTGCCTTGGCCTGTTAGTGAACATGCAAAAGAGCAAGCTTCAGTCTTCTCAGTCCATCACTTTCCTGGGAATGATTTTAGACTCATGCTCAATGAATGTGTGGCTGTCAGCAGAGCGGGTTCAGACCATTTTCAATGCTTTGACCATATTTTGTCAGGGCAGAGCCATTCCCCTGAAAACTTTCCAGAGATTATTGGGTCTGATGGCGGCTGCAGCTTCTGTTCGCCACTTTGGATTGCTGTATATGAGGTCACTACAGCTCTGGCTGAAAGATCAGCCAGAGCTGTAGTGTCCACGGAGAGAGTGGAAAGAGGGGAAAATGCATGTACTGTTATTAGCTGTCTTCTTGGTTCGACAGGACCATGTTCGAGCAGAGGATCAGCATGGGCAGGGTGGTCAGATGGAAAAAGATCACCACAGATGCGTCGCTGAGCGGCTGGGGAGCCCTATGCAATGGCAGGCCGGCTTTTTGAGTGTGGTCTAGAGGTCTTCACGGAGGACCCGGGACCCAACCTGACCCAGGTCTGTTTAACATTGTGTGTAATACCCGAGCTGATTGGAGAACACCTGGCCATGATCAAATCTCAAAATCTGCTTGCAGCCTTGCACACTCACATTTAAATAACATATTTCAAATCAGCAACAAAATCTGAGATGACCTGTCACATGAATGTTTCCTATTACGCTCAAATTGCGTTACAATGCTTATATTTCAGGTTTCTATATTTCAGGTAGTCTCCAGTGTACAAGGGTCTCAGGTACAAGGGAGAAGGCTGCTAATATTAGGTAAGACAAAAAGTTTTATTTTCGCAACTTGTTTATTGATTTGTTAATAGCAATTTGCTGTGGAACATGTGCCGATTATGTCAAGTCGGGTCTGTGTCTTCCCAGCCAGGTTAGGGTCCAGCTTTCAAATAATTGACAGGTCCGCATTGGTTCCGGGTAGTACATTTATGGCATTTCTCGGTTCTGCATGGGTCTGAGTCCAACTTTCAAATAATTGACAGGTCCAGGTCGGTTGCACATTTACGGGTCTCTAAGGGTTCGGGTACGAATCTTTGGACCCGTGAAGACCTCTAGTGTTTTTCAACTTGGTGCACAGCAAAGGACGAGATCCCTGACACCTGCTCCATACCAACTTTCAAATAATTGACAGGTCCAGGTCAGTTGCACATTTACGGGTCTCTAAGGGTTCGGGTATGAATCTTTGGGCCCGTGAAGACCTCTAGTGTTTTCAGCTTGGTGCACGGCAAAGGACGAGATCCCTGACACCTGCTCCATACCGGTGATTCTGACTTTTTTGCAGGACCGGCTGGATGCAGGAAACTCACCTTCTACATTAAAAGTATATGTAGCCACTATAGCTGTCTTCATACCACTATTAAGGGACGCTCAGTTGGCAAGCACACTCTTAATAACGAGTTTTCTGTGGGGCGCAAGGTAGTTGAATCCTCCCCGCCCTTGTTTCATATCAGTCTAGGACCTGTCTTTAGTACTCAGAACGGTGTCAACACCATCCTTCGAATCGCTTCACATGAGTGAGTTGAAAGTGCTCTTATTTAAGACAGCACTGCTGCTTGTGCTAGCATGTGGGAAGCAAGTAGGAGATGTGCAAGCTCTCTTGGTTAACAGTGCTTATATGGAGTTCAGGGCGGACGACTGGCTTACCCCTAGGTGAGGGTATACACCCAAAGTGTTCTCAACGCTGTTCAGACCACAGGTTATAACACTTCAAGCATTTGACTATCCTGACCCAGCCGCGGAGGGAGAGTCCCGTGAATCCCCACTGTGCCATGTTTGAGCGCTGCATGCTTATATGGACAGAACTAGCTCCTTTCGCTTGTCAGAGCACCATTCGTCTGCTATGGGGGTGCTAAGAAAGGGGACAGACTGTCCTATAGGTATTCGTGCACACTCCACTAAACGTTTGGCTTGGATCTTGGGCTTGGTCAAAGGGTATGTCTATTCAGGACATTTGCTTAACAGCGGGATGGTGTTCGCAGAATACTTTTGCTAGATTCTATAAACTTGAAATCCCTTGTTTTCTGCGCCACATGTTTTGGAAAGCTGCCTGCCCCTCCATTAGGCATTATATTTCATTTTACTCTCATAATGGTAAATAATCAGCTTATCAGCTAATTAAATGATTGTTATTCTGCTTGTCAAAGCTTTTTATGTCATAAGTGCACAGTTACATTATTGTTGCTGCAATTACCTCCCTACACTATCTAATACTGTGACTTGATGCTGTGTTGAGTGATGCTGAAGGTGCCGGTGTTGTCTTGGCCGGTTGCCAACTGCTTGGTTGAGTGTTTCAACTAGGTCCGGTATCTGGGAGAGGCGTGGCAATTGACCCTTTGCCAGGAGTTTGATTGACAGGCGATCTAACCAATCATAACGCCAAATCCGCCATTTTGTCTGACAAAGCAGTCAGGGGAGTTAGCAGATTAATGTAGGTGGACTTGAACTTGAAAAATGGTGTGTACTGACGTCTTTTCGCAATTGAAACAACATTCCTAATGATGTTCAATCATGTTTATTTGATGCTATAAATGAACTAGGAAGAGAACAGATGATCGGTTCACGAGCTGTTTCAACTGAGGCGCTACAGCGATCTGTCACAACACATTAAAGAGCTACAATACGCTATTTATTGTTTAAATTTCTTTAAAAATGACAAAATTTGAAATTTGAGACTTTGTTTCATATCAAAAGTAACCTGCTCTGTCTTGTCTGTCGACGCATTGTCAGTGTCCTCTTTGCTCCGCGATGTATTTTTCACTGCGTGAGAACATGATGTGCGGCGAGAGATCGGCATAGCAACGGTAACTAAAGGGGGCGGGTCTTTGCAAACGGTCAGTTGCTTGCTGCTCTCACTTGCCTGAATCTGAGCTATATTCACTACCGTTCAACTATTCTATTACATTTGGGGTAGTGTTTAGTGTGTTATTTTTACATGGCAGGGTTTTTATATGTCAGCCTATATGTCAGCTTTCGACACAATGTCGAGAGATTGATCTCGAAAGGGAAGGTCTCGGGTTACTCACGTAACCATGGTTCTCTGAGAGGAGGAAACGAGACTTTGCATAAGCTGCTGTGTAAAAACATTTAAATCTTTGCTGTATGCTATTGTTCAGTAGAAAGATCCAAACACAATAGCGCTCAGTGCGGACTTATATAGTGGCCGAGCCTTCCTGCGCTTGAGCGCCATTGACTATTGCAAGTACAATAGCGTGATTCAATCAGGCTTCAGCATTTCGGTGAAAGGGAGTTTTCCCCACTGTGTCAGCTTTCAACGCAATTTCTCGTTCCCTCCTCTCAAGTAACCTGAGATGTTTTTGGCACACAGCTGTGATGGTTTCATCCAGCTTTACGCGGTGTATAAAGTTTTTAGCACATCCAAACTCCGTTGACTCAGCAACCGTGCACTGACTGGCTCAGGAAGGGCATTAGTTTGATTGTTTTCAATCCTCACATACAGTACAGACATTAGGTCCCTCCCTATGAGTGGTGTCCCTTTGTCCACAATGAACCAACCACCAGAAACCACCAACAACCATCCAACCACTCGAATTTAAGTATTTGAATACGCCACAAGCCTGGCTGTGGACTGCGACAGCACAACGTTACTGTAATGCATAAGTGATGTGTAAGGCAGGATAGATACGGAAGACCCACTGTCAACCACCAAATCCACCACACAAGTCTGTGAGTCAGAAGTTAATATAGTCACTGTGCTTGTAATGTTTCAAACTTGACGTTCTTCACACATTACATCAGAACACAACACTTTAAAATAGTAGTCAACAATACAATTTTTCTCATGAACATAACAAATTGCCTTATTTATTTTCAGGTGGAAGTGGGCTTCTGTAACATATATCCACCAAACAGTGTTTGAATTTAAACTGCTGGGCCCACCTGAGCTGTTTATCTCATAAATCAATGGCTGCCCTGTTTTTGAGGATACGTGGCCCAGTTACTCCAGTTTGAAGTATTACAGGGAGCGTTTAATCAAAGGTAAGCAAGTAGAAAAGAGCTTTAAACATTCCAGCAGTGCAGATTATCCACTTTCAGCCACACACACACATACAAGATTACAATCTTAAGATTACAAAAGCTAAACTTTGACCTTTTTAAACTTTTTTGATTAAAAACAGGTGACAAGGATTGAACGCCTCTAAAATGTAAGATAGGAAAAAATATATTGGCCTATAGTATAATTGTTTGAAGTTTTATCACTAAAACTATTCATTGATTCCTAAAAATATATTTTAAAGCAATATTGAGTTTTCACAATAATGTTAGGGTGCTGTGGATGGTTGCCCGGGTGTTGCTATGTAATTGCAAAGGTGTTTTAGGTTGTTACTAAGATGTTTAGATAGTTCTAGGTGTGCTGACTTCAGCAAACATCAGTAATTAGATAATTTTACAGGATGTTCCCTTTGTAATCCCTATAATGGAAAAAGGTGAACAAGGTGATTAGCCATAATTGTTTTGCCATGTCAATCTGATTCAATTCCAAGCAGAAAGAGCAACAATCATCTAGGGCTTGAAACGTTGCTGAAATCACAATTTCCCTCTATCACACACTGTACCCTTGAGAAAAGCACTAATTCCTTAATTGCTCTCGAGACTGACCATGCAATCCGGTGGATCTGTGTTACAAGTGTCTTTCCTGTTTCCACATTGTGTAATGCATGAATGTTATTGTGTACAATCATTATTTGTACAACCCGAATTCTGGAAATTTTGGGACATTTTTTAAATTTGAATAAAATGAAACTAAAAGACTTTCAAATCACATGAGCCAATATTTTATTCATAATAGAGCATAGATAACAAATGTTTAAACTGAGAAATTTTTACAATTTTATGCACAAAATGAGCTCATTTCAAATTTGATGCCTGCTACAGGTCTCAAAATAGTTGGGACGGGGCATGTTTACCATGGTGTAGCACCTCCTCTTCTTTTCAAAACAGTTTGAAGATGTCTGAGCATCGAGGTTATGAGTTTGTGGAGTTTTGGTGTTGAAATTTGGTCCCATTCTTGCCTGATATAGGTTTCCAGCTGCTGAAGAGTTCGTGGTCCTTTTTCGTTTAATGATGCACCAAATGTTCTCTATAGGTGAAAGATCTGGACTGCAGGCAGGCCAATTCAGCACCTGCACTCCTCTACGACGAAGCCATGCTGTTGTAATAGCTGCAGTATGTGGTTTTGCATTGTCCTGCTGAAATACACAAGGCTTTCCCTGAAATAGACATCGTCTGGGGGGGGAGCATATGTTGCTCTAAAACATTTATATACCTTTCAGCATTCATAGTGCCTTCCAAAACATGCAAGCCGCCCATACCGTATGCACTTATGCACCTCATACCATCAGAGATGCTGGCTTTTGAACTGAACGCTGATAACATGCTGGAAGGTCTCCCTCCTCTTTAGCCCGGAGGACACGGCATCTGTGATTTTCAACAAGAATGTCAAATTTGGAGTCGTCTGACCATAGAACACTTTTCCACTTTGAAACAGTCCATTTTAAATGAGCCTTGGCCCACAGGACACGACGGTGCTTCTGGACCATGTTTACATATGGCTTCCTTTTTGCATGATAGAGCTTTAGTTTGCATTTGCAGATGGCCCGGTGGATTGTGTTTACCGACAGTGGTTTCTGGAAGTATTCCTGGGCCCATTTAGTAATGTCATTGACACAATCATGCCGATGAGTGATGCAGTCCACGAAGACCACGGCATCCAATAATGGTCCTTACGCACAGAGATTTCTCCAGTTTCTCTGAATCTTTTGATGATGTTATGCACTGTAGATGATGAGATTTGCAAAGCCGTTGAGGAACATTGTTTTTAAAGTATTCCAAAATCTTTTTACGCACTCTTTCACAGCTCTGCCCATCTTTACTTCTGAGAGACTCTGCCTTTCTAAAACATCCCTTTTATAGCTAATCATGTTACAGACCTGATATCAATTAACTTAATTAGTTGCTAGATGTTCTCTCAGCTGAATCTTTTTAAAAATTTCTTGCTTTTTCAGCCATTTGTTTCAACTTTTTTGAGACCTGTAGCAGGCATCAAATTTTAACTCATTTAGTGGATAAAAGTGTAAAATATCTCAGTTTAAACATTTGTTATGTTATCTATGTTCTGTTGTGAATAAAAGATTGGCTCATGTGATTTGAAAGTCTTTTAGTTTTCAGTTTATTCAAATTTAAAAAACGTCCCAACATTTCCGGAATTCGGATTGTAAGTCCCATTATACCAGATACATTTGTTATACTTTGTGTTTGTATATTCGGTAATCAGATTAATATATCATACCAATTAATGACCAGATTTTTTTCAGAGCAATACATGTATGTCACCTAACCCGTTCAGCAACCAGAGAGGCTTAATTAATGGCTGGACAGTTTTCTTAGGGGCCAAGGCCCAAAGGCACCATAGCCACTGTTGTATCTGGCTTTCTTTATTGTTATTATTCCTCCCCACTGGGAGTTTATGGCAGCCCTATGAACTGTACCTTCTAAAATTATGAAATTACGCAGTCCTGGATAGTAATCTGACCACCTTTGGAGTCTCTAGAACCAACTTTTTAGCACCACCACCAATTAAAAAATTCAGTTTTCAAATAACTTTTGAACCCTTTGTTCTAGAGCATTTTTTGTCACATTTCTGGTCATTTATTACAATGGGACCTTAACATTTATAGGAAAGTTTAGACATTTATGACCAAATATAATATAACATTTAGAGTCTATTTATTTTTTTGGGTCAAAAATTGCATTTGTGCCTTTGTCTCAAGTTTAATTGAGGGTGCAAATCCTAAGACCATTTTGTGGTGTATTGTGTCCAAAAATAACAGAAATGCCATGTTTTGTTTTGTTTTGTTTTGTTTTTGTATTACACTTCACTAGTTGGGTGCTCTATATCTTATTCACTCTATAGTAAAATAAGAAAATGATTACTAAACCACATATCTAATCAGACTGAATTATTACTGTGCTATTAGTATATGCTTATTATACAGCTATAATGTATGCATACATGAAATTTGCATTCTGTAGACAATATGCACTGACTACTTTCTTTTGAAAATAGTATGTAGTATGTATGATAACGACCACAGTTTTACAAGATCAATGTTTATAATTTGTATGGATACAGAAGTCTCTTCTGTACATGTTCCCTCAGATGAATGGGCTTGAGTGAATCTGAGCAGCAGCTGGATTCCCTAATCTCTGTCATGCTCAGTTGGAAGTGGCTGTTTGTGAAATATTTGAACTGTGGATGTTGTTTATCCTAATTCTCTTCTGTTATTTTCTTCACATCCACCGTGAAGCACTTTAGTTAGTCCTCTGAAGCCTGCTGCTCTCAGCAGTTTCCACCACTGCACTGTAGCGATAAGGAGCTGAGAGTTGTCTTGCCTTTTTATTTGATCCTCTTTCTGGCTGCTCTCCAAACCACCACCGTGAGGAATGTGTTTACAGGTTGTATGGATACAGCACTGATAGATTAGACTGTTGAGACTTTGTGTGTTGACATTTAATGTGTTAATGAGAGTCACAAACAACAGAAGTGCTTTCTGTCATTTCTATCTATTTGTCTATGTCTCCTCATCTTACAGTGTGATTTAAAGGTCCAGACAATATGAGACATTATAACTGGCCTCTCACATATATCCAGAGTTTCTTTTTTTTCCTTTTTTTTTTTTTTCAGAGCCTTTTGTCACCTGCCAATAGCAGGTAAATTGAGAAAACCAGCCATGAATACCATCTATTTTATTTACTTGTCAAAGTCTGATTTGAAACATTTGGTGCTTGGCAAGTGATACTTTTAAACCTTGCTTAAATGTAAAAAAAAATCAGTCAATACATTTTATGAATGATTTAACTTTCTGATTTAAACACTGCATCTGGGCTTAATGGTAATTATTATTATTATTATTATTATTATTTAATAATTATTATTAAATAAGATTTTTAGATTTAATTAGATTTATGAAAGGGTAGGGTAAATCTATCTATCCATCCATCATTCATTTCTTCTTCAGTCTAATTAACTATTCCTTTTAACATATACCTTCATCCTTTCGTCAATCCATCTAATAACTGAGTTACTCATATTAACTAGCTGAAAGTTCCTGGACTCCCAGTAATGCCAAATGAATGCAATTTTACGGCTTTATTTTAATTAAGCTCTCTGATATGCACTGCAACATTACCAATTCGATTACCTCGCTTTTCATTTGCCTTTACTTTGAGAGAGGATGTAGTGGAGTAGCCTGGTTCTGCGTGTGTTAGTGGATGTTTCAATAACGGGCTGAACCCTACGCTGTGATTGGCTGATCAGCGGGATGCTCAGGTGCTGGAGGAGGATGCAAGCAGCCGCTGGATGTCACCATGTGTATGAGAAGAGATAGCCACAATGAGGGGGGAAAGAAAGCTGTCTGATAAAGGGCTAATCAATTATTAGCCGTTTCATTTATTCATCAAACAATAAATTATCCGCTGCAGAAATATATTGCTGTAAATAGACGGAAATCCTGTAAATCAGTTCGCACCAGTCGGCGCCCCATAAGTCAAAGCGCGTGACTGTGTGTGTGCCTGCGTGGGAAATCACATATCACCGATCAATGGAAGTTAACCGAGCCAAACCCGCCTCGCTTTCAGTGCGTGGACGTCTGTAGCCTGCGGACATCCCGCGGATGTTTATTTCACGTAAGTTTGTGCAAATGCCACATTGATTCTGTTTGGATCCTATTGCGTGAGCTGTTTGAATCGTTAATGAATGTGCAAAAGTTTCTGTGTGGATTGTATAATTGCCCAGTACAAGGAGGGGATGAAGAGACGTGAATGTTTGTGTATATGACCCACGTGTATATTACACTTATTGATTTGTTTTACATGCAAAGTGTGCTAGGTGCACCTGACACATTTAGTCCTCTGCCTATGGCAAGCCGTTTTTACATTCAGTTATTAAAACGAACTAGTTTCTGTTTCGTGTCATTAGTAGCCTACTTACTTTAGTAATCTGCAAATTCATTAGTTTTATTTGTAAAAACTAAATACATAGGCTACTAGTATTTTTCTTTCTTTGCTACCAGTCATTATCCATTAATATGTATCATTTTCTAGTATTTTCTACATTAAACTATACATCATTCAAAGTAATTGTCTGTATGTGACAAGTATAAAGCAGCTGTAGCTAATGCGATATTAGTTATGGTTCTACAGGATATGGTTCAGTAGGGTTCTATATGTAGAACCAGGTTTCTTGACTCAATTTTAAAGGACCCTTTATGCCAAAAAGGTTCTATATAAGGATAAATGTCTTAAATGATTGCATAATACTTCCATGCTTAACAAGTTATTTAGATTTTTTCTGTTGATAAAGTATATTTACAAGCTGTTTAATTTATACAATTTAATTGAAATAATAAAAAATAAAAAAAATGAATTAAAACAAATTAATTAATTAAAGATAAATCCATAAAATGATCATATGATGGGAACCCCTAGGTTCTAAATATGACGCACCTGACAGAAACCCTTTAAGGTTCTATATAGAACCTTTTCTTATAAGATTGTAGTAATAATTAAGATATATTATAGTGTCTTATTAATAGGTAGGATTTATTAGATTTAACTGCTTTTTATTTTTATTAGATTTAACTGCTGCTTTTGACACACTTGATCACTCAGTGATGCTCTTACGGTTGGAGAAACCCCACATAGGGGGTTCAGGGGAAGGTCCTGAAGTGGTTTAAATCCTATCTGACTGGTAGAAGTGTGGTAGTGAATATTGGGGCCTGTTCCTCTAGATCAGCACCAATCATGTGTAGTGTGCCTCAAGGCTCCATCCTTGCTCCTATTTTATTCTCTCTTCATATGATTCATTTGGGAAATATTTTCAAGAAATATAATATTGCTTTTCACTGCTACGCTGATGATGTACAAGCTTATTTGCCACTATCACATGAAAATGGTTTAGAACCTTATGGCCTGTCTTGTAGATCTTAAAGCATGGTTGGCTTCTAATTTTTTACATCTAAATGAAAACAAGACTGAGATTATAGTTTTTGGTTCTAGTGGAGTCAGGGGTACAGCACAGCTAGATTTTGGCTTTTTGTCACCTTGCGTCAAAACGTGTCTGAAATTTAAGTGTGTATATTGACAGCTCTCCAAAGCTGGATAAACAGATAAATTATGTTGTAAAGTCAAGTTTTTTTCACTTACACAATCTAGCTAAGATGAAATCATGTTTGATGTTTAAAGGCCTTGAAATTGCAATTCATGCTTTGATTACATCAAGACTTGACTATTGCAATACATTATATAAGGGAATTATTCAGTCATCTATCTCTTTATTTGCAAAAAGTTCAAAACTTTGCTGCTGCACTCTTAATGGGTATTTAAAAACTTGAACATTTTACCCCTACCCTGGTCTCCCTGCATTGGCTTCCAGTGTATTATAGGATTGATTTTAAACTTCTGTTATTTGTGTACAAATCCTTGCATGGACTTGCACCAGCCTTATCTCCCAGATCTCTTAATTGAATATCAGACTGGACGAACTTTGAGATCAGCAACTCTGAAGTTACTCAAAATTCCAAGGACACATCTGAGTCAAAAAGGAGATTCTGTTGTTTTCAATAGCTTTTAATCAGTGTCAATGTTATGATATGTTTTGCCTGTGTGATACTTGTTTTTCTATGTGACATTGTAAAGCACATTGATTAACTTGTGTTGTTTTAATTGTGCTATATAAATAAAGTTTCTATTGCTATTGCTAAATATGGAATTAGTAGATAATGACTAGTAGGAAAGAATGTACTAATATATGACTATAGATTCTAGTTACTATTCGAATGCTGAAGCCACACCTCTTCCACAAGCACTTAACTAATTCACAACCACAGAGGAGAACAATCAGGGCCCTCTAGGCCCTCAGTGAGGAATAACCTATTGTCAAGTCAACCTTTATTTTTATAGCACTTTATACAATACAGATTGTTTCAAAGCAGCTTTAAAGTGATCAACTGGAAAATAATGATTCAATTATACAAACAGAGTTCAATTCGCTGTTAAGCACACAGCAATAAAATAAGTGTCATTGTTCAGCTGAAGTCAGTTCAGTGTTAAATCAGTTCCGTTGTAAAGATCAATCAATTATTAAATTAGTTCAATTCAGCTATAAAGTAGCTCTGCATAAAATAGTGATGTCATCATCCAGCTCAGTTCTCATCAAATAGTGTCAGTGCAGTCAGATCAATAATATTGTTGAATGTTATGTGTCCTCAACCAAGCAATCCAGAGGCGACAGTGGCAAAGAACCCAAAATGTGGGCCAGTTCTGGCCAAATGAAGCAACATGGTGTGGTTTAATTCCAGGCTGCATCACAAGTCAGAAGTCAGATTGTGGATTGGTATCATTCAAAATATTGCATACAGTTCCTTCTGCTTGAAGAATGGATTCATCACGCAGGTGTAGAGGTTATTGTAAAAATATTATTTAAAAAACTTTTAAATAATATTTTAACATCTAAAAACTTTTTAATAAAAAGTTTAATAAAAAGTCATCAGTTCTATAAGATATTTTTGAGGAAATAAACTCTTCAAAACTGCCTATTCATTTTGTGTTGGAATGTGAAAAATTAAATGAAAGACTCCTCTTTTCTTCCTATTAGAATTTTTCCACCTAAAGCTTACAGCACTGTGGTAGGTGGTCCAGCTATTAAATTACAGAGGGCCAAGCAATAGTAAGTAAATGACAGACTAATTTTCAAATGACAGTAAAATGGACCAATCAAATCGCCCCTCTAAATGAGTTGGGTTTGTTATCACTAACTTTATGGGCCCTATCATACACCCGGCACAAGTGTTTTTTGCTAGTTTCAGCTCGACGCACTTATCATTTTCACACCCTGCGCCACGTTGTTTAAATAGCAAATGCATTTGCGGCCATTTGTGCGCCCTAGGCATGCTGTGCTGAAAACGAGGTGTGTTCATGTGCAGTGTTGGCACGTTGCTATTTTGAGCCAACTAAATTAGACTGCGCAATTGACCAACTAAAACCTGGTCTAAAGTCAATGCTGAAATATTTATTTTTTTATTTAAAGAGCGCGTTAGTAATATGTGCCTATAGGCGAGTGCACAATGCGCGTACACTCTGCTTATTACACACACAGCACCCAAACATGCCAAATATTAAAAAACCCGGATTTTAAAGGGAACGTCTCGGTTACAAAGGTAACCCTCGTTCCCTGAAGGAGGGAACGGAGACGTACGTCGGACAGACCGACGAGGCAGTTAATGTGCCAATGCAGATGGGGGCCCGTCCACACCCCTGACACTGCATGCCCGTTGTACGTTGCACCCCAGCCGGTGGCAGAGGCATCTGTGAATACCACAGCATGGCGGGACACTTGCTCTAGGGGCACTCCAGCCCGAAGAAACAAGGGGTCTGACCACGGGCTGAAGGCTTGGCGGCACTCCTGAGTTGCCACGCCCATCTCGGGACTCGGCCGTGAAGCCAGTGTTGAAGCGGTCTCATATGAAGCAGACCGAGCGGGGTTACTGCCGCTGCGGCTGCCATATGCCCCAGGAGCCTCTGAAAGAATTTCAGTGGAACTGCTGTCCTGCCGTTGAATGTATTCAGGCAGTTCAACACCGACTGAGCACGTTCCTCTGTGAGGCGTGCTATCTGTTCGACCGAATTCAACTCCATACCGAGAAAAGAGATCCTCTGCAAAGGGGAGAGTTTGCTCTTTTCCCAGTTGACCTGAAGACCCAACTGGCTGAGGTGTCTGAGCACCAGATCCCTGTGTTCGCACAACTGATCCTGGGACTGTGCTAGAATGAGCCAGTCGTCGAGATAGTTGAGGATGCGAACACCCTGTTCTCTCATGGGAACAAGGGCTCCCTCCACGACTTTCGTGAAGACGCCGGGAGACAGGGCCAGCCCGAAGGGTAGGACTCTGTACTGATATGCTCGACCTTCGAACGCAAAACGCAGAAATGGCCTGTGTCGCGGAAGAATCGAGACATGAAAGTACGAGTCCTTCAGGCCGATCGCTGCAAACCAATCCTGGGGACGGATGGTATGCGTGTATAACCGCGTATAACCCTTAGCGTGTATAAGCGCGTATAACCCTTAGCCGTCCCGCCATCAAGGGTGGTGAGGGAGGAGGACCCACCGACACGGTTTCGGGCAGTAAAAGATGCCGTCCACGTGCCAGTGAGCTCTTCATGCACCTCCGGGAAGAAAGGAACTGGGGTGGGGGGCTGAGAACCAGCCCTGGCCACCCTGAGAAACCAATCATCCAGCCTCGAGGGTTCGGGACACGGTGGAGGATTCCACACGAGCCCAACCCTGTTGGCGGCCCGGGCAAGCATAGCCATCATTTCCGGGTCCGAATCGGGCACAGTTGTCACCCCCGAAGGAGGCAGCTGCGCCGAATCATCATCCCCCGAAGTGTCAGGCTCACCCTCCGATGCAGCGATCGACATCCTATCATCTTGGGGAGCTCCGAAGGATACAGATGGTACACACCTCTGGGGTGGTCCACCGCGCTCCCCCGGCAGCTCTACTGGCTGCGGAGTGCAGGAGGGATGAGGGTTCCTAGGGGGTTGGTTCCCCGAAGGAAGCGCGCTCACCGTAATCCTCAGATCACCAGCACTGCTGCCCGAAGCAACCCTCTGAGGAGGATTGGAGCGAGGCAGCGGCACCGGGACTCCGCCCCTTTGCAGGAACTGGAGTCTAGATCGCAACTCCGAGACGGTCATCTTCCCACAATGGGTACATGACTCGTCCACAAACGCCGCCTCAGCGTGGCTTAAGCCCAGGCACACGATACAGCGTTGGTGACTATCCCGCGGTGACAGGTAACGACCTCATCCAGAAACACACAAGTAGAACGACATCTTTAAAAAGACGCGAATCTACTTGTGCAAGCTCTTTTAGGGACTGAACTCTTTTAAGTACCGAAGCACGCAGGGGAATGGCTGCTGCAGCACAGACAGGGAAAGTGCAGCCTGTCGTGTGCACTCTCTCTTTGAAGCCGCTCTCTTACCAGCTGTCAAAACAGCTTTTCAGCGCACCGTTTACCAGCCGTGAGAACGGCTTTCTTTTGGAGATGTTGCTCAAAACAGGCAAACAAAAAAAAAAAAAAAGAGAGATCGACCCTGCTGCAGTGCTGTTCGCCTGCACCAACAAAAGAGCAGTCGAGAAAAAAAAGAGGCTCGTTTTCCGTCACACACTCCGTAGACACCATGAAGGTTCGGCTCCAAAGCGAAAAGCTGAAGATGCAACGCACCTGCTGCTCATTATATACCCACGCTGTGAGGCGAGCAGCTGATGCATATGATTGCATGCCAATGTGCATTGGCTTGTTGTAGTTACACTCAAAGTAGTTTGGCCTCTCTAGCGAGATTCCTATTCGTCGGTCTGTCCGACATACGTCGAACGTGACCGACTGAATGGGAATGGGAGATGAGACTCTGATTGGTTTATTGCATGTCACGTCCAAAACACATCCATTACTCATTAAAAGAATAGGGACAACCCTTTTAGACCATGCGCCGGACGCGTCGACCATTTTTACCATCGTTAAACTAGCAAAAGTGAATTCGGACAAAGTGCACTAAGTGCACTTGCGCCGTGCGCTTTAGACCATGCACTTAGATCGTGAAAATAGGGCCTTTGACAAGTTCTGCCTGCTGTGGGTAAAATTATCAGGGGAAAAAAGCTGATAAAATAGCTAGCGCTGTATATGGAAACCGCAAGTAACATTAGTGAGGAGGACATTGTTGCTAATTTTTTATCTACACCATTTTCAAGATTAACTTTTAATGACAATTTGGAGTTAATCAGCAAAGGAAGAACTATACCAGAGCTTGATTTGCTGCAGAAAAGCAAAGCTTTTGAAAGCATTTCAACCCCATGAATTACAAGCAATACCCCTGGATGACAGCATCAACTAAAATGCAAAAGCTTTTCTGCAGGAATTGTTTGCTGTTTGGGTAAATTATTTAAAATCTAATAGGCCACCATGCCAACTGATTTTATTCTACCCAATGATTTTTATATATGTTAAGCTTTATTAGATAAAACTGCCGTTTTACAGAATTACTGGTCAATCTGTAAATTTACCAACTCAGCACCATTATGCACATTTGCTGTAATTCTGCATAATAGTTATAATTTTCCCAAATAAATCATACATTTATTATAGTCTGTTACATAAATTTAATTGGCCACTGCGCCAATCTAATAATATTATCTATTATAAACATTGCTTGTTTGTGGTGGGTTCCAAAATTCCACAATTGTTGTTCACTGTCTGTGGTGTGGTGTCTTTTGCTAATTTGCTTTGCCGTGAGCGCTGTCATGATGCATTGGCTTACATTAAATTTTGATGGATTTGTGTGTCATACGTTTTGCAACCCGGCCAGTTGTCACCATATTCCACTGAAGTGCACAAACCGATTGTGTGATGATGCAATTATTTGTAATGAGGATTTGCATTTTTTAACATTTTGTTTTATTTTGGTGATAACTTTCACTGTGCTGTTTGCCTATCAAGAGTCACTGTTCGCTACTGTGCAACCATGAACAACGTCACTTACAATATAACTTGTTCTGTATTTCACTTCAGCTCTAGCTTGCATACTAATGAAATTTATTATTTTCCATCTGCTGAATGAATAGATGTAAATATAATTTATAGGAATAAATGTTACAACAGCTTGCCATACTTATTCCTTTCTGATCACAGTGATGCTGTATTCTTCCTTGAGAGAGCTGGCTATTTTTACATTCATTCATACTTTTTTGCACAATTGCAATAGTATTGCACTGTAAACCCCAGCTGACCACCCAGAGCTATGTTTGCGGAAAATACATCATGTGAATATAACATCTGTGTGTCACTTCATTTTGCCTCATAGTTGTGTTAGGGGTGGATGAAGGCAGCTCAATGAATCATCCTCTCTGCATGCATTGAGCCAACCTGCACAACTGCTTTGATTCAGCATGACAGTGTATAATGACAGACTAATGCTCGCTGTTTTTGCTGCATTGTTTTGGGGATGTACAGAACACATGCACAGTTAAGACAGGGTCACAGGAGTTCTTTTGGATTATTAGTGCTGTTGTGAAAAAGGATATTTGGTCACAAGAGCAGGGAGAGTTTGTGACTTACTTTACCCATAGTAGTACCCATTTTAGACATTGCATGTTGGTAGGATTTTCATAGCCAGTTAACCACTGCATTTGTGAATATACCTTTTTTATAGTATTTTATCACACAGCTCTTTGGAATACTTAATTCTGACTGGCCAATCTCAGCATTCTGTGGTCAAGTATTTTTATATGATGACTGTTAACTGCCTAATTGACCACTGTCCATTACGAGAGTACGATTTAATAGTTTAGTGTTTCTCAAATCAATATTTCATGTCCATTTATTTATTTATTTGCCAAGTAGTCACGTAAAAAGCGGGACAATGTGCAGTCTGCTGAGTCATAATTGCAAAATAAACCCCTTCAGGGTGACACAAGACCTGCATTGGGAGGTTCAGTTGTGGTTTATATTGAGATAATGGTCATTATCTGGTCCTATGAATTACCCCTGACATGCATATTAAAGTGTTATGTTGGATTGAAGAAAGTTTTAGATGATTATATTACTATATAATTTAATATTATATGGGTTTGTCGTGGTTTGTTAGATAATGTTTAGAGTTTTTGATCCTCTACAATATTAAAATGTTAGAAAATGTTAGAACAGCGTTCTGCAGATGTTTTCCCGATGTCCATGATTTTGAACGTTTGTGAGTCTAAAGTAATCATTAAAATGCAGTGCTTTCCAGATAATGTCCTTAATGTACTCAAAATGAGTTTTAACATCATGGGCAAAATTTTTAATTTATAGCACAATACCATGGCGTCTAGTGAGTGGCGGCGGTTAGAATCCTGTGATCCAACTCTTTTGTGTAGTGGGAAATTGCACTCAGGGTATTTGAGCTGCTCTGAAAATTGATACTTGAATCAAACACTGCAGCATGAGCTGAAATGGAGACTTATGTTTGGGATAGTTATGTTTGAGCCTAAAAGAAAACACATTTTCCTTATCTCACCAGTTTCATAATTTAGTGCAGACAAATGACCCAAATGACACTAGAGAATTACTCCATGAGAATTACTATGTTTTTTTTTTTATTTGTAAGGGAAAATTATACCTGATCTCTTTCTAAGAAAGTGGCAGACTGTTATTTATGAAACCTGGTCATTGCCATTGGCATAGGTGCACTAAAATTAGTTTATTTTTTTAATTACGGTTACAATTTAATTTGACCCATTTGTGAATTAACCTTCATGCTATTATGATTAACACTTTGAGCAGTGATTAGTGCTTGCTAATGCCAACATTACAATTACTATTGCTGTGTGTGCTATGGACGTGAAGGATGCCTCAAATCATACAGCCTCAACAAACGGTAAACCATGTGACTCACATTTTCTTCAAAAAATGTTGTTTTAATAAAACATTAAAAAGGGAATAGACACTGTTTAAATGGCATATGAATTCTTTTTTACCCCCTAATAACCTGTAGCCTGTAAGTAAAGTTTTGACTATGAACAGATGGTGAGTACAAAACAACAAGGTTATATTGGGTCATTGTGTACTGTATGTATGTGCTGCAGCTGAGATCTCCACCAGGAATCTTGATTGTGACAGTGGCCTCTAGAACAACCTTCCTCTGTCGCAGACAAATTCCCTTGTGCCGTGTTATTATTGCTTCTCATCCTGCAGAATATTTTCTCTTTTCATCCAATACTACATTCCACACCGTCCAATAAATAAATAAATAAATAAATAAAATTAAAATATATAACAAGTCTTTTTATATATGTCTTTTTAAAATTATGTTACATATGATAAGCAGTGCTACAGATTGTGAATTTAAACATTTATTGTTCTTTGCATATTGTTTAGTTCACTTATGTTTTGCAAAAACCTGTTACATTACCAGCCTAGCATGTTGTGTCCGATTAGCCTGCTATAGCTTAGTCTATAACCTATGGAAATTTTAATTTTTATTGTATGTTTTTCAGACATTAACAAGTTCAGTCCTACACAGATTTAATTCTACAGGTGAACTGAATCTCTACAGAACCATATGTAAAAACAAAAAGAACTCTTGTTGGTGACTTTACCGTCAATCAGGCGATTTATTAAGTGGGATGTTTTTGTCCAGAATAAGTTGCAAAGTGAACTGGGCATTATGCTGTTTTGTCAAAGTAAGTCTTTATTATAGCCTTCTGTAAAACTACCTCCTATTTTTCTCTCAGTAAATGCATTAGCTAGTGCTATTGCTATTGGATGCATCTGTCAGACTGAAAAAGGTCTTTGTGAAAATCTTTTCAGGATCTGTGAATATAGAGGTGTGTGATGAGTTTTGGGTGTTTGTGTGTGAAATTAGACTTCCGGATCTTTGATAATTAAAAAAATGCTGGCGAGAAAATAGTTGCCTATATGTTTGTGTGTCTTTGTTGTATGTGTGTGAAATAGAAGATTGTAAACAGGTGGAGTGTAATGTGATTGGTGGAGCTTAAAGGGCACAGCTGACTGAGTCATCACCCAGAGGCTGCGTTTAACGTCATACACTCTCTCTCCTTCTCTTTGTCAGCATCTCTCCCCCTCTCCTTCTCTGTAATACCATCTCTGTCTCTTCCTATAATTGGCCTACCTTCTTCCACACAGTCTACTCTTGTTTCCTATTTTATTTCATGGCTCTTCATCAATAAGCAGCTACACACACATTATCCCCCATTAATGTGCACCCCAACAGTTCAGTTAGCAGAATAAATATCTATGTTTGATATGTCCTATAAAAATCCTGACTAATGTACTGTAGACTTCCTATTTGTTATAATACATATTTCTCTCACCCTTGACTTTATCTTATCTGTCTCTCTCTTATTGTTTGCCTCTGCTGAGCCCATTCTGAATTGTCTTGATCTCTTTTATCCCCATGTAGGACTTTAATGAGAGAGAGAGAGGAGAGAGGAGAGAGAGACATTGTGGCCCACAGGTAGAATCTCCCTATAACTGTAGCCTGGCGTAGCACATTAATGCAGCTCCAAATCCACGTGTGCACTGTACCGGTCTTATCTCAGACAGCCCGTTTGCTTGTTAAAGATAACCGACTTGTATTTCAGGAACTTTTTAATATAAATGTATTTTATGGTTTCATGTTTATATGGTCTCTCTGTGGAGAAATATTGACTTACTATGACATTTGAGTTATGACATTTGTAATTGCATGTGTGGTTTGTTTCTGTTTTTTTTTTATATATTTCAATTATATATGTTATAGCCCCCCCATGGCATTTAAAAAAATAATAATAATAAAAACAATTGTTTGTTAATTTAATTGTTTCAGTTAATTTCTGTGTGGATTTTTATTTTATTATATATTTATTTTATTATTTATTTATTGTATTTGTGTGCATTTTATTTGTTTTTGCTTTTTGTTTTGTTTGTGGTGTTTTTTTGTTTTGTTTTATGTATGGTTTAAAAGAGATTATACAAAACAATTCAGCAGACATGGCAAAAACTGTGAAAACACTGTTGAGTTATAGACTTTGTAATCAGGATTTCTGTCCATCTAAAAGTAACAAACACTGATTATTTCACAGATGTAACTGAAAAAAACAAATGCCTTTTAAAGATTTGATGCCACTAACTTATAGAAACCCTTGACCTATAGAATACAGAATGACTTTTATTTCTCTTTTATTCCTCAGTGACTTCCAGGCTTTATCTTGAAAGTATTTAAGGACAACCATCTGTGGTTCCAGCGTTTTGACCCTTGACTCCAAAGCAGTGATGGGACGTAAACTGGACCTGTCCGGTCTGAGCAATGATGAAGCAGAGCATGTGCTCAGAGTGGTACAGAGGGACATGCAACTCCGTAAGAAGGAAGAAGAGAGACTCAGGTAACAGTACATGTTAGACATCAGTCAAAATTCGATTTGATTTTATTCGGCTCACAGTTTTTGAGTGTGTCTGTTTGTGAGGCTGTGTGTGTGTGTTTGCATTGGCTGATGAGGAAAAATAAGACACTCAGTGAAGTTGCTCTGATGACTGAGTCACTCATTTCCTGTTGTTGCCATCTATATAAGCCTCCTTTAGTGAAAACTTTGTCATCATTTGCTCTGATGCTAATTCAAAGATTGTGTCTCAATATGTGCTGTGCTAGGTTTGAGGTCTTGTGGCCAATAATGATGTGATGTGTTGAATTGAGTGCAAATGTGGAATTTAAGAGTTACAGTAAGGGCAATATTTTCAGCAAATAGCAGCTTAAATTTCTCAAACAAAACTTTAAAAGATTTAGATTTAGAATATCGTTCACAAATCGTATGGATCACTATTACGGTACTTTTATGGTTCTCTTTGTCCTTTTTTGAGCTTGACAGCTCAAGCTGCTACAGTATACACCTTTGTTGAATAGAAAAGAGCAACCTGGACATTTCGCCAGATAACCTTTCGTATTATATAAGTCATTTTTTTATATAATCTTTCTGTTATTTATATGAGGCAACATTAAAAAGATTCAAATAATAATAAAAAAATCTTTATAAGCAAATCCTCAAATCCAAAGGAAAAAGGACAAAAAAAAAAGTGAATGAAAAAAGAAGAAAGAAAATAAGATGATAGTGAGTACATGACAATTGTAATTTGTGGGTGAATGTCAATGTGGAAACCCATATATTTCTATGTCACTCATTATTGATTTTGCTGGTCTTTTTTTTTTTCTTTTGTCTTATTGATGCATTCAGAAACTCTACAATTGTAGTGCACTCTGCAGAGAATAACTAAACACAGGGCAGTCACTTTGATATATGATATTTATGTTCTAAAGCTGTGTAACGTAGCCTATTGCATTTCCTAGGTAGAATGCACATATGGATGTTGTTTGTTCTTACAGCCAAAATATGGTTCTACACACCTATCTGTGAGTCCTAAGCATTTTAGAACAATATCAGCACTTCAGTTGGTTGCGGGGTTAGATGGTTGGAGGGCAGAGGTTATGGATCTTGAGATTTCTCAGTGTTGTAATTTTGAACATTGTCAGACTTGACTCACTTTGGTCTTGATCTTTTGGATTCTTTATTTTGATGAGTCAACATCATGTCATCGACCCCTTAAGGGCCTCACTGTCTGTGAAACCGATATATTTTCATGTCCAGTGTATTTTCTGAGTGCTTCTCAACTGGGTTGTGTGAGCTAGCTGGCAGTTAAGAGTATAATCTGTCATTCAACCACTTTTCACATTTTCATCTTGACTTTCAGTGACTCCAACTAAACTGTGGTTAAACCTGGATTAGGTCATAAAAAATATTCTGCCATTAGCCAACTTCTGCAATACCAGCCCATCTGCTGATGTCAATGCTGCCCGTGACTTTTATTACAAATAGATTCACTACTATTTTATTTCTCAGCAACAAAGTGGAAGCATCGCTGTTTTTTGAAGTAATTCAACACACTTACACACAGCTTTACTGTTAATAGAGACTATTCACAAATTCACACGCACAATCTCCCTCTCTCTCTCTCTCTCTCTCTCTCTCTCTCTCTCTAATTCATTCAAATAAATGTAATCTTGCCAAACTACTTTATCTCGGTGTCTGATTTAAAGTAGCCAGAATGCTAATTCTAACAACCTGTAGACAAAATAACTGACGAAATAACAGTCATTTTTACCATTCCAGTCTCCGCTTCGCATCAGTGGTTCTTTGCCTCCACATCGTGCATTAAAATCATTTAATGCAGACCTAGCCATGGATTATCCCTTACTTATGTTAGCTCCGTTCTGGTTGTGAAAAGTTTTTGGGTAGAGGTATGCCACTCAAAATGTTTTGCATATGGGCCCAGGGCTGACTTGCTATGCCACTGAGTCGGATTCTATATAAATTAGCTGATTAGAGAACATGGGAGTTAAAAGAAAATATCCAGTGGTTGAAAACTGCTAAAACAATGTTTGCTATGAATATAAATCTGAAATGATAATGCTTGCCGTCTCCGAGAGAGATTGAGACAGAAATATCATGTAGCCTATCATATAGTACAAGGTTTAAAACATTTACAAGCAGTAGTACAAGTAATACAAATAGTATTAAAACATATCAAATATTAGAAAATGGTATGATTCAGTATTTTAGTTGATATTACACTTGACAGACAGCTGGTTTCAGAGAGACATGCAGAGACTACAACCCAGCTATTTGATTTGCGATCTTGCTGTGCTTATTTCATATCAAATAGTAGAAAATGTGAATGATGTAGTATTTTAGTTGATATTACTTTTGCTAAGCTCTGATTTCTGAGAGACGCACAGAGACGGCAATGCTGCTATTTGCGCTCATTTCATTCATAGATTTTACACTCATTCACTTCACACACTCATTATATTGCGCAGTGATTTTATAGGTTTATGTATAATATAGTGCTGTGCTATCCCCTGGCTCACCTGTTATTCAGCAAACACGAGGAGTTACTGTGTCTGCCCAATATTTTTTCTATTATTCGGTAAAATTCATTATTCATTTTGAAGCCATTATTCCGTGCCTTTTCGAATAAAGTATTCGGCTTCAAGCACATCCCTAATGGCTAAGCCATAGTTTATCCACTTGCCTTTATTAAAGTGATCCAGAACAATCCTGATTGGCAATCACACATTCTTTATTTTCAATATCTTAGAAATATGCAGAGCTCACAATCAGCCGAGAACTTTTTGCAGAATTACCATATTTGAGAAAGGTCATAACCTTTCCCTTCATCTGTGAATAGCCAATCAGATACTTGTTAGAATTAGAATAGATGGTATCATACTGAAATGTGTTTGACTGTTGATCAAACACCTGCTGGCCCTTCTAAAAAAACATAAGTACACACACACACACACACACACACACACACACACACACACTACTGGTGAAGAGTATCAAAAAATATTTAGCAGCAAAAATAATAAATCATAATAAGAACAGTTATTAATAATTGAGCACCAATAATAATTAAATATATCTGCAATCAGCAATTAAATGTAGGCAATTCAGGAGAGGCTAGCAATAGCAAGCTAGCTTTGAAAGCATGAGATCCCACCCTCCCTTCAAAGCGCTCTCCAAAGCCACGCCTCCTCCAAAAAACATGAACACACATAGCAGAGTCTGCAAACTGTCACAAGATGAGAGACACCGTTAAATTACCTCATGTCTCAAAGCACATAACATTACAATAATAATTAACGTAAACAACTTACAGAGCTCTTACTTGTACCTCCTGACTGCTGCAGATTAATTTTGGCATTGATAGTGTTGACATAGAAACACATAAATCTTGAGGATGTGGACATCTCCGGCTAGGCATCGGGAATGTTACGGGTTGCCATCTCATAATTACGGTTACAACACATGAACGTGAACGCAGCATAAGCTCGTTGTTTTGGTTCAGGAGGAACTGTAAAAGGCGGTTGCTGTTTGTTTTGCGGCACTCGTCTTCAACTCTGCATAGCCTTATGGAACAGGCTGATGACGTGTGATGTCTGCACAAGCAGGGTGCGCGGAGATATGGAAATACATATGTTGACATTTGGACCAAATCCAATGATTGGACAAACATTTTTTGGTCCTGAGATGTCCACATGAGATATGTGTACATACTTTAATATTTATATCACTTCTATTATTGATTGCTATCAGGATGTGAAGAGAGTTTTAACCAGTATAACAAAAAGTGTTTATAAAACAAATTGCCTACCCTACCTTTAAGGGGCCAAGCATCAGACTGGAATCATCAGACTTACAGCAACACTGAGTAATTCAAGACATTTTTAGATGATTTTACTCAAAACGGCTGAAAAATCATAAATACACTAGTAATATGATTTAATTGCTTATCACTTTTGACCAATAGGTGATGCTGTTACCAAATTGATGTTTTGTGGTCAGTGTTGGGTGACAATGACACATAGGTCCCTATTTTTAACGATCTAAGCACGTGGCATATGTCCGAATCCACTTTTGCAAGTTTAATGACAGGAAAAATGGTTGCCGTGCCCAGCGCATGGTCTAAAATGGTTGTCCTGAGTCATGGGTGTGTTTTGGGTGTAACGTGCAATAAACCAATCAGAGTCTCATCTCCCATTCCCTTTAAAAGTCAGTTGCACTCATGCCATGGCGGATTCGCTATGTACATGGTGGAATTTTCAAACGGAAAAACAGAACGCTTCTCTAGTGAGGAAACGGATCTGCTCATGCATGAGGTTAAAGTGTGCGAGCAGACCATCTACGGGAAAAGCCAGATTCCACCAAAGGACTTTTATCTTTATGCACACAATAATAATCTTTTACATTGTAATCCTTTTATTTTTAATATTTGGCATGTTTGTGTGCTGCTGCGCATCCCTGTGTGTGTAATAAGCAGAGTGTACGCGCTCTTTAAATAACAATACAAATATAGCGCCATTGACTTTAAACCAAGTTTCAGTTTGTCAATGGCACAGTCTATTTCAGTTGCCTCAAAATAACATGCCCAAAATATGCCTGAACACAGCTCGTTTTTCAGACCAGCATGCCCAAATGGGCACAAATGCATTTGCTATTTAAACAAAGTGGCGCAGGATGTGAAAATTATAACTGCGTCGGGCTGAAACTAGCAAAAAACACTTGCGTCATGCCTAGCACCGCATTGCGCCGGGTGTATGATAGGGTCCATACAGTACAAAGTTTAGTGTCAATATGCCAGTGTTGCAGAGTTCAGCTTGGCATCATGCCATCAATTTCATTGATGTGTTATTTGAGAACAATTTAGTCAATCATAAAGCTTTTAATAACTTTTTGCTGGCATGGTATAAAGATGATCTGAACCAGTTTTGTTGAAAATTGGACTAACGTTAACCTCCTCTAGGAGGAGTTTGAAAAAGCAGGTTTTCATTGAAATTCAAAACGGTGGACAGCAATTTAGTTGCAGAGATATTTGTTCAGACATTATTCAAGATCGGTTTGGTCAAACAAAGAGCTTCAAAAAGGGATAGTTCACTCAAAGTTAAAAAAACAAAACAAAAACAAAAGCATCACAGGATGATCCCATGTGACACGTGCCATATATATAAGTGTTCGGGGGTATACGATAGGGTATGGTGAAAAATAATCAGAAATTGAATATATTATTTAACGTAAATCCTGACCTTGGCCATTGGTTTTTTGTGCATGAATACAGATTCAAACCCTATCGTATACCCCCGAACACTTGGAATATGGCATACTTACTGTGTTTTGAGCAAATAGATTCAGCCTTGGTGAGCATAAGAGACTTCTTTCAAAAACATTAAAAAAATCTTAATTATTCCAGACTTTTGACTGGTAGTATATATGCCATAGTTCATTTTAGTTATCTTAAACAAGCATCCGTTGTGCCAAAAGTTTTGGCATTTTCCTGTCATCCCCCTTTGTTCCCACACTCTTTACATTGGCACCAGTGTCTGTCTGTCTCTGTTCCAGTCCCTCAGTACAACTGATTGTTGACTGAAATATTGTTGTGTTGGCCCAAGTCCTGTCAGCCTGGCTTTGATTCTGCTGTGTCAGTCACATTGCTGTAGAGTAGTTTGGTTGTGCTAAAGCTCAGCTCAACAGGGACAGACACACGATCCACTTCACACATCTGGGCGCACAGCATTGGCTCAAGATGTCCAACTCTTGGCTATTGGACAAGTGTCTTTGTCCCAGATTAAAGCTGAAGAACAGTCAAACAGAACCTCATTGTGGTCTTGTTGGCTAATCTAGTGAGATAATCAAAGGCCAGAGTTCACTACAAACTAACACAATCTAAGCAGCTCTCACAATACAAAGTTTTTAGGACACTGAAGCTGTGTTTCAAAATCAATCAATCAATCTATCTATCTATCTATCTATCTATCTATCTATCTATCTATCTATCTATCTATCTATCTATCTATCTATCTATCTATCTATCTATCTATCTATCTATCTATGTCCGTCCGTTATCAGAGTTCCTCTGAAGCCCTCCACCTCCCCCATCTCCACATGGCTAGATTTGTTATGAGGTCAATAAGTGAGCCAAGTAGAGGGATAATGTATTCCACAAATGCAACAAACTTTTAATTGATATTGCCCCATCTCATAAATATTCATTCCATCTGCCAGGAAAGATAAATGGGATAAGATTTCAGGAAAAAAGTATTATTCATGAAAACATAGCAGAGAAGTACAAAGTGTAAATCTGAATATCACTGGAGTGAACATTCACTTGAAGATTATTTTTTATTAAAATAAGACTAAATATAAACATTTTATAAGTATATAATATGTATGGTTTGAGACAAAAACATCCTTGTTATTTCAGAGTTGACTGAATCCAACACATTGCGGAAACTCCTTGAAGTTAATCATGTGCTTTGCATTTGTGGCTCTGAATATATGAATCTTTGATTGCACTCAATTATGAATCATAAAAGTGAATTAGCCACTCAATATCTCTTCTACTGTTCTTTTACAGCTAAAATACTAAGATGAGATTTTTTTTTTTTTTTTTTTTTTTTCATTAGTAAAGCAGAATGATGTATACAAAGTAGTACCAAGCAGATAAATAAGACTTAAAATACTTATCTTATCTGTTATCTTTCACTGACAGGCATGTAAGATGTTAAAATGCTCTGGTACTTACTGGTAATTGCTTTTTGGGTTGCTTATTATTGACTGAGAAAAATGCAAATTATTTTCAAGGCAACTTGGAAAAAAAAAAAACAGAGAGAAAAAAAAAAAAAAAAAAACCCAGACTTGCATTAATGGAGTCCACACATGACATGTATATTACCCTGAAGAGTTAGAGAACCATGGTAAAAAGTACCATCCTAAAATCCTCAATGCCACATGGATAATTATCCCATAGACTAATGTTCTCCTCATGTGGCAGCCCAAGTACTTCCACACTTTTATATTGTAAGCACATTTTCAGTGAGGCATGGTTGGGATGGGCTACTTTTTAACATGTGTGTTTAATGTGCATTTATGTGCATTAATGTGCATGACTACTCAAGCGGAATGTGAAGATAAAATGATACATTAGCACACAAACAACATTTATGGTCCCACTTTATATTAGGTGTCTTTAACTGTGTAATAACATTTAAATTATTTAAATAATTTGATACAATCCACTTATTGTGTACATACATGTTTTTACATTGTACATATATTATAAATATATGTGCATGTAATTACAGCTGTAATTAATTTCTGTAATTACATCTATAAGTACTGTTGACCGTTCCTTTACCCCTTAACCCACCCTTAAACCTAATCATACCACCAAACCTACCCCTAACCTTACCCGTATTCCACCTCAATAGCCAGCAAAGTGTTTTGCAATACAACATGAACACAATAACTACATTGTACTTATTTTTTGATGTAAGTACATAGTAGTTAAATACATCTAATATAAAGTGTGACCACATTTATTACTAAAGATAGACTAGTTAGCTGCTTAACAAGGACTTTAGATTAAAAGAAAAAAGTTCTGTTTCTCTCTCTTGCGATCACCATTGTAGTGCCCTGAAATACAGAGTTTTGAAGTGCCTCTCAATATATATAGTCACTTCCTTTAGGACTCCATTTCCTGTTTTTCTAGTTGTTTTCAGTGTGTTGTGGCTGTCACCCACATCTAAAGAGAATGGCAGAAAGATCAATTTACTTATATTTTAAATGGTACAGAAAAATGGCTTACATTAGCAATGACTGCCGCACTAAAAGCCTTGAGGTTTTCTGTAACACTTGCATCCTATTAGCTTTAGACGTCTGATGTTTTTTTGCATGGGGGGAAAAAAAATGAATTTATTGTTGCACATCCAAAGATGGCAGCCATAAATTAAGGCACCAATTACAGTTGCTGATTTTTCTGTCTAGTTAGTGAAATGTACATTATTCACCGTCACATGAAGAATTAACATTTTGTTAAATACTTAAAATGGGGTTTCTGGGGTTTGACCTGATAATAATGCATAGCGGTATTGTTTATGCATCATAAAGCCTTTAAATTCTGTATGGTGTGAGCTTTTCCTGCATTATAAGTGTATTATAATAAGAACCCTGGTAACATGTGACTTTCTTTCATAAAGTAGCATTAGCAGAGGTTAATCACACCAAATAATTAACCTTGTTAACCTTGCATAATCTACCCCGTACTGTGATTTTAATGTCTAGTTTTTCAGTAAACTTATTATACATCTCTCTGGAATACTTGATTCTGGTCAATTGTGGCATTCTGTGGTAAAAATGTGTATAATGAGAGCTAAATTGTTTTGTGCTAATCATTGCACTATAGTTTCATCACTGCTCTGATTCTCCCATAAAATAAATTCAGTACAATAATCAATGTCCATTTATTTATTTATTTATTTGGTAAGCAACTGCGCAAAAAGTGGGATAATGTACAGTAAGTCATTATTGCAAAATAAACTTCAGGGTCATACAAGACACCTCCATTTTGTATTTGGGTCAGTCTGTTGATGTTTATTTTCTGATAACCAACTATACTGAACATTGTTCTTTACTTAGCTATTTTGTAACATAATTGTGGGCAGTGATTGTTTTTCTTGTTTCTGTCCTGAAAATCTCACTTTGTTTTTTCTTCTTTCCATCTTTGGATGCAGACAAAAATAAAACGAGGGCCATTGTAGAGATTGTGTAAGGTCTGGGCTCAGTTATCAGTCAGACTGTGTTTGACTGAGAGCTGAGCTGTGATAGAGTTGCTGAAAGACCCATATTTATGTAAAATGCTTCCTATTCCCTTCAATTTTGTGGAAATCTGTGATTTTTGTGTGGCTTTTATGTGGAACAAGTAGGATCAGTTAAGTGAGCTGGATAAGAGAGTCATTTTAAGGATGTTAAAATGCTTTTTTCTTCTGAGTGTTCCCGATGGGGTATTAAAAAGGGACAGAGACATTTATAAGGCCTGTATTTTTTGTTGTAAAATATTCAGAGGTGAATTCATTCAACAGTTGCACACTGTATTTCAGCGCAACACCTTGTTTCTTATTCAGAACAACAATAATTCAGTTAAACCAGGAACTACACTCTGGTATGTAAGTAAATTATATATTTTTTTCCACACAGACATGCCCCTTTTATGCAAATTAGGCACATTAAAGGATGTGCATGATTCACAAACATAAGCTATTTTTGCCTGATGCAGTTAATGTTGTGCTATTACTGCCCATAGAAAGCTGGTGGTAAACATAATATAACAGCAGTAATTCACCAAATGATTCATCCAGTTGTGATCAGTGCTACTTTATTGGGTGTTTACATGTTACCTGATTTGCATAATTCATGCAGTGAATCAGGTGCTAAAACAACACGGCTGCACATAAACTACGCTTAACAAGTAAATTCTCTCCTTTCTACAGTTCTACTTTGTGTTTGTGTGTGTAAATGTGAGCCGAAGTGTATGTAGAAAAACATGTTTCTCCATTGTTTGGTCATTGGCACATGTTCATCCCTTATTAGACAAAAACTATGGAAGAACATCCTGTTTGCGTCTTGCTCCAGCAAAAACCAAAGCTATTAAGTTGTGACAGTAATGGGCTTCTCTGCGCCCATCTCTGATTCTCTCTCTTGTTCTGTGCTGAAATAGTCTCTGATTAAGAGTTTGATTAACATGGAAATGAAAGATGAACTGATGCTGTAGTAGTATCCTGTCATCCTCAGCATAAAGAACCTCATAATTAGACTAAGTTTTTAATCTCTAAAAAAAAGCAAATTTATATTTTTTTATATATGGCCCCTACACAAAGTTCCATTTATACTGGATACACACTCATTACACACACTCACGTTGTATGCAAACTTCTGCTATCTAATCAGGCCTTTTAATCAGAGAGGTAGAAGTAAAGTTAAATTCAATTAATGAGGGTGAGAGTGTGAGAGAATTGCTTTGATCGACCTCATTCCCTCATAAAGGATTAGTGTACTTTAGAAGCTCCTGATATTATAACTGGCTAAGGTTCAAACTAATTGTCATGCCAAAAGCTGTAATGTAGAATTTTGCAATCTAGTTTCAACTTTTACTGTAATATGAGAGGAGGGGTCAAATGTGAAAGTAAAGTGAAATATGGATTAATGTTTTGGGGGCAGGAGAAAAGGAAAGAAAGGTGGATAGTGAAAATGATGGAGTGCTGGGTAATCATGTTGTGCTCTCACCTGATTTCACTCAGTGATCATGGGAAATGGGCTGGAAGGGATGCGTCTGTTTCCCTCTGTGAGCTTAAACAAACTCTTTCTTTTGGTTTGTCTCTTTCCCACCTGTTTTTATGATTTCCTTGCCTCAAAGCCATAAACGCCTTATCCCGTCAGTGAAAAAACAAAAATCAATTTTGGAAAAACATCAAGGAAGGAAACAGGTGGTGGAAGCACTCTGAGAAGTGGCTCATTTTCATTCAGATTAGTGAGAGGCTAGAAAATGGTTATGAAGAAAATAAATTATTACTGATTTTGCCACAAAAATGATAGTGGACCTCAAGCTATAAAAATGCATTATTATATGACAATCAACTAAACAATCAAAAATGACCAGCCGAGATAAGATACAGTGCCAATAAAATGGTGGCATAACATATAACAGCAGTATAATGTAGCTGACTACCTATTTGTTGAGAGAGCTGATTTTGCTCACATAAGTGCAGACAAACACAAACAGCAGGTCACTTTGAAATGTAACATTTTAATCAACAGCAAGCTGGGCAGCCGTGGGGGATGTTTGGTCCAATCCTTGAAGTAAAGAGGAAATTAAAGAGATAGAGGAGAAAGGGTCATCTATCCCTCAACAGACAGGTGTTGTGCTCTTGTAGACCTCGCTTGATTGAAGTTCTTAAAGGGATAATTCACTCAAAAATGAAAATTACCCCATGATTTACTCACCCTCAAGCCATCCAATGTGTATATGACTTTCCTCTTTCAGACGAATACATAGATATATTTAAAAATATCCTGGCTCTTCCAAGCTTCATAATGGCAGTGAATGGGGGGCCTGATTTTGAAGCCAAAAAAAGTGCATCCATCCATCGTAAAAGTACTCCATACATCTCCGGGGGGTTAATAAAGGCCTCCTGAAGCGAAGCGATGGGATTTTGTAAGAAAAATATCGATATTTAAAACTTTATAATCTAAAATAACTAGCTTCTGGCAGATGACACACACACACACACACACACATATATATATATAAGACTAGTATTTCCCATGTCGACATAGTCAACTAGTCTCGCACATCCCTAGTAAGTATTATCTGGAGTGTGCAGTGCATGCTACAATACAGTACTTAAAATTCTTAACCTATTAGTCATCATTTCAATCAGCTAAAATTGTGGTATTAGATAACCTTGCTAGCTGCCTGTGGGAAAAGGAAGATTATAATGCAGTATTCAGGCAGCATCCAAAGTTTCTATTTATATGACATTTTAAAAGCACAGGTCCCCTCTGCCCTTAGTGTATCAGAATAAGTCTTCTGTCTGAGAGATGTGAGTCATGAGCAACCCGAAAAGGCCAAAGCTAATATAATGAAATAGGAAACAAAGGTTTAATAAGGTTCTGATCAGATGAGCTGATATCTAATATGTGCAGTTCTGTTTAAATGTCAAAGCCTGGTGTTGACAGTCTTTATCAACCGCTGTCAAATACTTTAAGAAAGATTTTTCTCTCTGTTTCTAAATGAGATGTGCACAGTGTAATGATAGACTCTCAAGCAATGAGCTTTACATTGTTCAAACTACTGTCATGTTAATGTTACATTTTAAAAATAACACATTACTGTTTTTGTTATGTAATGTGGAGAATATAAACTCTCACAACGAGGAATACTTCAAGGAGACAGACTTTAATAACACATACTCAAGAAACAGGAATAACGCAGGAGAAATAGGTTACACATTAACATTGACGCTAACATTAACGAGAAGGGACCAAGACTGAGGGAGAACACAAGGCTTACAGTAAGTACACAGAGCAAACAAAAGGACTAATGAGTAAATTAACAAGACACAGGTAAATATAATGGCATTCAAAAAACTAGGTCACAGGGAAAACTAGGTTAAACAATAGGTGAACATGACAGAACCAAATAAAAAAAGAAACAGAGAACACACATTACAGTTTTACTGTCAGTGATTCCTTTCAAATATATTACACTCAGATGAATCAGCCTATTGCCTATTGTTTTATTCACTTAATTCATCAGTACTTTACTATTTTTATTTGTTTGTTTATAACAATTGTAACTCTTAAATGAAATGCTGTGAACAGATTTTTGGAGAGTGAGATACTCCACCTGATGTATAAAGCCAAAGCAAAAACGGATCATTACGGAGCATTATGACTAAAGCTTTAGGGTAAGTCAGACAGATTTCGTAACCTGGATTTGAGGCTCTTTCCCAGTCCTGCAGAGGTGTGATAACTAGAACCTATTGGATTATACAGACACACAAACTCTCGATCACAAAGTCTCTAAATCTTTGCAAAATGGCCTTCTTAAAATGGTTATTTCCATTTGCTTGGAAAATCTGAGTTCTCCCTTGAAGCTCAGTTGCTTCGTGTATCCTTCCATCACCCCATTTTCTATCATTCAGACACAAGATGACTTTCAAGCCTTAACTGCACCTATTTTTTCCTTTCTTCACTCTGCCTGTCTGTCTGTCAGTTTGATGCCTCTAGCTTCTGGCTGTGAAGTGTGCTTGAAACAAATGTGTAACGTTCTGATCTCTTATTCTGTAAAAGAGATAACGCCCGTCAACTTTTCTTCATGTAATATATATAAAAAAAACTGCCTCGTGCCTTTACCCTTTCTCTTGCTTATGGCCAATGAAATACGAGTGCAAAAAGAAGGACACTGGTATTTACACTTATTTACACAAAACATTATGACCAGTCACAGGTGAAGCGATTAGTGTTGATCATCTCCTAACAAAGCCACAAATTAAGGTCTGAGATTAGATGGTAAGCAAATGATCAGTTCTTGTAATCAGTGTGTTGGATGCAGGAGAAACGGGCAGGAATGAAGATCTGAGCAATTTTGACAAGGGCCAAATTGTTATGTAAAGGCGACTGGGTCAGAATATCTCTGAAATTACAAAGCTTGCTGGTTGCTCTCAATCAGCAGTGGTGAGAATTTACCAATAATGGTAACAGGGTGTTGGGTGCCCAAGGCTCATCGATGCACGAGGGCAACAAAAGCTATCCCGTCTGTTCCGAGCCAACTGTGGCACAAGTCACACAAAATTTTAATGATGGTTATGAGAGGAATGTGTCACGCCAGAACTGGACCTTTGCAGCAGTGGAAGGTCGCCTGGATCTTTGACTCCAATTTTCTTTACATCACTTGGACGACCGGGTATGTGTGCACCATTTCCCTGGGGAAGTGATGGACTGTGGGAGGATGACAAGCACTGGAGGGAGTGTGATGCACTGGGCAATACTCTGCTGGGAAACCACGGGTGCAGCCATTGATGTGAACATAAATTTGACACGTGCCACCTTCCTAAACTTTGTTTCAGACCAGGTACTCCTCTTCATGACAATGGTGTTCCCTGGTGGAAATGGCCTTTTTCAGCAGGATAATGCACCCTGCCACACTACACACATTTTCAGAAATGGCTTGAGGAGCATGATGAAGACATCAAGGTGTTGCCTTGGCCTCCAAATACATCAGATCTCAGCCCATTTGAGCACCTGTGGGATGTTTTGGACCAACAAGTTCGATCCATGACGTCCCCATCTCGCAACCCACAGGACATGAATGATCTGCTGCTAATGTCTTGGTCCCAGATACCACAGGACACCTTCAGGGGTCTTGTAGAGTGCCTTACTGTGTCGTTGCTGTTTTGGCACCACGTGAAGGACCCATTTTACGCAGGTGGTCGTAATGTTTTGGCCCATTGGTGTATACATTTTATCTAATCAGTTTCTACTATTATTCATTATGTATTACTGTGATTGTGTACTACTTTCTCACAGATCAATCTCAGTACGTAAAAATTGTAATAAAGAAAACTATTTCCTACAGCCTATATTTCTTTATTACAAGACGATCAAACACAAATTTTTGTGTCTAATTGCATGATTGCTGATGGTCAGTTCGGAAAACGACTTCAGAAGTTTGGTCAGTTTTTTTTGTTTTTGTTTTTTTTAAATAAAATACTTTTATTCAGCAATTCAGCAAGTACACAAAAGTGACAGCACAGACTTTCACATTGGTACAAAAGATTTCTGTTTCAAAAAAATGCTGCTTTTGAACAATCTATTCACCAAAGAATTATATATATATATATATTATGGTTGGTACAAAAATATGAAGCAGCAAAACTGTTTTCAACACTGATAATAATAAATGTTTCTCAAGCACAAAATAAGCATATTAAAATAATTTGATAGATCATGTGACACTGAAGACTGGAGTAATGATGCTGAAAATTCTGCTTTGACATCACATAAATAAATTACATTTTAAAATATATTAAAATAGAAACCAGTCATTTTAAATTGTAATAATATTTCATAGTATTACTGCTTTACAGTATTTTTGATCAAATAAATGTAGTATTGGTAAGTATAAGAGACTTCTTTCAAAAACATTAAAAAATGGTACTGACTTCAAACTTTTGAATGCTAGTATTTAGAGCATCCTACTATATATACTTTTTATGACCCCCACAATTAAGTTTTGATTGCCTTCAGATGTGTTCAAGTTTTAATAAGGGGGTCAGACTACCCTAATCCCCCATAACCCCCATAAATCATACTATGTGGAAGTAAGAGGATGTCTCTTGAGTCCATTTTAATGTGCTGCATGTGTCAGAATAATCCTCAGGTGCTTCTGTCGCTCTCTCTTTCTCACCTTCTCTCTTTCCCCTAGGTGAGATTGAGCATTACACATTCTGTACCTCAGCATCTGAACTGACAATGCAAGTGTAGAGATGAATTTCAAAATGTAAGAAATGAAAGATCAGAGAGGGAAGGGAGCGAGAAATATGAGGAAGGTGAGAAAACATGAATGAACACTGAAGGGCTGGGTGTTTGTGAACAGTATGTGTGTATGGTTTTACAATGAAAGAACAAACAGCTAAAATGATTGCTAAAATGATAGCTGGATGATGACATCACTGTTTACTCCAGTACTGAATTTACTTAAGATGAATACTGACACCATTTTCTTTAAGAGCTGCTGTGCAGCCAAAATTATATACCAGTTATTACTGTAAAGCTGCTTTGACACAATCTGCATTGAAAAAAGCGCTATATAAATAAAAAACTTGACTTGACTAGACTAAAATGGCAAATGAGTCCCTATTTTGATTTTGGGACCAGACAGGCTTTTTCCATTTGGGGCTTGAAATAGAGCAGGCTGTCTAAATAAAACTCTTTGTTGTTCTCTTTTTTTCTACTTAGCAAAGATGTATTTTATGGTGGGGTGCCCACCACTTTATAAAACAGCACACAGCTCTCAGATAATCACAAAATCAAAAAACAAAGTGTATCTGTTTTTTTATTTAAATGTGGACTCAGTAGAATTTCAAAAACACTGTTTGGAAGTTAGTCAGGCCAACACCATCAACAAACGTCTAATCAATCAGCATTAGGGGACGTATGATGGTCGAGAAGACAGAATGAGCAAGAGGGAGTTTTGAAAATAAGAAAAAAAAAAAAAAAAAAAAATGCAGAACGAGAGATGGGACACAATACAAAAGCTCAAAAGAATATCACTGGAATGAAGGTTTATGACTGGGCAAGTGCTTTAGGACCCACGTTTTATTAGAAAAGCTTTCCAGCGCTGGAGAGAGCGAAGTGGGAAGGCCTGAAAACAGACGCGGAGGCTGCTAAGTAACACTAGGTTTGAGTGTCTGGAGTTTCTGTGCTGTTGGCGACTAACAACGAACACTTGTTTGTATTTACTCTTGTGTGCTGTACGTTAATTTTTTACAAACTGCACTTTATTTTTTGTGAAGCATTTTGTTGCGTGTCAGCTGTGATAAACAGACATCCACTTGCATTGCGTGTAACAGTGGTCAGATAGTGAGAATTGTGCAGTTAAACTACTGCACACTGACGACTGCTAGAGAATGCGGTGTTTAGCATCATTGTTAGGGCATTCGCCTCGCATGCCAGCAGCGATTGGGCCGAGGTTCGGAGCAGGGTGGTTAGGATTGGAGTGTGAGTTTTGGAGGCAGAGCAATGAAGAGAGGGGTGGGATTGTTTGGGTTGATTTCAAATATCAACAATGTCCAACAGCGTTTTTCAAAATCTACTTAACTCACCTTAATGTTAATGACTTTACAATTTAACTTTCCATTTAAGACTTAGGACTTTTTAGGAACCATACAGATACAACTTTAGTTTATGGTGTAGAATAATATTTACATTACTACTCTGGCGTAGTGTCCGTGATGACTGAAGGCTCTGGCGTGGCGGCCATGGCGGCTGGAGGCTCTGGCATGGCAGCCATGATGGGAAGAGGCTCTGGTGTGGTGGCCATCTTGTCTGGAGACACCAGTGTAGCAGCCATCTTGTCTGAAGACACAGGCTTAGTGGCCATCTTGTCTGAAGACATAGGCGTAGTGACCATCTTGTCTGAAGACACAGGCATAGCGGCCCTCTTGTCTGAAGACACGGGCGTAGCGGCCATCTTGTTTAAAGTCACAGGTGTAGCAGGCATGACGGGACGAGTCTTTGGAATGGCGGCCATCTTGACTGATGAGTCTGGCATGGCGGCCATCTTGATCAGGGACTCTATTGTGAACTGGCTCTAAAGTGGCAGCCATGTTGTGAACAGACTTTGGTGTGGGAACCACAGGACAGGAAGGTACAAAAACACAGGACTGGCAATCATTAAAACAGGACATGCTGGTGACCAAGATGGGCCAAGCTCCTTGGCCATTGGAGCTTGGTGTGTCCAAGGCAACAGGGTTCAAGACCTTTAAACAGATAAACAAGTAGTGCTCGGAAATGCAGTGTTACACGTACAAGACTTCGCAGGGAATGAGTGAGTGAACCAGGCTTATATAGGGTGAGGTAATGAGCTAATGAGACACAGCTGTAAACAATCATGGATGATTAGACCGGGCAGGGAACTATGGGAAATGAAGTCCTTGATGGTGTGGCAATAGCCCTTTGGTGACAATTAAAGGCACTCTCACAGGTGATCGTGACAGCAAGTAAGGGCTCCCTATATAGTTTTATCCTTAAAGGGGTAGTTCACCAAAAAATTAAAATTCTGTTATCGTTTACTCCCCCTCAAGTTGTTCCAAACCTGTATACATTTCTTTGTTCTGTTGTACACAAAAGAAGATATTTGGAAGAATGTTTGTAACCAAACAGATCTCACGCCCCATTGACTACAATAGTATTTTTTTTTTTCCTACTATAGAGGTCAATGGGAGGCAAGATCTGCTTGGTTACAAACATTCTTCTAAAAAAACTTTCTTTGTGTACAGCGGATCAAAGACATTTTTACAGCTTTGGAACAACTTGAGGGGGAGTAAATGATGACAGAAATTTCATTTTTGGGTGAAACTTTTAATTATAATTGAATTCATTTAAAGACAGAGACATACGGAGCCCTGCACATGACATGCGAGGGAACAAATTAATAAAATGTGCTCACGATTTACTTTTATGATTTTCCAATGTTACTTTTACAATTTACTGAAGTACATACCAAACCGTCAGTTTTGTGTATCGTTACACCATGAATATTCTTTTTTTTTTTTTGGTCAGAATTCTGTTCAATTTCTGATCCCCCCAGCCCTAAATGCAACATAGGCTCATCAGATTATCGATTAATGAAGACTTATTTCTGTACAGTTCCTTGCATAGTAGTATTATGTTATGATCAAACACTTTTACCATAATGTATACTCTGTAAACTAATACATTTTGACATTTGCATCACATTACCAGCTCCATGGCTTTTCTGACGTAGCAGACTTGCTCAGTGATCTGAGCTACCTGATACAGCATTGCACTTGCGATGTGGTGTGAAACATGAGTCATGATAAAACAGCTCAAAGACTTGTAGAAGTGAGCTAAAATGGCATGGTTGCTTCAGAAAATGTGTTTTTATCAGGTATGTTTTTTTGGTTTAGAGTAGGTGGTACGTTATTTTCAAACTCGATAGCGCATTGACCTTTAAGCGCCACTCACCAGACATTTCATTTTTGAAATGCTGCGATGCATAAAACAACCAACGTAATAACACATTGCCAGATTCACTTTCATCTGTTTGGGATAAAACTGAACACGCTTTTAGTGCCACTGTTTCACTGTGATGTTTCACTTTGAATGTGTCGCGAAATGTACAAGATGCAACGTAATATAAATTTGCAGAAAATGTTGCCACAACCACGTTTTTCCAATGAGTCTTGGTTGCCTATAAATGTTGTGTAAAAATTGGTCAATTAACATACCAGTCACACAGTCTCTTCTTGTCTAAGTGGGTGGTTCTCTGCCAGAATAAGCTGCAATATGGGCCCGACATTATGCTGAATTTTTGACAGTGTTTACTGAGCACATGCTGACACATTTTAGTAACAATGAAGCCTCACTCTGACTTGGTCTGTATATTTCTATGGCAACAGGAGTTCAGAGTGTGATCCTCAGCTCAAGGTTGTGTTAAAGAAAGCGAGGA
The DNA here is from genome assembly GCF_019924925.1 of Ctenopharyngodon idella. Taxonomy (NCBI): domain Eukaryota; kingdom Metazoa; phylum Chordata; class Actinopteri; order Cypriniformes; family Xenocyprididae; genus Ctenopharyngodon; species Ctenopharyngodon idella. The sequence goes on along the minus strand of NC_067242.1, from coordinate 22,347,545 downwards.
ACTGCATTGATGTCATTTAGACTGTGAATGTGTCAAAACAAAGAACTAAATGAAACTGGCTGAAATTACATGCATAGATGAATGTGACCTGGGAGAACTGGGCTTCACTGTTTGAAAGGGTGTTTGTGTTTGTGCGCACACTGTCAATTTGTTGTGGTTTTTAAAAAGATATTGATTTTCTCCTACTGCGTTGAATAATTTGTTTCTAGGAAGGCAAGTTTAGCATTCAGAGATGTCTGTGTGTCTGACTCTGTGCAATATTCTTCTGCAGGATTTTCTTTTTAAAGTTCTGGCACGCCTATCTCCACACCTCCATATTTTCGAATATCAGATCCAAGTTTTTAAATCTTGGAGATTTCAAATCCAGATCTCTGTCTAACTGACCTATGTTTAAAAGCATCATTTGTATCTTATATTATACAGGTAGAGGTTTTACCAGTGACAGATTATTTGGAGGGCTTTTAAATGTGTGATTTTTATTTTATTTTATTTTATTTTTTCAATGAGTGCTGTCTTTTGATATTATGGGTTGTTCAATATACGATTGCTGATTGGTGTTATCAGCCAATCAGCATTGTCATGACAACGGCTCAGGTGATTGGTTCAAAAACAACAGTGTGCATATAAGCAGTATTATGAATGTGTTTCAATGCAGAGGCATGAAGCTGTTTGTTTAATGAAACAGAGCTCATGTGCAAACACTTAACCAGTAGATTTCAGCTATTTAATCACTTAAACTTAAGTATGATTAAACAAAGCTGGCTACTGGGGCTGCCAAAATCATCTGAATTGAATTAAAAATTACCATATTGTCTTTGCTAAAACCAGTGGTTCCTACACTGGAGAAAGGCCCAGAGTTATAAAAAGTGGGAAAGGCCCAGAGTTATAAAAAGGGGGCGTGGCAAGGGAGAGTGTTATGCAAAAGAAACCTCTTCAGGGTGATACAAAACCCATATTATCCCACTTATTATGTGGTTACTTGCCACATACTTGAACACAAAATATTAATTTGACATTTTATTACCTCAAAATGACACAGATTACCTCAAAATGACTCACAGATTTGAATCACAGTAAATTGTGATTCAAATCGCAGTCACAATTTATCAAAATTAGCAATGTGATTTATTTTGATCAAACCATGTTAAGAACTGATCAAAGCTTTAAAATTAGTGGAAGTCATATTGATACAGAAGTGTTTTGTTCTAAACAGCTGCTAAGATTAAAACTTAAATAACTCAAGAGAAGAATTTCTCGCACACAGTTTCATGCTTTGTGTAGTTTTAGTATTTAGGATTAGTGCAATCGAACAGTGTAAATGTAGTACAATGATTGGATGTGACATGCAAATTAGACCAATGTTAACCAATGTTATAACAACTGCCATGATGTTTGGGTGCTCTGGGTATGATATAATATTATGAAATAAAAGACCACTTAATTGTATTTAAGGAGACTTTCATGACTGTTTCTAACACGCTTAAGTACACTTTTAAAAAGTCCACTTTGTAATAATGTCAAATGAATTATACCTTGCTTTAAAAAAGTACATTTATTTTGATGTGTTGAATAACATACTAAAACACACATAAAGTACAGTTATAATTTTAACAATAGTGTGTTATTTCAATATTACATTTAAAATTAATATATTATAAATGTGCTAAATTGCAACTTCCCCATTACAAATGTGTAATTACAAACATATTCAAATACACGACATATAGGTTTTAAAAAGAAATGACATTAAAGTAAGTTTTAGTTTACCATAAATGCTTGTTAATACATTCAGCAGTACACTTTAATAATATTTCAAAGACAATAGAAGTAATTATGAAATTACATCTAAAGATGTACTTGTCCTATTTACAGTGAGTTAAATAGCACTCTAGAGTTCAGCTATTGTTTACTTTTAACTGAATTGCAATTAACATGCACTTAAGTGCATGAAAACATTACATTAGTTTTGCACGTAATATATACTTTCTAAGTATATTACTGTAATAAGTACTCTTTTAAAGATATGTGTACTTCTTTTCACAAGAGTTAAGCTCAGGTCAATTTTTGTCAGTATTAGTGTATGCATTTTGTTGGAATTTTGACCTGGTTTATCTTCTGCCAGGAAAAAAACATAAGTCTGATTGCTTAGGTAAATAGTAGCAACCCTCTAAGCTGCATGATTTGAGGTATAATTCATGTCTGTAGCACAAACTTTAAGTTTAATAACTTACTTAGAGTCAGGGGGTATGTTCAGATCCCTAAATATGAATGTGAACAATAGTAGTTCCTTGCCATAGCATTCACCACTAGTAATAATATTATAATTGGAAGCCTACTGCTAAAAATAAATTGCTTTTACTTCATGTTACTTCATTGATTTTACTTCATTCAACCTGCAGGTGGTGACATTGTACAGATAACCAGATTAGTGTGTGCTGCTCCTCTGTTGTCCCACAAACACACATTCATATGAACACTTTATGACATAAATGTGTACATCAAATCCATATACTTAATGCAGTAATATATATTTAGTTATGAGCCTGAAAATGTTTCAGTTCTGTCATACAATATTTTATATGCTGTACTCAGAAACACCCTCCCCGCAGATGTCTTCCCTTACAAAAAGTATCATGTTACACTGTGGTACAGATTGCAATATTCATGTACCGTGGTATTTAAATAGTACACCACTTAAAAGCTTGCCATAAACAGTAGTGCCTTGGTACTTTTAGTTTAATGAAGCTTGTATGTGAAAATAAATTTGACGTATTTTTTTGTTGTGATGAAGATAGCTCTCTTTGTGGGTGGACTGATTTATTGTCTGACTGTGTGTTTATAAGTGGTGTTATTTAGTAATTGTGTCATGCCATTTAGCTGCGGTTTAGCTGTGATTCACACTGAGGAACTGCATTCCAAAATAATGCAGCACACTTGACGTCAGTGAATCAAATTTGTAATCATCCGAGAAGCAAAAGAGGGCCACAAGAGTCACAGCAGATAAAGTGGGCAAAATGAATTGTTCTGGCTGAAATCTCAGCCCCTGATTTTTCAAGCCAGAATTTTCAAGCTCCAAAAAAGGCACTTAAAGGATTATTCCTGGTTCATTACAAATATTCAGCTAACCGCATTTGTGGCATAACATTGATTAGGTAGACTATGGCTTTGGTATTGGAAGTCCATACAATGTTTGTATGAAGAAGAAAGTCATAAAGGTTTGGAAAGAAGAAAGAAAGTCATAAAGGTTTGGAAAGAAATGAAAGTGAAATGTGAATAATAAAGTAAATAGTTTTCATTTTTTGGGTGAACTATCCCTTTAACTTGAATTGAATCACCATTCCCTTCATTGTCAAGTCAAGTCACCTTTATTTATATAGCGCTTTTTATAATACAGATTGTTTCAAAGCAGCTTTACAGTGATAACAGAAATTATGCAATAAAGTTTGTTTTGGCTGTACAGCAGCTCTAGAAAACAATAGTGTCATTGTTTAGCTGGAGTCAGTGTTTATTTAGTTCTATTGTAAAAATCATCAGTTATTTATTTGGTGCATTTCATCTATATATATTCATCTATATAATATTATTGAATAGTAGGTGTCCCCAGCTAAGCAAGTCAGAGGCGACAGTGGCAAGGAACCCAAACTCCATCAGGTGACAGAATGGAGAGAGAAAACAAAAAGAAGAAGAAAAAAAAAAAAAACGTGGGAGAAACCAGGCTTTATATGGAAAAGAACAGCGTGAACATTTAGCAGATACTATCTTTGTTTGTCTTCCACTAAAGAAAGACAAACATGAGGGTGAGTGTTGAATTATTGCTTTAAAATTAGGACCCAGCTTTCATAATGTTAAAAGAGTGTCAATGAAGGATTTATTCAGGTCATGGGTGGCTACACATTCTGAAGTGTGTTTTGGCTCAGGGTGCTAAAGTCCTCACTGGGGTGAAATAATCTTCTCCAGCCTGTCGCCTGCTGAGCTCCGCACATAATTTACTGAGGAAGCAGCATATGTGTGTAGGTCTCCTTGCAGATGCGTCATTATGTGGCTGAATTTATATTTGAGTCGAGTTTGGCAAGAAAATTATAGAAAAGAGGGGGAAAACAAGTGAAGCCAAGTGAGCTGTGAGAGAGAGTCCCGCTGAGACACGCTTAGAGCTGCCATGATAAGCCTGACTTGTACTCTCTGCCCTCGGCATGTGCTGCCTGAGATAAATTTCTCAGTGTGTGTGGCTGTATGTTTGAGACCCACGTTTGAATGTCTTGAATTGTTAATGTGCTCTCTGGCATTCTCTCTGTAAGTTTAGTGCTGGGCCTGGGGGTGGGGAGAGTGGATGCATGATTTCAGTAATAGCAGTGATTTGGACACAGCAGCTGAATTGTTTCCATTCAAGTTGCATTAAAATACACCCTTTAAACAATATTGACCCTATACTGCTTCTGTTTCAGCACCCTTTACACTGGCCAGAGCGCCCTGAAGGACTTCTGCACCTCTCATATCTCAACTGCTGTGTTAATAGTTTCCTTCTTGTAAGAGGTCAACAGCTATATATATATATATATATATATATATATATATATATATATCATCTTGCACTAAGAATAAACCCTGTTTTTTGCATCATTAAGACACGCTGCATTGCAGCATTATTCTAATGACAATTAAGCACATTTTCCACTTCATTATTCTGATTCTCATTATTCTCAATGTTGATTCTCATTAGATTCTCATTGATGTAATGTAATACAGTGATGAAAACCATCCTGTCTGGATGCAATTATTTATTTATTTATTCTTTTATTTAGAGTACCATTCAAAAGTTTTGGGTCGGTAAGATTTTTAAATGTTTTTGAAAGAAGTCTCTATGCTCACCAAGGCTGCATTTATTTGTTCAAAATACAGTAAAACATTAATATTATGAAATATTATTATAATTTAAAATAACTGTTTTCTATTTTAATATATTTTAAAATGTAATTTATTCCTGTGATGCAAAGCTAAATTTTCAGCAGCCATTACACCAGTCTTCGCTGTCACAAGATCCTTCAGAAATCATTGTGCAGTGCTGGGTAGATTACATACGTGTACAAATTGTAGTCCTTTACTGATTAATGTTTACATAACTGATTAAAATTACATAACAAATATTGTATTTAGTAATCCATTGGATTACACATATTAGGTAATGTATTCTGACTACTTTTTCAATACTTAAGACCTAACTCGTTTATCACATATATTTAATTGTGTACTAATTAATAAAAAAACGAACAAAAAACAAAACAAAACAAAAAAAACAAAACAGGCAAGAATACATTCCATTACAGGGCTTGACATTAACTTTTTTGCGCAGCCACTGTGGCTAGTGGTTTTCCAAAGTTACTAGCCCCTCAGCATTTTCACTGGCCACAATTCTGACATCGATACCATGGGTAAAAACTGCCATATAGATATTTTTAATATTATGTCATAACTTGGCAGGCTGCTGTCACTTTTAGACCTGAAGCACGGATCCATTTATACTGTTACACATGCACTTTCCTTCTCAGCTGTTTACATTCACTTAGTTAAAACATAACTGACTGTGTTTACGTGAATACTCGCCAAGACTGGCAATTTGACATTATTTTGTTTGTATTTGACTAAGCACAATAAGCAGCGAAAAGAACTAAATTTAGTGCTGAGAGGTGGCTTTAGTGCATGCAACTTAGGTGTGAGCACAAAATCTGTGGGAATGAGTAAAATTATGCGCAATCCCCTGCAGAAATTCAAGCCCTTTAACACCAACAATATTCATCCAGAGCAAATTAAATGAGTGAGTGAGGAGAGGCGGGGTTTTGTGTCAGCTCGCTATTGGAGAGACAAAAGAACGAGAAAGCGCAGCTGGTATTGTGTATCTATTCTGTGGAAAATGAGTATTAGAAGCATTTCAATAGCAATTACCCCCGTTTTTAGTATTCACTTTTAGTACTTGAGAAAATTAGTTGTGTAAATTATATATATATATATATATATATATATATATATAATTTTATTCGTCCTGCTGTATATACAATACATATTGCACAAATCTGTCTTCTGTTCCAGATGTATACCACATTATTATTACTGTTTATTTTATTTTACTTATTTATTATTATTTTCTTAGTTTTACTTATTTAAATGTTCTTTCTGTTCTCATGTCATATGTATGTGCATATGTATGTACCAAGAGCTCCTGAAGAAAACCACAACAAATTCCTTGTGTGTTTGTGCACACCTGGTGAATAAAGCTCATTCTGATTTCAGATACCAGTATATTTTTGACAACACGTTGCACTTAGTTTATTATTTCAGATGCAGAGTCAAAATGATAGACCTGTCCTTTGATATTGATGGGGTTCATGTTAAGCCTTCTTCATCTGTCTGTAATCTTGGTGTCTTATTTGACTCAACTCTATCTTTTACCTCAAGTCTTTCTTCTGTTGTTAAAAACTCTTTTTTTTTTTCTCCCTATCTTCATAATACTGCATGTCTTTTATCTTCTCTCATTCTCTATCTCAGGGGTTCTCAACCTTTTGCAAGCTGGGCCCCCCCAAAGCTGGCTCATTGCAGTTGGGGCCCCAGATAGATAGATAGATAGATAGATAGATAGATAGATAGATAGATAGCCCTAGGCTATTATTTTTAGGTCCACATTATTATTATTATTATTATTATTATTATCATCAGTAGCGGTAGGTAGGCCTATTATCATTACTAGGCTATTGTTATAATTGGCAGTAGCACCAGACTTCTAATGTGAGCTTGCAGGCATTATTATTATTATTATTATGAGTAGTAGTAGGCCTATCATCATTACTAGGCTATTGCTATATAATTATATGAGGTTACATGCTTTATTGTTGTTGTTATTTTTATTATTATTATTATTATCATCAGTAGGCCTATTATCATTTGCTATAATTGGGAATTGGCACCAGACCTCTGATATTAATTTATGCTTTATTATTGTTATTACTAGGCCTAATAGTAGGCATCATCTGCATTTTTTACAGAAGCTTGCAGGTAAAGGAAAGCTTTAACTGTAGCCTATATTCTGACTAGTTTATTCGTTCATATATATATATATATATATATATATATATATATATATATATATATATGTGGGGAAGATGTAATATGTTCTTCCAGCAGTAGGGGGGAGCTGTGTTTCATTGTTTGATTGTGCCCTCTTTACATGGGTGGAGCTGTTGTTGGTCACAATGCTCTTCCTTTGTGACAAGGTAAGGAGGGTCTTCCCTGCTTTTTGTTATCTTATAAATGTATATGATTATTTTGACCATCTGTGTTATATAAAGAGATATATTGTTGTTAGAGAGGTTTACTAACGTATATGTGCAGTTATTTTTGATGGATGGTTTCGTATTTCTGATATTATTTCATATGTTGTAAATTCCATGTGGTGGAGTATATTTTTCCCTATATTGTATTGTGTTCAAGGTTTATTTGTGTATTTTGTGGTTTGTATCATTTGTATTTTGCATATATTTTACATCTATCTTTAGTTTTTTGTATGTTGTTGTTTATTTTTCCTTAGTTTGCAACCATGTGATTGGCTGCAGCTACAGCTATTTTGCTGCCTGTTGTAATTTGATATATAATGTTTTGATGTTAATTTGGAATTAACACAATGCTCTTCTTTTGTGACAAGTGGCTGATGTGTACGAGACAAATAAAAAGAAAGCTTCACTGCTGTGACACAACGACGGTCTTGGTGTCCTCCTCTTACACCCAGTATATCACACAACGCAGAGACATTTGGGGGAGCACACCAACGAAGAGGGTTACATATACAGGTGCTGGTCATATAATTAGAATATCATGAAAAAGTTCATTTTTTAATTGTAAATTATTTAAAAAAATGAAACTTTCATATATTCTAGATTCCCTACATGTAAAGTAAAACATTTCAAAAGTTTTTTTTTTTTTTTTTTTAATTTGTTGATTAGAGCATACAGCTAATGAAAGTCCAAAATCCAGTATCTCAAAATATTAGAATATTTACATTTGAGTTTCATTAAATGACCATCCCTACAGTATAAATTCTGAGTATCTTTTGTTCTTTGAAACCACACTAATGGGGAAGACTGCTGACTTGGCAATGGTCCAGGAGACAATCATTGACACCCTCCACAAAGAGAGTAAGTCACAGAAGGTCATTACTGAATGGGGTGGCTGTTTACAGAGTGATGTATCAAAGCATATTAAATGCAAAGTTGACTGAAAGGAAGAAATTGGGTAGGCAAAGGTGCACAAGCAACAGGGATGACCGCAAGCTTGAGAATACTGTCAAGTAAAGCCGATTCAAACACTTGGGAGAGCTTCACAATGAGTAGAATGAAGCCGGAGTCAGCGCATCAAGAGTCACCACACTCAGACATCTTCAGGAAAAGGACTACCAAGCCACTTCTGAACCAGAGACAACGTCAAAAGCATCTTACCTGGGCTAAGGAGAAAAAGAACTGGACAGTGAACAGTGGTCGAAAGTCCTCTTTTCAGATAAAAGTAAATTTTGCATTTCATGTTGAAATCATGGTCCCAGAGTCTGAAGGAAGACTGGAGAGGCACAGAATCCAAGCTGCTTGAAGTCTAGTGTGAAGTTTCTGAAGTCAATAATGATTTGGGGGGGCCGTGACGTCTGCTGGTGTTGGTCCATTGTGTTTTATCAAGTGCAAAGTCAATGCAGCCATCTTCCAGGAGATTTTGGAGCACTTTATGCTTCCATCTGCTGACAAGCTTTATGGAGATGCTGATTTCCTTTTCCAGCAGGACTTTAGCACCTGCCCACAGTGCAAAAACCACTTCCAAGTGGTTTGCTGACCATGATATTACTGTGCTTTATTGGCCAGCCAATATGCCTGACCTGAATCTATGGGATATTTTCAGAAGAAAGATGAGAAACAGTCGATCCAACAATATACAGATGATCTGAAGGCTCAATAGTGCCCCAGCGGTGCCACAGGCTGATCACTTCCATGCCACACTTCACTGATGCAGTAATTTGTGCTAGGAGCAAGTCATTTGCTGTAATATGTCCTGCCGATCAAGTATTGAGTGCACAAAAGAACATATTTTAAAGAACTTGAACTTTTCTGTTTTGCAAATCCATTTTTTGATTGATCTTAGGAAATATTCTAATATTTTGAAATACTGGATTTTGGACTTTCATGAGCTGTACGCTCTAATCATCAAAATTTAAAAAAAAAAACTTTTGAAATGTTTTACTTTACATGTAGGCAATCTAGAATATATGAAAGTTTCATTTTTTAAAATAATTTATAATAAAAAAATGAACTTTTTTATGATATTCTAATTATATGACCAGCACCTGTGTGTATATATATATATATATATATATATATATATATATATATATATATATAACTAAATACGACTTCACGTTTTATAGGCCTACGTTTGCAGCCTCTGAAACTTCCGTCCGTCATAAAAATTAATTCGGATGGTTCGATTTTCTGCATTTTTCGCATCCGTAGCAAATATTTTGAGGGGTGTTTTTGACAATTGAGAGCCACCAAATGACGAATATGAAAATAAGAATACGACAGTTTCGGACTCAGTCAGGGTACAAGGACCTTAAACTTTTGAGGCTTGCGCAGCTTCTCGAGGAGAAATCAAACAAATGAGCGCCGTTTTCTAAAGTCTATGAGCGCAGCACACACAAATAAACTAAACTGACATACTGCAGTTAAATTTCAAAATGTGGTGTTTTTATATTAATAACATTTGAATACAGTTCAGCAACATACATCACAAGACCTGACGACCAAGAGAGCTGACAATTGACCATCACTTATTTTACCATCACCTCGCGATTGAAAATGTGACACTGATATGACAGTTCAACAAACAAGTTAATAATATTAAGTCACTTACATTTTAGACGAAATAATGACTGTTTTGGTCTATTTTAGCAGCGAAAATAGATCCGATGAATCCAAACAAAGATCACGACATAGCGCATCTCACAGCAACACTCAATCGTGTTTTGAATGATTCAGTGTTTTGAACAAATCGTTTGAGTCAAAGATTCAATGACCCATTCACAAACATCTGTCTCATTCTTGATGAATCGGCCGTTTGAACGAATCGTGGATGAACGACTCAATGACTCGCTTAATAAAACTGATTATTTGCGCTCACTATCGACAAACCAATCAAATTTGTTCAAAACTTTTTTTTTTTAAATCAGTCCAAACACATTTTAATTTTATTCAGGAGTTATGTATATACAAAACTATAACTTTTATGACAGTAGTTTAGTGATTTCAGGTTTTTTTTTTCCTCCCATCCTGTAGCCTACTCGCGCCCCCCGGTTGAGAACCACTTATCTGATGCTGAAATCCTAATTCATGCATTAATTACATCATGTCTGGATTATTGGAATGCTGTATTTCTTGGTCTGCCCAAAAAACTAATTGCAAGATTACAGTATGTTCAAAACCTAACAGCAAGAGTTCTTACCTTCACCAGGCATTCTACTCACATTACCCCTCTACTGAATGTTCTTCACTGGCTACCCGTGGCATCACATATTCACTTTAAGATATTACTTCTAACATTTAAGGCATTAAATGGTCTTGCACCTCCATATCTGTCTGATCTACTCTATCCCTACTGCCCTGACTGGTCCCTTAGATCATCTGAACTTGGTCTTTTGTCCATCCCTCGTTTTCGGTTGTCGATTTAGGTCATTTAGGGTTAATGGGTAAATTATGCAGAAAACACTTTACAAGTTAAGCTGTATATTTTTTATTATTTTTTATAAGTTTATTAAGTTTATTTGAATAGAGACAGTACAAAAAAACATGATTCCAGTCGAAAGCTGGAAAATATGTATTGCACACAGAGAGTATAGCAGAAACTAATTTGCATCTCGGGTCCCTAATTTTACTGCATTACAGTAATAAGAATGGGATTTTGTACAATAGGGAAAAATGTGCTTAGTTTGACAGCGACTGTGATTGGGGGAAAATCAGTGAGTGATTGGCGCTCGCCAATCTTTATGTGTAAACTACTTAATGACACATCAAAGAGGCTCGCTGATGCGTCGCCGACACCTCGCAGACGCCAGACAAATATCTAGCATGCTAAATGTCTGGAGCTGTCGGCCGACTCGATATCGTGTGGTGTCAAGTGTCGCGACGCAACAGCCAATGAAATATACACTGATGTCTATGAAAGCAGCAATAACAATCCATTCAAATATAATTTGCCGACATTTATTCATATCAGATACACATTGTGTAAGTAACCATAAAGCTCACACACTCTATTGTTCTCCCAGTTCACCGGCCACATGTATTTCAGGACAAATGGATGAATTCACGTTATATATTAAGATCAAGGTCATTACATAGGTTTTTAAATGAGAAAACACTCATTTGCACATATTTGAGAATTGGAATATCAGATAGTTGATGACATGGTGAGAAAAGCAATACATCTGTCATACAGTGTGGCCGGCTGGCCGCGGTGTGTCACTTGACAAGCATGACGCGTCGTCATGGAAACAATAAAGGGAAACGTTCTAAAATAACAGTCGCCTTAACTCTGGGAGGTCAGCCAGAATGTTTTAAACTTACGTGTGAAAGGGTTTAATTTTAATTAAATTTAATTCAAAATTTAATCTAATTTCGTCCCAACATCCATTTTCAAATAAAGTCGTTGGGTGACAGTTATCGTCAGCTTGTGTAGTGTGTAACCTCCTGTTGCAGATCATTTAGGTAGTGTCATATAGTGTGAACACCACAACGACTTCAAGACTCCACAGCAAGTCACGTAGTCTGAACAGCACAGCGATCTGCCGACGTTTAAAGTCCTGTAGTGTAAACTTGGCTTAAAGTATTCCTAGTTGTTTACGATAAGATTGTTAAAGGATGCAAACTGTCATTAAAAATCATCGAAGAAGAAGAAGAACGATAAGACTGCGATAATAACAAGATTGAGATGCTGTTCCTGGCTGTGGAAAAATGTCATCTTTGCAAAAGCTGCCGATCAGATCCCGATGTCAGAGAAAAATGGATTCAGTTTATTTTTATATTTCAACTGTGGATTATTTGTTAATTCAATTGCAATATCGACACAGGCTTTGCAAACTAAATTTTACGATATGGATTTGACAGCAATGCCACAAACATGTAAGTAACAGTGTTCATTCCGTTCATTCTAATGCCTGATCTGTGATCAGTGAAATCTGATGCGTAAGTTAATTATTCAAGTTCTGACAGATTTTCTTTGTCCCAAAATCATTTAATACTGTTTATGCATCAGTAAATCAAGCCAGTGACTAAACAATCAACTTTACATTGTTTCTGAAAAAATCAGATTTTATAAATTGTGAATAAATTACACACAGAAAGCGATCAAAGTATGCTCCCTTTACATTGGCTGAAGCTGTCAATCACACAGCGCAAGTTTGGACACTTGCCAAAACTGCCGTTATAATGAATGACACTGTTACAATGACACTGCACAAAGAATTTAGTTAAGCTCAGCAGCTGTAATCATAAAAACGTAGTAAAAGTATCCGATAGGTTTCCACATGTAATACGTATTTCAAATGCAAAGTTGTCAGCCAATCATAGCAGTGGGCTTTTACATTGAAGTCTCACAGCAGACACGCTCCTTTAAACAGAGCGTTCAAGCCAGAAGGCTAATATCAGGATAGAAAAATGCCTTTTATTTCTAAATTATGACATTTTATGATGTAAAAATCATACTAACATTATAAGTGCAGTGGAAATGAATGAATCAACTCTATTCAACTCTTGTTGAGAAGTATTTTATACAATTTTGTTTTATGGATATTTTGATATATTTATTCTAAAACATAACAAGGATATTTGATGATTTTTAGCAATGTAATGTGTATGGCACAAATGGATTTATAGTCCGTATCTAATATTTTCCAATGTCTTGTACCTTTTACAGTGTTAACTATGGTGTCATGTGGATGGGAATATGCATGGAAATGATATGCAGATGAGGTTAAGCATAGTAAAACTAGGCATTGTAAGCTCCATATATGGTGATTTTGGGGAGGAGACAATGTGGAGATGCATGTACGTACAATCTTCTGCTGACTGGGATTGTGGAGATGCATGTACGTACAATCTTCCGCTGACTAGGTTTTATAAAGGGATTTTTGCGCAGGTTCTGGCGTACGCATGGTTTTATAAATCTGAAAACTATTGTGCGTATGCAGAATCTAGCTTTTGTGCATACATACATTTTTACAATGAAATCTATGGAAAGTTTTATAAATGAGGCCCCCGAGACCCCTCATGTGGTCTTCAACAGCACATTCTTATGAGCTAATGCTTTTTTTACACTTAATTTAGAAAACCATACACAGAATATCATAACAAAAATAATATTATTAAAAAATAAAAACAAACTCTTTTGCTCAGATAACATTAACTAATCTTGTTTTAACAGGGCTACATTAGGAATGTAAAAACTTTTTGGGCAACTGTATCTGAATAAAGATTAGTGTACAGAGTGCAGTGCTCTTTTTTTTTTTTTTTTTTTTTTTTTTTTTTTTTTTACTTAAATGGATGATAATTTATGCTTTATTAATACATTATGTTTTGTGGAGTTCCTCTTTGAACTTTTGGAGCTGTGGAGGTGCAGAGCTGCTCTGATATTTTAAATCAGCTTGTGGTCTTCATACTTTTGGCTTTAATAATTACTGAGGCTCTTGTAAGTGCTGGTGGTGTGGCCCAGAGTCTCAGAGAGACCCTCTCTGAACACAGTAGATGCTGCTTCTGAACTAAACACACATTTTACAAACACTAAACAAACACTGCTTTTAGCTCACAGACTCCCATAACTGAGCATAATGGGTCGTGCTGAACTGTTTGTGTGCATGTGACTGAGTGGCTTTATTTATATGTTCACAGATATAAGCATTAGAAAACATTAATCTGAAAATATTCGTCTGAATATTTGTCTCGCTAATGCCATAAAAGCTTGGACCTCTGACAACCTGTTCATTACAAAGTCAACAAGCTTGAAGTTTTATCACTGATACATGTTTTACCAGAGAAAAACACACAAATAGAGAGAGAGAGAGAATGAAAGACCACCATCTAACCAGATTACTGTTGCATTGCTGTAATCAATAAACATTATGATGCACTCTCACAGTCACAAACACACACCCTCACACACTCTGTTTTCAGGCATATATGTGTTTTTTTTTTTTCATATAACAAGTGTCAATCTTACGTGCAAATGTAAATGTATGACTCGCTTTGTGATAAAATTGCAGTTAGATTTTCTCAGTCCATTAGGCTGATGCTTTTAGGATCCACAGAACCAACTGTCTGTCTTTCCCTCGCACATACACTCACGCACACACACACACATACACACATGCACACTCACTCTGATAAAGCATTAAATGTAATTAAATGTACATTAGGGTGTTTTTATGTTAATTTGCTGTTGTTTAGTAAATGTTTAATGTTAATTTAGTGTCCCTTGTGTTACCTATATGGTGTTGTGCTTTTGTGTGTATGACCCTGTGCATCATCTTTATATGAATATTGGCCAAGGTTAATTGACAGGCCACTTAAAAGGTTAGTTCACGCAAAAATGAAATTTCTGTAATTAATTACTCACCCTCATGTCGTCCCAAACCCGTAAGATCTTCGTTCATCTTCGAAACACAAATTAAGATATTTTTGATGAAATCCAAGGGTATCTGATCCACACATAGGTAGCAACGTCATTGCACCTTTTGACATCCAGAAAGGTAGTTGAAAACATGGTTAAAATAGTCAACGTGACTACAGTTGTTCAAAAAACAAAACAAAACAAAACAAAAATAACAACTTTATTCAACAATTTGAATCGTCACACAAAGTGAACTCAGTGCAGGCTTCCTTGTTTACATCCGAATGGCGGCTCATTATTGGCCGGATCCTGCGTCAGCATCACATGCATGCGTCGTGCTGCTCACATGTTCAGCTTCGGCCAATGTTTTCAACTACCTTTCTGGACCTCAAAAGGTGCAATGACATTGCTGCCTATGTGTGGATCAGATACCCCAAGGGGGTTATCAGTAAATTTTGAGGTAAAAAGCATATTTTGGTAGTTCAAGCTTGGTAAACATTATACTCAGTTATAAGTTGTAACTTGTAAGTCTCACTCTCTCTCTCTCTCTCTGTATGTGTGTGTGTTTATGTATATAATGGCTAACACTTGCTATTCATCATCATTTTTTTTTTTTTTCTTTTCAGATTGTTAGTGTTTTTCTCATTCTGGGTGTTTGTGTGTTTCTCAATTGTACTGTATCTCAGTGTGTGTGTGTGTGTCTGAATAATGACTCATCCTCAGCATCTCTGCTTCCTGCTTCTTGTTCCTCTGGCTGTCTGTCTCTGAGCTCTTAGTCCTGTGCTGTGCTTGGCTGCATCTTTGCTCTGCTCCTTTGACAAGCAGACTGATGAGAGCCCCGATGACCTGTTAAGGCTTGTCATTGTCTGATTTACACTTACACGTGTAAACAAAATATTTATAAGATACATATATAAGCCTGGTAGTGAACGTCCTGTGTGTATCAGTGTCCTTTGGGAGTCATTAAGATGAAACACAGTTTATTTCACTATATGGCATGGGACTGGAAGAAAGCTGGGAGCATATTAAAGAGCCCTGCTGTTTATTCTTCTGCCATTTTGCGAACATGGCTTGTTGTTTTTCTGAGAAGTTCTCAGGGGAGTGCTCACTGATGCAATTTAAAGCCAGGTCTGTGAGGTTTTCTGCGTAAGCAGAAGTGTGCTGAACTGCTGTGCTTCTGCAGAAGGTTGCCATTTAAAAAATGCCATAATTTTATCATTGATATGGGTGTGTTATTAATGGTTGCTCAGCTTCACTGGGCTGTGTGACATCTCCTGGGGTGACTGTGAACATCTGCAGCTATAAGTATTTTACAGTTTCAATATTTATTTTAATATTTTGTGTTTTATGTTTTTTTATTTATTTGTAATATTGAAATTTCTTGGTATTCTTTGAAGTATCATTGAATAAATAACATTATCTGGTAAAAGAGTACTTTCGATTGCTTTCCAAAAAATATAGTGTGTAAAAGTACTTGTCCAAAAAACTATTTAAGTAAGGGCTAAAGAGTAGCTTATTTTAAAGTAGCCATGAGTAATGAGTTCTGAACTGCAGATTCTATTCCCTTATAATATACATACTGTAATTCAAATTCTCTTTTGCTGTTTGTCAAAGAATAAATAATGTCTGTATCCTCCAACAGTTTTAACTTTGACTTTTTACAATACATCACTTATCGGTGATAAAATGTACTTCCAAAACAAAAGGGAAACACAGAGATGAAAAAATGAAAAATTACTTTCAGTGCTCTCATCACCATTTTAAATGTAATGTATGTATGTAAATGTTTGATAAAAAAAGATTTAAAATCATTTGTAAGGCCTTAATGAACACTGGATCAACGTGCGTTCAGCTTTACGGAAGTTGTCGGCAGCACTGCACAGGTCACAGGACTTCACAAAATCAACAATGTCACCAAAGAAATGTGTTTTTGGTTGTGAGGGAAAGATAACTTTGCTTCCCGAAGAACCCAGCGTTAAGTGGAGCTGAGAGTTTTGTGCTCACGCATTACATTGATGCGCTCTCGATATTTGCTATTAAAATAACCATAGAAACTGATAGTTGCAATCACTTTTTTATTGGTTAAAACGAATGGAGAATATCTCGTGTTTTTCCGTGGCTGCTCGAGCCCTCAGGATCATCGCTTATGGTTTCGATGAGTACAGAAAGGCCTTACAAACTGCTAGATCTGCTTATTTTTAAAATCTTTTAGAAGAAAATAAACACAACCCTAGGTATTTATTTGATACAGTGGCTAAATTAATGAAAAATAAAGCTTCGACTTCTGATGTTTCCAAACAGCACAGCAGTAATGACTTTATGAACTTCTTTACTTGCAAGATTGAAAATATTAGAGAGAAAATTCTAACCATGCAACCATCTACTTCAGTATCGCGTCAGACAGTACACTGTAGTGTCCCTGAGGAAAAATTTAATTAATTCGCTGCTATAGGTGAGGAAGAATTGTCTAAACTTGTTAAATCATCAAAATCAACAACATGTATGTTAGACCCTATACCGACTATGCTATTGAAAGAGATGCTTCCAGAGGTCATAGATCCTCTTCTTAATATCGTTAATTCATCTTTATCACTAGGTTACGTACCAAAAACTTTTAAGCTGGCTATTATTAAACCTCTTATTAAAAAACCACAACTTGATCCTAGAGAATTAGTCAATTACAGGCCGATCTCGAATCTACCTTTTCTGTCAAAAATACTAGAAAAGGCAGTATTATCACAACAATGTTCCTTTTTAGAAAGAAATGGTATCTGTGAGGATTTCCAGTCAGGATTTAGACCATACCATAGTACTGAGACTGCTCTCATTAGAGTTACAAATGATTTGCTTGTATCGTCAGATCGTGATTGTATCTCTCTATTAGTGTTACTAGATCTTAGTGCTGCATTTGACAAAAGACACGAAAATTATGTTGGCATTAGTGGAATTGCTTTGGCATGGTTCAAATCATACTTATCTGATCGTTATCAGTTTGTAGTATTAAACGAAGAAATGTCATATCGACAGGGTTGGGGAGTAACGGAATACATGTAACGGCATTACGTAATCAGGATACAAAAATCCAGTAACTGTAATTCGTTACAGTTACGTCAAAAAACGTAGTAATCAGATTACAGTTACATTTTGAAAAAAGGGGGAATACTATCAGGATTACAATAGTTTAATTTAAAACTAAATAAATCATTATTTTGCTATAATAACACATATTAAGCGCTGCTTGATTCTACAGTATTTCCTGGTTCTTTTGCCAGTGATGACTCGCGTGAGCCACCCGCTAGTGCATGCGAAAATAACACCCGTCTACAATCTCCTCAGACGCAGATTGAATTACTGCTGATAGTTGAAATGATGCTGCCCGTGGGGAAAAACGCTTTCAATTCATGGAAATTTCGCTGCTATTTTGTTTTCAAAGAAGAAAATGCAAACGACATGGTTGTACAGTGCAAACTCTGCCTTCCAGCTACGAAAACACTTTCTTTATCAAAGGACTAAAACAATAATCTGTAATACCATTTGTGTGTTTAGGTACAATGAGCAGCTGAGACAGATCAGGCAGTTTATTTGTGAATATATCTATAGTTGTCGGGAGAATTGTTCTACCTAGTCGATATCGCGGTGCAATTTGACAAATATCAGCAGTATGCAGTACGCATGTTACAAGGTAGTGATCAGTGACATCATCACTTTGCAGTAGAATTTCTATATCGGTAGGATTGATTCCATGTGATATAATTAAATCTAGTGTATGATTAAGACGGTGAGTGGGTCCAGTGACATTTTGTTTGACCCCAAACGAGTTTAGTAAATCTGTAAACGCAGCCCCTAACGCATCATTTGTATTGTCTATATGAATGTTAAAATCTCCAACAATCAGCGCTTTATCAACGTTGACCAGTAGGTCTGAGACAAAGTCTGCAAACTCTTTTAGGAAATCAGCATAAGGCCCTGGAGGTCTATAAACGGGAGGTCTATAAACGGTAGCCAAAGCCAAAGCAAGAGAGAGTCGTGACTTTTTACTTATATCTGAGAGTGTAACATTTAGCACGAGAATTTCAAATGAATTAAACCTGTAGTTTGTTTTCTGAGTAACGTTAAGAATATCTCTATAGATTGTTGCAACACCACCGCCACGGCCAACCGGACGGCATTTATTTTTATAACAGTAGCCAGGTGGACAAGACTCATTAAGACCGAAATAATCATTTGGTTTAAGCCATGTTTCAGTAAGACAAATTACATCAAGGCTATTATCTGTGATCATTTCATTTATAATAACCGCCTTAGGTGTCAGCGATCTAATGTTTAGTAGCCCTAGCTTTAGAAATTCTTTTTTGTTCAGTAATTTTGCGAATTTCTGGTTTGATCACGATCAGATTTTTTCTAGATCCTTTATTTTTATTGTTAAACCTCACTATTCGGGGAATAGACACAGTTTCTATAGACTGTACTACACTCACATTTCTATCAATTAAGTGGGCAGAACACAGACTGTGATTTGAGGTTTGACTTATTAGTCATACGGTGCGAAGCGTCTTGGAGATGTTCAGCTCTGATTCTGCTGGGGTGCAGGCCATCAGCAAGGAAGAGCCTAGGTCGCTCCCAGAAAAGATTCCAATTATTTATAAAGAGCAGATTCTGTTCAGTACACCAAGACATTAACCATTCATTTAAAGCAAATAATCTACTGAACCTTTCATGTCCACGGTACGTTGGAAGCAGTCCGGACACGATGATCCTCGTCGCGGGCGAGGTAGTACCGTCTCGATCAGGCTCCTGAAGTCCTGCTTCAGCACCTCCGTCTGCCGCAGCCTGGTGTCGTTCACCCCCACATGCAGAACAACAGCTCCAATGCTCTCAGCGCCATTCAGGATCGCGGGAACCTGTGTAGCGACATTGAGAACACGAGCACAAGGAAAACAGTGACTGCGCACCTTACCTTTGGTTGTGGTCTCCAATGACCACGGCGTCGCGTTCTGCCTCGCGAAGAGGGGAGAAGCGGCTCCTCGTCGAGACCTCGAAGACCGGGGGCGGCGGAGGGGGAGAGGTCCTGGTCCGAGGCCTGGCTCGCGCCTTCCGCTGCTGAAGAACCCAAGGTCCCTGGTGTGACGGCGCCGGAGTGAACGAGGGCTGTGATGAACGCGTTCTGGGTGCTCGGGCCCTGTGCAGAGAAACACACAGCGTAGAGGAAGCAGGAGTGTTAATATCGTGCTGCAAACTTACCGAGGATTGGTGATCGTCAGCACGGGATGTTTCCAGCGCTGTTCGCCGCTCCCGTAGCTCGGCCTGCTTCTCCAGAAGGGTCCGAATCTGTCGTTCCACGGCCTCCAGCTCCAACTGCACCGCATGCAGCTCGAACGTGTCCTCATCTGCACTCAAAGGTAGAGACACATCCGATACACTCGCCATTAGTATAGATGAACAATAATATTGTGAGTGAGAAGAATACACGTTAGTGTGACCACGCCGCTATTGCTAACGGGCTAAAGCTAGTAGCGAATGTTCGGGAAGTTAGATAAAACTAGCGATATCAAGGCAATCCGAGTGTTTTTTATATAAAATAATGTCAGGGATCTGTTCTTCTCCCGTAAAAGAGAGAATGATAGGTTATAAATTTGATTTTAAGAGAAAAAAAACAAGCAATTAGGAATCAACTCAACGGAGCTCTAGCTCAAACGGCGTGGTAGCAACAAACAGGAAGTGACGCTGAACTGAAGGATGCACTACTACTCTATAGGTGTTCAGAGCACCATAGATGTTCAGGTGTTCACCATAGATGTTCAGGTGTTCAGGGCACCATCTACTGCTGTTGTTGTTAAAGTTTTATGCACGATTTTATTTGCAAGGAATCACAAGACCGAATTCTCTCTGCCTAGCCAATCATGCTAATGCATAATAATAAAATTAAAACAAGCATTTAACGACCAAAAGCACAAGGAAAATAGAGGTGTAAAAGTACAGTTACATCATTCAAAATGTACTCAAGTAAAAGTATTTTTAAACCACTTAAAAAAAATACAATTTCTGATAAAAACTATTTAATTACATTAACATGAGTATTTGTAATTCATTACTTCACACCCCTGGTGACCAATCAGTACAATGGTATACCAAAGTACCATGGCATTGCACTCTGACACCATCAATGTACCATGATGCAGGATCGTAACCCCCCAATAATGGCCAAAATCGGCCAAAATTGTGTCCACGACATAATCATAATCATGCACTGTTCGTTGTTGGCCAGAGGAGAACTGCAACCCCGCCACCTCGTGTGTTTCGGGGTGCAGAGGTTTCCGGCGAGTGCATGATCCAGTCAATCGACACTGCATCACCAATGTTATTGGGTCATTCCCTCAACGCTGCGGCATAGGGGTGCTCGCGCCCTCTCAAGAAGGTTTCCCAGTAGTCAGTTCGGTTGTTTCCTGCCGGTTCGCCACTTCAGGGTGCCAAAGTGACTGCACAAACAAAACAAAACCAGAGACCAGCCTCGAGAGGCTGGTTCCCTTAGTAGAGTTTCTGGCAGCGTGGAAACTTCTGCCAAATGTCTCTCAGTGGGTCCTGCAGTCTATAGAATAGGATTATAGAATTCAGTTTGGTTCTTGTCCACCCAGTTTCCACTGGGTCCTATTCAGGGGTAGTGGGCCCTGAGAAGGAGGCTATAGAACATGTTCCTCTTCCCAACAGAGAATTAGGGTTTTACAGCTGTTATTTCATTGTTCCAAAAAAGGATGGGGGGTTATGTCGAGATGTCGTTCTCAACCACATGAAAAAACTGGGGTTAAGGATCAGTTCCAAGAAAAGTGTGTCTGTTCCAGCTCAAAGGACCACTTTCTTAGGAGCAGTTTGGAACTTGGCATCAATTCAGGCAAGTCTCTCTCCTGCTCGTATCGAGTCGATTCTAGTAGCCATAAACAAGTTAAAGCTAGGCCAGTCCATCACTGTAAAACAGTTTCAGAGACTGTTGGGTCTCATGGAAGCTGCATCCAACATGATACCTTTTGGCCTGCTGTACATGAGGCCCTTACAGTGGTGGCTCAGGACCAAAGGGTTTTCCCCAAGGGGCAACCCATTTTGCATGATGAAGGTACGTGCCTTGGACATGTGGAAGAAACGTTGGTTCCTGTCCCAAGGTCCAGTGTTGGGGGCTCCTTGTCATTTCTTAGTGCTAATGACGGATGCCTTTGCCTCTTGAGAGACGACTCACTGTCCACTCTGTTTCTCACTGACACAGCCAGCCCCCCTGGGGTTGGATGGAATGGTCCAGATGTGGCTGAGGCTACGTCTGTACGCTTTTTCCCGATCGCTCTGCTTCCCGGAGTTCTGGAAAGGGTTCGCCGGGATGGGGTCAGTCTGCTGCTAGTAGCCCTGTTTTGGCTGGGCCGAGACTGTTTCTCAGACCTGATGTCTCTCCTTGACGGCTCTCCGCTGGAGATTCCCCTCAGGAGGGACCTTCCATCTCAAGCGAGGGGCTCAATCCTTCACCCACGCTTAGAACTTTGGAAACTGTGGGCTTGGCCTCTGAGGGGGCCAGCTCATAGATGCAGGTCTCTTAACTGAGATTGTTGAGACCTTCAATCCAGATACTTCAATCCAGAGCTCCCTCCACAAGGAAACTCTATGCTCTGAAGTAGAAACTGTTCACTTCATGGTGTGAGGGTCATCAGCAGGATCCCTTTGAGCCTATTGATGAAGTATCTGAGAAATTTCTGACTCTACAAGTTCTCTTTCTCCTTGCTATCATGTCTCACGAGAATTGGAGACCTGCAAGCCCTTTAGGTATCTCCTTCATGTTTAGACTTTACTCCTGACTCTTCCTCCTCCTTTTAGTACTCCGGACCAAGAAAAACTAAATCTGCTTTGCCCTGTTTGGGCCCTAGATGCCTGTGTCCACAGAGCTGTCCTGTGGCAAAACTCTGGTCAACTCTTTGTCTGTTTTGGGCCACCCAAAAAAGGGTGCCCAGCATATATCCAGAGGATGAGCAAGTGGATAGTCAAGGCTATTTCTCTTGCATACGCGTCGGCCAGCTATCCTTCACCTTTGGTGGTCCGAGCCCATTCAACTAGGAGTATGGCTGCTTCAAAAGCATTATTATCAGGTGTTTCTCTCCAGGATGTATGTAATACTGTGGAGTGGTCTTCCCCGCACACCTTTTTGAGGGGACCCTTGGTATTTTTGTTAACTGGCTTTATCCTAATGATCTGAATGATCTGTTAGCTTCATATTCAGTGAGCATATCTGCAATGTTTTGAGGTCCTAGGCCATTGAGTGATTTATAAAAACAATAGTAATAGTACTTTAAAATCAATTCTAAATGTAACTGGAAGCCAGTGTAAAGACCTGAGGACTGGTATGATATGTTCAGATTTTCTGGTTCTGGTCAGAATCCTGGCAGCAGCATTCTGTATGAGCTGTAGCTGTCTTTGGTCTTCTTTGCAAGCATTGAGCCTTGTGGGACTCCGCATATCATGGATCCGCATATCAAATGCAGCACTGAGATCAAGTAGTACCAGCACTGATATTGCCTGTATCTGTATTTAGGCAAATATCATTTATTATCTTTATGAGGTCAGTCTCTGTACAATGATGTGGTCTGAAACCAGATTGAAAATTGTCCAAGTATCCATTCGAGCTTAAGAATTTGTTCAGCTGATTGAAAAAAAAAAAAAAAAAACTGTAATCTTGCCTATGAAATGAAGATTTGAAATTGGTCTCTAGTTGGTCAGTATGGTGTTATCCAGATTGCTCTTTTTCAAGAAGGGGTTAACAACTGCAGTTTTCCGGGACTTTGGGGAAAATTTGGCATTTACCACTTCTAGGAGATCTGCTTCTAAACAGTTAAATACAGTTTTGAAAAAAGATGAGGGGAGTCAAGGGAGCAGGTTGATGTTTTGAAGATTTTACCATCAATTGCCTCGAAATCAGATACAGTGATTAATTTCTGAAGTTGTGGTTTAGTCTGTCTGACCTCAGCGCAACACAAGGACTTGCTGATCACCTCTATGATATTACTGATCTTCTCAGAAAAAAAAGAAGCAAACTCATTGCATTTGCTTTCGGAGAGTAATTCACTGGGAATGCAACTTGGGGGGGTTTGTTAATCTCTTTACAGTAGCAAAAAGAATGCGGGTGTTGTATAAGTTGCTGTTTATAATGTTTGAAAAGAAGGCCTGTCTAGCTGTGCCTAGTTTCACATTGAAAACATGAAGGCTGTCTTTATAGATGTTGTAATGGACTACAAGTTTTGTCTTCCACCACATGCGCTCAACTTTTCTGCATGTTCTTTTCATACTTTGAACTGCTGTTGTGTTTCTGCCAGTCTTTTTCCTGATGTTCACAGGAGCAATATCATTAATAACATAACAACTTAACTTTTGAGTTAAAGGAATCCAGGAGATATCTGCAGATATGCTTGGTATCAAAGATATAGCCTTCACAAATAGCACACTCTTGGATGCCCGACGATTCCAATGAGGACGATGCATTGCTATTGATCAGTCTTAGAGTGGACACATAAATGACTGCAGAGACCAAACTCTCACGCCCACAATGTTGACTCTTCGGACCCTTTGGGGTGACAAGTACAGCAGCATGCCTGTGCTGGTGGCGTTTCTCTGCCGTCTGGGTCATGGCCGCTTCCCAGGCAACAAGACAAGTCTTACAGGTGGACTTCAGGAGACTGTCAGTCGCCAGAACTTTGAGGGATATTACTGGAATGCCGCAGGCCTTCAGTATATATTTCAGATGGTCTGCATAATGTTTTTTTTTTTAGGGCGGCCTTACAGGAGCTCACCATACAGCAGCTGCAGTGGAATCTGTTCAGAGGATAAACTAATAACATGACCGACCCAGTGCAGCTGTCCCTGGTAAAGGATGTATTCCAAAGAGGCAATGTTGGTTTTGCGCCAAAGTTCGTTATGGGTGACATGATACCACCAGTGAATGCCAAGCATGTTTTGAAGGCAATGGGTATGGAAGGCTTCTAGTGCTTTGATATGGTGGCGATAGGGGGTCCAGGTTTCTCAGCCATACAAAAGAGCACATAGGCAAATTGCTTTGTACACTATGATCTTGGTTGACAAGTCCAAGTTGCGATTTAGGAACACCCAGTGCAGCAAACGACCAAAGGAGGATTTTGAATATCCAAGCGATTTTATATCATTCAGTGGTACTTGGGAGCTCTTTGAGAGATGGTTTCTTTAGGAACACCCAGTACATCAGACGACCAAAGGAGGAAGAGGCTTGTTTAATTCGATGTTGAACTAGATCATAGCTGGAAGTGAGAATACTGCCCAAATATGTAAATTGTTCAACATAACTGATTTTGCATCCGAAAACGAAGAAAGGTTGACAGGACGCAACCGACTCAGGCAAGAGACTTGACAGGACCTCTGTTTTCTTGGTATTAATAATTAGCCCTGCACTGCAAAAATATTGAGGTTTTGCTGCAAACCAGTAGTGGTGTGGCTGAACAGAGCATTGTGATCCGCATACTAGAGTTCAAACATTGATGATGTCGTAACTTTTGACTTTTGACGAGGGTTGAAGAGGCTGCTGTCAAGGCAGTAGTTAAACTGGATACCGTCACCCCCGGAGATGCCATCGCGAAACTGCAATGGGATGGGAGCCCAGTACACACCCTTGTTTGACACAAACAATGACTTCAAAATGCTCTGACTCAAGACCATGAGAGATGACTCTGGCCATCATACCATCTTGAAATTTGTCAAGTTTGTCAAGTGGGGAACGGTCAACAGGGTTGATGCTGTTGAACAATTCTCTCAGATGTTCTGCCCACCGCAGGAGGATATCATTGCAATCCTTGAACAAAGTGGAACCATCCTTTGACCTTAATGGGTGCACAGAATGATGTGTTGGACCGCAGACTGCCTTATTGACAGTGTAGAAGTGCATGTCATATGTATCAGCAAATTGTTGGATTTCTCTTGCTCTCTCTACCCACCAGACATTTTCCATCTGGCGCAGCTCCTTCTAAACATGATTGCGAACATATTTCCATTTGTTACGAAGATCGGCACAACTTGGCGAGTGGAGTAAGGCAGTATGCGCCTTGTTTTTAGCTTGGAGCAGCTTGCAGATGGCGATGTTATTCTCATCAAACCAATCATGGTGCCTCCTTGTTGTATAGAGTCTCAGTGGACGCATCAGTGATGATCTTGGTGAGTTTCGACCACTCTTCAGTAAGCGAAGATGTGGTCCTGTTTTCAGACAGAACAGGATCAGGCAGGGATTGCAGCTTGGTGGAAAATGCATTGAAAAGTGCACTTCTGATTGTAAGGTCGTTGCAAGCCTTATCTTTGAGAAATCATTGAGGATCATCATTGGATCTAGGATGCATCCATGTGGCCTATTGTTGATTTCTCAGTTGAAAATGCACGAATTGAGCACAGATGTATAATAAGGATGGCTCGATACCACAATTTTGGCTTCGGTACGGTACCACAATCTAATACCGAAATATCGATATTAAATCGATACCATACAGGGTCTAAATTTTGGTGCAGGTATTGCACATAATTTTACTCATTCTGGCAGGTTTCACGTTTACAAAGCGGGAAATTACCGCAAATGTTTATTAGTAAATTAATCAACACAGATTATCACATCAAATCAGTAATTTAAAAACTTTCTTGTGAAGTAATTTCAGCAATATTTTCTCTCCCTTCTCTATCTCTCAAAATGAGCAAATTGCTTCTGGCTTCAAAAGACATTGTGCCTGTACTATATAAGCAAGCTGCGCGCTGCGATACAACACTCTCATTCTTGTTTCGGACAACTGATGGAAATCACTTGCCCACATCTTTTTAAACGTCGCCAATTTGAATATCCAAGCGATTTTATATCATTCAGACAGTAGTACTTGGGAGCTCTTTGAGAGATGGTTTCTTTGCACTTATACCAACAAACAACGCACGCACAGGCCGCCTGTATAGAGCTTGCGCATTCCAGATTGAGTTGTTTTACCTTAAACGGTCAAATGCACACAGAATTGTCAAAATATCCTACTTAGTGAGTATTCACATAAACACAGTCGGTTATGTCTTACATGAAAATAAAAAGTTTAATAGTAAGCGTCATCGCATGTGTAATAGTAGCCTATATCGAATCTGTCAAGCCTAAAATACATGCTGCTGTCTGTCACTAAATAACGTTTGTAACTTTAAATTAATCTTAAGGATTTACCTATTTAATGTATTAGCTGTGACTATCCACTGTTATTTTACATTTGATTACTTTATTCAATTTCTGTAACTAGCATCTCTGTACCTGAATACTATGTTAGAACTACCTAAACGTAAGTGCAAATATTATGAGATAGAAACATCATTGGTTCAAACGCACGCTGGAGCTTTCGTGTTATCTAAACGATATGATCTTATGTACGTGCGTTGATCAGTGTTAAAAGAAAATAAATGTCTAAATTAGATTGTTTGAATGACGCACTGACCTGTCAATCTCTTATTGTCTTGTGTCAGGATGAGCAAGTCAGGATGAGCAAGTGACGGATGCTTGGCAAGGTTTGATGGTGCTTCATCATTTTTATAAGCAAAGTAATTTCAAATTATATGTCTACTGCTCTCATTATTAATTAGTTTTGGGCGTGTTGATTGAGATTCAACTGCTTTATCCATTTTGTTCCTCTATGTTGTCACATTTGCCGGTTTTGCGTCAGTTTAGGTAGCGCACTGCCACCTAGCGGTGAACTTCGGAACAGCAGCATATATCGAAATGAGCAAAATCATGATGTGGTACCATTTGAAATAAAATATATTCCGGTATTTTCCCAGTACCGGTATACCTCGCATCCCTAGTGTATAATAGACGAAGGCCATTGTCATTGTGGTTTTCAACCCCATGTCTTTCTATGACCCCACTCCAGATAATGATACCACAGAGTAGGACAATTTTGTCATGGAAAGGTATAGAGTGGAGTACTGCATGGATTTCTACATAAAAGCTGTTCTTCGTCAGATGTAAGAATGGGAGCATAAGCTCTAATGATTGTCAAATAATGACGCTTTATCACTGGGATGCGCAGCATCATTAATCTCTCGCTTACAGCTACTGGAGTCTCTGTAAGTTGGTTTAACAGAGAGGTACGGACAGCGGCCATCTGACTGGAGCTGCTTGTGTGCATATCACGGACTAGAGACTTCCAGCTCCATCCTGAGCCTGCCTCCGTCGTCCATGAGGTCCATCGCCGCAGGACTTAAAAATATGGAAGCAATGCAAATTCCTGCGCTTGGATGTTTAAAGTGGAGGAAGGTTTCACAATCCTTAGTCCTTGCCGCAATCCTTAGTCCTTGCCGCTGTCGCCTTTGGCTTGCTTAGTTGGGAACACTTGACATTTGATATTCAACAGTGTTTTGATCTGCCTGCATTGACACCATTGTATGCGAACTGAACTGAGCTGGACGATGACATCACTGTATACTCCATTGCTGATATAGATAAATTAACTAAGTTAAAAACTATTGATTCTTACAACTGAATGAATCAATAGCCTACTAAATTTACTTAAGATGGACAATGACACCATTTTCTTTAAGAGCTTCTGTGCAGCCAAAATTATATACCAGTTATCACTGTAAAGCTGCTTTGACACAATCTGCATTGTAAAAAGCACTATATAAATAAAGGTGACTTGACTTGACTTGACTTTGTGTGTGTGTGTGTGTGTGTGTATGTGTGTGTGTGTGTGTGTTAAGGGATAATGAGACTGTGAGTGAAAGTTTCTGCTACTGTACAAAGAGCATAAATATTTAATACATGCAGAAAAAGGAAAGTTGTTTTAGAGGCAGAGCAAGTCATTACATTTTTAAAATTTTATTGAAAGATGATATTCTTTTTTTTTTTTTTTTTTGTAATAATGTACACTGATGAATGATGCAAACCAAGACCAGGAATGAGCATTATTGAATGGGGTACGTTTTGATTCATGTTATTTTCCCATGTGCATCTCAATGGTTTAGTCTGGAATCTTCCTAATCAGGGGCGGACTAGCCATCGGGAGTACCAGGAGTTTTCCCAGTGGGCCGCTGGAAAATGTGGCCCGTTTCAACGTAAATATATTATGAAGAATGAATTGTATTCTTCTGTCAGCCCAGATAAATTGTTCGCATGGGCGCGGCCCACTTGAGGCAAAAAACTGTAATCCGTTTAGTGTGCTTTGTCCGTCTAAAAGCGCTCGTCAATGTCAAAATGTTTGAGATATCCAAGCAAATCAAAGGAGGCAGAATTTACTGTCCACAGAAACCAAGCAGCGCGGCAGTGAGCCAATGTAAGAGAAGCAGCCGAACATGACGAGACAATAATATTTGCCTACTGTTTACAATAAAAAAAAAAAACTGTTAAATGACAGGACATTCATTTCCAGGGCTGCACTTCTGACCTTTTTGGATTTTTCATATTTTAATGCCATTTATGTTATTCGTCACACAATGCACAAAGAGACATTAATGTAGTTTTCAGCATGTCAGATAAGAGTGAATGTTTGTGTATCTGTTGTCAGGATTTCTTCAGTAATTTCACAATCATTTGAAAATTATTCATAAAACTCGAAATATCGTTTTCAAACTTACACTAAACATGGCAAAACCAGCAACTTTCATATTCAAGTAGCCTATGTCCTGTGTTAGGAAAGTGTCTAAAATAAAATTATAATTTGCTAATTAGTTCACATGCATTTTTTTATACACTGGCGATCAAAAGTTTGAAATAAGAGTTCTTGAATGTTTTTGAAAGAGGAAGGCGGAATTTACTTGATCGGTACAGTCAAATAGCTGTTCCCTTTCAAAGGAACTCGCGCTGCGTCAAGCGCTTTGGGAACGCCTCTGCGTGAATGCGTCGTGAAGCACATGTGAAATCTATCCAATGGCGTGACGGAACGTCATAGGCGGATGACGTCATGACCAGGAAACTATAAAGCACACCCAAACCAAACAGAGTTAGCTTTTGTGTCTTCAGTAAGCGCTTTCTGTGAAACTGTCTGTCTTATTTATTGTTGTTTGTCTCTCACGTTATTCAAGCACTCATATCTAAGACACTATTATGGCGACACAAGTGCAGCAATTCAGGCCGTGTGCGTCTCCTTGTCCTTGCTACATTCCGGCGGGAGATGCACACGAGCTTTGTGTTGCTTGCTTGGGAGTGGAGCATGCCCAGTCAGCTCTCGAGGGAGCTGGCTGTGTGCATTGCGAGCAAATGTCTATGAAGACGCTCCGCTCCCGCCGGGCGCTTTTCGTGGAAAGCGGTTCGGCTCGCGCTCCCCGCGGCTCGGGTCCTGCTGCTGCCGAGGCACAGCGAAGGCTCGCGTCGTGGGGTTCGCAAATGGATCTTGCAGAGGGGTTAGAGACGGGCCCCGCCCTTTCTCTGCCTTTACCTGCAGGATCCAGCGCTTCATTTCAGGAGCTAGAAGCACGCTCTGCGGTTTCTTCGGCCCCTGGTGAAGCGCCGATGTTGCAGTGCTCTAGTTCTAAGGAATTAGACGTTGTCAGCATCGATCAGTGTGATGAGTCGCCACCACACTCACAAGCATATGAGGAGCTAGTGGAGGTTGTTACTAGAGCGGTGGCCAGATTAAACATAAGATGGCCGACCGAGAAACAGGAAGCCCGTCAGGCCAGTTTATTAGAATAGCGCTTTCTCCCTTCTCGTGCACAACCTCCACGCCGGGGCTTGCCTTTTTTTCCCGACCTCCACACCGAGGTGTCGAGGTCGTGGAACAGACCCGCGTCCTTCCGGGTCTATAGTCCGCAAACATCTAATTATAGTAACATCTTAGGACTAAAAAGGCATGGTTATGGGGAGATGCCTCGGGTGGAAAAGACGCTCGTGAGCTATCTCTCCCCCGAGTCGGCAGCCTCCCTCAAAGCCCTGAAGTTACCCACTAAACCCTTACGTACATCTTCTGCTTTAGTGGGTAAGGCGTACTCGGCAGCAGGTCAGGCGGCGGCATGTTTACACACTATGGCCGTCCTATCAAGCCGACCTGCTTAAAGACCTTGATGAGGGTGGGGAAGTCAGTCGCGAGGCATTCTCTGAGCTAAGGAAAGCTACAGATCTCTCTCTCCGTGCCACCAAGGAGACCGCCAGATGTATTGGGCGGTCTATGGCAGCCCTGGTGGCCACGGAGAGACACCTTTGGCTCAACCTCGCTGACATGAAGGAACGAGATAGATCTTTTCTTCTTGATTCTCCGATCACGCCGCCTGGCCTCTTCGGCGACTCAGTCAACACAGTCGTCGAGAGGTTCCAGGAAGCTAAGAAACAGGCGGCGGCTTTCTCTAAATTTCTTCCCCGCCGATCTCAGGTCTCTGGGGCTGCTAGTCATAAGGAGCAGTCCCAGCCGAGTACGAGCTCCTCTCACAGGGCGCAACAAAAAGTGAACGTTGCTTCCCGCGCCCCCCCCCGCAGAAGGACTGGGGGTCGGGGCAGCGCTCACAACCGAAGCCATCCAAAGGAAAGGCGGATCTTAGGACCGGTATTATCCAGCGGAGGGCTTCGGGAAAGAAGTCCTGACGCCAGTGGTGCTTATCTCAGCGTCCACCCGGCACCGTAGTGGCGTTGGGATGTTCGCTCCCTCCAAGGAGGGACCAAAAGTGGCCAGTTCAGTTGCTCCCTGCCGGTTCGCCGCTTCAGGACACCGGGCTGGTCACCCATCTAACACCAGAGGTCAGTCTCGAGAGACTGATTCCCTTAGTAGATTCATTGGCAGTGTGGAAACTTCTGTCAAACGGATCTCAATGGGTCCTGCGCAGAGTAGAATTTGGGTACAGAATTCAGTTCGGGTTGCGACCGCCCAGGTTCAACGGGGTATTGTTCACCGAGGTGAGCCCCGAGCAGGCTCTGGTTATGGAACAGGAAGTACAGACTCTCTTGCGAAAAGAAGCCATAGAAAGGGTTCCTTCTCCCAGCAGGGAGTCAGGGTTTTACAGCCGGTACTTTATAGTTCCAAAGAAGGATGGAGGGTTGCGTCCCATTCTAGATCTGCGCCTATTAAATCACTCTGTAAAGAAGCTCAAGTTCAGAATGCTAACTCTGAAACAGATCGTGTCACAAATCAAGTTCGAGGATTGGTTTGTCACGATAGATCTGAAAGACGCATACTTTCATATATCCATCCTTCCTCAACACAGGAAGTTCCTGAGGTTCGCTTTCGGGGGCGAAGCGTACCAATATCGGGTTCTTCCCTTCGGCCTAGCTTTATCTCCCCGCACCTTCACAAAATGCGTGGATGCAGCTCTGGCTCCTCTGCGACTCCAGGGCATCCGCGTGTTGAATTACATAGACGACTGGTTGATTCTAGCACAGTCAGAAGAGTTGGTGGTTCAGCATCGAGATGCTGTTCTCGCCCATATGAAGCGTCTGGGGTTACGGCTAAACGCAAAGAAGAGTGTGCTTTCTCCAGCTCAGAGAACCTCTTTTCTAGGCGTAGTTTGGGATTCAGTGTCAATGCAAGCTCTTCATAGAGGCCATTCTCACAGCCGTAAACAAGCTGAAGCTAGATCAGTCACTCACTGTGAAACAGTTTCAGAGACTGTTAGGTCTGATGGCAGCTGCGTCCAACATGATACCTTTTGGCCTGCTGTACATGAGATCTTTGCAGTGGTGGCTCAAAACCAGGGGGTTTTCCCCGAGGGGAAATCCGTTTCACATGATTAAGGTCACGCGGCGATGCCTTCGTGCTTGTGTCATGTGGAAGAAACCCTGGTTTCTTTCCCTAAGCCCGGTGTTGGGGGCTCCTTGTCGTCGCGTAACGCTAACGACGGATGCGTCCCTCACCGGTTGGGGGGCGATCATGAGTGGTCGCTTGACTCAGGGTCTGTGGAGGGGTCATTATCTTTCCTGGCACATAAACCAGTTGGAGATGATGGCTGTGTTCCTGGCACTCAAACACTTCCTCCCAGATCTCAGGGCCCATCATGTGTTGGTCCGCACGGACAACACAGCGGTGGTCTCATATATAAACCATCAGGGGGGTCTGCGGTCACGCCCCTTATGCAAGTTGGCACACCAGATCCTCCTGTGGGCCCAAGGGAGGTTGCTGTCAGTCAGGGCAGTTTACATCCCAGGGCGTCTGAATCAGGAAGCAGACATCCTGTCGAGGCAGGGGCCGAGGCCCGGGGAGTGGAGACTCCACCCCGAGGTGGTGGAGCTCCTTTGGGAGCGCTTCGGGAAAGCGGATGTGGACTTGTTTGCGTCTCTGGAAACGACCCAATGTCCTCTATATTTCTCCCTCTCATATCCAGCCCCCCTGGGGTTGGACGCTATGGTGCAGACGTGGCCGAGGCCGCGTCTGTACGCCTTTCCCCCGATTGCTCTGCTTCCGGGAGTTTTGGAGAGAGTGCGCCAGGACGGGGTCCAGTTGCTCCTAGTAGCCCCGTTTTGGCCGGGCCGAGTATGGTTCTCGGACCTTATGTCCCTCCTCAACGGCTCTCCTCTGGAGATTCCGGTCAGGAGGGACCTACTCTCGCAGGCGGGGGGCTCAATTCTTCACCCCCGCCCGGAGTTGTGGAAGTTGTGGGCGTGGCCTCTGAGGGGGCACAGCTCTTAGATTCCGGTCTCTCTACTGAGGTAGTGGAGACTATGCTCCATTCCAGAGCTCCCTCCACGAGGAAGCTGTATTCCTTGAAATGGAATGTTTTCTCTTCTTGGTGTAGAGAACGTAATGTTGATCCTGTTAACTGCCCAGTCGGTACAGTTCTGGAGTTTCTTCAAGAATAATTTTCTTCTGGTTTATCTCCTTCGACGCTAAAGGTCTACGTGGCGGCCGTTGCGGCTTACCATGTTCCTTTGGAGGGTGCTTCTCTGGGCAGACACCCATGGGTTACTCGCTTCCTCCGTGGTACTCTGAGGCTGAGGCCTGCGGCACGTCAGAGAGTTCCCACTTGGGACTTGGCTATAGTGTTGGAGGGCCTGTCTACTGCTCCTTTCGAGCCTATTGAAGAGGTTCATGTTAAGTTCCTCACTCTAAAGACTCTTTTCCTCCTCGCTATCTCTTCGTTAAAGAGAATTGGTGACCTACAAGCCCTTTCGGTCTCTCCCTCTTGCTTGGACTTTGCGCCAGGCATGGTAAAAGCCTTTCTCTTTCCTCGGGAAGGTTATGTCCCTAAGGTCCTCACTAATGTGGCGGGCCCTATTATGTTGCAGGCCTTTTGCCCTCCTCCATTTCTGGATCCGGACCAGGAAAAACTTAATTTGCTGTGCCCTGTTCGGGCTTTGGATGCTTACGTCCACAGAGCTGCCCTGTGGCGTAAGACGGATCAGTTGTTCGTCTGTTTCGGGGCCCCACGTAAGGGGCACCCCGCATCTAAGCAAACCTTGAGCAAGTGGGTAGTTGAGGCTATCTCACTTGCGTATGAGTCTGCCGGTCTTCCTTCTCCTCTTAAGGTCCGTGCTCACTCTACACGGAGTATGGCGGCCTCTTTGGCCCTGTTGTCTGGAGTGTCCCTCCAAGAAGTTTGTGATGCGGCGGGGTGGTCCTCGCCGCACACTTTTGTTAGGGTGTATAACCTAGATGTGGCCTCTACCCCAGGGTCAAGGGTGCTGGTGTCTTAGTGTGCGCTGAACAGTTTCACACAGACAGGCACTCGGTCTTATGGCGGCGTGGGTATCTCGTTCCCAAAGCGCTTGACGCAGCGCGAGTTCCCTTGAAAGGGAACGTCTCAGGTTACGTATGTAACCATGGTTCCCTGAGAGGGAACGAGACGCTGCGTCCCGTTGCCATACTCCCTGCATGCCTGTATCGACTTACTTCGACTTTCAGAAACTAACTCTGTTTGGTTCGGGTGTGCTTTATAGTTTCCTGGTCATGACGTCACCCGCCTATGACGTTCCGTCACGCCATTGGACAGATTTCACATGTGCTTCACGACGCATTCACGCAGAGGCGTTCCCAAAGCGCTTGACGCAGCGTCTCGTTCCCTCTCAGGGAACCATGGTTACATACGTAACCTGAGACGTTTTCTATGTGGATTTATTGTAAAATGTAATTTATTCCTGTGATCAAAGCTGAATTTTCAGCATCATTACTCCAGTCCTCAGTCACGTGATCCTTAAGAAATCATTCTAATATGCTATATTTTTCATAAACATTCAAATTTTTACACTCTTTTCCACAGTTGGACCTCTATTTCATAAAATGACAGTTGTCAAGCTCCTGAAAGGACAAACACTATAACCACTAGAAAGGCACCATAAAACAGTCCACATTCTGCACTACATTCTAAGACCATACCAGAGCATTGTTACATATGGACTGATTTAATGGTAGGTATTGAACTTTAGTGATATTAAACTTCCCTGTATGGAAAAGAGATTTGAAATTTTTTAAGATTTACTATTTGTCATGTGCACCAGAAAAGACAAATAATAACATAAAGAAGTATGCCAGCCATTCATTAAAGTTAATGGTAAGCATTTCAATAATAATAATAATAATAATAATAATAATAATAAATAGCTTATGTATTTCTTTATAAACAGCATTTATATTTTTATGTTATAAAAAGTGGTTTACAAAAATAGTGAATAATGAGCTGGTGGGTTTTATGGTGAGGTGTGTTGCCAACCGGGTGTGATGGGCCGCTTTGTGCCAGAAAGTCCAGGGCCACTTTTTTGCCCAAGTCCGCCCTTGTTCCTAATGAGGAGTGTTTGACTGTGGCACTGTGCACTCATGTGGAGAACATGAAGTACATTATATTCTGACATCAAGGTCAACATGCACGTTGGCAGCTTTTGATACAGAGGCAGCAATAATTTCCACAGACACACAACAAGAAATGTAAACAGGTGTTTTGGTCAGAAATCTACTTACATTAATCCACAAATTATATAATCTAAATGACATTTCTTAGGAAAACCCAAGTGGTGATTTCCATAAAATTTTGATTTCCATGATGCATACTGCATTCCAGTATGTGACCTTAGGATAAAGATAAATGTTAAAATGACATGTCCAAATATTCATATTCATCCCCAGCCAAAAACGCCATTTAATTTAGTCCCATCTGTCTTTGGATTGTATCATCAAAAGCAGCTTAATTGTCACATGCAAATCCCCAAAGTACATCCTCGTGGTATTGTGACATTAAGGCAAATGGCTCATAGACTGCTGTGTGTTCTTGTATTTCAAATATGCATGTGCAGGCTGAACTTTTTTGTCTGCTATTGTGAATGCATCAGTGAATGTTTCCTCTTGGGTGTGTGAGACTGTGTGTATTTTTTTGTGTGTGCCGGCTGTCATTGTATTGTCCCTCAGTGTTTTCTGATTTGACAAAGTGTGACAGGAGCATCACTGATGCTGTCCCTTAAAATAGATCCGTGAATGTGTGTGTGAATGTTAGTATTTGTTTTGTTATTTGTGAATGAATTTCAACCAGAGGGTGTATAAACAGGTCATGACCTCACTGCACCTTTCATTTCTCTGTATTAGTTTAGCTAACTAAGGGTGTGTTCATGCTTGTAATTCAATTATTTTGTTCCTGACCAAAAAAAGAAAATGACACATTTACTCCTGGTTCACTTTGCATTCACACTGTTATTTTAACACTGAATTTAAATATACAAAACAAAAGGCATAAGGATAAGGTCACAACATGACTGGACAGCTTTTATGATATTTTTCATCGGAACATACAGAACATCCAAAACAATGCTGTGTGCTGAGCTAAATTTGGTGTGTACATACGGTGGTATTTTTACTAGCTAAGAACTCTCAAAGAGCTTATGAAATTTGTAGTCAAATAGGGCCGCCCTCGACTAAAGATTTTTCTGGTCGACTAGTAGTTGTTCATTTTAAGCGATTAGTTGACTAATCACACGTTTATTAATAAACCATATAAATCATAATAAATAGCCTTTAATGCCTACATAGCCTAATCAGTGTTCAAGCGCATGCATAAAGCTTGCCACAGCGCCCCGGCAGAAGTAATGATTATGAATATGTCGAGGGAAAAACAGTAAGGAGACTGCTTCAACATTTTAATATTTAATTGGTAAACTAGTTTTTTCTGTATTTTTGGCTGCAGTGATGAAGTTGATAATGCTGACTCGTCATCTCTGCAGTAGTGCACACACCTATATGCATGTTTTATATTGGATTACATAACCTGAGAATATTTGTTGTCCATTTGAATTGGTTCATTTAACTTCCAGGGGCTGGTGGTCGCGCCGGCGTTTTTTTCTTACAAGTGCAAAAAAGACTCAAAATACTTTTTTGGACATTTGGATTTTGGACATACAGATAAGAGTTATACATCATTCAAAACTGTGAAATGTCTTCTTTTATTTGTGTACACACAGTAAAAACAAAATGTTGTGCTTTTTGCAAAATAAAGAAAACTAACATGATGTGCGATCTGCCATCTCTCTCTCGATGAAGTCCATTCTAATACTCCTAAGAAAATGAACTGTAACTTAGAGAATACTTATCACACAAACATGAGAGATATGTCCAAAGAAATGTAAAAAAAAAAAAAGTAAATAAAGTAAGCCAAATCGAAAACAAATAGTCTCTGCTTATGTAATCTGTTTGAAAAAAGAGAGATGTCACTCGTTCGCGAGTCACCTCATTATCCGCTAATGCAGCCACGTCCACGGAGAGTGCGCACTATTCAAAGGCAAATTCTGAGGCGATACATTTAAACAGAGTCAACGACGCCCGCTGTCATCAACTTGAAAAAAAAATAATGCATCAAGTTTAGTCAGATACACGTACTTTTCAACGTTTTGAGACGTGGTGAGGAATAATGCTGGAAGAATTTACCCAATTTGACCCCGGTGTCTGAGGCACTTGTAGCAACTTAGCCAATCATGGCCGATGCAGTGATGACGTCGCAGGGTGCTCCCGGCGTATAAAAGGGGCACCTGAAAACACGTCATCAGCTTCAAATGTCTGAAGGAAGACGCGCAGGCCCGCCCGAGGCATGGAAACGTGACATCTCATTCCTCTCTCAGGGAACCATTGTTACATGCGTACCCTGAGACATTCCCTTTCGAGGGAACTCAACGCCGCGTCAGCTGATGCAATGGGGACGTCAGTACCAACTACGACATGCTGACCAGTGCCAGCCTGAAGAAATAAATAATAATCTAGAACCTAGGCACTGAGCTAAAAAGTCAGCCAATGAGCTGTCTCCTCTAAAAACAGAATTGTTGTACCCCAACACCCTTCTCGGAGGGGGAGGGAGGAGATATCTCCCCTAAAAACATGCCATAATTTCGACTTCCCATAAAAACTATCCCACTCATTCAGCCCCTCTACATTAGAATAGTTCGAAGCAGAATGGGCCACGCTAGCAGAGAATGGATGTTCCCACGAACCTGACACTTCAGTATGCAGGGCTGGGAGAAATGGAAGGCTCGCCGGAGCATTGCACTTATGACTACGCAGATATTGCTCATCTAAGCGGCTGCTTGCAGTCTCGCGCTTCAAGCCAGTCCATTCCAAGCTCAGTCTGGCTGTAGCGCGAGTCATAAGCTCCACTAGCTCATCGTTTTCAGCATTCTGCTTCATGGAGCAGGAAACAGATTTTCTACACGTCTGTCTCTACTGACTCCATACTTTCTGAATCGTCAGAATCATGAGCGAACAATGAGTCCTCGTGTTCCACGGAAGAAACCGCCGAGCGGGTTTCCGTTTCAGGCATGAGGACATCAAAGCTAGGGGGAAAAGTGAGGGGAACTTGTTCACGCTCCTCAAGCAGCTGCGTCTGAGATCCCCACAGCTGCAAGCTGCTCGCTGCCTCTGCAAGCGCTAGACTCGGGCCGTGAGGCGTTTTTCATTTTTTTCATTTTTTTCCCCCAGCAACTAAGTGAAAAAAGTTTTGGTCGACTAAGCCTCTTCTCATCGACTAACGGTTAGTTGACTATTATGGGGCAGTCCTATAGATCTGCCGCAAGGAGACTGCTGTAATGGGAAACATAGCTCCTTTGACGAGAAGAACCATAAGCAATATTTACAAAAAATTTTAAAGTGTCATGAACAAGTGTCATAATTGTGTAAACAAGTGACTGATTTCAGCCACAGCTTCAGCATCTATTTATAGAGACAGAAAGTGCAGCTGGATGGAATCAAAATAGTTTTTTTTTTTTTTTTTTTTGCATTTCGTGGAAAGAAAGCAATATTGCTTACAGAAAGGCCTTAAAAACTGCTAGATCTGCTTATTTTTCGACTCTCTTAGAAGAAAACAAACACAACCCTAGGTACTTATTTAATACAGTAGTTAAATTAACGAGAAATAAAGCTTCAACTTCTGACATTTCCAAACAGCACAGTAGAAATAACTTTATGAACTTCTTTACTTGCAAGATTGATAATATTAGAGAGAAAATTATAACCATCTACTACAGTATCGCATCAGACAATGTAGTGTCCCTGAGGAAAATTTCTTTCATTCATTGCTGTAGGAGAGGAAGAATTGTCTAAACTCATTAAATCATCAAAATCAACAACATGTATATTAGACACTATACTGATTAAGCTACTGAAAGAAATACTTCCGGAGGTCATAGAGTTTCTTCTTAATATCATTAATTCATCTTTGTCATTAACATGCTTACCGAAAACTTTTAAGCGGGCTATTATTAAACCTCTTATAAAAAAAAACACAGTTTGAGCCTACATAATTAGTCAATTACAGGCCAATCTCGAATCTACTTCTAATTTTAATTATCTGTCAAAAATACTAGAAAAGGCAGTATTCTTTTGTAGGATATAGCTGATATAAAAAAAATTGGATGAGTAGTAATTTCCTACTACTTAATTCTGAAAAAACAGATTTTTTTAATTTTTCTAATTTTTGGACCAAAAACCTCCACATGTAATAACCTAGAATACTGTCTAACACTTTATGGCTGCTCTGTTAAATCTCCATCATCAGTTAGGAATGGGGTGTGCTCTTTGATACCAAACTTTCATTTGAAAGCCACATTTCTAACATCTGTAAAACCGCATTCTTCCATCTTAAAAATATATCTAAACTAAACTACGACATATGCTCTCAATAAAAAATGCAGAACAGTTAGTTCATGCATTCATGACCTCAAGGCTAGATTATTGTAATGCTCTACTGGGTGGTTGCCCTGCACAATTAATAAACAAACTCCAGCTGGTCCAAAACGCAGCAGTTACAGTTCTTACTAGAACCAGGAAGTATGACCATATCAGCCTGGTTCTGTCAACGCTGCATTGGCTTCCTATTAAACATTGATTACTTTTTAAAATCTTGCTAATTACTTACAAAGCACTGAATATTTTAGCTCCCCAGTACTTGAGCAAGCTCTTAACGCATTGTAGTCCTTCACGTCTATTGCGATCTTCTGGCCAGTTGATAATGCCTAGAATATCAAAATAAACCGCAGGCGATAGATCCTTTTCCTATTTAGCACTTACACTTTGGAACAGTCCTTCCTAGCATTGTTCGGGAAGTAGACACACTCTGTCATTTTAAATCTAGACTAAAAACACATCTATTTAACCTGGCATACACATAACACATTATCAATTTCTATTTTCAGATCAGTTAAATCATTGTTAGGCTGCATAAATTAGGTCAGCCAGAACCAGGAACTCTTCCTATAACACCTCTACGCTAATAGACTACTCTCTGTTTATCCCAAGGTTTTACTGTAGTCAGCCAGATCTGGGCCATATCCAGATCAGATGAAGGACCTGCACTTAGACGTGACCATAACGCATCCCTGAAGTGTCAGCGGAGAACTAGACTATCCCCTGTGAAGGCCTCATCGACATGACAGCTAGTGTACTGTTTGTTGGCCAGAGGAGAAATGCCCCCCCATTCTGTCATCTGATGGAGTTTGGTTTCCTTGCCACTGTTGCCTCTGGCTTGCTTAGTCGGGGACGCTTAATATTCAACAATATTACTGATCTGCCTGCATTGACACCATTGTATGAGAACCGAACTGAGCTGGACAATGACATCACTGTTTTCTCCAGAGCTGCTGTATAGATAAATTAACTAAATTAATAACTAATGATTTTTACAATGGAAACAAATCAATACTGAACTTACTTAAGCTGGACAATGACACTATTTTCTTCTAGAGCTGCTGTACAGCCAAAATTATGTTCCTGCTATCACTGTAAATCTGCTTTGAAACAATCTGCATTGTAAAAGGTGCTATATAAATAAAGGTGACTTGACTTATATATATATATATATATATATATATATATATATATATACTATAGTGTAGGGGGTGGGACACTTCAGATTCTAGAGAGCATTTGATTGGACAGAAAATCTGATGAGAAGCTCAAGTGAAGAGTGATGTCATCAAAATCGCTGATCCATATTGGCGGAAGTGAGAGACTGTAAGTTATGAACACTTATATTTTCTAAATGTGAATTTTGTCATTGTTTTGGTCCACACTAGCTTATAGTTTAGTTTAGTTTATTGATTTATAAAGCCTATTTCAAAACAACAGAGATTGCAACCAAAGTGCTGTACAGGAAAATTAAACAAAAATTAAAACAGAATTAACACACTGGATGAAAACCTTGAGGACAAACGAAAAAATTCACACTCTCAATTAAAAGATAAAGAATGCAAATAAGTTTTTAAAGAGGATTTAAAAGTAGAAACAGAAGGGGAGAATCTAATATTGAAAGGGAGACTGTTCCAGAGTCGAGGAGCAGCTACCGAGAAAGCCCGGTCACCTTTAGTTTTATACCGTGAGCGAGGAACAGAAAGAAGAAATTGATTGGATGAGCGTAAAGATCTTGAGGCATTGTACGGGACAATAAGATCACTGATATACCTGAGCAAGTCCATGCAAAGCTTTTAAAAACAAAGAGCAAAATCTTAAAATCAGTCCGGGACTTAACCGGTAGCCAATGGAGAGAGGCAAGCACAGGAGTAATGTGTTGATGCTTTTTAGTGCCAGTCAGTAGCCTGGCTGCCGCATTATTACGAGTTTTAATTTCATGGAGACTTTAAATACACAGACCAAACCAATCAATGCGATGAATACCAGGTGTGAACACTAATCAAATGAGTAACTAAGGAGACTAACTAGAAGTGAGAACAAGGAGCAAAGGAA
Source organism: Ctenopharyngodon idella (assembly GCF_019924925.1). Classification (NCBI taxonomy): domain Eukaryota; kingdom Metazoa; phylum Chordata; class Actinopteri; order Cypriniformes; family Xenocyprididae; genus Ctenopharyngodon; species Ctenopharyngodon idella. Next base: position 22,305,762 of record NC_067242.1, on the reverse strand, counting down.
ACAGAAAACAGAGCAAGACCAACTCATGGTAAAATTCAAACACAGAAAAAAACAAGACATAACCCTGACAAATGAATTGTGTGTGTTTACATGTTTGGCATTGGTAATGTAGCCCCTGGCATGATCACTGAAGTGATCAGCTCTTTTCTTCTCAGTACACACTCTCTCTGTCCTTTTTTATTTTCCTTCTCTCTCTTCTCGGCCTCTCTATGCTCATAATAGCTCCTCTAACACACTCTGTCTCGTTCCCTCATAATCATTCCTCCTCATGCATTTCCCTTTCCTTCTTCCGGATTCTCATTATAAATTGCTCCCTCTCCCTTTCTCTTCTTGTATTTCTCTTCTTTCTTTCAGTATGTCCTATTTCATCTCGTCATGCCCCTTCAGCTGTTCAGACATGCTCTGTCACTCAATGACACTTACATCGCTTTGCTCTTCTCTTTTCTTCTTTGTCTTTCTATCTATCCTGGTACAGTGAGTTAAGTTAACGCCCCCCCCCCCCAATACATGGTCACTCCTGGATTCACACTGAAATGTTCATGAATCATCTACTGTAGACACGAACTGAGATCATTTGGGGCCATTGAGGTCCATTGTGTTGTGTTTTGTCTCAGCAGTACATTTTCAAAGCATTATCAAGTAGTAATATTAATAATTTATTAATAATAATAAATTCATTTCAGTTTTTCTCAAAAACATAAATCTTTTGGTTTATTTCCTGGTTTAAATGGGATTTTAAATACCATGTTTTCAATGTGACTCTAGGATGCCACTGTATATCAGGTATATTACCATCCACATCAATCTTGAAATCCATTTCTGTGCACCCTGACAAATATGAATATAAATCATGTCTAGAATTTTTATCAAGGAATCAATATTACCTTAAAAAACAATCAATAAAGTGTGTGTGTGTGTGTGTGTGTGTGTGTGTGTGTGTGTGTGTGTGTGTGTGTGTGAGTGAGTGAGTGTGTATGCTGTGAATTAGCAGTCATTGCTAATGCACAGTTGTGTGTTATATCATACAGGTAAATCATAAAGCACCAGAAACTTTAGATCATCAATACACATTTAAAAATTCATTAGTGCTTTTACAATATCTAAAGAAGTGAATCAAAATAACTCTTTTGCACTATAGCATAGCTACAGTATTCCATGTGTCTGTATAAAATAGCCTACTGACATCCCAAACTTATGCAACACCTTTAACAAAAGAGCAGGAAGCTGAAAAAGAGAGAAATAAAATATCAGGCAGGATGTTAACTGTGTGTCTCGGAGATGAACAGGTCAGTGTGAGCCTGGCGTTACAGTGCAGAGTCACACCCTGCTGTGCAAGACCATCACATCATCTCCTCCAGAGAGCTCATCTGCTCTTCATACACTCCAAAAAATGACAAGTGCTTTAGCAACACTTCTGTCTTTTCCCCAGAGCTCTCTGTCGTCCTCTATCTTTCTTCCTTTCACATCTCTCCTCACAATTTTGTTTTCAGGCTTTTTCATTACATATTGTCATGTTCTCGTATCAGTTTGGTGAACCCTTCTGCAAACGTTATTCAGATTCTCTAGTTAGTATATACCTCATTAAAGGTTTGTGTTTTATTAGTTTTATTTATGCAAACATACACTCACTGACCATGCACTTTATTAGGTGTTTACCTGTTCAACTGCACGTTAATGCAAATATCTAATTATCCAATCACATGGCAGCAACTCAGTGCATTTAGGCATGTAGACATGGTCAAGATGATCTGCTGAAGTTCAAACTGAGCATCAGAATAGGGAAGAAAGGTGATTTAACCCTTTAAGCCCTGAAGGCATTTTTAGGGCCCGAGTACAGATGAAGGACCTGCACTTAGACGTGACCATAACGCATCCCTGAAGTGTCAGCGGAGAACTAGACTATCCCCTGTGAAGGCCTCATCGACATGACAGCTAGTGTACTGTTTGTTGGCCAGAGGAGAAATGCCCCCCCATTCTGTCATCTGATGGAGTTTGGTTTCCTTGCCACTGTTGCCTCTGGCTTGCTTAGTCGGGGACGCTTAATATTCAACAATATTACTGATCTGCCTGCATTGACACCATTGTATGAGAACCGAACTGAGCTGGACAATGACATCACTGTTTTCTCCAGAGCTGCTGTATAGATAAATTAACTAAATTAATAACTAATGATTTTTACAATGGAAACAAATCAATACTGAACTTACTTAAGCTGGACAATGACACTATTTTCTTCTAGAGCTGCTGTACAGCCAAAATTATGTTCCTGCTATCACTGTAAATCTGCTTTGAAACAATCTGCATTGTAAAAGGTGCTATATAAATAAAGGTGACTTGACTTATATATATATATATATATATATATATACTATAGTGTAGGGGGTGGGACACTTCAGATTCTAGAGAGCATTTGATTGGACAGAAAATCTGATGAGAAGCTCAAGTGAAGAGTGATGTCATCAAAATCGCTGATCCATATTGGCGGAAGTGAGAGACTGTAAGTTATGAACACTTATATTTTCTAAATGTGAATTTTGTCATTGTTTTGGTCCACACTAGCTTATAGTTTAGTTTAGTTTATTGATTTATAAAGCCTATTTCAAAACAACAGAGATTGCAACCAAAGTGCTGTACAGGAAAATTAAACAAAAATTAAAACAGAATTAACACACTGGATGAAAACCTTGAGGACAAACGAAAAAATTCACACTCTCAATTAAAAGATAAAGAATGCAAATAAGTTTTTAAAGAGGATTTAAAAGTAGAAACAGAAGGGGAGAATCTAATATTGAAAGGGAGACTGTTCCAGAGTCGAGGAGCAGCTACCGAGAAAGCCCGGTCACCTTTAGTTTTATACCGTGAGCGAGGAACAGAAAGAAGAAATTGATTGGATGAGCGTAAAGATCTTGAGGCATTGTACGGGACAATAAGATCACTGATATACCTGAGCAAGTCCATGCAAAGCTTTTAAAAACAAAGAGCAAAATCTTAAAATCAGTCCGGGACTTAACCGGTAGCCAATGGAGAGAGGCAAGCACAGGAGTAATGTGTTGATGCTTTTTAGTGCCAGTCAGTAGCCTGGCTGCCGCATTATTACGAGTTTTAATTTCATGGAGACTTTAAATACACAGACCAAACCAATCAATGCGATGAATACCAGGTGTGAACACTAATCAAATGAGTAACTAAGGAGACTAACTAGAAGTGAGAACAAGGAGCAAAGGAAACAGAAAACAGAGCAAGACCAACTCATGGTAAAATTCAAACACAGAAAAAAACAAGACATAACCCTGACAAATGAATTGTGTGTGTTTACATGTTTGGCATTGGTAATGTAGCCCCTGGCATGATCACTGAAGTGATCAGCTCTTTTCTTCTCAGTACACACTCTCTCTGTCCTTTTTTATTTTCCTTCTCTCTCTTCTCGGCCTCTCTATGCTCATAATAGCTCCTCTAACACACTCTGTCTCGTTCCCTCATAATCATTCCTCCTCATGCATTTCCCTTTCCTTCTTCCGGATTCTCATTATAAATTGCTCCCTCTCCCTTTCTCTTCTTGTATTTCTCTTCTTTCTTTCAGTATGTCCTATTTCATCTCGTCATGCCCCTTCAGCTGTTCAGACATGCTCTGTCACTCAATGACACTTACATCGCTTTGCTCTTCTCTTTTCTTCTTTGTCTTTCTATCTATCCTGGTACAGTGAGTTAAGTTAACGCCCCCCCCCCCCCCCAATACATGGTCACTCCTGGATTCACACTGAAATGTTCATGAATCATCTACTGTAGACACGAACTGAGATCATTTGGGGCCATTGAGGTCCATTGTGTTGTGTTTTGTCTCAGCAGTACATTTTCAAAGCATTATCAAGTAGTAATATTAATAATTTATTAATAATAATAAATTCATTTCAGTTTTTCTCAAAAACATAAATCTTTTGGTTTATTTCCTGGTTTAAATGGGATTTTAAATACCATGTTTTCAATGTGACTCTAGGATGCCACTGTATATCAGGTATATTACCATCCACATCAATCTTGAAATCCATTTCTGTGCACCCTGACAAATATGAATATAAATCATGTCTAGAATTTTTATCAAGGAATCAATATTACCTTAAAAAACAATCAATAAAGTGTGTGTGTGTGTGTGTGTGTGTGTGTGTGTGTGTGTGTGTGTGTGTGTGTGTGTGAGTGAGTGAGTGTGTATGCTGTGAATTAGCAGTCATTGCTAATGCACAGTTGTGTGTTATATCATACAGGTAAATCATAAAGCACCAGAAACTTTAGATCATCAATACACATTTAAAAATTCATTAGTGCTTTTACAATATCTAAAGAAGTGAATCAAAATAACTCTTTTGCACTATAGCATAGCTACAGTATTCCATGTGTCTGTATAAAATAGCCTACTGACATCCCAAACTTATGCAACACCTTTAACAAAAGAGCAGGAAGCTGAAAAAGAGAGAAATAAAATATCAGGCAGGATGTTAACTGTGTGTCTCGGAGATGAACAGGTCAGTGTGAGCCTGGCGTTACAGTGCAGAGTCACACCCTGCTGTGCAAGACCATCACATCATCTCCTCCAGAGAGCTCATCTGCTCTTCATACACTCCAAAAAATGACAAGTGCTTTAGCAACACTTCTGTCTTTTCCCCAGAGCTCTCTGTCGTCCTCTATCTTTCTTCCTTTCACATCTCTCCTCACAATTTTGTTTTCAGGCTTTTTCATTACATATTGTCATGTTCTCGTATCAGTTTGGTGAACCCTTCTGCAAACGTTATTCAGATTCTCTAGTTAGTATATACCTCATTAAAGGTTTGTGTTTTATTAGTTTTATTTATGCAAACATACACTCACTGACCATGCACTTTATTAGGTGTTTACCTGTTCAACTGCACGTTAATGCAAATATCTAATTATCCAATCACATGGCAGCAACTCAGTGCATTTAGGCATGTAGACATGGTCAAGATGATCTGCTGAAGTTCAAACTGAGCATCAGAATAGGGAAGAAAGGTGATTTAACCCTTTAAGCCCTGAAGGCATTTTTAGGGCCCGAGCACCGATGGTGTGAGGACCCTATTGTAATTGCTTAGTCAATTATTCTTCTTCTCCGAAATGAATCGCATTTTTGAGGGCCTAAACATGCTCGAAAACTCATGAAATTTTGCACACGCGTCAGAAGTGGTGAAAATTTACGTCTGATATGTGTTGAATTTTCTTTTCAGTTTTTGCCATTTCCAGACGTTGTTCTTTAACGAACTCCTCCTAGAGCTTTAATCAGATCAACATCATATTTGGTCAGTCTAATCTAAAGGCCTTTGCAATGTTAAATTGCGAAGATCTAAAGTTTTTGCTGAAGGGTGTGCCGTGGCGGCCTGACAAATTTGGATGTTTTGCCAGGAAACAGTAAGTTGTTGTAACTCGGGCATACAATGTCCGATCTGCCCCAAACTTCACATGTTTTATTAGAGTCCTGTCCTGAAGACATCTACATGGCAATATTCAGTCATAGCACCACCTGTGGGCAAAAGAAAATTACTTGTTTTACACTGTGATTAACTCCTCATAGAGATTAAACCAGATAAACACCATATATGGTCAGTCTAATCTTAAGGCCTTAGTGATGTTAAATTGCGATGTTCTTGAGTTTTCGTTGAAGGGCGTGTCCGTGGCAGACTGACAAATCTGATGTTTCGCCATGAAAGAGGAAGCTGATGTAACTCAGGCATACAATGTCCAATCTGCCCCAAACTTCACATGTGTGATAAGAGTCCTGGCCTGAAGACATCTATATGCCAATATTCTTTTAGTCATAGCGCCACCTGCTGGCAACAGGAAATGGCATGCTTCACACTGTAATTCACTCCCAGAAACATTTCAACATGCCACGAAGTACCAAACATACTAGAAACATGTTAAATTATGCAACCTTTGGCTAAGTGCTAATATTTGCGATTAACACAACGAAACAGGAAGTTGTTGTAACTCAGGCATACAATGTCCGATCTGCTCCAAACTTCACATGTTTGATAATAGTCCTGACCTGAAGACATCTACATGGCAAAATTCAGTTACAGTCAAAGCACCACCTGTTGGCATCAGGAAGTGTGGCATTTTGAAATGACTTTGCCATAATTCTCCTGTATTTACTCGCTTATATGCATGTCGCCCACTGTTCACTGTTTTCTTAAGGCCAATGGGTGGCAGTGAGCCCGGGTGCGAGGGCCCTTTTATTGCTGCTTGCAGCTTTAATTAAAGTTGTTTTTAGTGACGTACACAAAATTAAAGACTCATAACTCAAAATTAAAGACTATAGCAAGGAAAGTCAAAAGGTAGGTATCAGTTGATCGAAAACTTTTTACATTTTTAGAAAACATTTGGACATTCTCATTTTGAGAAACTGCTTATAAAATACAAAGAAAATGTGCTCAAGAGAAATTTTACATATCTTATTTGACATGCAATAACAGGAAATAAGGTAGGAGGAAATGTCATGCCATTTTCCATGTTTGGAACATGTTTCACGCTTCACGTACAAAAACTCACTCAAGTCTAGTCAAAGCCCAAAACAATTATGTTGTATTCTACTCTGTGAGACCTTTCAAATGACATATGACACATGACTATCTGAACTGTATGTTTTTGACACATTGCAGTACATAGTACAAAAAAAATTAATAAATTATGTAAACATTTTTTTAATTATTTATCAGCAAATATCTCAGCACTACTTTGGAATTAATCAAATTAGCTACATGAATTGTAAAGTTCAGAAGCTTTAAAATTACACCTATTTTGTGTTTATCAAGGCAGTAGTTTTTAAAAATATGATTATTAACTTTTTCGTAGCTAGGTGGCGCCGTCGGTGGTACACTCACACAGAGGGACTACTCAGCACTCATTAAGAGATGCATTAAAAAGCTGAGTTACTATGCTTTAAAATGATACCTATTGTGTTATTTTTGTCAGTGGTTGCTCAGTAATTTGATTATGAATTTTTTTTCGTGGTGGGGTGTTGTTGGTACCAGATGGGCTGGTCTGAGTATTTCAGAAACTGCTGATCTACTGGGATTTTCATGCACATCTCCCTCTAGGGTTTTCATAGAATGGTCCAAAAAAGAGAAAATATACAGTGAGCGGCAGTTCTGTGGGCGAAATATTTTTGGCAAGAATGATTCAAGCCGATAGAAAGGCAACAGTATCTCAAATATCCACTCGTTACAACTGAGGTCTACAGAAGAGCTGAACGCACAAAACGTTCAACCTTAAAGCAGATGGGGTAGAGCAGCAGAAGACCACACCGGGTACCACTCTTTTCAGCTAAGAACAGGAAACTGAGGCTACAATTTGCACGGCTCACCAAAACTGGAAAATAGAAGATTTGTAAACGTTGCCTGTTCTGATGAGTCTTGATTTCTGCTGCGACATGCAGATAGCAGGGTCAGAATTTGGAGTAAACAACATGAAAGCATGGATCCATCCTGCCTTGTATCAACGGTTCAGGCTGGTGGTGTAATGGTGTGGGGTATATTTACTTGGCACACTTTGGACCCCTTAGTGCCAATTGAGCATCGTTTAAATGCCACAGCCTACCTGAGTATTGTTGCTGACCATGTCCACCACAGTGTACCCACCTTCTTATGGCTGCTTCCAGCAGGATAACACGCCACATCACAAAGCTCAAATAATCTCAAACTGGTTCATACTCAAACAGCCTCCACAGTCACCAGATCTCAACCCAATAGAGCAACTTTGGGATATGGTGGAACAGGAGATTCGCATTATGGATGTACAGCCAACAAATCTGCAGCAGCTGCATGATGCCATTAATATGGACCAGAATCTCTGGAATGTTTCCAGCACCTTCTTGAATCTATGCCATGAAGTATTAAGGCAGTTCTGAAGGCAAAAGGGGGTCCAACCCAGACTAGCAAGGTGTACCTAATAAATTGGCTGGTGAGTGTTTATGTGTAATGTTGTTTAGTGTTATTTGCCCACCAACATGCAAGAAATATTCTAATATTCGTTAGTATACAACCGTTGAAAAGTTTGTTCTCAAATCTAATTGGCTGAGAGCCGTGCGATATTCCCCCAGTATCAGCACTGGAACCGTTTCACCGTTTGTATCACTCCTCTTGTGGCGACTGTCATGGCGATCGAGCAAATCCACCATATTTATTTTACAAATACTACTGTTGTTGTGTCACGGAAAGTAGTTTTAAGAGTTTTTTAGGTGAGAATGTAGTTATTTAGACCTCAAATATGTGACTCATATATAAACATAGTGCCTATTTTACAATTTGTTTTTGCAGATGCATGCTCCAGGCCGCCAGCGGCCATTCAACGCTAATGTACCCGCAGAGAACAGCTTGATCTTGGCCAATCCTTCAGGAATTTGCCGCTTGTTCTTATGTAGATAGTGGTTAAACATGAGATATAATTCAGTTGGGGTATATCCATCGGGCAATCTTTAGTCTTATTAATCTATTACTTGTTCCAGATGCAAATCAATTTGGGTTAAGGGGAAAATTAAGATTAATAACTTTATATTTAGGCTATATTTAACTTAAATCCTGTACTAAAGCGCTGCTTTTGTATGTTTGACTGAATTGTTTACTTGTGTTTATTTCCTATTGTCTAATGGCTATTGTTATTAATTTAAATATTATTCTTCAATAAATATTATTTTTTTTAAATAATATGCCTTATTTGGTATTGAGAAAGGGTCCGTTAGTGATTGTGATTTCGACTTCAGTGAAAGTTACATTATTACACCATTAGATGGTGGCAAAGACAAGTGAGTCAGTAGCAAATTGAAAGGGTCTGATTGTAAACAAGGAAGCTGTTTTAGCACTGTCATGGGAAATCTTTTAAAAGGATAAAGATATCTTGAGTCTATCCCAGTGTCTTGGGCCACAGGTGGGGGACAACCCAAATGGATGGCCAGTCCATTGCATGGCTCACTCACAGACACATACGCTATTTTAATAAATGTAATTTTTTACTTTTCATGGCAAAGCTGCATTTTCAGCAGCCATTACTCCAGTCTTCAGTGTCTCATGATCCTTTAGAAATCATTACAATAGTGGTTTGGTACTCAAGAAACATTTCTTATTATTATCAATGTTAAAAAAAAAAAAAAAAAAAAAAAAAAAAAAAACATTTGTGCGGCTTAATATTTTTGTGGAAACTGTGATACTGTAATTTATTCATTAATTTATTAAAAAAAACTTAAACTTTTAAATGGTAGTTGCCACTCAATTGCCATAACCTGATTATTCTAATTACTTGAAGTTACTCTCATAACTCATTACCTCTCAAAATGGCAAAGAATGGCAACATTATTTTTCTGAAAATAAGACCAGAATATGACCTTATAGATAGAACATATTCATCAAATTTCCCTCTTTCCTTGTTACTGCAAACACACCATCTACCTCAGTCAAACGGTCATTTTCCCTGTGTATCTCTGTTTTTATTTACTCTTTTGGATATTATTGAGTAAATCAGCAATAAGGAGTTAAGCAGAGTCTGAGCACAGATATTTGAAGGTAAAAAAGAGAGGACAGGGCTGAGGGACAAGCAAGTGGTGCGGATGGAGAAAAAAATGCACTAGCTAGAAAAAATCTAAATATTCAGCTCACCTGGGAGAAGGCTTTTAAAAAAGAGAAAGAGAATTGTGCAGAAAACTGAATTAATGGATAAGAGGACAAAAGGCAAATGGAAGAAAAACACAAAATCAGGCCAAGGAGAGGACTATGTGTTCTCATGGACACATTGGTCCTACAAGACATATATAGATGGAGCTGGAACATATTCATTTTTCCCTAGTATTTGTCCCAGATTTTGGACAGACCAATTCAAAATTATAAAGTTTAAAATACAAATTGCATAACAGATTCCCCTCAGACGTCCTTCCACACCAAGTTTCTTTAACAGGATTCTTGGCCCATCTGAAAAACCTCTGCATTTGCAAGGTAACAATATTTTAATTTGAAAGTCTTATCAGTCCCATTCACCCAGCAGAAGTTAAATTACTTTAGCTGGGAGTAAATTCAGAGCTGAATTACGTAAGGCAAAGAAAGTCTAGCACAGAAGTTTGTCTCAGTCTGAAACAAAACAGATTTGTCATTTTATTTATTTTTATTTATTTGTTAATCAAGTCAAGTCACCTTTATTTATATAGCGCTTTTTACAATACAGATGTTTCAAAGCAACTTTACAGTGATAACAGGAAAATTATACAATAAAGTTTGTTTCGGCTGTACAGCAGCTCTAGAAGAAAATAGTGTCATTGTTTAGCTTGAGTCAGTTCAATGTTGATTTAGTTCCGTTGTAAAAATCATCACTTATTAATTTAGTGCATTTCATCTATATATATTCATCTATATAATATTGTTGAATAGTAGGTGTCCCCAACTACACAAGCATTCACAAAATTAACGGAATGCATAGCTGATATAAAAAATTGGATGACTAGCAATTTCCTACTACTTAGTTCTGAAAAAACAAAGATTCTAATTATTGGACCAAAAACCTCCGCACGTAATGACCTAGAATACTGTCTAACACTTCATGGATGTTCTGTCAAGTTTTCGTCGTCAGTTAGGGACCTGGGTGTGCTCTTTGATACCAAACTTTCATTTGAAAGCCATGTTTCTAGCATCTGTAAAACTGCATTCTTTTATTTAAAAAATAAATAAATAAATAAAATAAAATATATATATATATATATATATATATATATATCTTATATAATATATATATATCTTTATATTAATAATATGGTCAGTCTTTCTGGTTTAGTAAGAACTCCAGCTGGTCCAAAACGCAGCAGCTGGAGTATATATATATATATATCTTTATATTAAAAATATGGTCAGTCTTTCTGGTTCTACTAAGAACTCCAGCTGCTGCGTTTTGGACCAGCTGGAGTTTGTTTATTAAGCATGAAGGGCAACCACCCAGTAGAGCATTACAATAATTTAGCCTTGAGGTCATGAACACATGAACTAACTGTTCCGTATTTGTCATTGAGAGCATATGTCGTATTTTAGATATGTTTTTAAGATGGAAGAATGAGGTTACAGATGCCAGAAATGTGGCTTTCAAATGAAAGACTGGTATCAAAGTGCATACCCAGGTTCCTAACTAATGACGAAGACAGAGCTCCCATCAAGCCTTAGACAGTATTCTGGGGTATTACGTACAGAGGTTTTTGGTCCAATAAGTTAAACCTCTGTTTTTTCAGAATTAATTAGTAAGAAACTTCTAGGTATCCAATTTTTTATATCAGCTATGCATTCCCTTAATTTTGTAAATTGATAAGTTTCGTCGGGGTGCAAATAAATATAGATATATCATATGAAAACTAACGTCATGCTTCCTAATGATATCTCCCAACGGTAACATGTGCAGTGTGAACAGCAATGGTCCTAGTACTGAGCATGTGTGATTTATTTGTAAGTATGCATGTTTTTGCTAACATTCCTAGTATTTTGTCATTAAATATTGATAACCTTGTTTCTATTCAAGTATTTATGCATGCAAACAGACCTTGCACCTTAGTTAAAGAGAGTTAATATCCATACGCTATAGTAGATCAGTGCACATATCCCATAATCCCGCTTGGTGAAATGTTAACTCTGGAACATTCCCTCCTACTCAGCTCTAGCCATGTGGCCTTCAATTATTACACACCCCGGGCACAGTGCTCAGACTCTTAAAACAAACATGGAAATTAATATTAAAATTTGCTCCTGAATATTTTAGTGAACTTCAGTGCATTCCCAGGTTAGAGGATGACAGATGTAGCAGTAGACACAAAATCACAAGAGATGCCTAAAATAGAAAGCGAAAATCCCACTAAAGAGCTCTGCGAGTGTCTAAAAGCTCAGTTGTGATATACTTTTATCTTTGTTTGACTATCTTGAGCTTATTTAGCTTCTGATAAAGTCTGTTTTTTGGAGATAATGCGTTCATATAATATATAGTCACTACCATTCACATGTCATGGAGCTTTACTAACAATCTCTGTTAGTCTCTGTGAAGTCCTGAGGGCAGGGCTGCTACCCAACAACAGAAAGGAAGATTTATGATTGCGCTATGTAGAGGAGTTTCAGCCTGGGATTCAGTGCTCGGCTTGTCATGCCTGTCAAAACCAATGCAGTTGACCCAAGAGAGTAAAAGCAGGTTCTGAAGATGAAACTAAAAAAAGTATTGCAAATGTCTTTCCAGGAAGTCTTCATTGGCTGCAGCATCTTTATCATATATTGTCCATTAGCAGAACTATTGATTGCTGCTGTTACAGTACTATGGCATCCTGGCAGAACCCACAAAAACTTAATATACTTAATTTCATATTCATAGCTGTGAAATGTCTCAGAGGAGCAATTTCCAATCGATAGATTATTACATGCAACACTTACCGGCAAATGTTTAATCAATTGCTGAATGAAAATAGTAAAAATAATAACAATAATAATAATATAGTTAGTAAAATAGTAAGCCAAAGGTGTATAGATGATATGCTTTTCATAAGTGTCAGTCCATACATGTGTACTTATTAATATTGTCTACAATCCCATATATTCCATTGGTACCCCCATAGCAACATCAGCAAAGCTTACGTAGATTTTAATTGACACAGAACCAGAATTGTGTGTGTATGTGTGTACCTACTTAACCATGTTTTGGGGACAAATTTGTATCCAGAAGTGAGCAAAACCTGACAAAATATCCAAAAACATCCCTTTGTGAATGTCCTCATGTGTAAAGCTGGTATAAAAATGCAGGTTTTTTGTTAGGTAGGTTTAGGATGTGGGTTAGGGTTAGGTTATAAAATTTATAACTATCTGTATATAAGAACAATAGAAGTCTATGCAGTGTCCCCATTTAGATAGCTAAGTAAACGTGTGTGTGTGTGTGTGTGTGTGTGTGTGTGTGTGTGTGTGTGTGTGTGTGTGTGTGTGTGTGTGAAAATTTAAGCAATTCTTATGTAAATTGTTATTCAATTCAGTGCAGTAATTTAATAATAATTTACTTAAGAATGTTTTTTTCCTTAAAAGGAAACTGAAAAAATCTCAGATATTTTTCTCAAATAATCTTAATCTCACTATTAAATATTATATACAGTATTTTTCAGAATAGTTGTAATTTCTGATTTCTTGGTATAAGCAAAATCTTCTTAAGTACCACAAGATTATGCATACCCCTGGTCAAAAATCACTAACATGAGTCTGTGGTGTGCAAGCGAAATTTCATGAGGTGCTGCTATGTCCAGTTACTGGCATACTGTATTTAGTTTCTCTTTCATGTGGCTAAGAGATATTATTCATGAAATTCTCTTATTATCGTCATTTTTTAAGGTAAATAGATGTTTCTAATACACTCAAGTTTATTATAAAAACACAGTCCTCTGTTATTAAGGTCTTGTGGGTGAGGAGTTGTGTCCTTGCTAAAGACATCAAACATTACCACTGCCTGTGGTCTCATGTTTGTTGTGTTGCCATTTTTCAAATATAAGAAACCAGAAACATGCTGTTCCTGTCAGCACCATGTCATTTGAACAGCACCATGTCTTTTGAACTCAGTGTCAGGAGGTTTGAGCTACTTATCCTGATGTTCTATTCTCATTCTGATGTGGCTGTTGTAAAAGACTAGAAACCCATTTGAGGTTCCTTTATACTGACATATTTTACTTGTATAGCAGTTAATGGCTGAAAATGTAGTCTTTCAAACACGTTTACACTCACACATACTGTATACACAGAAGGTAAACATCCTGACATTTAGTCTATAATTAGATTAATGAATTGATGAATGAATTATTTATAGCATTCCAAAGGACAGCCTAATGAGATCACTGAGAGACCTCTCTCTCATACATGTATACACACACAGAGTGAGAGAGAGCCACAAGCAAGGGCTTGTCAGATCGTAAATGCATTATTGATAATGTCATATTCACATTTCTGCTCTTATGTGTTGTGCTCTCGAAGCTACACATTTACACACACTAACAGCTGAAGATGAAACCATTATTCATACATAAATGGTTAAAAAAAAAAAAAAAAACATTATTCTTTAAAGTATATTGTAATGTTACAGGGTTGAGAAAAGAGTTGGACAAAGAGTTGGACTTCCTTCAGAGTTTTTTTTCAGAGTTGGACTCTGGAAAAAAAAAAACCTCTGAAGGAAGCTTTGTGAGATAAACACCAGAATGAGTTTGGACTTAACACATACACTTCTCTTCTACAAGAGGGTGAGACCAAAACAGCACATTCCCATTATGCTTTGCAGCATGAAGAACCAATCAGAACTATTTACAGTGGGACCCTACAAAATAATGTTATGATATACTGTATGGAACTGTGTAGGAGTTTTTAAATTAATCATAACTAACATTTATTTTTCTTGCAGGATTAACATTTGTATGCTTAAGGGGCTGTTTACACAACATCGTTTTCAACTAAAAACGGAAAACTTTTTTATGCGTTTTGGCCGTTAATTTACACGTCAACAGTGTTCTGGTGGCCTGAAAACGCAAACTTTTGAAAACGGGTTTCAAAGTGGAAGTTTTTGAAAACGATATTATTATCATCTACGTGTAAACTGCAAAAACATTAATCTGTGAAAACGGCGACGACATGCACACGCGTATTACGTGTTTAGTCTATCCGCCTTATTTTTCAATGTGCAAATAAGGTGTTTTTTTGTGAATGTGACAGACTTCTGATTTATTCACCGCTATAGGGAAATAACGAGTGCTCTGTAAAAGAATGCGTATGTGAGCAGGCGCGTAGTCTTAGTTTACAAAGTGACATCGCCAACTACTTGTCTGGCATGTGTAGTACAGCGTTTTTAGTCGTTTGGGTGGATCTGTGTGAACAGGGATAGTTTTGATAACGTTGTCGTCTGTACAAAGAAAAAAGATTTCTGTAATCTCAGTCAGCTGTGTAGGGGAATTTCAACCACAGTACTATAAATTATTACAAAATCAGTTTCAAGGTATTTCAAAGTACATCAAGGTATATGCATGCTACATGTCCATAAAACAATAGCATTCCCATGGTACCCTGTTACTATGATACTTGTGCAAAACGCCATGATACACCATGGTTAATGTCCAAAAATATAGTATTACAATGGCATATGTCCAAAATATTATACTAACTATATCCAAAAACATGGTGCCATATCCAACACCATACCTTTCCAAAAAACATGATATACATGGGAAATGTCCAAAAAACATGGAGTTACCATAGTACCTGTCTAAAAACACAGTATTGCCATAGTACATGACATCCAACAACATAGTATTACCATGGTGCATGTCAAAATACGCTATACCTTTAAATGTCCAAAAATGTCCTTGTGTGTGTTTGTGTGTGTGTGTGTGTGTGTGTGTGTGTGTGTGTGTGTGCGCATTTTTGTGACATATCAGGACACAAATTTGTATAATAACATGGGTATGACATAGGTATTACAAGGAAAGGGTGACTTATGAGGACATTACCCCATGTCCCCATTTTTCAAAAGGCTTATAAATCATACAGAATGAGTTTTTTTTTTTTTTTTTGAGAAAGTAAAAATGTGCACAGTTTCCTGTGAAGATAGGTTTAGGTGTAGGGTTGGTGTAGGGCAATAGAAAATACGGTTTGTACAGTATAAAACCATTACGCCTATGGAATGTCCCCACAATTCGCAAAAACAAACCTGTGTGTGTGCGTGTATGTGTGCGCGCGTGTGTGTGTGCGTGCGGGCATGAGTGTGCCTACTTAACCATATTTTGGGGATAAATTTGTACCCAGAAGCGAGCTAAACCTAACAAAAACTCATAAAATCTCATTTTGGGGATGTCTTCATCTGTAAAAACAGCATAAAAAATAAATACAGTTTTTTAAAGTTTTCTGTTAGGGTTAGGGTATGGTATTTATAACTAGTGGCATATAAAAACAACAAGTCTATGCTATGTCCCCATTTAGATAGCTAAGTAAACGTGTGTGTGTCTATACAGGTGTAGCCTCCATTGTGGGAACCAAATGTCCCCATAAGAATAGTAAAACCTGAGATCACATACCAGCCAGCGGTCCCCACAAGGTAAATGGATTAATAAACATACTTATTTGATGATGCTTATTCGAAAAAATGCTGGGTTGTTCCAACCCAAATTTGGGTAAAATATGGACAAACCCAACCGTTGGGTTAAAAATTTAATTTAAAAATTTAACCCAACGGCTAGGTTTATCCATATTTGAGCCAAATTTGGGTTGAAACAACCCAGCATTTTTTAGAGTGTAAAATGCAAAAAGGTTTAGGTTTAGGGTCATGGTTAGGGTTGAGGGATAGAAAATACTGTTATGTCAGTATAAAAACAATAAAAGTCCCCACAAAGATATCTTAACAAACTTGTGTGTGTGTGTGTGTGTGTGTGTGTGTGTGTGTGTGTGTGTGTTCAGCAGGGATGTTGTGTGAAACATTTTTTATGACCATGCTGTTCTGTTCTTATAGGACAGCACACAGGTCATACAGCCCCTCTGAACTACTGCTGTGTGTCCAGTCTTATTTGCTTCCTCTGTTAATGAAAGCAGAGCTGGGTGGAGATCAAGCTCCTGGGGTCGATATCCGTGTGCGTGTGCACTGTGGGTTTGCAGGAATTTTTGCGAGACAGTAAGGACAGCTGCTGTAAATTTTGCACCTCTTAGCTTCGATATACAGCCTCTGGTATTTTCCTGCTGTCACCAGAATTGATGTTGTGTAGGTGTGTGTGTGCAGATGGGAGTTCACATGCTGTGCATCAGTTTGTCTTCCATCCGTAAAGACCTGAGACCAGCCTGATTATGTTTGATTAATGAGCAAGAAGTGTTCAGTTGTGTTGTATATTTTCTGACTTTTTCAGCGGGGGCATCCAGGCATACTCTCCATAATTCAATATTTCAGACCTCGGGCTACAAGCTAAATTAATATTTTGTAACTCTGAAATAATTAACAGGTTCATTTTTCTCTCTTTGCACATGTAGACCACACCGGATGGCCAAACAGCTGCCTTTTTATTAGTATAAATGAGTTGAACTGCCTCCACATTCTATGCACGACCCTGGTCCCAAAAGGGCTGTGAAGACCATGAGTGCTGTGACTCATCGTTTCAGAAGAGAGGCGTACAGAGCTAAATTTATGGACATGGTGTAACCGAGTAGAGCAGGGTGAATCTCATGAAACCTGTCAAGAACTTGTCCTGGCCATATTTCACCCTGAAATTAAAATAATAATAAAAAAAAGTATATTCTGATTAAAAAGCCTGTTTTCAGGACTAATTCTCATCATATATATATATATATATAATTTTTTTAATTAATTAATTTATATAATATATATATATATATATATATATATAAATAATATTTAAATTAATTAATTAAAACTATTATATATAATGCAACTATATATATATATATATATATATATAGTCACATTATATATAATAGTTTTAATTAATTAATTTAAATATTATTATTTTAAAATTATTATTAATATATATATATATATATATATATAACTATTTATTCTAATTTAATAAAAATACGGTGCTGTTTAGGATGATTTTCTTTAGTGTTTTACACAACGGTGAGATAACAAGGAAATGAATCAATACTCCTCTTGACTCATGGGATGTACATGTCATTTTAACTGCATACGGCGCTCTTTTATGTTCTGATTGATTGAATGTCGACTTGCTGTAAGAGAAGAATAGTAAGAGGCTGAGAGCAAAGAGGTGTGTCTTTTGTGAGTATGCTGGATGGGTGAAGTGATCAATCTCTGCAGTACAATCAGGGGAATGTAATGTTAATAGGTCCATTATTATCACCAGTTAAGTAGGAAGTGAATTATAAGAGGGGAAGCGATGCATGTCTGGTGTGGTGCCCTGGCCATTACAATCAATGTTTAATATAACCTGGCATAAAACAGACCACAAAATAAGCACACACTCCTTTTCTCTTGCACAGTATGTCCATTAAAATAACTTATCATATAAATCTTTTTTTTTAAATTAATAAAATCTAATATTTAATTTAATATTTCAAATTGTATTTATATTTATGTATATTTTAGACTGTTATTCTTAATTATAATATAACATTTAAACAAATATATAAAATAGTATTTTTTAAATATATAAAATAGTGTTTTTATCATTTTCATTTGTTAAAATCAAAATAAAATTGTTAATTATTAATTATTTTAATTATTCACACATTAGTGTTTCTAATCTTGTATTACAAATATTTTTGCCAGTTGTGTTTCTTATCAGTACACTTACTGTGTACAGTAAATAACATATTCACTTGTTTATTCTAATCCAGCTGAAATGGATTCAGCAAATAAGGTTGTGTGTTGTACCCCAGTGCCCTAGTAAAAGCAGATCAATATCTCTAACCACTCTCTAAACTTGAATGCAGATCTTTCTGTGAAGTGTCTAGTGAATTCCAATACAGGAGCTTTCCTGAATAGCAACAGCAATAAAATGTGTTGCTAAAGCTTTTCCCTTACAGCAGGTCTCAAATTTATTGCAGTTACAGTGTTTGTTTGTTTTTTTCCCAGCAAGCTGACTTTAGATCAGTTAAGTGAAGAATGGTCAAAGTAAAATGAGCTTATGTAGCATTTTGGACCCTTATAATAGTCCTTTCCATTATTGACAGATGATTATCACAACCTAAAAAATTATGTACATTAGATTACAAACATATTAGAAAGCAAATATTTTACTTATTACTTATTATATAGTATAACATATTATATACTTATTATATAGTTCCAGGCAAGTCTTGACCGCATTACATGTCCATATCACTTTGCCAAATTATTTCAAACACATACATACATTACGGACACACATAGTTTAGCAACATAAAAGCTACATGACATTTCTCACTAGCGAGGTAATGACGGCACTGTTCTTGAAACAGATAAACTTACAGTTTCACTATTAGTCAAGTCAAGTCAAGTCATCTTTATTTATATAGCGCTTTTTACAATGTAGATTGTGTCAAAGCAGCTTTACATTGATAACTGGTACATTATTTGGCTGCACAGCAGCTCTTAAAAGAATAGTGTCAATGCAGGCAGATCAAAGCACTGTTGAATATCAGATGTCAAGTCAAATGTCAAGTGACGCTATTAGTAGAGACGCTGCTGCCGAACACTGTTGAGAGACGCACAGGTTCAGGTAATTCACACATGCTTAATCTCTCTCTCTCTCTCTCTCTCTCTCTCTCTC
Source organism: Ctenopharyngodon idella (assembly GCF_019924925.1). Lineage (NCBI taxonomy): Eukaryota > Metazoa > Chordata > Actinopteri > Cypriniformes > Xenocyprididae > Ctenopharyngodon > Ctenopharyngodon idella. The sequence goes on along the minus strand of NC_067242.1, from coordinate 22,286,477 downwards.
TCTCTCTCTCTTTCTCTCTCTAATAACTGTGTTAGTCTGCTATCAATGGCTTAAGTCTCTGTTACTAGCTCTAAAATGACATTTTGGAATTAGCAACAGAGGCGATAAGATGCGTAAGAAATTAGTCCTATACATAAGAGTGTTTTAAGGACAAAAACTTGACAAATGTCTTGAAATACAACATCTGAACAATGTCTTGCGGTGTGATAACCATAGTATAAGCAGAATAATTGACTCTGGTCCATTGAATTATTAGAAAAGAATGCATTTTCAATGGCCCGTCGTCAGTTATTCCTTACATAAAGAACTGTATCTGTAGATCTAAATATTCTGACTTGGCCTGCATGACCCTAATTATTTTTCCATTTAGCCCACTTGGTGATGTTAAATATTCTCCTCTGCTCATAATTTGTCTTGACAATGGCTGATTTTAATTAAGTACTTGTCTGCTTTGGCTCGCAAGTCTTAGGATATACTAAATTATATTTACTCATTCATTGTTTACTTCCTCTTCCCCATTTATCTCATTTATCTATCCTTCCCTCTAAGCCATTTTATATTAGCTGATTTAGTTATTGGTGAGGAATAACCTTGCTAAAACGGAACTGGCAGTTTTTCATTATTAATATAGACACTGCTCTGAGTCACTGGTATGTGTGAGTGTGTTTATGTGTGCTTGGAAGAGTGATAGAAAAAGCAATAAAACAAAAAAGATGGATATGATTAATTCCATAGTTTTATAAGCAGTTCAACATCAAAGTCTCATAACTCATGTTATTGTTTAAAATAGACATTACACATTAACAGACTTAAATATCAGTAGAAATGTTCAATTTGGTTATATGACTGACAGTATTACAGAACGGTATTGTCCGTATAACAACACATGCATGAAGCAGACTTGTACATATATATATATATATATATATATATATATATATATATCTATATATACATTAATATATATATATATATATATATATATATATATATATATATATCATGTTGCAAAATAATAAGAAACTACAGATTGTAGTATGTCTTTATACATTCGCTTTTAGCCTTGATAACCACCAGGCTACATGAAGAGGCAAGAAAAGATGAAAGTATGCTGTAGTTTTTGTTGTAGCTAGTTGAATTGTTTTGTTTTGTTTTCAGGACCATAGACAGCACCAGTGTTTTTGCAACAGTATTTCATAGATCTGCACTTGTACCACTGCTGGATCCATAGTTCAAAATGACCGAATGCCCAACCATATCCCATAAATCTTGCACAAAGTTGAATATGAGGAATGCTGGGCACTATTTTGGCTTCTGAACTCACATAAACACTGTCCTACAGCCCATTTCCACCTGGATGAATGATGGACTTGTGAGCAGATGGTGAGCAAGAATGCAGCTGTCATTGACTGGTTGTACCCATGCAGCTAAAATAAGTCAGTGACAATGCTAGATGTACCAGTGTCCCAACCAGGCCCAGAGTGGCAAATCTGGAGAATTCCCAGTGGGCCGCACAGAAATTAGACCACTGTTATATTATTTAGGTTTAAATATGTTCTTTCTTGTTTTTATCTCTAAGCATTCAAGCCTAAATTTATGCTTTTGAATTTCTGGAATATTGTGCACATTACGTGTATGCATTCAAATGCATCCATGTGTTTCCTAAACCCTAAAAATCTTTTCTCATCCACACCGCTTTACAGTGTTTGCTTCATAAGCTTTCCACAATTAATTAGGATAAATTAAACCCCACTGTGGTAAATATCATTTCTAACCCCTCCTCTGAAACAAGAGGCTTGATACTGGTCTGGCATGTTTCTCTGGAACGTAACAGCTTGCTTTTTGTGTAGGCGTCCTGTTGTCTAGGTACCAAAGCAATACATCTAGTTTAAAATATGAATATCTAAAAATTAAAGCAAAGTTTCAGAGTTGGAGGGCAGGTAGAGTGGAAGAATTTAATGGAATGATAATTTATTCTTGCAGATACACACACTGCATGTAATGGTGGGTTGAATAATATATTGCTCATTTGCCTAGCAGAACGTATAGCATGTGAGTCAGGGCATAGGAACTTTCCCCGATGAGCTGGTTGATCTGTGAGCTGCCTACAGAGGCAGCAATTCAATGGGATCATAGATTACTCCCTACACAAAGGCTGTTCCAAAAGGTATGCAACTTAATTATGTAGCCTCCTATCTAGTTTTAGTCAGACTCTTAGGGTCGATTTACCTAAAATGTGTTTTGTGTTTCATTGCTTTTTAATTGTTTGTCTACGTAAACATGCTAGATGGGCATAGAGATGAGTTGTTTAGAACACTGTACCATCTGCGAGAAGCTGCAAAAGACACAATGATGCTCAAACACATCCATCTAGTGCATGTTTGCATAGAAAAACAATGGAAGAGCAGTGCAGTGGAATGGAAAAACATGATATGTGTGAACGGTCCCAAAAATATATATCTGCCTAGCGCAGCAAAAATTAGAAGAAAGAGGGAAATGTTGATAATAAACATTTTAAAGTGTAAGTTTGCCAATTTTCAACACCTTGTATTGTTACGATGTCGGTAGTATTTGTAAATGATCAATGTTTACCCTTTCTCCTGGACCGAGAAATTCCTGTTTATTTGCCAATGTATAATTATTTTGTGAAAAACAATAGTTTTACCTAATATTTGTATATTCTTTGTTTTTATGCTTATTAGAGTATTGTGCTTTTAGCTTAGCAACATGCTAATGTCAAACTCATCTGAAATTGAACATAAAAGGCTGAACAGTTTCTGACATTTTCAGTGAGTCTGCCTGAGGTAATCGGCGCTGCTAACACAAGCTCTTGAAACTCCGCCCTCTTCATAGGAGCAGCAGCTCATTTACATTTAAAGGGATACACAAAAAAGGAGCTTTTTTGCTCACCCTCAAAAAGTGACAAATTTAGCATGCTATAAAAAATGATCTGTGGGGTATTTTGAGCTAAAACTTCACATACACACTCTGGGGACATCAGAAACTTATTTTATATCTTGTAAAAGTGGCATTATATGACCCCTTTAAGTTGAGCGCCAGTCACGGGATGCTGTAAAAGATGCGAAATGTGAGTGCAGTGGTCAAACATGTCAGTCTAACACGTTTACAGAGAAAAACTGTGGAAAAGCAGTGCAGTGGAATGCATAAAATAAATAAACATGTTCTGTGTGAACTGCACCTTAGAAGGCAGCTCATAAGGTTTCAAAGCACAGCTATATAGTGGGAGTGCTGTATAGTCTGTTTTTCAATCCTAGTCCAGCCCTTATCCTTATACTGTGTGTGTGTGTGTGTGTGTGTGTGTGTGTGTGTGTGTGTGTGTGTGTGTGTGAGAACAGAAACTTAGAAAGAGAAAAGGAATAGAATTATCTCCAGAATTATTCTCCCTTTCATTTTTCATTCCTCACAGCATCTCCAATTATTCTGCATGACTGTGCGCCTTCAACCTCTCCTTCAGATGCACTTGCTCACCTTTCTCCTTCTCTCTCTTTCTCTCTCCATCCCCTCGTTCACATCCCCCTCCTCTATCTTTATCCCCTCCCACTCCCTCTCTCATTCGCTTTCCACCAACCCCTCCCTTCCAATCCCCCCTGTCGCTCTCTGTAGTGAAATGAAGCAGGAGCTGGAGGAGGAGGGTAGTCGTTGTTTGCTTCTGTCCAAGCAGCACAAGTTCAACGAGCATTGCTGCATCCGCTGCTGCTCTCCCTTCACCTTCCTGCTCAACCCCAAGCGCCCTTGTCTGGACTGCCACTACAACGTCTGCAAATCCTGCCGCACCTACAGCCAGAGCGAGAGGGGCTACATCTGCGCCGCCTGCCAAAAGAGCAGGTAAGTGTCCTTAGTCACACACGATCATATACATATGTGTAAACATGTACACTGAAGGATAGAGGGGCTACATCTGTACTTCCTGGTAAACGGACATGCTACAAAATGCACAGTATTATGCAATTATATCTGGACAGAGAGACACTACACCTGCTGGTACGCGGTAACACACATCATTCAAGCAGCTTGTAAGGGGCACATAGAAATAAGTAAATAAAACAAAAAATTTATGTAATGTGATTCTGTTTTGCAGATATACAGTATTGCTTTATTATTTTTAATGACTAATCATTTTAAATTGTTATATTGAATGGTTTTATGAGTTCTTAAGGCACACTTTTATGGTTTGGTGGATACTTGAGCATTATTGATAGGGCTGTGGGGGTACTTAAGACAAAATAGGTTGGGAAACACTGGGGAGCACTACCTTCTTCTTCATCGACATCTCGAGGAGTTCCCCCTCCTAGCTTTACTATTCATTGTAAAGCTGCTAATTTTTTGCCTCAACATTTTTAATGTCCAGTGCTTTTCTTGTCACTTTCAGTAGCATTTTTGCTTAGAGCCGTTTACTTAATGTCTCCATTATGTTTCATGTTTGAACAATGATAACTCATTTTTAGCCCTGTTTGATTTCCTAAATGCTGGCTTTATGACTGCTGAATATGTGCCCAGCCCACTGGAGTTTTGATAGTGTGTGTGAGACTGTGTGTGAGCATTTTTCATAAAGGGAGATTGGAAAGATAGGACAGAGCGGGATTAATAAGGAGAGGCTGCAGTAGCGAGAAAGATGGTAAGAATATCTGCAGCATATGTTGATGATTTATAGTTTGTGTGGGTCAAATGAGCTGATAGAGTTTGTGTTAAAGGCACAATTCACCTCCCAAAATGAAAATTCTCTCATATTTTTTCTCTCATACTGTATATATACTGTATATATATGCTACGGCTGTGAATCGGCCGTAGGGGCCGAGTGCTGTAGTTAATCACAGCATGCTGATGTACAGCCATACCGCATGGCTACGAGTGTGATATTGCGTTTATACCACAGTTCGACACTACGAGTGTATAAATAAATAAGATATAACAATGGAGTGTCTTTAAAACCCTCTTTTGTGCAGAACTACTTCCTTCCGCCATGGATTCAAATCTCAAGTTGACAGTTTGACCAAGACTCTGTTACTAATTCTAAAACGTCACTTTAGAACTAGTAACGAAGGAATGTTGAGTCCCTCCATTGAAACTCATTGTATTTTGTACAGTATTATTGAGAGAGAGAGTCAAATGTACAAAAGCTGTGCTCTGCAGGATGTAAGTTAAATATAGCCTTAATATTAAATTATTAATTTTAACATAGCCCAATTCAATTTGCTCAGGAACAAGTAATAGATTAATAAGACCAAAGATTGCCCGTTTTATGTAGCCTAAATGAATTATATCTCATGTTTAACCACTATAAGAGCCAGTGAGCCACTGGCCGCTGACGGCCTGGAGCTTGCGTCTCTGAAAACGTCAAAACATATTGTAAAATAGGCGCTATGATTAAATATGAGTCACATATTTCAGGTCTAAACAACTACACTCTTGCCTAAAAAACTCTTAAAACTACAGTTCATGGTACATCAAGTGTAGTATTTGTGAAAAACATGGTGGATTTGCTCGGCCGCCATGACAGGTGCTTCAAGAGGTTTGATACAAACTGTGAACACTAGAATATCGCACGGCTCTCAGCCAATCAGATTCGAGAAACCGAAAAAACTGTTGTTCTATATATATATATATATATATATATATATATATATATATATATATATATAGAACGACCCAAGGGTGAGAAGATAATAATAATTACTATTATTTTTGGGTAACTGTCTCTTTAAAAGTGCACAGGGGTGTAAATCAGTGGTGTGCAACACGATATGAATCAATCAGGAAAATACTTCCCATCATACTTAGCTGTTTCTCGCTCACGCTGTCTCTTACGGTCTTATTTGCTTTCTCCCTCTCTCTTCATATCTTTCTTTCTCTCACGTACACTCACTCCATGCCCAAGGCATTGATTCTCCACCAGGATTTATTCTCTGCAAGTTTCCTTTCATGTTTCCTCCATGAAATGTTCACTGTATGAAAAATCTGGCTCACAGATTTCACATTACCAGACATAAACATGCATTTCATGGTATCAGCAAATAATGGTTTCCCTTGTCTCTTGCTTAGCAATATTTCAAGAGATGTAGCCCCGGCTTTCCACTCACAAAACTGATTACGCCAACATGGAATGAAATTACGCCTTACTCTAAATTAATGTGGTTATATAGTCAGATGGCCTTTTGAGAGAGATGAATATCACCATCTAAATTAAGTTTTTTTTTCTTTGCTGTACTGATCATCTATGCGTGATAAGGAAAGCATTTTAATTGCTTTTGTAAAGAGCCTATAATAGCATTTTTATTGGGTTTGTAATTAAAGAAATGTTTCTGGTTCAAGACAGGTTAATTTCTGTCGGCAGCATCCAATCCATGACATGACATTTCCGCAGATAATATTCTCTTTTTCTTGTTTAAAAACAAGCAAAAAATTATATTTACACTTACACAATTAAATTGATGTCTATGGTGCAAGATATTACAAAGGGTTTAAACATAGAAATGTGTGTTTATATTAATTATATTATATAATTATTATATATTAATATATTATATAATAAATATTTTTAGATCTATAATGCCAAATTTGTTCTGTTTAGGTGGGACTACTTTTTTAGGTGAACGAATGTCTCATTTTATGTTACAGATATAATTCCAGTGGATGGACTTTTGCCCATGTAAACTGTGCTTTGCAAATAATTACAATTTTTTCTGGTGTCCTTCCTCATATAATGCAGGGCTCTACGGTAACATTTTTCTTTAGGAGCACAGTCAAAAATTTGGGAGCACTTTCTGATCAATAACAGACGCTAACTTTCCTATTACAGGGCGATATTTGCCCCTTTAAATTAATTTCCACAGGCATTTTTACCATTATAAGAGCAATTTTTTCTCTAATCTTATTAAATGGATGCAACATATTTCGTCAATTTCTTAAATTAAAATAGAAAATTTGTTTTTAAATGGTAAACAATAAATTCAGTTAGAACAATAAGACCCAATCAGACTGTTACCTATCAAAATAAATCATCAAAAATCTTTGCACAGCAGAAGTGGCACAGAAGCTCTATCTGAAGTGGTTTTTAGATACATTTACATAGACTGCTTAATGCAGCTCATTGGTAAATAATGTACGAATATTTTTAAATACAATTTTGAATTTAGAAATATGTAAAAAAAAAAAAAAAAAAATGTAACTTTAAAAGTTTGATATTTTAAGTAAAAATAGTCTATGTAAAGTGTAAATACGAAAATAAATTTATTACATTTACCGCCAGTAGGTAAATTTACCGCCAGCAGATTCATTCAGGAATCACCATTGCTTGGAGACGTGCAACAGTTCTGGTGTGGCTTTGTTTGAAACTGTTTTCACGAAATAGAGCAAAAACAGACATAATTGTTGTTTTAATGTCTGTTTTTCTAATTCTAATTTTATGTCTAATTTTAAATCACTTAATATCAGCTTGTTTATTGGTCTTCAATAAGATCAGTATCACGTTTGCACGTTCAGCCACAACACTTGCCCATGATGACCGCGGCACCTCCCCCACCGTCGTTTTGATTTTTTATAGTAATAAAAATAATTTTGTTTAGTTAGAGAACAGTTAAAAACTGAACGCGTCTGCTCAATTCAGTGAGCCGAATGAGAGTCGCAGCAGAAGTCAGATTTCACCTCATTTCGCCTCACTTCTCTGAATGACAATGGATGAAGATTTGGTTGCAAAGCGAAATGTAAAAGTATTTTTAAGCGAGTTTGTCATTGTACTGTTTTTTTGTTGTGTTTTTTCATTAAGAATAATAATGAACCCACCCACCATTCAAGCAATTGCTGCCTAAGTTGCCGCTACTTTGAAAGCGAAAGTAAAATGTTTTTATTAATTTTTGGTGGCATTTTTGCCCTCAAGCCCCCGTTAATTTCCGACATTGCTTACGATAATCCAAATGTAGTATTTCCAGTTAATTTGGCTGAAACATCAGCAGCATCGGACTGTCTCGTTTCAGCTTGTAAACAATCTTTGTAGTGTAGTCCTTCGCGTCTGTCTTTTGCACTTGCTCTGCTGATCAAAGCAGCGTCTTTGAATGAAAGCATGAAAAGCAGTCCATTGCACTGCGAAACATAACTCTTTTTCAGTCTATATGTGTACTTTTTGTTCCGATTGTATTATAGTTCTATTCATGAGAATCGACCGGGTCACTCGCACCAGTGCGCCTAAATGTTTTTTCACACTCGCACGCAGTTATTTTCAGGCGCAAACGCGAGCGAAATGCTCGCACTGTAGAGCTCTGTAATGCAAGCGTTACCAGGTTATAACGGAATAGTATTTTAACATTTATTGCCAGTGGCAATGCCTTGCCGCATAGACACACAATTTTGTTTTGTTTTTACAAACTGAATGGTAAAAGTCAAAATTATTGTCTGTGGTAATGTTACAGATGATGTTGTTAGTCATAATTTATTAACCCAGAACATTCCTTTAAGTAGATGTATTGTGTGTGTGTGTGTGTGTGTGTGTGTGTGTGAGAGAGATGCTGACTAAGATGTTACAGTCACACATCTCCACTCACTCACACTTACACTTAGTGCATTAACACGTTCAGTAACACATCATAACAGTGCATGTTCCCTTTTAACCATAAAAAAAAATGTGTTTTCGTGTTTGTGTATGTTTATGTTTGTGTCATTTTGAAGTTGAAGTGAGATTGGTCTCTTTGCACTGTCACTAAGTATCACTGCATCTTGTAAGCTTCAGACAGCAACACAGACGTGAGCGTTTGGATGGTGCAACACACAGATGGTGAAATAATGTTGTGTGCATGTGCAGATGGGGCCTGACAGGCGTAATAGGTTGAGGTCTGCTCCAATCATCCACTCTGTGGGTGGGTGTATTAGAAAGATACAAGAAAGCTATGTAATGCCAGAGCCGAAAAAGAAACATCTAGAAAACTTCATGTAATGAAAAGTCTCTCTCAGTATAACCTTCATCCATCTGTGAAATTAAACCACCAGATTTCCCATTTGAATTCAATGTCATATTGAACATTTGAAATGTTTGTGTGTGTGTATATATGTGTGCCACATTTCTAGCAGCTTTTATACAATATACACTAACACTACCATTCATATGGAATGAAACTTGAATATATGGAATGAAAGTCAATATATGGAATTAAAGTCTGAATATATGGAATGAAAGTCAATGGAATACATGTAACTTAGTTACATATTGAAAATAAAAAATTTGAGTAATTGTATTTCATTACAGTTACATTTTAAATGGGTGGTAATCACATTACAGTTACATCCTAAATGTATTTTAGATTACCAAAGTGATTACTTTGAATTTTAATATCATTTATTTCATTTAAACATTAATGTAATCAAAAACCTCTTTGACTCTGATAGTCTGCAAAAGCAACCTAAGCTTCAATTCTGCTCATAAGTTTCATATCCCTTGCAGAATATGCAAAATTGTAATAATTTTAACAAATTAAGTGGGATCATATTTTTTTTTTAGTACTGTCCCCTAAATAATCTACTTCACATATCAGTTGTTTACATAATCTCCACAAGACAAAATAATCTATAAAAATTGCCTAATTCAAACATGTACATACCTTTGAATCTTAACTGTCTGTCTTTACCTGGATGATCCATGACTGTTTTAATATTTTGTGATAGTTGTTTGTGAGACACTTGTTTGTCTTGAACAGTTAAACTGGCTGCTGTTCTTCAGAAGATCCTCCACGTCCAATTTCTTTAAAGATCATATTTTTTATTTTTATTTTTTATTTAGTACTGCCCTTCAGAAGCTAATAATTACAGGTTTTCCAGAAGACAAAATATGTATAAATTTACCCAGAAGACAAAATAAGTATAAATTTACCCTGTTCATCCAATTCAAAAAGTTTACACCCCCCAGCTCTTGATGCACCGTGTTGCCTTTTTGAGCATCAGCTTTTCTTTTCTTTTCTTTTCTTTTCTTTTCTTTTCTTTTCTTTTCTTTTCTTTTCTTTTCTTTTCTTTTCTTTTCTTTTCTCATTGCATTTTTTTCCTTCAAGAAATATTGTAGAAAACTGATGTAGAGATGACATGCAGAGGAAAACCAAGTCCTATGTTTGGTGGCCCCTTTGTGTTACATACCTTATTAGTATTCCACAGCATTCTTAAGTATTAGATTAAGTAAAAAAGTTGTGTAATCTAACAAAATACATTACAAATTACTTTTTAAAGCATGTATTTTATAATCAGTAGTGAAATACATTTTAAAAGTAACCTTCCCAACCCTGGTTAACAGAGCAGTAGCCTTCTGAGTTCCATGACTTTAAAAATGGCATTCCATGATATTTTCCAGTACTTTGTTGAACTAGACAAATTTTGGCAACAGCTGGTCATATTCCAAACAACACAAAAAGGTTTTTGAAGTCTATATTCTGTCATTTTGAGGATCACATTTCCATTAGCAACTTTCACACAGTAATCCTGGTAAATTGCTGTAAAATTACCAGAACAACTTTACAAATAAATTTAAACGACGATGTTCCATCTTTTTATCGGTGAGATACCATTTACACATCAGTTCCAAAATATCAGTAAACTCTGTGATATCAATCCACCTGAGGAGAAGCGCTGTTTCAAGTTTCATCCAATGTATTCAGACCTTCATTCCGTATATTTAGACTTTCATTCCATATATTCAGACATTCATTCAATATATTCAGACCTTCAATCCATATAATTAAACTTTCATTCCATATATTCAGACTTTCATTCCATATATTCAAAATTTCATTCCATATATTCAGATGTTCATTCCATATATTCAAGTTTCGTTCCATATATTCAGACCTTCATTCTGTATATTCAAACTTTCATTCCATATATTCAAGTTTCATTCAATATATTCAAGTTTCATTCCGTATATTCAGACTTTCATTCCATATACTCAAACTTCATATTATAAATACAATAATTTCCTGAATGGCATGCCATAATATAATATAATAACCACTTGCAGAATCTGTGAAAATGTGAATAATTTTAACAAAGTAAGAGAGATCATACAAAATGCAATGTTATTTTTTATGTAGTACTGTCCTGAGTAAGATATTTTACATAAAAGATGTTTACATATAGTCCACAAGATAAAAGAATAGATGAATTTATTAAAATAACCCCGTTCAAAAGTTTAGGAACCATTATTGTGTGGTTACCTGGATGATCTAGAACTGTTTTTTTGCTTTGTGATGGTTGTGAGTCTCTTGTTTGTTCTGAGCATTTAAACTGCCCAATGTTCTTCAGAAAAATCCTCTAGGTCCTGTGGATTCTTCAGTTTTCAAGGATTTTTTGCATATTTGAACCCTTTCCAGCAGTGACTGTATGATTTTGAGATCCATCTATTCACACTGAGGACCATTGAGGTACTCAAAGGTTCAAACATTCACTGATGCTCCAGAAGGAAACAGATCAAGGTAAATTGTACTTAATTTGTCTTCTTGGAAACATGCAAGTATCTTCTGTTGCTTCCGAAGGGCAGTACTAAATGGGAAAAAAAAAGATATTTCAACAAAATAAGAAAGATTTGGACATCTTCATCCTGTTCAAAAGTTTTCACCCCCTGGTTCTGCATCGTGTTTCTTTCTGGAGCATCAGTGAATGTTTGAACCTTTTTTAATAGTTGTATTTGAGTCCCTCAATTGTCCTCAATGTGAAAAGATGGATCTGAGAATCATACAGTCACTGCTGGAAAGGATTCAAATATGCAAAAGACACTGGAAATCTGAAGAATTTTCAGGTCCTGGAGGATTTTTTCTGAAGAACATTGGGCAGTTTAACTGCTCAGAACAAACAAGGGACTCATGAACAACTATCACAAAACCAAAAAAAAAAAAACAGTCATAGATCGTCCAGGTAACCACACACAGTTTTAAGAACCAATGGTTCCCAAACATTTGAACGGGGTTATTTTAATAAATTCAGCTATTTTTTTTGTTTTTTGTCTTGTGGACAATATGTGAACACCTTTTATGTAAAATATCTTACTTAGGACAGTACTAAATAAAAAATAACATGCCTTTTGTATGATCTCTCTTATTTTGTTAAAATTATTTACATTTTCTCAGATTCTGCAAGTGGTTCCCATACTTTTCCATGCAACTGTATATATATATACAGTATATATAGTAACATTATTAATGTTTTTGCTTTTTTACTTTTGATCAATTTACTGCATCCTTGCTGAATAAAATTGTCTTAAAAAAATCACTTTTTTTTCAAGTTTAAAGTTTTGAATGGTAGTGTCTTTTTATATTTAGGTTTAGGAAATTAACTTCAGTGTGTAACTCGTCCTGCACCATTGATGCCACAGACATGAATAGTATGTGAAATTATGTGGCTTTTCTAAGTGATCATCAGACTAATAATTTTGCTTGCTGGATGTTAATATGGGCTGAAACATCCTCATTTAGAAGTCAGACCTTAATACCACAGAGATCACAGGCCAGTAAGAATCCAGAACACACTAACATTGTGGCAGCACCACTCACTCAAATTATATTTAGAATATGTCATCTAGTTTAAAGTATAATTATCAGAATAATTCATCTTCAGAACATTACCTGAACAATATTACTGGAATACAGATTTTCAGATGCTTTTAGTGTGCATTCATACACTCAGGGGCTTGGGGCAGTCATAAAGCATCCCATGGATGAGAATGACAGTAATTGAAGAGAGAAGAGCAGCTTTTAAATGTTCTGTAATCTGAGTTGACAGAGAGGAAGCCGTCTGGAAAGACGGCTCCGTCTCCTTACTTGACCCCATCCTGAAGGCTTATACCTTACATAAACTCCCAATGTTGTTGTGTGGAAAAAAATAGAAATAAGTGTAAAACATACTTTTATTTAGCAAGGATGCATTTAATTGTTCAAAAGTGACAGTCAAGACATTAAATTATTATTACAAAAATATTTCTATTCCAAATAAATGCTCTTCATTAAAGAATCCTGAAAAAATGTGTCACGGTTTCCATATTAAAGGGATAGTTCACCCAAAAATGAAAATTTTGTCATCATTTACTCCCCCTCAAGTTGTTACAAAACCTGTATAAATTTCTTTGTTTTAACCTATATATGGTGGCCAATCTTCGCTGTTTTTACATTTCATGAGTAAGAGCAGAGTGTGATGTTTGAATTAGCAGAGCAATAGCTGTACATAAAATATTGCAATCCACACAACATAATCAGAGACATATCAGAGTTCAAAAGAGGACAAATTGTTGCTGCATGTCTCGCTGGCTCATCTGTGACCAGGACAGCAAGTCTTTGTGGTGTATCGAGAGCTGTGGTATCCAGAGTAATGTCAGCATGCCACCACGTAGGACGAACCACATCCAATAGGAGTAACTGTCGACGCAAGAGAAAGCATGGTTCTAACTCGGATTGTATCCAAAAATCATAAAACAGCTGCCCAACTCATTTCAGAATTAAATGCGTACATCGACTCTCCTGTTTCCACCAAAACTGTTTGTTGGGAGCTCCACAGAGTCAATATTAATGGTCGGACTGCTATAGCAAACTTTTGGTAACTCGTGCCAATGCCAAATGTCAGTTCCATTGGTGCAAACAGTGCAAATCTTGGGCTATGGACAATAATGTGAAACATGTGTTGTTCTCTGATGAGTTCACTTTCACTGTCTTTCCCACATCCGTGGGAGTTACGGTGTGGAGAAGAGCCCCAAAGAGGTGTAACACCCAGACTGTTGCTGCCCAGAGTAAAGCACAGAGGTGGGTCATTGATGGTTTGGGCTGCAATATCATGGCATTCCCTACTGTGCTTGATATGCGCGTCACTGTCAAAGACTACTAAAGCATTCTGAAGGACCATGTGCACCTAATGTTTCAAACATTGTACCCTGAAGGGGGTGCCGTGTATCAGCATGATAATGCACCAATGCACACAGCAAGACTTTTGACAGAATGGTTTGATGAACATGAAAGTGAAGTTGAACATCTCCCATGGCCTGCACAGTCACCAGAAATAATAATAGTATTGCATAAATATAATATTGCATGAAACTAACATTTTTGAGGTCTTCTTCACAGTTTTAAAAGGGACTTGAATATCATGTGTGATAGTCATTTTGTGTTGACAGGCTGTAGCTGTATGCTTTATGGCTAATTGTTATATGTCAGTGTGCATTTCACTTCCAACCATGAACTAATGTGCTATCGTGAGCATGTAGGGTGTATATCATCTCTGTGCTTGTGTCTGATTGATGTGAATGAGTTGTGTTTCTTTCTCTCTCTCTATTCCTCTTTTAGTACCATATAAGACAATGTCTCAAGTAAATTCACTCATGAAACCCTAACAATGGCATTTCCTTCATTATCATTAGCATTAATGGGACGTTTGTGGTAATGCTTTAATGTGTACATTAATGGTTTGAGGTAATGGATACATTAGTGTATATCTGACATCTTAATGGATGAGGATTCTCCCTTGTGCTATTAAAAGACCTAAGAAATACCTGATAATGAGTCATTAATTGTCTATGTCTATTAATTACTTTTTTCTTCCATCACTCTCTGGCTTTTACAGTATGTGCATGTGTATTAGTAATAAACATGCTTCCTATAGCTCTTTTGGTACTTCTAGCTCAAAAGATTTTTCCCACAAACTGATAAAATTTATGTATCTTGAATGCTAAGTTGCTTTGGATAGAAGCATCTGCCAAAAGCATAAATCTGATGTGTCAGTGCATATGAATCCAGAAGTTCATTATTCTGCTGCCCATAATCATATTACAGTCATCCAGCAGACATGGTTATATAATCAACAGAACACACATTAGATATGATCCGCTCTGCCGAGTATATCCGGCGCTAATGCATGGCTGAGTCCTTTACCTAAGGGCACAGTTTTAGCAGAGGTGCTATTTAATGACCTTCTCTCATCTAGATTAGACACACTTCCAGCAATTGTTTTATTTGAAGATCTAAGGCACTGGTGTTCCATCTGCCTGATTGGTTTTGGCTTTTTAGTTGCACATGTGCGTATTTCTGTGATTGTGGCACTGTCGTAAATGCTGAGTTATAGCTTGAAGCAGCCCGTAAATTGAAGTGTCACCAACAGCTTGCCTGTTTAGTTTCTCTTTTCTCTGGTCTCAGTTAAAAGGATAGGAGGGAATAGCCCAGGAGGGATGAAACGAATGGGTCCCTCTCTTTTCCTTTTGTTCATTTTCAGTGGAGGGGTATTTTTAGCTGTGGGTCAGCCACTGCAGCTGAAAGAAAGAGGGTTGAGTGAATTCTATACCTGTCTCTGAAAGCTTGTTGGCATATAAACTGCCCTTCAACTTACAGAAACTCTTGTTAAAGGTCTTTTTTTAAAATCTTTTTATTTAGTTTTTTTATAGTTTAATTTAGTTTTTGCCACCTCATCTTTCAATAACAGCCTTTTTGTATACATTGCATGTAACACTTTATAGTAATGTTCAGTTATAAGTCATTTATAAGTTACAGTATTAGTTAATGATGAACTTATTTACAATTTACAAAACATGACTATAAATTTATATATGATTAATAAGTGATATGTTAACATTTTATGTATGTTTTGTTAATTCAGTTATGTCAGAAGTTTTTAGCTAAATGAACTAATTTACAAAACATGACTATGCATTCATAAATGATAAATGAATGATACAGTATGCTAACATTTTATGAATATTTTATTAATTCAGTTATAAATCATTTATAAGTTATTATCTAATGATAAATTAATAATTTCCAAAACATGACTATATGTTCATAAATGATTAATAAGTGTTATACTAACGATTTACAAATTAGTTATAAGTTATTTTAAATTAGTAAATCATGAAATAAATCAAACAGAGTAGTAGATGGTAAATGAGATGGTAAATGAGTTATTAGTTGATATATTATTAATACTTATAAATCACTTAAATATTTATTTCAAAATTGTTTGTGTCATTATCTCCATTACACATAATAATAATAATAATAATAATAATAATAATAATAACCTTTATTTTCTATAGTGCCTTTAAATGTACAACAAAAATACACCACACAATATAAAAGTACAGTTAAAGCAACAAAATACACTATAAAAGCACAATGAAAAATTGATACAATTATTCAACTAAAAGCTACCTTAAAAAATGAGTTTTAAGGTGAGTTTTAAAAATGCTAAGAGATTTAGCTTGCCTTATCTCAATCGGTAAAGATTCCCAAAGTTTTGGAGCTAATGAAGAAAAAGCCCTATCTCCCATCATTTTTGTATATTGTATTTGTATTTGTGTTTCATTTTTGTATTTGTAAATCGTTAACATACCTCTTATTAATCATTTATGAACGTAGTAATGTTTTGTAAATGATTAGTTCATCATTAACTAATTACTTATAAATGACTTATAACTAATTTGTAATAATAATTTGTTTTTTTGTTTTTTGTTTTTTTTACGATTCTTTGATGAAAAGTAAAAAAAAAAAAAAATCAGCATTTATTATTATATGACTATTAAATCTTCCAAAAAAACAACAACAAAAAAAAACATTTTGGTACACCAACAGATTTAAATTCTTTTACACAAGAATGTTTATTTCTTGGAAAATTTGACTGGCCTAAAGCTGAGAAATTGCTAATTTAGTGAAAGTCTCATCACCCCCCACGTGACTTTAAGCTGTCAGTCTGGGTTAGCTGCAAGGCTGCTGTATTTAATTTTGTCAGGCACAGAGGAGCAATCCACACATATTTAATGAATATTAACCTGATTCTCTTCCACTGCATTAACATTTACCTCAATATACAGATGAATGACATTACCCAAGATCAACATCTTTGTTTTGCTGTGTAGTGAATCTGAACAAGGGGTGGATTAGCCAAAATATGGTAAGCCAAAAAAAAAAAAAAAAAGGTTTAAAATAGTCAAAAAAATTAGCAAACCTAAATGGTTAAAAAATGGGACTAGGATAGACTTTTAATCTAAATATTTAAGGTTAATTCTACAAGCGTCCTAGTCTCATGATGACAAAGTAGTCAGCACCTGATTTCTATGCTTTCAGTCCCATGAGGCCTCAGGGGAAGTCAGTTCTACAGAGGTGTGCGGCAGGTGGGTCAACAAGCGAACAGTGAATCTGTTTAACAGAGCAGTAAATCCAATTTAGATCTGCTTATCCTACTCATGACATTTCACAAAGAAAATGGTCATGAACACCTGTTCTGTGACTGTTAACATCCTAACAGGTACCCCAAGAAGATACAGTGCTATCTATCTATAGCACCGGTTCCTGTTCCTAAATGAATTGAGTGTGTATTTGTGTTTAACTGTTAATTTGGCCTTATAAACATTCACAGCTGCACTGAGAAGTTAAAATGTATGTTATGAAAAATGCATTAGTTTTTCTCATCTTTCTGATGCAATGCCCCCTCTCTCGGCCTCCCTCTCCTTCTGTTCAGATTCTAGGTGGGGTTTTACTGGCTTGAAAACCAAAGCAGTGTTAATTATTATTCTAGTGGATTTTCTGTCAGTGCAAGTCCAAAAATACTTCTTTGCACATTCTGGTAATCTGAAATCGCCCAATGTGCCTCACTAAATCCCAGTTGCAGTGCCACTTAATAAACATCACCTACCTACATCTGTGCAGTTCCATTCCAGTACATCAGGAAACATTTTTCTGAGCACCTGCTGTTGTGTCATAATGCTTTACTTTGTTACATTCGGTTCACTAACCTCATTATATCAGAGCCCTATTCTGTCTCTGTTGCATTGTTTCACCCTTTTGGATCCAGACTAAGAAGAAACATGCTCTGCATTTGTGCGAATGTGTATGTTTGACTAATGATCAAAGAGCTCCGGTTCTAAAGGTTTTCCATTGTCCTTGCTATTGAATGCAGTATGCGACCTGAAAAGAGCCACACAGTGGCATAGATTTATATACTTGCACATTGTATCATACGGGGAACCCTTGTGGTGTGGCAAGCACCACCTGTATATGCGTCTGTATGTCAGTTTACACAGGCATTGTAACTAATGAACTTATAGTAGAATCACAATCATGGCAAACCTTTTTCTGAGTAAAAATATAATTGTAAAATATAAAGTCAATATAATTGTAAAATATAAAGTCACAATTACAAGAAATGTATTGATTGCAAGATATAAATTCACATTGTGAGATATGAAGTCGCAGTTTTGAGAAATAAAATTGCAATTATGAGATATTACAAAGCCCCACACTTGACATGCAGATTTTTTCTCCTTTCTTCCCATGACTTATTAATTTGTGGCCACGTTTTATTATTTTGAATTAGTGCAACATGGGCACAATTTTACATTGGCTGAGAGAGCTCAATGCACAGCAGCTGAAGAAAACACATGCAAAATGAAAAAACACCAGCAAATTAAGAAAACATCTTCATCAGTTTGACAACACATGTGCTGCAAATGCAGCATGCAGCTGCAATAGAGCGCAATAGTGAGAGGCTGAATGAATGGGGATTTAAATGAACTGCTGTGATAAGTGTCACGGCTGGATTGGTACATGTCAGAACAGCTGACTGCAAGCTTGACTGACGTGACCTGCCTGAACGAACACAATGCTTGACAAAAAAAAAAAAAAAAAAGTTCAAAAAGATAAACTAAAGCATTGTTTTTGCACAGAGGCCACACACTGTTCGTTTTGGGGAGCTGGGTGGTAAAAGACCCCCTGTGGTGAAAATCAAGTTTTTATTGTTGTTTATATGTCTATGTGGTGTTTTTAATATGCTTTAAGACAAACCATGTGCAAATTCATTTGTCAACACAATTGCTGAGTATTTTCGCCTTAAAACTGCAGTGAAAAAAGACAGTCTCAAACCCGTGGTTTGAAATCGCTGGTGTCTGTGATGTCACAAACTACTTTGTAACCAATCACGTCAACGTGTCAGTGGGCTTTAGCATATCATTAACAGCGAACTAGCAGAGGAGTCTCGAGAAAAGCCAGGTTGTCCCGGTATATTTTTCTGTTGATATGAAAAATCGTGTAGATTTTGCAATATGGTGGGTATATATGATGTATATTACAATTATGTTATAATGAAATATATGCCATTCTCCACTGATGTTCTGAGTTGTTAAAGCATTTGTAAGGATACTGATTGTTAGAAGGCAGCTGTCTGGCTCTGTAAGTTGACAGAGTGGATCTCTGAGCTGGCGTGAGCGAGTGGAGACGGGGCTACTTTGCATATTCATTGATCCACGTATATTAAATGAGGCAAGGGTGTAGAGTTACATTCAAGCTATTTTCAGGCATGAAGACATTTTTTTCCACAGGAAAAAATATTTAAATATGTCATTTTGGTGATCAAAGAAGAGTTTTAAGGGATAAATTGATTGACTACGGACTTTAAGATTTGCGGTGCACAGTTTAGAGAGAACAACAAGATAGAAAAGGTTATGAAAGTAGGGTTCTATGCAGTGATTCATATCATTTGTTTTTATTAATCATTGATAATTTGTTAGATGTATAGTACTTCACAGACAGAGTGGGGGAATCTGCTCATGCAAGTACAGCTCTTGAGTAATCTCTAAAACTGTTTGTGTTACAAACATTTTGTGTTAAATACTTATACAATGAAGTATGTTTATGTCCGTAAACTAAAGATTTATTTAACTGGAAGGTGAGACTTTCTTTCTTATAGACATTGTGTTGTATGTTGCAATTTCTCACCTTCATTTACATGTGGCTTGTCTCTGGTGTGCATGGTTTAGAGAGCAACATAAGATGGAGAAGAGTGTTTATGATAGCAGAGGTCTATATAGAGGCCAAAATCATGTATTTTAATAATACACTTTCATTATCCCTTTTCCTTCACAATCTCACTCTCGCTCTTTCTCCCCCTGCTGTCTCTGACTGTAAATTGAAGTGAATTTAGATATTGACATCTCAGCAGTTTCATATTCACAAGGCAAACTCAACCTCAAGAGTAGTGTTTGAAGATGAGAGGGCAGAGAGAGAGAGAGAGAGAGTGGTACTGAGGGCGAGCAAGAGATGAGAAGGGCCTGTGGTAGAGAAGGAGGGGGACCAAGCTTCTGTGCAAACATTTTCATAATTGCTGAAATCCTTCATTGTCACAGTGCCACAAGTCTCTCGTTGTCCTTTTTTCCCTCTCTTGACACACTCTTTTTTCAAACGTCATACTGAAATGGACTTCTTTGTTCACTGATTTGAAACATTGTACATAGGCAGCAATTCCGTGCATCACACAAATAGCGATAAGCACAGCATAGGCTCACTGGAAAAATGTGCCTCTACGTACATTTTTGTAAAATGTATGTAGAGGTCCAAAAACTTACCTATTCATACAATTACTGCAGATTCCTGAAACTGAAATGAACACTACTGCCAGTAAAAACACCACCGACTTTTATTCCTTTTCACACAAATTATGATTACAGGTGCAGATTATCGATTAATAAATATTAATTTCTGTGTGGTTCCTTGCACAATACTATGTTATGACCTCAAAACACTTTTACTGTAGCGCATGACTTGTAAACAAATGCATTTTGACGTTTACATAACATAACCAGCTCCATATGTAGGCCTATGGCTTTTTTGATGTAGTAAACTTGCTCGGTAACTCACCTGTTACAGCATTGCACTTGCGATGCAGAGCTCTCGTGTGCGAGCCCTGTGAAACACAAGTCACAGTGCCTGATATCAGAGTTTGAAGACTTGTAGCAAACTTAAAGGGTTAGTTCACCCAGTGTGAATGAAAATTATGTCATTAATTACTCACCCTCATGTCGTTCCACACCCGTAAGACCTCTGTTCATCCTCGGAACACAAATTAAGATATTTTTGATAAAATCCGATGGCTCAGTTAGGCCTGCATCGCCAGAAATAACACTCCCTTTTTCAATGCACAGAAAGCTACTAAAAACATATTTAAAACAGTTCATGTGACTACAGTGTTTTATCCTTAATATTATAAAGCGACGAGAATGCTTTTTGTGTGCCAAAATGGGCGATTTCAAAACGATGCTTCATGAAGCTTCGAAGCTTTACGAATCTTTTGTTTCGAATCAGTGGTTCAGAGCGTGAAAGTCACGTGATTTCAGTAAACGAGGCTTCGTTACATCATAAGTGTTTTGAAATTTCAGTGGTTCACATGACTTTGGCAGTTTGATATGTGCTACGAACCATTGAATCGAAACAAAAGATTCATAAAACTTTGAATCTTCATGAAGCAGTGTTTTGAAATCGCCCATCACTAGATATTGTGGAATAAAGTCACTATTTTGTTATTTTTGCTGCACAAAAAGTATTCTCGTCGCTTTATAATATTAAGGTTGAACAGAGGTGCAAAGTATTTGAGTAAATGGAATTAGTTACTGTACTTAAGTATCTTTTTGGCTACTTTGTAGTTGTATCAAAGATATTAGCAACTTTTACTCTCTACTTCACTACATTTTTGAGCAAGTAAATGTACTTTTTACTCCAATACATTTGTGATGAGTAATGCAATTGCACATTACATTTTGCATGGCACCTAACTTTTTCTGCAGCAGTTTGTTTCTGATATAAAGAAGCAATATCGCCATCTAAGGGCATTGAAGGTACTATATCTTGTGTGTTTTGCCTTTACTCACCCAAACTTGTCAGCAAGGCTACTTTACGTGAATGCGAGTGCTTTAGCAGATAGTTTCTGAATCACAGGTGTTTGATTTAGGATATGAGGTCATGACTGCAGCCGGTGATGAGGATGAAACTAGCACATCTAGTGCAAGTAGACATTAACTATTTAATTTTACTTAATATTATTTTATTTATCCGCTATTTTGATGAGAACTTTCTGATGGATATAGGTTTACGTATGGCCTTTTTGTGCACTTAAGCTTAACTGAGACTTGAGAGTTTGTAGACGTTTAAAAGGTTGTTGTGTCGACCTTGATTTATTGTTCAGAATAAACATGATTTCTCATCTTACAAATTAATTGCTTCTTATTTTCACTGGCATGTCTCTCAGGTGTTGTGGAATAGGATGAGTAAAATACTTAAGTACTGTTAAAATCAGATACTTTAAGACTTACTCAAGTCATATTGGAATTGGTTACTTGTAACTTGTAATGGAGTCATTTTCGATGTAAGGTATCTGTACTTTTACTCAAGTATGGTTTTCAGGTACTCTTTACACCTCTGAGGTTGAACCACTGTAGTCACATGAAGTATGAGAATATGAATTTTAAAAGAATATGTTTTAAATATGTTTTTAGTAGCTTTCTGGGAGCATTGAAAAAGGGAGTTTTTAGTAGCATTGAAAAAGGGAGTGTTATTGCTGGTGATGCAGGCCTTACTGAGCCATCGGACTTTATCAAAAATATCTTAATTTGTGTTCCAAAGATGAACGAAGGTCTTACGCGTGTGGAACGTCATGAGGGTAAGTAATAAATGACATAGTTTTCATTTTTGGGTGAACTAACCCTTTAAATTGCACAGCAGTGTTTTTATCTCACATTTGCTTTTGTTAACACTATCATTTATGTTTATGGTAAGGTTTACTTTGGTACAGGACATTATTTTCAAGCACGATTAACCTTTTAGCACCAATCACTGGACATTTAATTTCCGAACTGCCACAATAGTACATTTTAGCACACTCACTGGAAATTTGAAAATTTGTCATGAAACGTGGAAGAAGCAACGTACTATCATTTTGCTGAAATGTCGCCACAGGCATGCTTTTCCAATGTGCCTGGGTTGGATAATCATACTGAGTGCAAAGTAAACTCGACTAACAATTGATTTCAATAGCTTTTGCTGTTAGCATTTTGCTATGCTAACAGTGTGATACTCAAAGAAGCATAAAAAGCACAGTACACATAAATACTGGATAAACTAGTCCTACTTTTATTATAATAATTGTTCTGTTTGTCTGCCATCTTGGACAGTTTTTTTCACTGAACTCATCACAATGCATTATGTGATTACTTTAATTAGAATACATGTGAATAATTCTGGTAGTACTGCAAACACTGCCTTTTTGTCTTTCTGTATTTCTTTCTTTGCAGTTCTCTTGCAAAAAAAGACAAATGAATATGTTGTATGTGCGCATATTTGGTGCAGCACTTTGTTTGGTTCCTTAAAGGAGACCAAGTGCATGCATAACAATTAAAGGATATGCTAATGTGAATTTTCCTTTGTCCCTACTGCGTACTTGTTCAAAGGCACTTCTAATTGATGTTTCTGTTCTTTCATTCTCACTCAAACACGTACACACTTTCTGCATATCAATGATTGCGCAGTGGAAAGACCCCCTGGTGCTTTAACAGAGGTGTGCATTTTTTTTCCTGGGGAGCAAAAAGAAATACATAGCTCCCTTTTCATCTTCAGGTAAAATTTTGAAAAAGAAGAAAATCTTCAGAGATGTTTTCATTGATATAATTCACTGTACTTTATTGATGTTTTAAGTGCATTTTCCTGTGCTGTGGTTACCCTTTGATTCAGTTTGGTGAGTCACACACTCTCTCACAGACTCAGTTTTATCTGGTAACACTGTTTCAAATCCTTTTTCAGTGTTCCCAGCCAGTACGAACTGGATCTGTTTTCAAGGCTGAGGGTCCCTATGTTGTCTGATTTAAGCTCATACAAAAGGGCTGAGCAGTATCCCTGGGTAAATGCAAAGGTTTTGTACTCTAATCCAAGGGATTTGTTTTCACACTGTTTTTCTCTAAACTCTTCTACTGACCCAATAGCACTCCCTTGCATCCCCCTGGGCCACAATTTGGAAATCCTTGCTCTAATAACAGGCATTTAACAGTGTTTTACTGTGTTTACTGTAATTTGCTGTAGTACTTTAACAGGTTTATTTTGTATTTTGTCACTTACTGTAATGGTAGACACACAGATAGAGGGATGAATGGATGGAAGATTGGCTAGATGTCTGGATGGACATGGATGAGCGGACGGATAAATTGACAGATGGATGGGCAGACAGAAATGGATGGATGAAATAGAAAAGTGAATGTAAAGACAAGCACTAACACTATAGGACTTGCATACATTTTAATGAATGCATGTTTGTTGAAGACTGCAATGGAAAAAAGGAAGCGAGCACAAAACTTGAGAATAATAATTTTGTTTGTATTCCACAGACAATGCCCAGATGCAAATGTGACCTGGGGTAGTGTGCGTATGCTGGTGCATTTTGTGTGCGCTTGGAGCCTCATCAAAGCTGCTGCTGTGTGTATGCCTGCAGTGTGGGAATGAGTCTTTGTGTGTGTGGCTCCAGGGGAAACAGGCATTGAATTTGTGTCCCTGCAGTAGCTCTCTCATTATTCTCAAATCGCAGTATGGCACTGGTGTCATGCACATCTATCTCAAGCACAGCTGCAGATGTGTTCCACGAACGATCCATGTCTCCATTATAAGTGAAAGCAGTTTTGAACAAAATTTCACTGATACATACAAGATGCAGTATGTCCTGAAATATCACACCCATCTCTATAGCCATATTTACACTGCAGGTCTTGTTGCCCAATTCTGATTTGCTGACTATATATATATATATATATATATATTTTTTTTTTGACAACCAGCTTACATCTTCTTTTAAAAGTGACCCATATCTATACACTTGGTGAAACAACTCAAGGTAGACGTACTGACCCGGAAAACATAGGCTGAAAAGGAAGTAAAAAAGAAAGTAAAAAAATTTGTAATGGACACAGACAAAATGATAATACAAGCTTTTGCTTTCCTCGCCATCTTTAAAGGGTTAGTTCACCCAAATGAAATTTCATTTTCATTAATTGCTCACCCTCATGTCGTTCCAAACTTAAGACTTTTGTTCATCTTCAGAACACAAATTAAGATATTTTTGATGAAATCTGAGTTTTTTTTTATACCCCATAGAAAGCAACATAATTACCACATGCAAGGTCCAGAAAAGTAGTAAAGACATTGTTAAAATAGTCAGCGTGACTACAGTGGTTCAACCTTAATGTTATGAAGCGATGAGAATACTTTTTATGTGCAAAAACAGAACAAAAATAACGACTTTATTCAACAATTTCGTCTCTTCCCTGTCATTCTACTATGCTGTGTACATTGTATAGACAGTGCAGGCTTCCAGGGTTCTACGTCAGAACGCTGACGCATGCGTGTCATGCTGACGTAGGAGCCGGCCAATGCTGAGTCGGCATTCTGACGTAGAACCACTGTAGTCACGTTGACTATTTTAACAATGTCTTTACAACTTTTTTGGCAGAGGTGTCAAATAACGAAGTACAAATACTTTGTTATCTTACTTAAGTAGAAATGTTGGGTATCTGTACTATACTGGAGTAATTTTTCAGCCGACTTTTTACTTCTACTCCTTACATTTTAAAAATAGCCTCGTTACTCCTATTTCATGCGCCTTATTCACCTCGAACGTTCAAAGGAGCTTGAGGGGTACACCTACCACTTCTGGGAATTCTCGCGTCGCGATTTCTCTTAGCGGCAATGGCGCCGCACTGATGTGTTCCCCAGTGCACTTCGTCACACAGGAAAAAATCAAACAGAGGACAAACCTTTCACCATTTTCCAGAGGATAAGGGACTATGTCGAGAGTGGATAAAAAATATCAGAAGGGATCCTGGTCACTGGCATAAGGTTGGTTGGACGTTTGATATTCGCAAATTTAAGGATTGTCTCTAAAGTTACATCCGACAATAGGTATGCACGATTCTAACTTAACATCTGAAGGAAATAATTTACAGTCAAAAAAACAACTGTAAAGTGTTCATCCAGGTGTCCGCTATGATGCACACCTTTTATATGTTTAATATTTATTAAAATAAACTGTCAAATCATGTGTAAAAATGGCTATTTTACACTACTGTATATACGCTCATACATAAATATGCCATAATTTAAAGCTCAATAACATCTGAAGGGAATAATTTACAGTCAAAAAAACAACTGTAAAGTGTTCATCTACATGTCAGCTATGATGCACACCTTTTATATGTTTAATATTTATTAAAATAAACTGTCAAATCATGTGTAAAAATGGCGAGATTCGTAGTCCACAAAGTTTCCATTGCTGCTACTGATTGATAGTACCGTATCGGAGTCCAACTTCCGGGTTTGTGTACCCCTCAACGGCGTTCGAGTTTTCAAAATGGCCGCCAGGTGAATAAGGCGAATTTCGGCTTGTTTTCATTCCGGCTTGTCATCGTTCAAAAAAAAAACAAAAAAAACAAACAAAAAAAAAACCTATCCAGATAAATCGCGCCATCCGGATAGAGTGAATTTGATTGTGGTTGGATGAGAAGTATAAACATATACCATTCCGACACCCTATTGGTTTGTACACGACCCATCGCACCTGCACACGACACAAATCACGTCACACTCCAGCAAGGAGGACATAGCCAGTGTTGGGGTCATTACTCAAAAAAGTTTATTTATTAAAAGTTATTATTTCTCCACTACTGGCTCATTTATCAAACGGGTGCTTTCTCTTCGTCCTCCGCAAATTAAGCTACAGTAGGTAGTTCGGTAGAGAGACGTTTGAATAAATTAGCATTTGCGATTGACAACACGATTGACAATGTTGTGATAATTAGGCTATACTAACTTTGTAACTTGTTACCCCCAACACTGGACATAGCAGACGTATGTAGCCAAGTACGAAGATGTCCGTGGCAGAGACTCAAGAAGAGAACTCGAGCGAAATGTCCCAACCTAGCACCAGGGAGGAGGTTGGTAGAAACAGGTAACCTAGTGCATCCCAAATTTTTCAACATTAACATTTTAATATAACATTATAGTCATTATGGCCTTTAGAAAAATGTTTTTATAATGTAATGTTAAAATGTAATTATACATAATTTACTGTTGTTACTACAGTAAGTACATGTAACAAGGGTACTGTAAAATAAAGTGTTGCCATATTTAAATGTTTGTAATTACACATTTATAATGATAAAGCGTCAATTTAGTACATTTAAAATATATTAACTTTAATGTAATATCAAATAACACAGTTAAAATTCTAATTATGTTAGTCAACACATCAAAGAAAGTGTACTTCTTTAAATCACTACAAAAGATTATTAAAAAATAATGATTTAAAATGAATATTATAGTAAAATTTAGTTGTATTGTGTTATTGTATTATTTGCAAGTACATTTAAAAATATACATGTAAGGTTTGAAGTGCACTACACATGCATTTTCAATACACATAGGTGCACTTTTTCACAAGAGTGTGTATGGGGTTAAATGGCCAGGGTCCACAATATATCACAGGTCTCCTTCTCCCGTTTTAAGTTAAAATGTGCATTTTCTGTTGCTGCACCTCGCCTGTAGAATGATTTTCCATTACACATCAGGCTGTCTTCTGATGTTAAAGGTTTAAAAAACCTTACTCAAGACAAAATTTTTACTCTGGTATTTGGATCAATGTAGTTTTATTAATTTTTTATGTTTTCTAATCAGTATGTTATGTATTATATTGTTATATTTTGTCATATTGTACAGCACTTTGGTCAGCACTGGTTGTTTTTAATTATGCTTTAGAAATAAATGTGCCTCACTTTGCTTTGCCTTGTTAATTTGCTAGCAAAAATACTAATTTTCTACTTTTGCCTTTGGCAACTTTTAGATGACATTTTGCTGGACTTCTCAATCTCAACTGTGCAACAGTATCTTTGTAGGGTGGGAATTTGGACAAAGGGTGTATTCCTAATTCTGATTTAACTGTGGTGGAAGTTCCAGAACAGATAGTAGCTATCACTTACAGCACCTTTAAAACAATAGTCTGATCACCAAACACCTATACTGTATGTCTGTCATCTGAGGCTATTTGTGAATGCTTTTATTGATGATTGATTAAGAGTTTTGACAAAATGTTAATATTCTGAGGTTTCTTTTTACCTAAAAGTCATAATTTAGTTTTCAATGACCATATCCACCATCTATTATGACTCTTCAAATTGAACAGGCAAATTTTTGCTACTCTACTTTTAGTGTTGTTTTTATGTAAATGACATCTATTTTGATTGGCAAATCTGCTGCATAGGAATTGAAGTATAAATGACAATCATTTTATGTTAATGTGCTGATGACATCATAACATGATGATTAAATGTTTAATTGTTAACATTAGAATATGTTTACATAGTAATTATATTCTTAAAGAACATGGAAACTTTATATGTAAACATAAACTTTAATTTAATAGACATTTGTTCATTCAAATTCATATAGGACAATAACATGTAAATATTCAGACATTATCTGCTAATACCATCTAGGTTTGATTGGGTGCTTGTGTTCAAGCACTACCTGATTAATAACTCCACAGCAGAAACAAACACTCATGTATAATGATATAGAAATGAAAGCTGAGTCACTGAAGTGTCAGATCTGACAGAAGCCTCTGGATCTATATGACAAAACACTCTGACTCACTACCGCTCTGATTATCTGTCACTGCAAACTGGAAAAATTACTTGGCAGAGAGGTGACTTGAGACGGCCGATTACAAACAGTAAATTGTTAAAAGCTGACAGTGAGTTGGTGCAATTTGTCTGTGTGTCTGTCTGGAGTAGTATAAAGGATGCTGGATGCAAAGTTTACATGTTTCTGGTATTTTTCTTGCAGCATAACTAGTTTCTCTTGAGAACTTTAGTCTGTGTCTGAGAGAGAATGTTGTAAATTGTGTAAATACTCAGTCCACTGAGACTGAATTTGAGTTTGCTGCATATTTGTGAATCCGTACAGCCTGAGGATAATCTTAATCTTGTGATCTGGACATGCACAGATACTTTTGCATTGTAAATACTTACATTGCTTGATATTCCTCGTACATTATGTTTTCTGAATCCCCTAACGTAAGTATTAACAACCTGGGCTGCGTTTCCCAAAAGCATTGTGAACTAAGTTCAATGGTTCTACGATTGACTTAGCCTTACGATGCTTTTGAGAAACGCAGCCCTGGTCCCCTTCTTTATGCATATATTAGTAAATAACATTTACAGGGACACAAATTTCCTTTTTTGTCTGTTTGGATAGATTCTGAAATGTACAATATTGACGTATTGACAGCACCTAAAACATAAACATTATTACGTATTTACAGATATAGAAATGTAAGATACTTGTAACTCATTCATAACATAAATGCAATGATTTAGGTGGCTGTAATAATCGCAGTAAAATTCAATAGCAAAGTCTTTACTTAGAAAACATGCAGGAGAATACAGGAATAAAACAACCAATTCAACATAAACAACACGGAACAATGAACAGAAGGGTTTAAATACAAAGACAGAGTAATCAACAGAACTGAGAACAGGTGAGGAACTAATGAGTAACTATGGAAACTAATAATGACCAGGAACATAGGGAAAATGGGAACAGGGAACATGAAACCAAAACGGAATAAAACTAAACACTCAAATGTAACCCTCACAATAAATATGTTGGCGCAGTTTTTTTTAACCATTTTATAGAAATATTTTTAATCCCTTAACCCTACCCCCATATCTAAACAACCAAAAGAATATATAAAACATAACTGGCAGAAATAAAAAGTTACCATAAAAAATATTTTTGTGGCACTAATCCTACTTCTACCTCTAAAACTAACATAAACATTTCCTAAAAATATATACAATATAAAGAAAAACTTATCAAACAGGCAAGTGCTTAAACAACATTTATTGCGAAAATGTCAAAAAGCAGTTCCACAGTAGTCCAAACGTTTTGCGTTCGCAGTTCTCTCTGGTGGTAGTTTTATATGAGATAAAGAGCAATTTTCTTTGTTAATAGCTGAAAATCGTATTCCAATAAACTATATGAAAGCAAAGCCACTTTAATAATAATGATAGTACCATCTCTGGTGAAGGCAGGCATATTTCATTCAAACATGTACATCACCTGAAACATGGCATGCTACAATCGGTGACAGTGTTGCCAGATTGGCTCGATGATTTCCAGCCTAAAAACCCATCAAAACCCACCCACTCCAAGAAAAACTCACCCACAACATTAACTGCCAAAATAATGTGATAGAATTTTATTGTTGATAAGGACCATTTTTATATACTACAAAATAATGATGACAAAATAAAATAAAAATAAATCAATTTCCCAAGATAACGGATCAAAACAGGGCAAATATATTGGGAATAAGCAAATATGACTAAAATCTCCAGCTATAATGTTAAAACGGCAATGAATCGAGGAATTAGCAGATGACTTTAACCCTCAGAAAAACACGTGCATTATTTTCAGTGTCAACAGTAAGAATAAGACAATTTAAGTGCAAAAAGTGCCCAATATAAGTGATCGGAAAAAGCATCGCAGTTAGCAGGCTTACGTTCATGCACACACCATGACAAACAAAAATGTGTCATTCATTGATACATAGTGTACGATAATCTGACAGCAAAAAAATGAACAATAACAACAACAACAATAATGTGCTTACCTTTATGTTGCACTTTAACTTCAGACATTAGGTCTTTTGTGAAGTACATGGCACATAATGCAGAACTTTGGACAGACAAATCTGATAAAGTCCAGCAGCTGTCAAGGACGAATATATTAGTCTGGATGGTTTAAAAGATATCCTGATGCTGGACAGGAGTAGTATAGTCCCATATTCAGTTTTGATTTTGGTTAAAAATTTGAGTTGCAATTATAATTTACCAAGAACCTTTGAGTCATCTCCCACCACAGGTGTAATTCACATTTTGAGAGTTTCCCATTCTTTACCATGCCACTTTAGTATTGCAATCGCTTGAATATACAGCTACAAGTTCAAAACCTGGTTCTTTATCGCGCTAAAACCCTGTCACTTAACTGGTCTAATCAACAATCAAAGACAGCAAATTGATTGACAGGTCTCAATACCCAGCCCTGATTCAAATTAAACCAATAAGGGTTGTGTTAAAGAAAAAAATGTTTTGATGTACTCTACAAATTTATTTTCTGTGTTACTTTCCTTATTATACACGTTTGAACATATATAAATAACATGACTACACAGGCACGTTTTTCCATTGAGCCTGGGCTGGGTTGATTTTATTTGATGATATATTTGCATACTGAATTGTGGTTGGCCATCTTACCTGCATATATTTCCAGTACCTATTTAAAACTGCCTTTTAACAATAGTGATTATCTATTGATACTTTTATGTAGCCAACTGCAAACAAGATGCATCCTGATGCAGTTCTCACGTGTTGTTTCATTTCTGTAGAACCAAAGCCTAAAACCTAAAATTACAACACTATTCCAGTGCTGCTCTGTAAACACTGATATATCCTTGAGGAAATGCAATTCTAGTTAATTAATTAGGCTGAATCAAGAGTCCAATACAAACACATTAATTAATAGTGTTAGTTCCACATTACTAAACCACTAACATTTTACAGCAGCATCTCTGTTTAGTTCCTCAGTGCACATCATACTTATAGGTGTTCTTTTTCTTTTCATGCTTGGAAAAAGTTTCTGTTGTATAAAGCCCAGACTATAGACTATAAAAACACAATTGCTATACTGTATAGACATTGTAGGGCTCTTTATTGATAATTATAAAACAGGTAATACAGAGCTGGACCATTTTATTCAGCCAAACCTTGAGTTTGACAATATTCACTTTTCTGAAAGTAGAAAGTATATGAGCTGTACTCCATGAGGCACACAGCTCTGTGTCGTTGCTATTAGTCACACTGCTTTGAGACCCGTTTAGAATCAGTCATCTAGGCATGTAAAGAAGTAATTACCATCAACGATTTCAGCAGGATTAGCTTTTTGTCCTCTTAAACATGTCTTAAGGTTCAGAGGTCTGAGTGATCTGTGAGTCGAGTGTGTGTTTCTGTGGATGATTCAATCCTTTCTTGTGTAATGCAATGTTTGTTTTGTTGTTGTTCAAAGCCTATACGCTTTTTATCCACAAAATCTAGTACACTGAGCGCAGAAACAGTGACCATGGGATAAAGTGCTCATCTTGCAGACATGATGTTGATATAGCAGGTTTACACTGTCAGAAAAAAAGGTACAGTGCTTGTCACTGGGGCAGTACCCTAAAATACAAAGGTAAAAATGTTAGTACTAATATGTACCTTTAAGGTACTAATATGGACCATTTAGGGGTAAGTAAGGTACAAAGATGTACCTTTTCACTTTTGTACCCAGTGACAAGCACCGTACCTTTTTTCTGACAGCGTATGTCACTGGTTGTTTGTGCTTGTACTTGTTGGTAAACTTGTAACCTTTTACTTCATCCAGATCATTAACTATTGCTGTACTAATCACCTTCAGATTTTACATTTAAAATCAAGGCTGAGTTTACAGAGATAAATAATCAAGCCTTTTTAAGATACTCTAAATAAATAGTTCCCCCAAAATTAAAATTTTATCATCATTTATTCACCCACTCAGTGAATAAAACCGAGTTTTTCAGTCTTGACTGTCTTTTGTCTGTGAAACACAAAAGAGTTATTTAGCAAAATGTCTAGGCTGCTCTCCATACAATGAAAGTGAACAGGCTCGAAAAAAGACAAAAAGCATCACAAATGTAGTCCATATGACGTCCATATGGTGTAGCCCATATAAATAATAATAATAATAATAATGTAGGTCTTATTCGAATACTGAATAATACATAAAAACTGTGTGTTGTCACCTAGTGGACTCTTTTGTCTCAATGTTCACCTTGCACATGCGCTGTTGTGCGCTGATATCTGCAGACTCTCCTGATGACAAAAATTATGTCACACGGAATGCGGTCAGCCAAAGTATACTTTGGGCTTGAGTCTTTTTCTGAGTTTTGTGAAAGCTAAGCATGGCAAATTAAAGTTTCAAACATTGCTTGCCTTGGTGCTGCCTTAGGTCCAAGCCCTTGACAGCCCAGAGATTATTGATAGAGTTTTATATTTCAAAGATCAGGGTTCAAACCACAGAGGAACAAAGCATCATGACACGTCCTTCATCAATGCGTGGTAAAAATGATTGCTCAGCATAATGGTTTTCTCATTTGTCAACTTTTTTTTAAAGGATAACTAATAACAGAAGCAATTGAGATGCAGTATAAGTATATAGTTATAAAGCCAATGTAGAAGTTTAAGTTCATACTGAAATCTCTCACATTTGATTGCGAACAATCTGAGCAGGTTGAGACATTCTTGAGATCTCTTATGAAACTATTGATGGACAGAGGAAAAACTTGAAAAGCAGAAGAATCTGAGTGTATATTTTTTATTTTTGTTTTGTTTTTTATATGGATTCTCACGAGCATTATTAGGCGTTTCATATCCTGAAAGTTCAAGGACAGACATGAGCTGTTTGTTGGACAGAGAGAAAAAGAGTGTGCTGTGATAAACTGTGGTCACTGAGTGAGAAACAGAAGGGATTGTTCATGAAATGTTTGTGAGATCTCACCCCTGAGAGCCATTTGATGCATCAACTGTAAAGTGTGATTTTTATTTAGAACACAGATGCTTTTCAAACGTTCTTCAGTTTAAGTGTTACACCACCTCCAGAGGACAAGTCTTACCCAGGGTGTTAATACTCTCTTCTTCATGGGCGCAGAGGCCACTTCAAGTGTGTTAGGTCAGCTAGCATCAGTGGTGAAACAGATGTGATGCTGCTAATTCTGGGCAATAGTCTACACTGGGATCAGTGTTACAGAATGAATACATTTATCGAGCTTATTAGATGTACTGACAGATGTTTAAAATGAAAGGATATTTGTGGAGGTTTTCATGATTTATAATGACTTGTAGTCAAGCAGAGCACAGCAGTAAAGAGAACATTTAAGCTGTCGATGGAAAGCTTAAAGACAGAAAAAAAGAGGAGAGGCCAACAGAGTGCGATAAGAAAGACAATAAAAGATCATGTTTGAGCATAATGTTATTTTATAAATGGTAAGCATATCATTTATGTGTGTTTTCCCATGTTGTGCTGTTGTTATCCCCTTAATTGACCAATTTACTGATTTCATTCTAGGGCTAAAGGGTAACCGTCCATTATGTAGCAGCACTGAAGTGAACCGCGCATGTGTGGGTCTATCACAGGTTTCGGCAGCCCGGATGTTGACAGATTTTGTTCTGGTTAGTGTGTTTCCTCACGTTAACCGTTAACAGATGTTTAATTAGTCCTAGCAAACATTCAGTTCAAGATGAAGCCTGTTTTTCTATTCAGGACCATCTTTAAACTAGTACTTTAGATACAATTTGTAAAAGTGATATCATAAATTTGTGGAAGAACAGAAAAAATACTTGGTATTAACATTGGTCAAAAGTTAAAAAACTTTATTTTAATAAACTTTAAAAGTTTATTTTTTATTTTGACCACAGATCTGAAAATCATCTGAATTTGTGAGATTTATGAACTGTTCTGGCATTTGTAATTGGATAATAGTGATCTGTAAATTTATTGTAATTGGTCATGGAATTATTCAATCTGAATTCATAATCTATAGTTACAGTATAATGACATCCCTTGAGTTCAAAACATTGATTTGCCCATTTATAGCAAATAGGTTTTATTTTTATCACAACCATGAACCATGATTTGCTACTTACTAGTCAGTCAATGGGCATTTTCAGTTGGACTTAAAGGGGTGGTATAATGCCATTTTTACAAGATGGAAAATAAGTCTCTGATGTCCCCAGAGTGTGTATGTGAAGTTTTAGTTCAAAATACCCCACAGATAATTTTTTATAGCATGTTAAATTGAGGGTGAGCAAAAACGCTCCGTTTTTGAGTGTGTCCCTTTAAATGCAAATGAGCTGCTGCTCCTAAGCAGAGCTTGTTTGTTGTAGTCCTTAAACAGAGAATTCTGTAAAAGAAATTATGTCCCTTTGCTTTGAACTTTGACCATCCTAACTTTGCAGATGTTGTTTATGCTCTAACAGCAACATTACACACTAACTAAAGTTAAAAAAGTGAAATCGTAATGAACCACCCCTTTAAAGTCACATAATGCACATTTTGGTTTTGATCTTTGAACCTCTGTTTGCTGAGACATTTTGATCTTTTTCCACAGCCCTGTGAGATCTGACATTGCTGTGATGGATATTTGGAGCTTTTTAGTCATCTTATTCCATTTTTGCATGCCATAATGCCTTGTTGCTATGTTTCTATGGGAAAGCTGTTATATCTTAGTCTCTGACGGGAAAACTGTCAGCGCTTTATTCCACAGGTGCTGCATTTTTTCATTTGGCAGATGTCATGTTTAAAGATGGCTGGACACACATCTGTCAAGAGAGATGGCAGGGTCATGCTTCATGCTTTGAAAATAGAAAGAGAGAGAGCGTTTTACAATTTTATGTGCATGTGTGTGTGTTGTCAACATGTAGACAGGTTTCTCATCTATCTCAGGGCCCTAAGGGTGAATCGAAGAGTGCTGTTCGTTCAGTTGTGGAGTAAGGCTTGTGGTGTGTGAATATTTATTTCTATGTCTAGGGAGAGCTGTATATAATTCCAGTAGTTTTGCACTCCTGAGGAGCGCAAAGATGAACACCCAATACAAAGACTCCCAATAACACACTAATATAGACAATTATCTTCTTATCTCAATCCTTATGTTATAAAAACAATAATTTTAATATATTAGAAACAGTTATACTAATAATTATTTATATTATCTAGTAATTATGATTGTTTTAATATGTTAACATAATTGTTAAAAATTATACCATGGTCTGTCAGAATACTTCTGTCATGATCCTTGTCTGTGTTCCCTGTATCTCCTCTGTTTGTGCACCTCATGTTCCCCTGCTGCTCCCCTTGTTTGTTACCATGGACACTCATTGGACCACGCCCCCTTGTTAACTCATTATCTTGTTAAGCTTGTTTGTGCCTGTGTATATATAGTCCCTGTGTTTCACTCATTCCCTGCAAAGTTTTGTCTAGTGTTACAGCTGCGATTCTGAGCGTGTTTTCCTGTTTCCTTGTTTTCTGTATTCTTGTGTATTACCTTGGACTGCTTTTCTTCATCATGTTTGTTTGCTGCCTGCCCTGACCCGTTGCCTGTCCCCGTTTATGATTCATCTCTACCTTGGACATTGTTATTGCTGGTGTTTGACCCTTGCCTGTACAACTTCGATTATCTTAATAAATCCTGCATTTAGATCCTCAGCCTTTGTGTCCCTGTGCAGTTCGTGAAAACTTCTGATTGGCAGGTAGTTTCAGTCAGTTTATAATCTCCACATTAATTCGCTACTTTCTGCTTTGCACACACACAAAACTCGCACACAGAGATCAGAAATCATGTTGCGCACTAGCGGTGCAATGGTTCAGATTACTCACGGTTCGGTTTGTATCACGGTTTTAGTCTCACGGTTTCGGTACGGTTTTGTATGTCAAATAAAAATAAAGAAAATAAGAACAAATAATCAAACAGCACAAATAAATAAAGCAAAGATACAAATAAATAAAGCTTTTCAGGTTTTTCATGTATCCAGTTTTAAGGTGCAGAAATTCAATAAAGTAGCTAATAAAATGTAAAACAACATTGCATGAAATCTTCAATGTATAAATTAAATAAAGATCAATCATTATTAATTATTAAGTTACTATTCAGTCATGAGCAATGAGTGATTTCCTTGTCTTTTGTTGTTTGATTAACATTCAGACAGCAGGAATGCAAGGGCTGCTGTCTCTTTAAGACATAATACACGGATCAGTACACTGATAATGAACACATGCGTTCTTTCTCGAGTGTATAAGTTCACTTCAGACATAACCAACAATGCTTGCTAGGATACTCGCCAAGACGGGCATGTTGACATAATTTTGTGTGAATTTGTCAGTTCAAACACAAGACTTGAAAGAGACCTCAGTATTTGCGCGCTGTACACGCGCTTTGGATGAGTGCACAAATCTTCTCACAGCACGCGCGTAAGTTCTCTTTCGCGGCTTGCACTCAAATGTTTAAATTGGCAAGGCTTAATGAGTTTAGTTTAAACGCAGATAGCACCGTGCGCTGTTCAGGTCTCAACACTCGGGTAACGATGGTGTAAATGACTGCTCATAAAGCATACAGCACTCACATTGAACAAAGTTTAGGGGAAGCCAGAATGCGTATCCATCGACAGAAACATACATTACCTTAACTCTGTCTGTTTTATTTATTTTCCACAAACCATATTATAGATGCGTATGCGTCGTCAGATATGAGATGAATCGCGGTGCACGTGCGTGCCGAACCGAGTGTGCAGAACGGTACGGTTCGATTTTTTACTGAGAACCGTTTTACCCCTACTGTGCACACACAGAAACACTCAAAAACACAGAAACTTTAATGCTCAATGCTGCCCCATCACTTTTATGAATAAATTAGCTTCACTATGGAATCTCCACATTATATTACTCAGCAACGAGGTGGTAACGTCACTGTTTTTTTAAATAATTAAAGTCACAGCTTCATTTAAGTAATCAATATTGATAATAATAAGAAATGTTTCTTGAGCACCAAATCAGCATATTAGAATGATTTCAGATAGTTCTGATCCTTGATGCTGATTGGTCAATATCCGTGTTTATTTACGATAAAGCACATGACCGTTTCACCGAACAGATCTGTATATTATTGTGCAACACCCTTAGCATCCACCCTTAGCGTTTTCACTATTGTATATAGAGCATGTACCATGAAAAATAGGTTCCTGTTCATGTGTATACCCACTCAAGTTCACACACAGAAGTAGTTTTATGTATTTTTGAACAGTTAACCATGTGTATGTTCCAGTGGTTTTGGACAAACTATCTCAGGCACTGTATAAAATACAGTGCGTGTGTTTATGCTGTTTTGAGTCTGAGCATATGGACATTATGTTCTGGACTCTATAGGGCTTTTCACACTTGAAATAGCTAACCCTGGGTCATTGTAAACCCCAGGTAAACAGAATCCTGGGTTATCTTGCTTCACGTTTTACACTGCTCATAATTTACCTAGGGTTAACAATTAATCCTGGGTATTCATAAGCTGACTTTTCACATTGTACATTGCTAAACCCTGGGTTAACGTTCTTATTTGCATATTTGCGGTGTCAGTGTCACTGATTGGATACAGCACGTGACCTGTTTACATAGCTTTAGCATTGCGTATCCTTGTATTGCCGACTGTACTATTGAGTTCATACTGAATGGACATTTCGGACATTTCAGACTACTATAAAGGTAAGAATGAAACGGTTCTTCACTCAATTTTTCGCGTTTTCAGTCAGCATTTGACACTTTTCCTCTCAAACACTGAATTTACTCTTTAAATACAATGCACAGTGTCTCTGTGACTGCCTAAAGCATTTGAATACAGGGCACGCTATTGGTTATCCATTGCTAAGCATCTAGTCTTAACATTCTAACAACACATCGTTTCACACTGTGCAAGTTTGGCACAGTGCAATGCGGGGTTAACACCATAAAAGCGATGCTCCAGAGCAGGGTTTCATAATCCCGGGTAAAAAGTGGTGATAACCCCGCTTCTAAAAAAGCCCTCATGTGTAACTACTTAACATGCCATACATTCAGTACTACATTATTAAAATAGCTTGCTGTGTTTAAAAAAACATGAAAAACCCCAACATTCCCATCATGATGTTGAATGTTAAGACACGCCTGACGTTATATAGATGCTAATCACATCTCAAGGGCAGCGAAAGATGCTGTCCATTTAACTTTGTGATTTTTCATTTCTCACCATCTTCTGTATGGACAGATCAGTATGTACAAAGTGTGTGCCATCATAAATGTAATTTAAATATTAACACAGTCTGTTTCACCCGGTCTATTTGTGAACTTCATTTTGATGCTGGATCGACTTCAGAGGGAAGAACATGAAAGAGTTTATCAGTGTGAGACAGCTTCTTTATTACATAAATGAACATCTGAACAGAAAAGGATTGTGGGAATGCTCTCTGCTGTAGGCCACGGCTTCATTACATTACGTCAGATATTATAATGTAATTTACTGCAAAAAATCGTTGCTAGTGTGGTTTATGAATCTCAAGTCTGCATCCTCTTTCTCAAAGTGGGTCATGAAGATGCGTAACACTCAACACTATTATAGAGATAATACAATCCACAATCTAAATTTTCTGTAGTGTTTATATATTTATTTATATATTAGGGGTGTGACAATATACACTTTATTGCCAAAAGTATTGGGACACCCCTCCAAATCATTGAATTCAGGTGTTCCAATCACTTCTATGGCCACAGGTGTATAAAATCAAGCACCTAGGCATGCAGACTGCTTCTACAAACATTTGTGAAAGAATGGGTCGCTCTCAAGAGCTCAGTGAATTCAAGCGTGGTACCGTGATAGGTTGCCACCTGTGCAATAAGTCCATTCGTGAAATTTCCTCCCTACTAAATATTCCACGGTCAACTGTTAGTGGTATCATAACAAAGTGGAAGCAATTGGGAAAAACAGCAACTCAGCCACGAAGTGGTAGGCCACGTAAAATCACAGAGTGGGGTCAGCGCATGCTGAAGCACACAGTGCGCAGAAGTCACCAACTTTCTGCAGAGTCAATAGCTACAGACCTCCAAATTTCATGTGGCCTTCAGATTAGCTCTAGAACAGTGCGTAGAGAGCTTCATGGAATGGGTTTCCATGGCCGAGCAGCTGCATCCAAGCCTTACATCACCAAGTGCAATGCAAAGCGTCGGATGCAGTAGTGTAAAGCACGCCGCCACTGGATTCTAGAGCAGTGGAGACTGTCTGGCAATCTGATGGCAGTTGCCGGGAGGACGGTACTTGCCTGACTTCATTGTGCCGAGTGTAAATTTTGGTGGAGGGGGGATTATGGTGTGGGGTTGTTTTTCAGGGGTTGGGCTTGGCCCCTTAGTTCCAGTGAAAGGAAATCTTAATGCTTCAGCATACCAAGACATTTTGGACAATTTCATGCTCCCAACTTTGTGGGAACAGTTTGGAGATGGCCCCTTCCTGTTCCAACATGACTGCGCACTAGTGCACAAAGCAAGATCCATAAAGACATGGATGAGCAAGTTTGGTGTGGAGGAACTTGACTGGCCTGCACAGAGTCCTGACCTCAACCCGATAGAACACCTTTGGGATGAATTAGAATGGAGACTGCGAGCCAGGCCTTCTCGCCAACATCACTGCCTGACCTCACAAATGCGCTTCTAGAAGAATAGTCAAAAATTCCCATAAACGCACTCCTAAACCTTGTGGAAAGCCTTCCCAGAAGAGTTGAAGCTGTAATAGCTGCAAAGGGTGGGCCAACTCCATATTAAACCCTACGGATTAAGAATGGGATGTCATTAAAGTTCATGTGCACGTAAAGGCAGGCGTCCCAAAACTTTTGGCAATATAGTGTATCATGTCACAATACATCGCAATACAAAAATACAACAATATCGTATCGATAGTGACAATATGTGTTGTGCATAGTTCAACCAAAATGAAAATTACTGTGTGAGGAAAAACTTCAAGTTTACAGATTAATTAGTTGTCAGTACTACATTAAACTATATAATGTTGAATATAATGCAATGGGAAAATATTTGTGGGTCCTGATAATGCCAAATGTCTTAAGTTACCAGTAAAAAGTGGCCTACATTATTTTAAATATATCTAGTCAGTGACAGAGTGCAAACATATTCATCTAAAATAAATCTGTGTTTCAGCATTAGAATCATGAAGATTTTTATTCTGGTGTCACTATTGTCCTAAGTCCAAGCCTAAGCCTTTTCATTTCCACTCCCAACGTAATACCAAATTTAGCATTTTAATTATTTTGCAGTTAACATGTGTCTTTTCTTTTCCACCTGTTTTTGTCTGACCCTGTTGACCCAATGAGCATTTAACTCATTTCAGACTTTTCAGTCTAAGTTTAATCTCTTTTTTGGCTCATTTTATCTGTAAAAGAAAACGTACCTAATAATTATGCACACCTGAATATAAGGAATTTTTCATTTCCAGCCTTCATGAACAATTATATATCACTTATAAATGATTAAATACAAAATTAATAATAGTTATTGAGATTAATGTGGTTTGGAATTGGTAAGATGTCCCTGGAAAAAAAATATGATCAGAAAATCAATGTGCCTAATAATTCTGCACGCACTGTAGTATTTGTAAAAAAAAATATGGTGGATTTGCTTGACCACCATGACAGACGCTGCAAGCGGAGTGATACAAAAGGTGAAATGGTTCCAGTGCTGATACTGAGGGAATATCGCATCAGCCAATCAGATTTGAGAACCAGAAAGAACTGTTGTATATGTCTGTGATAGTCTGGCCATCTGTGCCCAAAATGAGTGTTCAGCCCTAAACATTGTTTAGTTTAATTGAAACTTTCAATTACTCAATTATATTTTCCAAGAGAAAAACTTTTTTTACTCTTTACATTTTTATTTAGAAATTAAAAGTGCGAAGTTCATATTTTGCAGGTCATCATTTTCATTTACACATTTGGCAGATTCATTTATCCAATGCGGCAAATTGTTGTATTAAAGATATATTCATGTATTCCCTTGCATTCAAACCCATAACCTTGGCATTGCTAGTGGTATTTATTTATTTATTTATTTATTTATTTATGTATGTATGTATATATGTATGCATGTATGCATGTATGTTTTGTCTTACTAAACTAACAAGCCATTCAAAGCATTTTACTTAATTTTTCTTTTCTTTTTTTTCTTCTTCTTTTTTTCTTTTTTTTTTTACTTTTTTTTTACAGCCAATAAAATCCAATTTAGTGTAACATGTATGGTTACAAATATGCTCATTAGTCTTTGTAAAAGGACATCTCATCAATCACCACATGTCTTTGCCCTAAAGCAGTTGTTTTAATCAGTGCATTATAATTCTAACCATCACTGATGCCAGGCAAACTTGACTTGAGTCAATGTATCTAAACTGCTGTTGAATTTAAAGTTTAACTCTTTCAAGCAACATGTTTGTAGATATAAGTTTCAGCAGGGGCGTAGCAGCCATTTTAAATGTTACCGTCACATTTAAAATGGCTGCTACGCCCCTGCTGAAACTTATATCTACAAGTTGTCATATGATGTGAACGTCAAGGGCCAAACAAATTCAGTATGTACATTCACAAAACAGGTGAGAAGAAATACAGCACTGGTAAAACTCCCCATGGTAACAGATATATAGGGCTTAATTTGTATTTTCCAGAGAGTTATATAAGGTCAGCCATTTAAGAATTCTTTAACATAGAACATTTAATGAAATGCAGTCTATCATTGAGATGTATTTAGGTAAAAAATACTGCAGAAATTGAATAAAGTATTCAAATGTAAAATAAAACACTGCATAGTCTTCACAGCATGAATTAAATATAGATTAATCTAAATATGGATTTTTTCTTGTTCTTTGGTTATTTGATTAACATTAAAGACAAAGACAGCAGAAGGTTTATTATGATGCTGCATGCATGCACTGATCCAATATATTGATGCACATTTGATTTTCTCCCAACTGTTTACATTTACCTGCATACTCACCCAGACTAGCATTTTTGTCATAATTGTGTTTGTATTTGACCGTTCAAGTGCAATAAACAAGGAAAAAGAGCTCGATTCAGCACATCAGGTTCACATCCGCTGGCCAAGCAGATCATTGGCTTCAGTATGTGACATGACTAAGAATGAAACATGACTGCCCAATACTGATCATGTCTTTGCTGTGCTAAAGCATGCCTTGTGTTCCTGCATGCTGCCGTGTGATTTCGCAGGATCCCTTTCACTTTGACACGCATTCTCAATGGCCACATCTGTATGCTGAAGGGCGGTTTTCTGGGTTCATGCATGGTGTGTGTGTCAGACCAGGGGTTTTCAAACATGTCTTGGAGGATCCCCAGCACTGCACAGTCTCCTTCATCTAACACACCTGATTCAACTCATCAACTGTCATGAAATGGAACACACAGGATCGTGGGATATCAAAGGCAGCAAAGGATACATCTATGCTGCCTTCAAAAATCGATAAGTTGGAGGTATCTCAGGAGACAGGAAGTGAAGTTAAACATTAGATTTAGACATGCTTTGATGCCTTCCTACCTTGCATGCTTTATTTTCTCATTCATGCAATTTTTTTTTTTTTTTTTATCAGTCTAACATAGCAATAACTTTAGTTAATGCCCTGAGATAAGTCAGTCTGCCTTTCCTACATAGCAGTTAAAGTTAAGAACATAGAAGTAATGAACTAAAAGCTGATATAAAAATTACAAATTCAGTGCAAAACAAGTTGTTTTCTTTAATGGGAAAGATAATTACTAATGTTACCTCAAACGACAGCATAGAAATTCAATTGTGAAATAAATACCAAGTTCTGTCATGAATCTCTAGATGGCACAGACTGATGGGTCTTTAACGCAACCTGCTTACAATTACATCATTAGCACAAGCTGATTGGTTCCTGTTGAATCTGCAGCCAATGAGCTTGCTCCTCAACATTTAAATAGTTAGCCAGTGTTAGCTGTAGCAGTTTGGAGCGCACTTTCAAAGATCCTCTGAAACCTTCCACCTTCCCCAGCCCCACCTGCAACAGGTCATTTCATATATGCTATTTGTGCAGCACAGCAGTATGTCTTACATGCTCACAGCACAGTGTCTGTGTATGTATTGGCAGTATAGCAAGTCTCTGTACTTGCTCTGCAGCAGTAGCAATAACAACAGCAGCATAGCATATCTATTCTGCCAAGACTAAATACATTAAAATTGTCATATCCGTTACCATGCTAAACTCTTCCGAATGGTGTCATGACAGAAATTAAAATACACTGTGTGTTTGAAAGAATGATGATATTGTCCTCCGTTTTTACTGCAGTGCATTTAACATAAAGTTCTCAGCCTGCCAAATAAAAATGACAGTGAATAACAGAAAGAACAGAGCAACACTTATACTCACCTTATAGTTGTTACTACAGTAACTACATGTAACGTGTATAAAGGACACTGTAAAATAAAATGTTACCGAAAATGTTGCCGCAATACTGGTAATACCAGTAAATTAAGTATAATTTATACCCATCTACAGTACATAATACACAGAAAGAGAAACACATCAATTTTAGGTTTCATTTACTACAAACCCCAACACCCTATGCCTGATTCTCACTTAACATCCATCTCTGTCCTCCTCTGCTCATGTTGCCCAATGGACACAAGTTCTATTCATTAAAGCTTCAGAAAGCCAATTATGGTAATGGTCTCTTTTGCCATGGGAAGTGTCAGGGAGCTTGGCAAACTCACAGATGAGCATTTTAATTCCCTTCACAGATTTAATTCAGATCTCATTTAGATGAAAATTTCCTCTTGAATATATATGAGTTTTGGGAAAACTCTGAAGATTTTTTCCAATTCCTATGGGGAAAATGAATGGGGAAAATAAAAGTAGGCAGTCACTGTATCATAGGAATAAATTGCACTACACAGTAAAGCACTGATCTACTTATATTGTGATAAAGCACATAGTTGTCATAGAGATTACTGGACGGTTCTATTAAAGGAGTGTTCTAGCCTAAGTGGAGTAGTGGCAGCACAATAGTTATAGAACAATAACTCCACAATTAATGTTGTAAAGCAAGTCAAAGGGCAATGATAGATCAGTATTTATAATAATAAAGACATTTTTAATTTAATTGCAATAGG
This sequence comes from Ctenopharyngodon idella, assembly GCF_019924925.1. Taxonomy (NCBI): domain Eukaryota; kingdom Metazoa; phylum Chordata; class Actinopteri; order Cypriniformes; family Xenocyprididae; genus Ctenopharyngodon; species Ctenopharyngodon idella. Next base: position 22,241,829 of record NC_067242.1, on the reverse strand, counting down.
TCATTGATCTTAAATAGTTATAATAGAGCAGTGACAGCACAATCATTAAAACAGAGCAATGACTGTTCAATGTCTGTAATAAAGCAATGTCAGCCTAATAGTTGTCACTGAGCAGTGACTACACACTAATTACAAAGTATTTTTACTATATGTAATAATGCAGAGAATTACATTAGTTCTATTTTGGAAATGCATACACAATTGATTTTTAAAATAGTGCTCTAATATAAATGAAATACAGTTTTATAGTATGTGTAATAAAACAGTGACTGGTTTCACACTACAGAATCTCAGCATTATAAGAATAGCCTTTCTTTTAGTATTGCTTTGTGTCTATTTGTATAGTGGAATTAATCTAAGTTTATTATGTTCCATTTAACATCCATCTACTGTCTTTTGTGTGTAGGCTCTTGAGGACACAGTACCTAGAATGGTACTACAATAATGTGAAGAGTCGGTTTAAGAGATTTGGCAGCGCCAAAGTGCTGAAGACCCTCTACAGGAAACACATCATCGAAAGAGGAGCATATTCTGAGTTACCAGGTACCAAATACACACTACATCTAGAATGCACTGTGTGTATAATTTTAATACTGTGAGTTACATACAACTCACTTTATCACTTTCATGGGTCTCGTACCCAAGCACTCCGCGTCACAAGTGTTGTACCATGTGAGCTATAGAGCAAGTTTACTCTGTAAGGAAGAAGTACAGAAGTACATAATGAGTTGTGACATAGTAATGTACAAAGAGTCACTCAAAGATTAGTCTTTATTAATTGATAATCTGCCCCTGTGATCATAATTTTTGCGAACAAAAACTTGTTTGTGTTTTACGGCATCTAGTGTTCATTTCTGGAACAAGCTGGAAACTGTAGTGAGTTGTATAAATTGTACAAATATGTAGGTAGAGACACGTTTTTCAACGAGGCATTCAGCGTTTAGGTACATCCAAAATTAGTGATACCACAGTAGGCTACAGATTAGCAAGTTATATGGTCATGCTAATAATACAATAGAAGAGATGCTGTTAGTAGAATGCTGTGTTAGTATATGCTAGCAGTGTTATACTAGAATAATTACTATATAGTATTGCTAGCAATCCATGTGATAAAAACAGTAAGTGCAATAGTGATAGTAGTAGCTCACTAAAACTATTTCATGTGTAGTATAGTGTAAAATGAAATTATCCCCTTACCATCAGACTACTACACCCACATATACCTTTCATCTCTCTATCTCTCGCTATCAGAAGAAATAGGATTACTGCTGCTAGGCTTTCATTTGAAACGAGAAATACGGATTATCCAACATGAGTCAGTGAGCACATTGAATGTGTGTGTGGACAGTGACGTAATGATTGAGTAACTTCCTCCTCCTCATAAATGATCTGTCACTGCTTTATAGTTTCATTTGCACTCTAGTCCTCATGTTTATTTGTCTGTTTGCTTGTCATGAGGGTTCACGTCCTTGTACAGGTTAATCTGTGCAAGAGGGCGAGATTTTATTTATATGCATTCGCAGCTTGTATAGGTCAGCTATAGTTAGCCTGTAAGACAATAAATGTGTGTTTGTGTGTGTTGAAGCTTGCTTGACTGTTTCTCTGTGTCCTTGAAAAACACACAGATCAAATTAAATGAGAAACATTGAAGTGATCTCACAGTAGGTCATGGCTGCAGCTGTTAAATGGTCTGTCTCTATAACACCACACTTTTACTGCACCCAGAGAGAGAGAGAGAGAGAGAGAGAGAGAGAGAGAGAGGCAAAAAGACAGAACAGAGCAGATAGTGAAGCAATATTTATTTAATAGATTTTATGAAAGTATATATCACTTTGACAATTATTTTTTTAACATGGCAATCACGCTACATTTGTTAGAGTATGTATATGCTGCTTTGTGATATATTGAACAAGTTCATACACACATTTTATTAATTATTATTAATTATAAGGAATTTTGACAGAATCACTTATTTTACAGCCGAACAAATGAACCACCCAGCGCTCAATTGAACAGGCCATAACTATCACCTCTGCAGTGGATATTAATATCCACAGTATATTGATAATACTATTACTAGCAAGGTAACAAGATCAGCAGTTTCTCTTTAAATACAAACAAGACTTTATTGACTATTCTAACACATACATCTAATATCTAACACACACACACACACACACATTCACACGAGTTGCAGAAAGGAAGAAAGTACGGAAGGAATGAGTTTTAAGAGAGTGAAATGATGAAATCCTGAGTTTCTAGCAATATATGCACTTTTTAAGACCTAACCTGAATGAACCATCAGTTTTTAATTTAACCCTCCCATTGACTATTCAATGTGGTTACAACTTTCTTAATGTACCAGTTTGGCTAGAATCTGGAGGTGTTACTTGCGTTTGTTGTTTGTGACTTTGATGGGGATTCCCTTCTGTGGCATCCTTGCTGAAAAGGGGTTTCCCAGGTCCGCTGGTTCGTGGATGTCTCATCATGTCTGGAGTGACGTCTCGGGGTAGCCAGTCACGTTCTTGTGTGTTGAACGATGAATGGAGCGGAGTCTCATGGCTGAAGTTTGAAGTTTTAGGCAAGCAATGACTATGGAGTTGTTGACTGAAGCTTTGCGGCAAAAACTTAACTTCCAATGTGAGACTCTCAACGGAAAGAAAAAAAAACTAAGTAAAGAAGAATACGTCTTGGTTACGTATGTAACCCTCATTCCCTGAAGGAGGGAACGGAGATGTATGTCAGAAGTGAACCGATGAATTGGGATATTGCAAGAGAGCCCAATCACCTTCGAGTGTAAACTAAACAAGCCAATGGATATTGGCGTGTGACCTTTGCGTCATGTGCACCGCCCCCTTACGAGTGGGTATGTATGCGGAAGTGGGTGCGCTTGCACTCTGTTTTTCGCTGAGGAGACGAGCATGTAACCTGCACTCAGCGGAGGCAGAGGAACTGTGGTGACAGGACGTACGTCTCCATTCCCTCCTTCAGGGAACGAGGGTTACAGACGTAACCGAGACGTTCCCTTTCAGTCGGTCACGTTCGACATACGTCAGAAGTGAACCGACAAATTGGGATCCCTAACAAAACGCCACAGTTACTGACCCCTTCCAGCACCCAACTTAAGCTTCAGCCACCCGGCGCACCTCAGGGCGGAGAAGGGAGCGAGCTTACACTGAGAGAGTCTACTGCTGTTCTGCATGACCCGTTCAGTAAGACTTGGATAACACTGGAAAAGCGAGCCCATAAGGGACGCTGCGGAGACCACAACCCACCGGGAGGGGGGAATTATGTGGGAATACACATATGGACTGGTCGATGGGCAGTGCACATATGGAGTCCCTGGGACGGCTCCAGCCAACTGGGGGAGACATGAGTGGCAGGGACGGCAGAGCGGACTCTGCCAAGGGAAAGACATGGGCTCACCGTGGGGAGGTTACTGTGGAGAATACACATATGGGACCACCGTAGGGGTCACAACATATGGCACCCATATGGCACTCACAGGCGAGTAACGAGCGTTTGACCTAGCATCAAAAACTCCGCAAGGGAGTGGCGGAGGAACTCAACAGGGTTCGCCGACGGGGAACTCGCTGGAGCAATGGAGCAACATATCCGGCCCAGAGGGTGGGAGTGGCATTGCAAGCCGACACTTACAACGGATCCTTCACGCTACTGGCTACTGGAAGTGAACACACAATAAGATACCAGTTCTACACGAAGGCTATAGAATCTAGTGAACATGTTAGGTTTTGCCCAGCCCGCAGCTCTACATATATCTGTCAGCGAGGCGCTGCGCGCCAGTGCCCAGGAAGAAGCAATTCCTCTAGTGGAGTGAGCTCTCAACCCGAGCAGGCAAGGCACGCCTTGGGACTGAAAAGCCAAGGCGATGGCATCCACTATCCAGTGGGCCATCCTCTGCTTGGAGACAGCCTTTCCCTTCTGCTGGCCTCCGTAACAGACAAAAAGCGGATCTGAGGTCCTGAAGCTTCGTGTTCTGTCCACATACAGGCGCAAAGCGTGGACGAGACAGAGCAAAGCTAGGGCTGGGTCTGCCTCCTCCGAGGGCAGCGCTGGCAGGTTCACTACATGGTCTCTAAAGGGAGTGGTAGGAACCTTAAGCACATATCCGAACTCTAGGTACGATTCGTCGACCGAAAATGCATGCAGGTCCCCTACCCTCTTGATGGAGGCCAATGCAACCAGGAGTACTTCCTTAAGGGACAGCGCTTTTAACTCTACTGACTGCAAAGGATCAAAGGGAGGTCCCCGGAGAGCTGTCAGCACGAGGGACAAGTCCCAAGAGGGTATAGAGGAAGGCGAGGTGGATTCAGTCTCCTCGCCCCCCTCAGGAACCTGACGTTCAGGTCATGTTTCCCTAGAGACATACCATCAACCGCGTCGTGATGTGCAGCAATGGCGGCAACATACACCTTAAGGGTGGAGGGAGACAGCCTTCGCTCCAACCCTTCTTGCAGGAAGGAAAGCACTGACCTGATCAAACATGTTCGGTGGTCCTCTCGGTGAGAGGAACACCACTTGACGAACAGGTTCCACTTCAGAGCATAGAGGTTCCTCGTAGAAGGAGCCTTAGCAGAAGTGATGGTGTCTACAACTGACTGGGGTAGATCACCTAGAACCTCCGCATCCCGTCCAGGGACCAGACATGAAGTTTCCAAAGGTCCGGATGTGGGTGCCATAGGGTGCCCCGTCTCTGAGTCAGAAGGTCCTTCCTCAGAGGAATGGGCCAAGAGGTGTTGTCGCGAGGAGCATCAGTTCTGGAAACTAGGTCCGAGTGGGCCAATAGGGCACCACTAACAAGACCTGCTCCTCGTCCTCCCTGACTTTGCACAGCAGCTGTGCGAGCAGGCTCACTGGGGGAAACGCATACTTGCAAAGTTCCCAGGGCCAGCTGTGTGCCAGTGCGTCCGTGCCGAGAGTGCCCTCGGTCAGGGAGTAAAACAACTGGTAATGGGCTGTGTCCGGAGAGGCAAACAGGTCTACCTGTGCGGCCCTGAAACGCTGCCAAATCAGCTGGACCATCTGAGGATGGAGTCTCGATTCTCCCGGAAACGGAGGCTGCCGTGAGACCTCGTCAGCTGCACGGTTGAGCACACCTGGGATGTGAATGGCACAAAGCGACCTCAGATGCTTCTGACTCCATAAAAGGAGATGGCGGTCGAGTTGCGACATGCGACGGGAGCGTAGACCGCCCTGGTGGTTGATGTACTCAACGGTCGCAGTGCTGTCCATACAGACCAGCACATGCTTGCCTAGTAGCAGCTGTTTGAAGTGGCACAGTGCAAGACGTACTGCTAGCAACTCAAGGCAGTTGTTATGCCACTGCAGTTGAGACCCTGTCCACAGACCCGAGACTGCATGCCCGTTGTACATGGCTCCCCACTCTGTGATGGAAGCATCTGTGGAGACCACAGCATGCCTGGACACTTGTTCCAGGGGAACTCCTGCCCGCACACACACGGATAACCACACAAAATGTGCTGTGTTGCCACGGCATCTCGGGACTCGGCCGCGAAACCAGTGCTGAAGCGGGCTTATATTAAGAAATCTGAGTCGCGTGACTTCGGCTGCAGATGCCATATGCCCCAGGAGCCTCTGAAAAGATTTCAGTGGGGCCGCTGTCTGACTGACCGAGTCCAGTTCCATACCGAGATAAGAGATCCTCTGCCCGGGGCGAGTTTGCTCATGTTGCTCATGCCCCAGTTGACCTGGAGACCCAACCGGCTGAGGTGAGGTAACACCAGATCCCTGTGTTTGCATAGTTGCTCTCGTGAGCTAGAATGAGCCAGTCGTCGAGATAATTGAGAATGCAAACGCTCTGTTCCTTGAGGGGAACAATGGCCACCTCCGCAACCTTGGTAAAGACGCGAGGCGACAAGGCCAGCCCGAAGGGTAGGGCTATGTACTGATATGCCCAACCCTCGAACGCAAACCGTAGAAAGGGTCTGTGTCGAAGCAGAATCGAGACATGAAATTACGCATCCTTCAGGTCAATCGCTACAAACCAATCTTGGGGACGGATGCATTCGAAAATGCGTTTCTGCGTCAGCATCTTGAACGGCAGCCTGTGAAGGGACCGATTCAAGACTCGCAGATCCAAGATTGGCCGTAACCTACCGCCTTTCTTGGGTACAATGAAGTAGGGGCTGTAGAACCCTGACTTCATATCGACTGGAGGGACCGGCTCTATTGCGTCCTTCGCCAGGAGGACAACAATCTCCGCCCGAAGCACAGGGGCATCGTTCACAGAAACATGAGCCAACGGGACCAACGGCACCACAGAAGTACCCGGTGTGGGGCAGCGAGGCGGAGCAACAGAACCCGACTCGAACGGCAGTGCGGCCTGAAGTGGGGTCAGGCTCCGCGAGGTGACAGGATGAATGGGAGACGGCACGGAAGGGGCGGCCTCGACATTCACACTGCCACCTGCTGGCGAGGTGAGAGGGGGCTGAGGGTGGCGAGGCAGAGCATCGCACACCACCAGAGGCGCCCTCTTGGGACCCGGAGGATTGGGAAACAGCTCTTTTTGTGAAGTTGTGGGTACCCCTGGTCTCAGGAGAGCCAGCGGTAGAACAGAAACAGAATGAAACCAAGGATTCTCCACCCGGCCCTCCTCTGGGGGAGGGAGCGATGCCAACATCGTCTCCAGGTCACCCGTCTCAGGGCCGCTTACGAGATCTTTTGCCACCTGGCTTGGCTGTGGGCTGAGCGGGCTGGGCGCCACGTCCACGACTGGCACCCTGGGGTCTGCTGGGTGGAGGCTGCTGCTTGGCAGACTTTGCAGGGGCGGAGGACGATGCGGGCGGGCACCCTCGGCAACAAGCAGATGAAGGAGCTGCGGGGTGGGGGCAGCAGCAGGCCGCCGGGGCAGGATATGTTTTATCGCCTCCATCTGCTTCTGTGCGGCCGAAACCCAGCTGGGCAAAGCTCTCGACCGCTTCACCAAACAGGCCAACCTGGGACACAGGGGAGTCCAGAAACCGATATTTATCGGTCTCCCTCATGTCGGCTCAGCCAGAGATGGCACTGCTGGCCCACCAAGGTGGCCATCGCCTGACCAACGGAGCACGCTGTCACCTTAGTCGCTCGGAGAGCGAGGCCAGTGGCAGTGCGCAGCTCCCCCAGAAGCTGTTGGTCAAGACCACCCTGGGGCATGTCCATGAGTGCCTTGGTCTGATAGACCTGCAGCGATGCCATGGCATGCAGGGCAGAGGCGGCCTGTCCACAGGCTCTGTAAGCCTTCTCCGTTAGGTTGGAGGAGAACTCAGAGGCCCGGGATGGGAGACGCCGATCACCCCGCCAGCTGGCGGCCATCATACACAACTGCATCGCGACGGCACGCTCAACTAGGGGGATCCCAGCAAACCCCTTAGCCACCCCGCCATCCAGGGTGGTGAAGGCAGAAGAGGGACCAGACCGACTTCGGACAGAAAAAGGTGTCTTCCATGATCTGGTCACCTCCTCATGCACCTCCGAGAAGAATGGCACCAGGGTGGGATGCTGAGAACCAGCGCAGGCTGCCCCGAGAAACCAATCATCCAACCGAGACAGCTTAGGACGCAGTGGAGGATTCCATTCGAGCCCGACCTTCTCGGCGGCCCAGGAAAGCATAGTCGTTAGCTCTGGATCTGACTCGGGCATCGCTACGGTCCCAGAGGGAGGCAACGCAGCCAAGTCGTCATCTCCAGAGGACTCTTGCTCACCTTCAGATGCCGCGATCGACATCTGGTCCTCTGCCGGCACACCAAAGGAAACGGCTGGTCGCTCATGGAAGTGACCACCACGATCCTCTGGTAACACCACTGATTGCAGTGTGGTAGCCCATGGAGAAGCTCTTGGTGGGGAAGCCCTAACCGTAATCCTCAGATCACCCTTCCTACACGCCGTACCGCTGCCTTCCTGGTGAGAACCAGAAAAAACAGCGGAACAGGGCATAGGGGAGGGGACCCCCATTCCCTGAGAGCCAAGGAACGTGAGTCTTGATCTCAACACTGCGATACTCATGTTCCCACAATGAGAACATGAACTATCCACAAAAGCTGTCTCAGCATGCTGAACGCCCAGACATGTGACACAGCGATTGTGACCGTCAGCAGGGGCCAGGGAACAACCACATCCAGTAACGCACGGATGGAATGACATCTTTAAAAAGACGCAGTGTCTGTCCGTGAAGCTCTTTTAGAAGGTGGGAAAATTCACTCTTTGTATGGAGCTGAAGCACACAGGGGATCAGCCGCGGTGCGATTGTAGGTTCACACTGGTCACCTACAATCAGCACACACAGAGAAAACTGGCCCAAATTGCAGACCTGACCAGCAACAATCAAAAGTTTGCTGTGAAAACAGCAGTTGAGAGCTGTGTATAAGCTTGCGGCCGCCGCTACAAGGTGCCATTCCACCAACACTCTCCAACAAAGAGGCTCCCAAAGACTCGACTTTACACTGTAAAGCAATCTTCTTTTAGCAACAGGAACACAAGTGTTTGGCTCCGAAGCAAAAGACAGAGTGCAAGCGCACCCGCTTCCGCATTTATACCTGCTCGCGGGGGCGGTGCATGTGACGCAAAGCTCACACGCCGATGTCCAATGGCTCATTTTGTTTACACTCAAAGGTGATAGGGCTCTCTTGTGATATCCCAATTCGTCGAACGTGAACGACTGAAAGGGAAAGAAAAATAAGTTGCATGATGCTGTTTTAGGCTCTAATCTCAGTCTTAGCCCTTTTTCAAGTCTCCTCTATGCTTAACCCAATGTTAACCTAATGATTTGTTTGTGTCCTGAGTCTCCTAGAGGAGTTCTGACCAATTAAAAGTTGTCTTTAGTACAGGGTGCGACTGTTTCTCCTCCTTTCACATAAATTACAGTTGTTAACTTATTAGTCACATGGTCTCTAACTTTCCCGCTTATAGAAAGGGAATAATTTAGACATGATTTCTGTAATACGAATATGGTACACTTTACACAGATTTGATTCATCTAACAATTCAAGAAATGGAAAACCATTCACTCCGATACCAAGCACTCCATACGTCCTATGAACTATTAAATAGTTATTCAAAAGGCATAAACAAAGAGTGATTACAACATGATAGTCAAAAGTGTGGGTTACAGACATTATGTAGAATTATGCAGTGAAATGACATTTGATTATAAGTCAGTCTAGCATTGTTTTGGAATGATCTGATGCATTTTGATATGTAAAGGCAGTCTCTTGGATTTTAGAGAGGATTTCAGTTCTGCGTTCAAGGGAGAGGTCAGAAAGAGCTCTTGAAAAGAGGTCTGTTATAGGTCTCTGTCTTGGGAATCACCCCCCTTTAGCGTTAACTCATGACATTACTTGTGAGACTCAAGATGTGCCATCTCTGAACCCATTTGTCTTGATTAAACTGCCTAACCATTGCTATGTTAATAGTTCGTTAACAGTTAGTTAGTCTGGTGCCACACATGACATGATCTTCTGATTTTATGGTCCTGGGTATCGATTTAGAATTCACTCTTTTCACATTTCTGATCAAGTCTGATTCACTCTAAGTTCCTACACCTGCTTAATATGCAAAGACAACAGTAAGTAAACCTTTGTAGAGAAGTGTGATTCCAGGATGCCTATTTCAAAATAGTAATTGTATTGTTGTGCTCATTTAAACTTAGGTTTACTTTAGGTGCATGAAGCAAGAATAACTTATCACAAAATAAGCATGTGTTTGTATGTGTTTGGGTGTCACAGAGATCACATATTATACTGTAGTCATAGTGTACAACTGTGCCATTATCAGTTTGTCAGACGCATACATGCTGTTTCTCGATTTTCAGCTTGTTTTCAGCTGATAGTCTGTGAGTGAGTGAGTACTCTAGTCTCTATCAGTTTGTGTGTATACACAAATGAACTGGCATTTCCTAAATGAACTCATTTGAGTTCACAGTGTTTCTAAATTGAAAGCTATTTCATAGGCATGCTGTGTCTGATCCCTAAGCTATGAGCCAGACTCAGTTTAAATTACTCCGTGAAGGTGGGACTGTACTGACCTCATGAGGTGATATCATTTTTCCCACAATGTATGTAGACTTTTCCTGTATCCAGATCGCATTTCCTGCTTTGCTGTGGACACCAGGACCTTCAGCTGTATGAATGTTTTGTAAGATTGGATGACCAATGGCAATCTGGATATCTAGAAAGCAGTTATAATGCTGATTTATACATAAAACAAATTAATAAAAGCAATTTTTTTTATTTACACAATTTTTACTTAAAACATAAAAACAGTAATTTCTAATGTTTTTTTTTTTTTTTTACTAAAAACTTCAAAATAGCCAATTCTGATGTTGATAATACGTTAAACCTCTTACGATAAAATGTTTTATTTTATATAAAATATTATAAAAAGTTTAGTGGTAGTAGTAGTAGTTGTTGTTTTATTATTTAATTTTACAAGCATCTGTTTCTGGTGTAGAGATATGATATGATATGATATGATATGATATGATATGATATGATATGATATGATATTTTAATTGTATTTATTTATCTATACTCCAAAATCAAAAACAGTTATTTATGTTATTTGTTATTATTTTAATTATTATAAATTATAATAATATAATTAATTATTAATTTTTATTTTATGATGATTTTACATAATATTTACTAAAATATTATCAGCGTCAGAACTGGCTGTTTTGGAGTTTTATTTTATTTTTTAATATTTTAATAGATGTAGTAGTAGTAGTAGTAGTTGTTGTTGTTGTATTTTGGACAATATTTACACAAAATAGCTATTTCTGTTTTATTATTCAGTATTATTTTATTATGAATATTTTATTTGGCACAATATTTACTCAAAACTCAATAGCCATTCCTGATATTTCTAGTGATAATGGCTCTCCAATCATGCAGTAAACATGACAATCTATACATGAGTGGAAATTGTGTTCTGTGAATGGTTGCGTTCTGTCTGTAGTAGTGATACTGGCTCTGTGTGTTGCGGTTACAGACCAGGCAGGATGTGTGGTGGTCTTTTTCTCTATGCTGTTGTCATGGTGATATTGAGCTAGAGCTTTCTCAGGGTCAGCTGAAAAAAAAAGTGAAAAGGTAACCGTCTGGTCAGGTAGAGGCAATGACGTGTATATCCATTTCACGTTAACATCTCTCACTTGTTTCTCAAGCTAACATTTCAGTTTTGACCTCCAACTAGTCTGTGTCACATTGTGTCACAGACCTGGGAGTTCCTGCACAACATGGATAGGAAGTGTGGATATATTTTTGCATGTGCAAACCTGGTATCAGAGTGTTTTTGAGTGTGTGCATGCATATAAGAACACACACTTTATGCACTGACACCAGTTTGGAAATTTTATTTTATTTTATTTTATTTTATTTTATTTTATTTTATTTTATTTTATTTTATTTTATTTTATTTTATTTTATTTTATTTTATTTTATTTTATTTTATTTTATTTTATTTTATTTTATTTTATTTTATTTTATTTTGTGAGTGTATGTTTGAAGTTAAATGATTCTGTCAGTTCCTTAGCTATAATTTGGGATCAAAATTGTCTCTGAAAGTCATCTTAATCTAACAAGCATCAGGATGCATAAATAATCTTTTAAATAATAATTGTAAATTTTAAAGTAAATAATAATATAGTACATTGAATCTGACTGTTAAACACAGACACACACACACACATTCCTGCAAAATTTTATTCCTGACATTCCTAGCTTCTCTGTAAATTTCTCATCAGTTTTATCAATAAATGTCTTTTGTTTTTACATTTACAAGCTTGCAGATACAAAAGGTCATTATACATCCCATAATGTTTTTGCTCTAAATCTCTATAACAGCTTTACCGGATTAAATAGAGCATCAAACATGGACATTTCACTGACAAAAAAAAAAGTCTGAGACATTTAACGAGGAGGTGGAAGGAGGGCCATTTCAAATCCTGAAGGGTGAATTCGCAAAACAGTGATAAAGTATACTTTTGCGTATTGTAATTTAAATAGTTACCTATTATTCTTCAAAAAGCTATTTGGCAAACACAAGTAAAGATGGGAACTTCACTGAAAAGAGATGTGTGTGTACATTGTCTATAGATCATGTCTGTGTAATGTAATGTTCTGTAATCTCTCTCTATTGTTTTGTTAGAGGTCAGCGCACATGAAGGCAGTAATGATAATGGCAGTGTTTGTGACGGCAGTGACTCCACGCTCTACAGGCAGAGTGAAGGTAACATGAAAAATCAATATACTTCAGGTCATTACACATGTGTTTTCAAATTTCAGACCCATAAAGAGACTTTAAATCTGCCAAGTTCTCAAACCCACATCAGTATCAAACCTTTATTACATTTTAATAATTAATCTCAGTCCTGTGCTGCCATTATCAAGTTTTTTAAAATAACTGTTTTCTATTTTAATATGTTTTAATATATTTTATTATTCCTGTGATGGCTAAGCTGATTTTCAGCCCAGTCTTGATTTAGTGCTCAAGAAACATTACTTATTATTATCAATGTTGCAAACAGTTGTGCTACTTAATATTTCTGTGGAAATCATGATACATTTATTAGGATTATTTGATGAATAGAAAGTCATCAAAAGATCAGCATTTATTTCAAATAGTATTTATTTGTGAAATATTTATTTCACAACTGCTTAAAACGTTCGGATCCAGTCAGATTTACTAAATAGAAACGGTTTGTGTGCCATTCACAGTGTGTGGAACTTGCATCAAGCCCAATAAACATCATTAAAGGGTTAGTTCACCCAAAAATGAAATTTCTATCATTAAGTACTCACCCTCATATCGTCCCTGCTACACTATTTTCGTTGCAGAGCTTCAGTGTTTATGTCTGAACGCGGGCTCAGTATTGGCCGGCTCCTACGTCAGCATCACACGCATGCGTCGTGCTGCTCATGTGACCAGAGATGGCGTTCGGAGGTAAACACTGAAGCTCTGCCATGAAAATAGCGTAGCAGTATGACAGGGGACAGATGAATTTGTTGTTATTTTGACAAAGTTGTTATTTTTGTTTTGTTTTTTTGCAGTATTCTCGTCGCTTCATAATATTAAAGGAACATTCCACTTTTTTTGAAAATAGGCTCATTTTCCAACTCCCCTAGAGTTAAACAGTTGAGTTTTATCGTTTTTGAATCCATTCAGCCGATCTCCGGGTCTGGTGGTACCACTTTTAACATAGCTTAGCATAGTTCATTGAATCTGATTAGACCGTTAGCATCTCGCTCAAAAATGACCAAAGATTTTCAATATTTTTCCTATTTAAAACTTGACTCTTCTGTAGTTACATCATGTACTAAGACCGACGGAAAATGAAAAGTTGCGATTTTCTAGGCCGATATGGCTAGGAACTATACTCTCATTCCGGCGTAATAATCAATGAACTTTGCTGCCGTACCATGGGCGCAGCAGGCGCAATGATATTACAGGGCGCCTGTGACCCCCTGCTTGCACAGGGAGTGTGCCTTGCAACCATGGAAGCATTTGTGAGAGACGCTGCGTGATATCATTGCGCCTGCTGCACCCATGGTACAGCAGCAAAGTTCATTGATTATAACGCCGGAATGAGAGTGTAGTTCCTAGCCATATCGGCCTAGAAAATCGCAACTTTTCATTTTCCGTCGGTCTTAGTACATGATGTAACTACAGAAGAGTCAAGTTTTAAATAGGAAAAATATCGAAACACTTTGGTCTTTTTTGAGCGAGGTCTAATCAGATTCAATGAACTATGCTAAGCTATGCTAAAAGTGGTATCGCTAGACCCGGAGATCGGCTGAATGGATTCAAAAATGGTAAAACTCAACTGTTTAACTCTAGGGGAGTTGGAAAATGAGCCTATTTTCAAAAAAAGTGGAGTGTTCCTAAAGGTTAAACTACTGTAGTCACGTCGACGGTTTTAACAATATTTTTAGTACCTTTCTGGACCTGCAGTGTCGTTGCTGTCTGCGTGTGGATCAGATACCCTCAGATTTCATCAAAAATATCTTAATTTGTGTTCCAAAGAAAAACGAAGGTCTTACGGGTTTGGGACGGCATGAGGGTGAGTACTTAATGACAGAAATTTCATTTTTGGGTGAACTAACACTTTAAACATGTCCCCTTTGATAACAAACTTCATAGAAACTCCCCCACAGAAGATTTCACACAAACACACACACATACACACACATGTCAGGGAATAGAAGGAATAAGACCTGTGTTATATTGTGTTATGCATTGGCATGAGGAGCAAGGGCTCTTGACTATGAGTGCTGGTCAATTGCTGTAATTACTGCAGCACTCGAATGGTCTATGAATTACTATGAAGCTTAAAACTCGACATACACAAACACACAAATACACACAGAAAACAATCAGCTTTCATTATGCATCCAGTTTTATAGACATTAAACAGATAAGTTGTAAATGAGGCAGTCGTGGCCTAATGGTTAGAGAGTCACCATTAGGCCAACCCGTTGTGGGTTCGATTCTCAATACCGACAGGAAATGACTGAGGTGCTCTTGAGCAAGGCATCTAACCCCCAATCGCTCCCTGGGCGCCACAGCAAAATGGCTGCCCACTGCTCTGCATGTGTGTGTTCACGGGTTTTGCAGTGTGTGTGTGTATGTGTGTGTGTGTTCACTACTCACTACTCCTAATGTGTGTGCACTAACTTGGATGGGTTAAATGCAGAAGAAAATTCCCAGTAGGGGTTACCATACTTGGCCTTCACATGTCACTTTCACTTTCATTTTAAATGTGTGTATATGTGGATACAGGTCACAGCATGGCAGACACGCTTACTGTCGCTCTACGTGTGGCAGAGGAGGCGATAGAGGAAGCCATCGTTAAAGCAGAGAGCTACAAAGACAGTCTGGTTAGAGACTCCTGTTTATATATCTAACCACCAAATCATCCTTTATCCAGCCATCCAAATATTCACTCATCAATCAGACATTCATGCGTACATCCATCTGTTCTTCTGCACACCCATATAAGAATTCTGTCTACAAATATCACTTTATTTTGTAGTGTTCAAATGTTGTTGACTCATCCATCTCTCAGTTTTGACCATTACTCATGTTTCCTGAACATCTAATTGCAGTTAGAAAAAAAAAACTGCACTTTTCTCTCTCATGGCTGCCTTTTTTTGTCTCTTATATGACAGGAGAAACAGAATGAGGCTCGCTATTTGCATGACCACAGAGAAGAGCTCATAGAGGAACTTGCCACGACAATTGTTCAAAAAGTAAGAGGTGTTTTGTGATTGAGAGAATACATTGTAGTTTATAGTAGTTTTAATTAACTGTAACTGTACACAAAATCACATAATTCTGATGGATATTAAAATCAGATAACATAACATTCAGGTCAAAATAATTTGCCCAAAATAATAATAATAGAAGAACATATAGCTTACACTATTGTTTAAAAGTTTGGGGTCAGTAAGATTTTTTTCTTTCTTTTCTTTTTTTAACATTTTTTTTAAGAATTTAATTATTCATCAAGATGCACAAGTTAAGACATTTATAATGTGACAAAAGATTTCTATTTTCTATTCATTAAAGAATCCTGAAAAATATTTCCAATATTGATAATAATAAGAAAGAATGATTTCTGAAAGATCATGTGACACTGAAGACTGGAGTAATGATGCTGAAAATTCAGCTTGCCATCACAGGAATAAATTACATTTTAAAATATATTAAAATAGAAAACAGTTATTTTAATTTTTTTTATAATAATTCACAATATTACTGTGTAAAGTGTGTTTTTGATTAGATAAAACATTTTTCAAAACATTATCAAAATCTTTCTAACCCCAAACTTTTGGACGATGTATGTAAACATGATTTATTAAGAATTATTACGAAATAAGAAATTAAGAAAATTCTTTTAGATATTATAGATTTTTTTTTTTTTTTTTTTTTTTTCATATTTAGACAATACAACACATACTACCATGAACAGTTCAAATAATATATAATTGTTTTATATCATAAGAATGAGATTTTTCGTTATGGTAATGAGAATTGGAGGAAATGTGCTTCATTGTCATGAAAATGAAAATGTAAAACTGTAAAACTAGATGTCATTTCCTTTTAGTAAAATATAACTTATTTCTTTTGATTTTGTGGTGAAATGTGAACTGGTTATGATCTTGACAGGATGTATTGAGCTTGATACCATAGACCCCTTTGCTTTGTATCTAACAAAATGTATTGCCTATAATTTATAACTTCATTCACATTTGAGTTCATACAGCAGTTTTGACTTTACTTTCTTTGACATGTCAACTTTGTCCCAATAACTTTGAAAATCCATCCGTAGACCTGCTTTGGCATACTATTTTCGCTGCACAATGGTACGGTTTGAAAAGCACTTATCATAATCTTGCAAACTATAGTATGGATATGAATTGCATATTGTACAGATGCAAATTGGTATGCAACTTTTATAGTTGTCTGTTTTTTCACTTTTTCCATGTCTCTCTCTGTAGATCATTCAGAGGGGGAAACGGTCTGAGATTCAGGCTGAGTATGAGTTTGTTTGGCCTCAGAATCAGAGTAGTGAGCTACCGTCCCCTACCTCAACACAATACACACACGCCACACAGCATTCACACACCACCTCTCAGCACGGCGCAGTAGCCCAGACCGACAACACCAGCTCCTGTCCGCTGTGGGTAAGAGCATGTTAAAGCTACCTTTACAAGCACCTATCATACAGAATTTACAGTGCTTATTCAATATCCCTAAACCTCATCTGTAACACATACACACAATCTCTTCTGCTGCAGCATGCAAAAACAACACGGTGTAAAAGTAATGATAGAATGTTGGAATCAAGGAAAAGCAATGCAAAAAAAAAAAAATGCTGAAAAATACCTTAAAAATGCTTATTCATCAGTAATCACACAGTTTTTTAGTGTTATTCAGTATTGCTGTAGTACAGACATTTCTAATGGGCAATAACAGTAAGTCAATAAGCTATAATGCAAGTCTCTAGCACCCCCAACTGGTGAAGCTCATTTTATGCAACCTGCTTGGTTTTATAGCCACAAACTTTTAAACTTTTCTTTAAACTACAACCAAATGCAAATTGTGCATAAAAGCAAAACAGTTTCACTTTGTGCAGAAAACTGTCAGACATTTGTACATTATAACATAACAAATATTACTATTCTTATACAGGTAATTACTATTTTTGAGTAATTAAGTATGTACACTACTGTAAACTAATTAACTGCTTACACACATATATTTGACTGAAGTGTTTCTAATTGCAAGATGAAAGGAACAATTTAATTGGCAGATCTGCCAATTAAACTATTATTTTTATCTTGCCTTATAGATGTATCTTGCAATGTATTTATATTGTTATACTTTTGATCTATTTAATGCATCCTTGTTGAAAAAAGTATTGGTTTTTAAAGTCCCCCTGTGGTGAAAATTACGTTTTTAATGTTGTTTACATGTCTATGTGGTTTAAAAAAAAAAAAACATGGCAAATTCATAAGTCAACACCATTGCTGAGTATTTTCTCTTTAAAACTGCAGTGATCTAAAGCCAGTTTCAGAAACACGATTTGAAATCTCTGAAATACCTATTGGTTACCTTGTAACCAATCACATCAATGTGCTGGCGGGCTTTAGCATATCATTAACTATGACCGCTCTGAAGCAAGGGAGTCTCAAAAGAAGCCAGGTTATCCCGGTATATTTTACTGTTGATATGAAAAATCGGGTAGTCAAGCAAAAGGCTAATCATATTAATTACTGTTATGTGTCTGACGTTGTAAAAAGCAATACCATTGTGCAGCGTTTACCTCAGTAAGTTGACCAAGTGGATCTCTGAGCTGGTGCGAGTGACTGGAGGCGGGGCTAATAAGCATATTCATAGATCTGCGTATACTAAATGAAGCAAGGGTGTAGAGTTACATTCAAGCTATTTTAAGGCATGAAGAATTTTTTTTCACAGGAAAAATGTTTAAATATATAATTTCGGTGATTAAAGATGAGTTTTAAGGGATACAGTTATTGACTACAAGGGGACTTTAAGAAAAAAAACGTATGATATATGATATATTGGTTCACACTTGCAGTATCCATCATTTCAAATGACAACTGTTATGTTTAGAAGTCAAGATCAGCATTCTCTTTGACAAGTGACGATTCTCCAGAGAAGGACCCTGAGGTGGGAATGGCCCCAGGGGTCCCAGAGAGTGCAGAGGTAGAGACAGACATCCAGAACTACACTTCACTGAGGAGGGAGTCCAGAGCATCATCACTTCCTGGTTGGAAGAGTGTTGACCGCCTGGACAACACTAGTAAGAATATATACAAAGACACACACTGTTCATCATTGGTCTAGTGCACCAGAACAAAGCTTCAGACATCTAGACAATTGAATTGTTGATTCATTGCAAGATTTAAAGGTATATTTCATACAAAAAAGAAAATAATATCATCATACTCTCTCTGTGTCACATGTATGTTCTGTTTAGTTCACATTCTGTCTTGTCTGTATTAGTTCTCATTAATCACCATGGTTTCTAATTAGTAATGATCATCTGTGTATTTAAGTTCCTGCCTGTTCTCTGTTCATCGTCAGTCATTGTTGGTGTATTGAGTTATGTTGTTGGATGTAAGCCTTCTCCATGTGTATCACCAGTAAACGCTATTCTATCGTATCCTGTGTTCCTCATCTTCCTTCATGGACCATGCGTTACACTCTGATCATGTTGTTCCAAATCTGACTTTCTTTATTCTTTGGAACACAAAGATGTTTTGAAGAATTTTTCAAATGTTTTCCATACAATGACAGTACAAAGTCAGTAGGGTCCAAAAACACCAAAACTGGACCCCAATGACTTTCATTGTTTGGACAAAAAAGACTGAGACATTTAGCATTCTTTTGTGTTCCACAGAGGAAAGAAAGTCATTTAGGTTTGGAATGATATGAGGGTGAGTAAAGTATAGAATTTTCATTTTTGGGTGAACTATCCTTTTAAGACTCTTTAAAGTTGGATGCATTTTCACTGGGTGCGAAATATACAAAGGTGAAGTGTTTAATTCTGTGTCAAGTGTCAAACAAACCATAAGTGCAAAAATAATTTCACATCTGGTTGGTATTTAAAAAATTACACAGAGCCACAAGAAAATTACCACTTTTTTATTATTTTGATGTTTTCTCATTTTCTGTTTGTGTATGTGGTGCACACACACACACATCCTCTATATATGTCTGTCCAGGTGTTTGTCTCTCTCCACAGGTGCATCTTCAGTCCTGCAGTCCCCTGATGGTAACTGGATCGCCCTGCAGAGCTCCCAGCATTCCCGGCCCAGTCTGCTGACTAAGCGCAAGAGCCTTGTTTTCAGTGTGCTGGAGAAAGAATCAGGCGTTGTGTCTGCGTATGACGAAATGGGCTCTGATTCGGACCCTGAGGACCAGGGGGGCTGGGGGGCTGCCCTGTTACAGTTTCGCAGACGTCTCTCTGACGAAACATATTACACTGACTCTCAACATGACCCGGAATGGACATACACCCAACACCCACCCATCACCTCACCCTCCTCGGGTCAGTACACCAACACTGAGACCCTCAACTCAGACTCGGAGACGTCTCCTGCCCCATCCACTCGAGCAAGCAGACCAGCCCACGGTACACCCCAGAGGAAAAAAGGGCTGCCTGAAGCACACCCGTATCCTCCCTACAGACATCACGCAAGCAGTGTAGCTTCACCTCTACTGAGGCCAGAAGTTCTTGATGTGAACTTTAACCCCCGTCTGGGAGGGGACAGTAGTGATGGGGAGGAGCGGAGCGAGCAGATCAAAAGGTCAAGGAGGCGCAGAAAGAGCAAACGTGAGACATCAGAGCACAGCCGAGCACATAATGCACTGTACAGCTCTGCCACAGTGGTAAGAGAAACAACAGCCTTCTGGTTTATTTCTATTGATAAAAATCATAATGAGACTATTTATAGTGGTGTGTTTTCAACTATGGTATGAAAAGATTAAACATCTTGCTACTGTTTAAATATCAAGGCTATTCATGTGTTTTTTCACGGCATTACTGTTAAATTCTTGAGCTTTCCTTGTAGTCAAAAACTTTTAATACTCTTCTCTTTCCATCTGAGAAATGCTGTCATATCCTCCTCTGTTTATAAAAATCTAATAAAAAATTAAGTGAAGCATCTTGCTTTTACAGTGCATTTGCATTACATTAAGGTTAAGTATCTCCTACTGAGTAAGTCTAAGGTCATTTAGAGCATTCACATATGATATCAGCTAAAATTATTTTATTTTATTTTATTTTTGGCAAGGCTGTATTGCAATTTTTTATCTGATTAATTTATTAATAATTTACTTCATTTTTTTTCACTCTTTTTTCAGAGAAAACATTTAATCATTCCTAAAACAAGATAGATTTACCTGAGAAGCAAATTTACATAAGATGTTTTTTTATTATTACTGCTTTGACAAATTGACAGTTTTTTCCTTGTTACAAGTGTATATTCACATACATTTAATACATTTAATTCCAGTTTTATTCTCCGAAAAAACAAAAATACTTCTTTTGTAGTATTTGACCGAAAAGTGAAGGTATGTTACTCATTATTTGTCATCATTTTAGGTACTAAATTACAGTTGCAGCAACATAGACAGAAAGTATAAAATTAAAAACAAAAGGAAGAAAACTAGAAACCTTTTTTTTTTTTTTTTTTTTTTTTTTGAATGTTGTGAATTTGTATGTGGTTTTTATTTGACTCCAGTAGGTGGCACTGCAGGGCAGGGTTGTGCTTTTATTGGCATAAATGGTGTGAACATCCTTCAACCCTTTTATCTCAGTAATGAAGTCTTTATTTTATATTCTTATTTTTCTCTCTCTCTCTTTCATAATTTTTATCTCTCTGTCTGCTCCTCAACTCTCTCTCTTTAATACACCTCAGGAGAACAGTGCCGTCCTCCTCAATGCCATGATGATACGCCGCCAACAGAGCCAGGAGAACCCAGTTCCTCTGAATTACCAGACGCCAGACACTGTGACCCCTCCTGACCTTTTGACCTCTGACGCCATGACCCCTGAACCTGACTATCAGAACACAATGGCTCACAACTCCAGTGCCGCCAGCCCGCTGATGCAAGGCCAATCAGGGGCCAGCAAACCAGGGTTCAACCTTCAGGGCCCTTTGCTCAGGGGCTCCTCAGTAAATGAAACCCTGGAACAGGAACTGAGATCCAAATTCGGTGAGCTGGTTGGCCAAGTCAGTGAGAGTGATGTAATGTCATCTAATTTTGAGCCAATCAGGAAAGTGGGTGACAAGCAAGAGGACATGGTACGGGAGAAAGAAAGTGAGAAACTGAGACCGAAGGAAAGGCGAGAGAGCAAACGAGACAAGAGGGACGGGAAATTGAGGGAAATCGAGAAGCCGAATGAAACACAAACGGTTAGAGAGATGGACACAAGTGATGCAGTGAGACAGATAAATATAGAGAGAGAAGTGAAGAGAGAGAGGGATCGACAGAAAGAAATGGAAAGACAAGTAGAAAGAGAACGAGAAAGACAAAGAGAGCTGGAGAAACAAATCGAGAGGGACAGAGAAAGACAACGAGAGATTGAGGTGCAGGTTGTGAGGAAACAGGAAAGACAGAGAGAAATGGAGAAACAACTGAAACAAAAGCAAGAGAGACAATCAGAGATCGAGCAAGAGATAGAAAGGAAGAGGAAAAGCATACGCATGGAAAAAGACAAATTAGAGCCTAAAGTGAGTGTGAACTCCAAAGAAGAAGATAAACAGGAAGTGGCCTGTGAAACTGAGGGAGCATCAGGTAGAGTAATAAAGCAAAATAACAGTTTAGAGGAAGACAACAATGAAACAGAGAGGGAAAAAATGAAGAGAATATCACCACAGAGATGCAAATCAGAAACAGGGTCAGAAAAACAAGAACAACTTGAGACAAAGACAACAAGGTCTTCAACTACATCTCCAGACAGCATCCCCTGTGGTCTGGAGGAGCCACTGTCTCCATCAGAGGTAAGCACTGGTTCCAACCTAAAAGTTCCTCTCCTACATACTTTACTCAGGCTTTGTTTTAAACTGTAGTGAGCTGCCTAACTGGACTTAAAAATCTCAAACACAGTTATTCAGGTAGATTTATTGACAGTTTAACCAACTTTAACCACCTTGATCAGCATGATTCTCTTCAAATTGTTGCTCCACCATGACAGTAGCTGACCTGGAAGAGAAAATCGACTGTAGAAAAAGTTAAGCTAGTTTTCGCTAAAGTGTCTCTTGCAGCTCTGATATGAATGTAATGCAACGGATTTTGGACACAACAACGCATAATGTAGTAGCATAAAGTATGTTTCAGGCCTAAATAAAGCACATACTACATTGAAACAAGCTTATTTAAAGTTTTATGCAGTTGAGGAAAAATGCATAGATGCCTTATTGGCCACTTTTTTGCCCACTGCAGTATGTCAACAAATCCGCCATATTGAACTGGGCAAGACTACCCTAAACAATACAAGTAAATATAATGCATAATATATTTACATTTCTCAATCAATTTCAGTGGTTTATGATCTAAGTAGAGTAACAAAAAGTTTTGTCTCCAATTACTTAGAATCTTGATAGTTTCACTCAAAACTCATGCTTGTCACCCATACATTTGGCTTATTTTTATTGGTCATTAATTGTGGATACATCCATAATGTAATAATGTATAAAGATTTTTCATTGTGGAATTGGATTTTTCTGTCTTCAACCCCATAATTGTAGCTTTTCTTGTGCTTCAGGTCAGAACATATTAACTTTAAATCACTGTAAAAATCGAAATATATGCATATTTAAGTACTAATAATAATTGACCATCATTGATGGTCCATTAAAATTCAAATAGTGAAGTCTTCTTTCAAAATTTTTATAGCAACAAAAGACTACAGATATACTCCAAGACAGACAATTACCAAGACAAATATAGCTGCAAGCAGCGATGACGGGCCCAAGCCCGGTTGCACCGCCAACCCGGTGGCTTCAGGGCAACTGTGCACGGCGGGCAATAGGCATTTAAAACGGGTAAACATAAAATGACTATGTCAAAGTCATTTGAATACACCACATTTACTGCAGCAGTTGGTGCCCAAATGATCACAAACCACATCAGCCTAATATGCCATGTCTGTGGTTTTCTCAGACAACCTCTACAAAAGTCCAGAGCAAATTACACACTGTTATTTGCGCAAATTCAACAGTGCTCTGTTATCCAGTTATCCCTATTTATTAATTTTATAATTGTATTTTTTCATCATAAACCACACATATTAAAATTAAATGAAAGCATGCTTTTGGTGCATAAGATTGGTGCACAAACGATAGCTCATGGAGGTCAAAAAACACATGAAGAGAAGAGTCAGGATAATACAACATCAGCAATCAAGGAAGGGGGGGACTACAGAGAGAGAGAGACAGAGAGAGTGTGAAAAATCCACATTAAAACCAAAATATCTGACTTCCTGTTGGTCGGAGCTAATGAGTGTATATTAGAAAATTGTCCGGCTTAATGAGAACAATATGTGTACCGAGTTTGGTGACTATAGGTTAAACTAACCCCCCACTTTTGTCAAAAGGTGGCACTATAGAGGCCCTCCTCCCCGCCCGTTTCTAAGGCTTTGCCCATGTCTACTGGATGACAATCCTGACATGTGTGTCGAGTTTCATGCAATTTGAAGCATGCTAAGAGTCTCAAAAGCATGCAAAACAAATATTGAAGTTTATCAATGTATGCGGATATTATAACACGCTTCCTGTTCCCCTTATCTCGCCATAAATTCGTTGCCTCGCCACAGCCAAACCATTCGAGATATCAAAAATCTGCTCGCAATTTAGCATCATCGATGTCTTGACTTCATGCTTACCGAGTTTGGTGGTGATCGGATTAATCGCCTTGGAGGAGTATATCAAATTCCAGAGCATGCGTTTTTCAAACAACCCATAATAGCTGACTTCCTGTTGAGCTGGCGTATAACGTAGAGCACGAAAGTTGTTAGGCCCGATGAGGTCTATATGTGTACCGAGTTTCATACTAATACATGCAAGCGTGTTTGATATACGGACCAAGTTTTCGGACCCCATTCAAGGGGGCGCTGTAGAGCCCCTGTGCCACGCCTGGGTCCCAGCCTCTGTGGCGTCCTAATGGCCGCAGATTCCAATGTGTGTGCCAATTTTCACGAGTTTTTGAGCATGTTAAGGCCCCCAAAAAGCCCCGGATGGTGAAAAAAAAAAAAAAATCTCTTTAGAAAAACAATAGGGCCCTGCGCCTTAGTGGCTTGGGCCCTAATTATAAGATATGCCATGGCTGGTGAAATTCAAATGATAAAGCAGTAAAAGAAAAATAGTAAAACAGTATAACTAGTATGGAATGTGTTATATAAAGTGTGACGTAGTTGTAGTACAATGTTCAGTAAAGTACAGCAGTATAGCATATTATAGCATATTACTAATAATAGCCTATGAATAAGGTGTAGCATGAGTATATTTTATTATTGTAGGAATATAATAATAATAAATAATAGCAAACAATATATATGTAGTATGTATATATACATACATATACATACATACAGTATATTCATATATACAATTATGTATATATAGTAATGAGGATCAATGTGTAAAATCAGTTAATCAAGAAATTAAGACTTTCTTATTAAAGTGATCAAATGTTGAAGCAAAAACTGAGTATACCCTCTTGAAAAATTACAAAATAAAGCAAATAAAACAAGTGCAAGTTAAAGGCGATTTTTGATCAACTGGTGAAAATGTTGAATCAAAATATTTAAATAAAAGTAATTTCTCAACAATTAAAAGTGGTATATAGCCCACTGAATCATTCTCAGTCTTAATACTGACAACAACCACTTGGAACCACTTGGAATTTTCAGAAGACTTATTTTTTTTACACAAAATAGGACATTGGTACAAGAGCTTCTCCAATTCATTGTTTTAAGTGTGAAAATATAGCAAAAAGTAACTCAGAAACCCAAAAAGAATGGACTTGTGACAAAAACCTGAAACAATCAGGCCTTCACTTTAAGCTTTCATTTTGTGAACAGGAGAACTTCTTGTAATCCATACTCTGGTCTCATGAGACCAAATCAATCATTTTGGATCAAACAGCATCTAAAATTTATGCCATTGCAAGTGGGAGTACAGTGAAGTTCATTGGTAAAGAAGGTTTTTATATGGGGATGTTTGAGTGCTAAAGGAGTGGGGGAGTTGTGCTTAATCAATGGTGTCATGAATTTACACACCATTGTGATGTAATACACTCTATACATTCACCCAGGGAAAAAAAAAAACTTCATTTGACAAGTATTTCACATGACCCTTAACACTAGTGGGCACCTGTGAGGGATTTTGTAGAGACAAGTTGAGCAACACTCCTCATCAAACATCAGGGCATTCAAGGAGGTCATCCTTCAGGGGTTAAACAGAATAGATGTGAAAATTTGTTGTGAACTTGTACACTCAAAGCTAAGAAGGGTCAGATCAGTATACTTAAAATTATGGAGGACATATACATACTAGAATATTACAGGTTTCTTGAATTTAATCAAAGGTGTACTCATTTTTGCAACCCTTCTTTTAAGCAAAATTGGCTGATTTACTTATTTTACATATAATTGATGACATTTTTTCATTTTTTTATGAAGTGTAATAAATTTCAATTTTGTCATCTTTCCATGAATTGTAAGAAAAAAAAAAAAAAGGAAAAAAAAAAAATATATATATATATATAAATCAATTTGTGTATTGTGGTACAGGCACAGTATTTTTGTAAGAGCATGTAGGCGGTTCACTTTGGTTTGGAGTTGAGTCCCAATTTACTCTTTGATGTGAATGGGTGAATATAAAGTGATTTTATGCACCCAACTCTCCTTTATCCTAACTGATAAAGAAACAGCACTAAGATGTTAAGTGATTACAATAGTGAGATGAGTTTGTGGATCAACATTCTTCGTTGATAGTAGATCAACATTACTGTCAACCAATCATAGCCCTGCACCTAAAACCTGAGGCTAGTGATTGGTTGAATGTGGTTCCAGGAACATCAAAGGATGTTGATGTCCTTACTGTGTAAATTACGAGGTGCCTTGTAAGAGACTGAGCTCCTTCAGAAGATGCCTGCTCCTCTAGAACCTTCCAGCTCTCTCTCAAACCCTCAAACGTACATCTATGTCACTGATCAAACTCAAAATGAAGGTCTTCGCTTCTCATAGGTGATGAGAAGCCATGATCAAGTGCACACAGAAAAGCATGTCTGATGAAAGCCCAATTCTGTGTTGCTACTTCAGACTTACATCATGCATGAGGCATTGTGTGACGCATGAACCAGCCTGTGAAATTAATATAGAACCTCTCTAGATGTTGTGAGGGGAATGCACACAATAAGGGAGGTACTTTGTTCCTCTATGGATCCTCTTCGCCTTGCATCTGGTCCTGTCCTTTCATTTTCAGCCTGCTTCTTGTCCATTATATTAAAGGAATAG
Source organism: Ctenopharyngodon idella (assembly GCF_019924925.1). Taxonomy (NCBI): domain Eukaryota; kingdom Metazoa; phylum Chordata; class Actinopteri; order Cypriniformes; family Xenocyprididae; genus Ctenopharyngodon; species Ctenopharyngodon idella. The sequence goes on along the minus strand of NC_067242.1, from coordinate 22,215,260 downwards.
TTAAAACAAAAAATGGCAATTATTTCATCATTTACTCACCCTCATGTTGTTCCAAACCAGTATGACTCTCTTTGTTATGTAACACATACACACAAAGAAATTTTCTGACTGTTTTCCATGCTCTTTTCCACAGTCTTAAAAATAAAGGTTCTGTATTGGCATCTGTGGTTCCATGCAGAACTTTTAATATCTATGGAAATGTTCTATTTCACAAAAGGTTCTTTATAGTGTAAAAAATGTTCTTAAAATATTAAAATGTTCTTCACACTAACAAAAAATGGTTCTTTTAAGAACTATTTACTGAAAGGTTCTTTAGGGAACCCAAAATGGTTCTTCTATGGCAATTCTGCAAAAAAAAAAATATTTTTATGAGTTCATTCAACTACAGTGAATGGAGACTGAAGCTTTCTAGCTTCATAAAGGAAACTAAAGCACCCCAGATTCACTAAAAAATCTTGAAATCGTCTCAGGTTACATATGTAACCCGGTTCCTCGAGAGGGGAACAAGATGCTGTGTCAATGTCTGAAGGCCAATGTCTGAAGCACGTGTTTACACACACCAGTCCACTTTTGGCTGAGCGTGATGACGTAGCATAGTACGTCATCGAAACCATAAATAGATGCCATACCAGCGTGTTGCCAGATTCTACCTAGTGGAATGGGCCCTAACTCCTAGACGCGAAGCCATTCCGTGCGCTTCGTAGGAGAGGGAGATCATGCCAGTGATCCAATGTGAAATACTCTGCTTGGTGACCGCATTCCCTCTATTGCCACCAAAGCAGACCAGAAGTTGCGAGGACTTACACCACTGGCCTGAGACTTTCTTGCTCTTGCATCTCAGGAAAGAAAAGAAATGAAAAGACTACAAGACCAAGACCAGAGAAATCTCTTACTCTTTAGTAAAGTCAGTGCTAACAAGTGGGCCACTTTAAGAGTCAGCATTTTCTCAGAAACTAATTCCAGTGGCTCAAATGGTGCTTCTGCTAATACTCCCAGAACCAATGCTAGGTCCCAGGAAGGAACTTGTGACCGGCAGATAGGCCTCAGCCATCTGGCATCGTGCAAGAACCGAGACACCAGAGGATGTCTCCCAATAGAAGACCCATATAGGTATGTAGCTAGCTGAGATGGCAGCCACATAAACCTTTAGTGTAGATGGGTCAGCCCTGCTGACAAGCGATCTTGAAGGAACTCCAGCACTGAACTGACCAGGCAGTTGACTGGGTTCAGGTGGCGCTGCTTGCACCATGATACTAAGAGTCTCGATTTCAGGGCATACAGCTTCCTAGTGGAAGTGGCTCTAGAACTTAGAATTGTCTCAACAAACTTGGATTAGAGACCAAAATCTATGAGCTGGTACCCCTTAGGGGCCAGACCCAAAGTTTCCAGATCTCTAGCTTGGGGTGGTAGATCCTCCCCTGCACTTGAAACAGAAGACCTCTCCGAACCAGAGTCTCCCATGGAATGCCGTCTAGGAGAGATATTATGTCCCGAGAACCATACCTGGGCTGGCCAGAATGGAGCCACTAAGAGGAGGTAGACTCGGTCCTGGTGAACCCTTTCTAGGACCCCTTGGAGCAGAGCTATCGGAGGAAAGGCATACAGAAGCAGCCTCGGCCATGTCTGTACCATGGCGTCCATCTCAGGAGCTGGAGGAGTGAGGGTGAACCAGAGGGGACAGTGGGTCATCTCCTAGGAGGCGAACAGGTCCACTTCCACTAGACCGTACCTCTGTCACATCCACTCCACCATTTGTGGATGGAGTTGCCATTCCCTGAGCCTCAGCCTCTGCTGCGACAGGATATCTGCCTCCAGGTTTGCATGCCCCAGAATGTAAACTGCTCTTAGCGACTTCAATTTCTCCTCTGCCAAGAGCAGGATCTGCTGTGCTTGCCTGAAAAGGAGGCGCAAATGTAGACTGCCCTGATCATTTATATTGGAGACTACCAATATGTTGTCTGTGCGGACCAACACATGATAGCCCCTCAAGAATGGGAGGAAGTGTTTCAGAGCTAGAAACACTGCCCTCATTTCTAGGCAATTTATGTGCCAGTGAAGATGAAGGTCCCCACAAAGCCCACTGGCTGGTCGGCCATCGAGAACTGCACCCCATCCCGTGAGGGAGTGTCCATCGTTTTTTCATCGAGTTTTGCGATGGCAACACACCCCTAGAGCCTGGCCCTTCTTCAGGAACCACGGCTCCTTCCATCATAGAGCACGTAGCCCATGGTGCATGACCCTTACAACCCTAAAGGGGTGGTTCAGAGGATGGAACCCCCTGGATTTGAACCAGAACTGAAATGGTCTAATGCAGTAGGCCTAGTGGAATGACATAGGCCGCTGCGACCATGAGACCTAGCAGTCTCTGAACTTGTAGAACTGAGAGCTCCTGACATATCTTTCATAGCATTTAGGATTGATTAAACACATGTAGGAGACAGCCATGCCTGCATCGTGGTCGAGTCCCAAACAACCCCAAGAAAAGTGGTTCTCTGAGCTGGAGAAAGCACACTCTTCTTGGTGTTCAATTGCAACCCCAACTTCTTTATATGATCTCGATGTTGCACTGCCAACTCTTCCAAATGAGCCAGTTCTCCTCAAACTGGATTTGCTACACACTTAACTTTAGGGTGAGCATCTTGAACCTGTATGTCCGAAGACTATGGTTCAAGTCCCTTAGATCTAAAATTGGATGTAGCCCCCAGTCCTTTTTGAGCACAGTACTGGCCGAGTCCCTCTCTGGGAGGGGTACATTTTCTATGGCCCCTTTCACCAAGAGAGACTAGTTCTTGGTTGAAGAAAACATTTTCTGACTTCTGACTTACCACTGTTGCTACTACTCCATCGAGGTGGACGGAAGGCAAACTGAATCCTGTAGCCTTTCTCTATTGTATTTAGTACCCACTGAGAGACGTTTGGCAGTAGCATGAGCACACAATGTCTTAGTGGGCCAGAGCCCATAAGCGTCAGGACTTTTTCTTTGCCATCCTGGAGGAGATAACAGATCTGAGATCCTGTCTCCCTCGGGATGACTGAGCCTGAGCGTGCTTCCTGGTCCCCTTTCTTTTTGAGGGAGTGGGGGGAACACGGGCCCAGATCTGTGGCCCTGCAAAGCTCTTTAATTGTCTCTGGGCTAATCCCTTGCCATAATCCAATTCTTTAAGCAGGTCAGCCTGGTAAGCCTGCAAGACCACCATGGGGTACAAGGATGCACCAGCCTGACCTGCAACCGTGTAAGCCTTATCCACAAGGGCAAAAGTATCCCTACAAGGCTTGGTAGGTAAGGCGGGTTTCCTCCACGAGGATGCACTTGAGAGGGAGAGATAGCCTGTCAGCGTCTCTTCCACCCTTGGCACCCCCC